>NC_060278.1:17107912-17707912 GCF_021613505.1 Equus quagga
GATCCTGGATGAGTCACTAGCGATGCGATCCTGGATGAGTCACTAGCTCTCGTTGGAGGTGACAGCACTTGAATAGCTAGCACACTTGTTAAGTCTCACCTTCTTCATTAAAAAAACTCACAGGGTGTTGAGGACTAGGTTAGGACATTTGTGTTGGTGCTTGTAAGATTACAACATGTTAATCAAATTTAGGGTGCCATTGATATATAATTTTGATTCAGGAACGTTTGGAAACCTTCTACCTTGAATCTATTCCTTGTAATTCCCCAGCCATATGAATTTCAGCCGTGGTCCTGTAATTCGAGGGTCTCTAGGAGAGGGGGGTGGCTGGGAAACGTACACTTCCTGGAAGCTGTGCCCGTTCAAAGCGTACCAAGGGAAATGGCTCATTGATCTGACTTTCCAAACTTTCTAACCTAACTTTCCACTACTTATTTTGCCTTAAGAGGATTGCAACCATTCAGAGAAAAGCAAACAACTTAGAAAGGGAAGGAACTATATCTACTTAGTCACTAGACCTCTGAATTTGGGGAGAAGTAAAAGAAACTAGAAGAGTCTTACCTTTGCCAACTCATGGTCTTGCAAAAATGTGTGTGTGTTGGTGTTGCCTTTTTGGTGGAGGAGTCTATAAACTTCATCGAACCCCAGTGTTCCACTACAGTTTAGGAAATAGTGCTGTAAACAAACAAACAGATCACCTTGAGAGAAGCAAGTAGTCATGACCAAGAGTCAGTTGGTATATTTCCCAGAACCTGTAATCCCAGACATTCTAGAAGGTATTCTTTAAAGCAAGACAGTGTTAATATAACATTACTGAAATCTTAGGATATTATAGCTATGACCTTAGGAAAGTATAAAATCAAGTATAGAAATAATGAAGGCTTGGATTAAACCACTGATGGTCATATTTGAGAGCAGGTTGAAGTGTAAACATGGTAAGAAGTTTTATGATGATGGTTTGTATGTTATTTTGGCTACTACTGTTTAAGGTGTTCAAAGTGTTCAAAGGAAGCAGCCATACTAGATTGGAAACTACTTTTTGAATTGGTTAAGAAAATGTAACTTCGTCTTTAATCAGTCTTTAAATGTTGGATAAAAATCAGTTTTAAAGTTTTATTTACTAGATATGTTGGTTTAAAATTTGAACATTAAATGAAACAAAGAAAAAGAAAAGAAGTGATGCTCAAGAACCACATTTATTTAAAATTCATTATTGTAAAAGCTGTAGCCCCCACTTGGAGAGTTAAAAATCCAATTGACCTTTGATTTGTGTGCTTGCATAAACTAAACTGAAAATACCCTCCCAATCATACTTATGTGCTAAAAAGAACACTGATTATAATCATCACTAGATATTTAAAGTCATTTGTGTGTATCTCCTTTGTATTAAATCTCTGAACTTTCTATTTTCCCTAAGACTTTCTTATGAAATACGTGACCATTTATTTTGAATGAAACAGCCATATTTTAACTTCACATGTTAATCCCACTCTGGTGGTTGGCGGTTGATGCATCTATCATGCTTGATTGACATCTTGCATTAGACACAATGAGAGTTTCAATTCTAGACTCTAGAATCTAGCTGTCTGGGTTCAAAATGACCTGGTCTCTCTTAGAAATTGTGTGACTTGGCCACATAACCTAGGCTCTCTGTGTAGCAGTTGTCCTTTTCTTAAAAATGGAAGGAATTTCAGGAGGAGAAAATGGGATTGGCATATGTGAAGAGTTGAATCCGTTTCCTGGCATATAGCAAGCACTTAATGAATGGTTGCTGTTATTATCATCCAAGAGAAGGAATTCATTTCCTCCCAGTTTATACATAAGAACATTAAAAAATTCACACCCGACACACTGAATTCCAAGAAAATGAGCAAGCTTCAATTTCACAAACCAATACAGTGATTTGGGGTGCGTGTAACAGAACCTCTATTTCCTTGGCACTAACGGAGGGTCAGCTGAATCCCAGCATAGCACAGGGCAGACCCATTGCCCAATGTATTTTTTTAAATTAATAAGATAATTTTCTAAATTAGGCTCATATCACTCTATCATTTGAAAGAATTCTTCTCTTTCTCTTTTTTATTGATCATGACCCTATGAAGAGCAAAAAAGCTCCAGCAAATGTTGGGTTTCTGAAAATGAATGGTTGCTCATAATTATTTCTCGTCCATTTGTCCTATATTCATTGTTGCATCAAACATTTCAGCACATGTTGTGGATATGGCCCATGATGTGACTGCTCTGGGGTCAGGGGAGGAAAGAAGGCTGTGAAAATGATGGCCTTGACAAAAATATCCAGAGAAACTCCTACTGAAATCCATGTAAGTTCCCTAGAAATGACCAAAGACTCAGACACTCCCATGGAACTGTGTGATGAGACCATGAAATAAAGCACTAGGTCCAGCAAACGTGTTGTCTTCCACCAGCTCACCAATGTGCAGATAGTTCATGGAACATGGGCCTTTTAGATGTAAATCACAAGTTCCGAGCCACTATTCTCCCTGTCGTCTTTCTTTATAGGTGTATGATGATGTAACCCACACGACTACCCGCCTTGCCAGTGTGTGTGGAAGACAGCAGCTCACTAACCCCATCACCTCTTCAGGAAACAGCCTGTTTGTGCGGTTTCGGTCTGGCCCTTCCAGACAGAGCAAAGGCTTCCGAGCTCGCTTCAGGCAAAGCAAGTACCTGTGGGTCTCCCCAAGGCACAGGCCACCTGATCTTAAGTGCCCCTCTTGGTAATACAATAAAATGAGACCAGCCCTCAGAAATTGGTCCCGGCGTTCTGCTTAACATGCAACAACTTGAATAGAACAAAGGAACTATGATCTTCAACTATTCCAGCTGTTGATCCTTTAAATTTACTACTGTCTAACTGTTAGATGATGCTAACTTCCTTTGGATCTATGCATCTCTCAAACAAGTTTTCAGAATAAGACTTAAAAGTATCTTTGCTATTAGAGACACTATGGAAGTGTTTATCTGAATTCATTCGTTCTACTTTACCCATCTCCTATTCATTCATAGGTGAATTATCTAGCATTTATCCAAGGTTTTACACTAGAAGGAGATATCCAGCTATCAATTACAAGACTTGCTTGTAATGTGGAGTCAGATTCTAACCCTCGAGGTAGTGGTTTCTCACTTCTGAATCCTGCCATTGTCCGCCTGAAGAATCAGTGCCGTTTTCCATTGTTTCTGTTCTGAAATCATCACATCTCAGTTCTTCCTCCCAGACCTTCCACCCAGTGCCTTTCATCCGGGACTCTTAGGATTAACCCTTCCTCCCACTGTTAGAGATGAAACTCAGAGCTGGAGGGGTTGTTGGTTGGCTTCAATATGCCTCTGATGTTTATTCAGATGATCCTCGTCCTTCCACATCACTTTAATCTGTTTAGTCAGTCAGTCTGTTTTGGGGATTTACTTGTATTCTAGTGAGGAGCCTTGGCTAGGGATGGTTTCTGGATCCGGGTCTCCCAAAGATGCACTGTAGGCTTTGGAGTGAGACAGTCTGCAGAAATCAATCCCTCTCCATGCTTTCAAAGAAAGAAAAGTTTCTTAATGTATTTTTTTCACTTAATTATTCACTTATATTTTGCTTCATGCTAATAAAAAGTCCCCAGTAGGTCTTATCTGGACTGTTGTTAATAGCCTCCTCAATCTCTCCCACCTTTCCCTATCTTCCTCCAAAGTCAACTCACGGAAGCCCGCTCTGATCATGCCCTCGAGCGCTCCAATGTCTGTCCTGGCTCCACACTGCTTAGGGAATGGAGTCTGAGCTCCTCTAGATGTTACCCAAGGGCCCAGAACCTGCCCGATCTCTTTCCAGCATCACTTCTGACACCCCTCAAGCGCCCCATGCTTCAGCCGCATCTGTGTATATGCAGCCCTTACCCCTCTGTGTCCTTGCTCAGGCTGCCCTCTCCCTGGACTCCTCTTCCTCACCCCTAGTTCCTCCTTCAGCCACTGTCCCCTTCCTGAGAAGCCTCTTATACTCCAACTGGCAGCAGACTGTCCTTCTTCGGGGTTCCCGTAGAGCTTTTCACTTCTCTGATAATACACAGCCATCTTTGTGAAGTCTTGTTCAACTGAGTATTTATTTTCCTAAAAAAAGAAGTCATCCATAAAGAGATTATCCCTATATCTATAATTCATGAGTGGGCAGTATATGTGAATCAATGCCAGATTTGTGTTTGAATGTTTCAGGCAATTCACAGCCATTTAATCTGCTGTTCTATGCCACTCCTCACTTCCCGTGATTGAAGAATGTTGTTATAAACGTACAGTGTGTTCCACTTTTTGAAGGTTTACACACAGCTTCCTTGGCAGAGAACTTCCTTGGCATGCATTTCAGAAATAAGGTGGGGCCAGCCCCGTTGCATAGTGGTTAAGTTTGCGTGCTCCAATTTGGCTGCCTGGGATTCACCAGATCAGATCCTGGGTGCAGACCTATACACCACTCATCAAGCCATGCTGTGGCAGGCTTCCCACATACAGAATAGAGAGAGATGGGCATGGATGTTAGCTCAGGGCCAATCTTCCCCGGCAAAAAGAGGAGGATAGGTGGCAGATGTTAACTCAGAGCTAATCTTTCTCAAAAAACAAAGAAATAAGGAAAAGCAGTTATGTTTTCATTCATCAAATAATTGTTGCATACAGTCAGTAGAAATCAAAAGTGTATGACATCCATATGTGTTTGTGTGTTCCTCAGCCTGTGGAGGCCACATCCTCACCGACTCATTTGATACTATATCCTCTCCATTGTTCCCTGCCAAGTATCCAAACAATCAGAACTGCAGCTGGATAATTCAAGCTCAGCCTCCATGTAAGTAACAAAAACAGAAAAGAGAAGGAATCCAGGATGGATGCTGTCTGTGGGAAAGTCCTTCTATGACTAATGTTCTTATCTTCTTGGTGGAAACAATTGATGGCCTTCCTCTTCTTTTTTTGGAAGTCCTAATGCCTGATGTGCACGAGAACAGGCGTTTCCTAATCTGATAGGAAGCAATTTTTACTGTTTATTCTTAATTTAAAAATTTTTTTGAGTTTCAAGGCCTAGCAAAGGAAAAAAAACCTATGACCTTGCTGTATGGACAGGCGTATGAGATAAGGAGTAAGCAAAAATAATTGATAAATAAATAGTTTTTGACAAGTGTGCCTTGAGTGTCATAGATGCTCAAGACTGTTACTAACTGAATAAATGAATAATAAGAACTATAGATTGTAAAATTAATAATTCACAGTTTGGGAATGCAATGCCATGAGGGTATTGATCTTCAGTCAAAGTGGAAGCTAATTATAAAACTGATCTTTCTTGCAATGCATGTATTTAAAAAATCCGAGCATAGGCCTGGAAGAAACACTTAATAAGTGTTTACCTCATTTCCTTTGTGGAATCCTAGAATCTTGTTTTCTGAGTAGCAATCTAGTGGTAAGGATTACTGCCCACATTTTACAGATAGAGAAAATGAGGAGACCCCTCAGGACTCAAGCAAAATGATGACAAAGAGGATGGTCCTGGGGCCCTTATGAATCCTATGTCAGATGAGCCCTGCCCTTCCTTGAGGTTTTCAGGAAAAATTTATGATTTCAGACATAATGTGGGAAAGGCATTAGGTTCTCAACTCCACTCTATAATTAATGACTTGTGTAACAATAGGCAAGTCACTTAAACGAATGAGGCCCCATTAGCTAATCTAAAAAATGAAGAGTTTGGCTTAAATCTTCTCTAACACTTTCCCTAGGGATGTTAAGAGTTAACGAAAAGATATCTTTGTTGACATGCATATGATTTGGGGCCTGGTGATGTAATCCTTATTCAAAGAAAGTTGTCAGCCAGCCAGAAACTGAGCCTTGGATAAAGAAGCCCCCTGCCTTGAGCCCAGCAGGGTTGCACCTACGGATAATTTCTAATGATTTGTAAAGTACTGAGATGAAAGATCTCACTGGTCCAAGGACAGCCGGAGGAAAAGATCCCGTGCTGAAGATTAGGGACACTGGCAGAAGAACAAAAGGAAAACGTACCCAGGCACTTGCGGATCTGCAAGTAATTCAAAGCTTTTCCTATAAATGACTCTGAAGCTCCAGGGCCCTGGCTCTGGTCTTAAAGTAAAACTCAGATTGCTACGATATGTGTGCCAGGGAGAGGAGAGTCTGATTTACAAGTACAGGTAAAGAATCAGAGTTTAGGGAACCAGTTCTATTGAGAAAAATGCTTCAGAGAGGAATGCAGCAATGGCTGATATAAAACCATGTAAAGACGATATATTCCAGCAAGACATTCCCCATAGTCCATGGAATGCACCTGCCCAAGGGGCCTCTGATTTACCACGACCAGACTTGCAGGTTCTACAGGCACTTTCAAAAACATCCATTCTGTTGCTCTTCAAAGGAAACCTTTTAGCAGAGCCATCGGTACTTTCCCTCTATAGCCACTCAGCCCCTGTACAAATCTTCCAGATTCCTTGCTTCCCCCTGGAGACCCCGCATGTGACATTATCAGAGGTGAAATTTCCCTCCCGGTATTAGTTTTATTTGCAAGTACTTTATTAAATTGCCTTCTCTCTCTTTTTTTGTTTTCAGTCAATCATATTACTCTCTCCTTCAGACACTTTGGACTTGAAAGCAGCACACCATGTACAAAGGACTTTTTAGAAATTTTGGATGGCAGTTACGATGACGCGCCCCTCCGAGGTACTGTGGCGCTCACTTGTTTACATCTGTGGCCTTGGCTGTGTTTTATTTACGTACTTATGTATGTCTGTGCTGCCATTCGAGGTTAGAATACTTTTGATAAAAATGAAGAACAGCTTAAGCCAGGTAAAGATAATTAGAGGGTAAGAAAGCAGGACTGAACATGGGGTTCAAGAAACTCGGCTTGTTCATATTCAAGGATACAAAGAGTTTATGTATTTTTTTAAAAAAATATTTAAAAGTTGCAACTGCTTTAGACAGCAGTGAAATGTCATCCATTCCAGCATTAGATAGCATTCTGTGAGAAATTTCTTCCTCGTGTCCGACCACAGTTCTTATATTCAAATTGAGCGTGTCTCTTCCGGTTTTGTCCTCAGTGGAAGCAAAAAAATATTAATAAGTGAATAAGTCATCTGCAGTTCTGTTTGTAAGACATCCCAGTAAAATGAGAGGGTCCTGCTGTCTAGCTTCTCAAATGGCCTCAAGCAAAATCGTCGCAGGTTATTTAAACTTTCCCCATGAGTTTACTCCGGTGTGAGCTTTGTCCTACAAGCTCATCCTGCCCAGAAGACAAGCTCCATCAGGGAAGGGACTTCATTTTGCTCACTGCTTTATTCCCAGTGCCCAGAACAGGGCCTGAGACAATAGCGAGCCATCGATGAAAATGCCCACTCCATGCACACTTCTGATCGTGTTGCTTGTGACTTTGTCTATAAGAATTTGACTGAGGATGAGGTTACATTATTTAACCAACAAATATAGCACTTACCTTGTGCTGAGTACTATTCTAAGAACTTTAAAAATAGTAACTCAGTTAATCCTCAGACCCTTATGATATAGGTTTCATGATTATCAGTATTCCCTTTTCTCAAGTGGAGAAACTGAGGCACAGAGAACTTAAGTAACCCGACTCAGGTCACGTGACTAATAAATGGCAGAGCTGGGAGTCGACTCCTGGTATTCTGATTCCAACAGCCACACTTTTCTCTGCTATAATATGTTGCTTTTAGTGTTGGTGCATTTGTCTGTGCAGGTCCCTAGTGTGCTGGAGATTTTAGCATTCGAGACGTTTGGAGCTAGATCATCTGCTTTTTTGTTATCGCCCCCTAATGTTCTTTGTTGTATTTATAAATCATCATCTCTCCTAAGCCCGTATTTATAGTTTATTTTTAATTCTCAGGTATTGTCTCAAACACGGATCCTGTTTTAAATGGTTCTCCTAATAGTGATTTCTTCTGTTTGCTTTGGTCTCTTGTGATTCTAGTAAAGACACATTTATGCCATGTCATCGTTCATTCTCCTTGCTGTTATGTTCATTATTTAGGCCGCTATTGTGGCACCTCCATGCCCCATCCCATCACTTCCTTCAGCAACGCCCTCACGCTGAGGTTCATCTCTGATTCTAGAATGAATTTTGATGGTTTCCATGCTACATACGCCGCATCATCATCGGGTAAGAAACGTTAGCAAATGGTGCTACTAGGTTAACGGAAATGTGGTGGAAATCCTCGGTTTGTTATTTGCGACTCTTTGACCTACAAATTTGGGAACTAGTTTCCTGACATCACCTCTGTGACTAACCTCACCTTCTTCCAAAGTAGGTTAACATTCTTGTAAGTTCTAACAGTAGTGAACTTTGTCCCACATTGTCTTTATCCATTCATCCATCAACGTACACTTAGGTTGTTTCCATGTCTTGGCTCTTGTGACTAATGCTGCTAATAGTGGACTCTGGAAGTGGAGAGAATTGGTTGGAATGATCTTAGATGACTTGCTTATCAGCATCTTATTTCTCCCTTGTGACATGTTTGTTAAGGCAGCCCCTGAGTGACAGTGTCTGATGGCATCTCTTATGGACGGACACTCTCCCTGGCCTCTCAGTTGGGCTCAGGCAGGGTGTGGGTGTTGTCACTGATGCAGGATGTATGGTGGCACATCGGAAGGAGGGGAAAAGGAGCCACCCAGTACTGGGTCTCAGCCAGGAAGGTGCTGTTTGTCAGCGGCTGGCTTCCTGGTTATTAGCAGTTAAAAGCCGTAGGACACCAAGATTTGTGTGTGTCTCTCAGTGTTCTCCTGAGAGAGAAGAGCTGGAATACTGCCTTCCATCCTAGGCCAGGGTTAAAAACATCATCCTGGTAAGAAATACAGAGTGCTCATAGCATTAAAACAAGTCTTTTGGGGCCGGCCCAGTGGCATAGTGGTTGGGTTCACACACTCTGTTTAGGCGGCAGTAGCCCGGGGTTCACCAGGTTGGATCCTGGGCGCGGACCTAGCACCGCTGATCAAGCACCACATGCTCTGGTGGCATCCACATAGAGGAGCTAGAATGACCTACGACCCAGATATACAACTATGTACTGGGGCTTTGGGGACGGAAAAAAAAGAGGAAGATTGGCAACACATGTTAGCTCAGGGCCAATCTCCTCACCAAAAAAACCCTAAGTCTTTTATTACATAAAGTTATAGTTAAGGGAGAAAAGGCTTTTAGAAAAGAAACTACAGAGATTTCTTTTTGATCCATCATACCCTGTGGCTGTCGGTTTTCTGTTTTCAGAATCTTTTCTTTTTTTAAAGTGGACAGGGATTTTTTTTTTTTAATGTGAAATGGAAATAGGCTCTCCTTTGATTCTGCTAAGAGTTCCTCTCGTGTTCTTTCTCCTTTATCTTATGGTGTCTTGTATTTGATTTCTCTCTGGCACTCATTTTGTTTCTCTTTTCTTCCAGCTTGTGGTGGAAACTTCCACATGGCTGAAGGCACGGTCAACAGCCCTGGCTACCCGGAAGTTTATCCCTCTAATGTGGAATGTGTCTGGAACATTGTCAGTTCCCCTGGCAACCGGCTCCAGCTGTCTTTTATGTAAATCTTTTTTTATGGCGTATTGTTTCAGTGCGAATGAATCGGCAGGAAGGAAGCTCTGTTACTAATAGGATGGACAGTGAACAGCACATGTGTCCAAGCAACCATTAGAAAATATGGTGGGAACTTTAGGACGTGTGTTCCCAAATTTCCTCTGTTTTAGTCATAGTTTGGGTTATAAATAGCATGAAAATTCTCCCAAGAATGGTTCTCAAGTCCAGCCTAACATCACCAGAAGTACATGCCTGAGCTCTTGGTGCCTTAATTTGTCTAATGTTCATTTGCAGAGAATAGTAATTTTATCGTTTTTTGAATTAGGACCATTTAGATTCTTCCAGAGTCACTAACATTCTTTCTTCCAGCAGAAATCTCCACCTCAATAAAGTCTTCTTTACCCATATAGTTTTTCCCCACTCCAATCCACCTTTCCTTCTATTCTTATCAGAAGAAGGATTTTGGAAGTTTTTTGGAACTTAGCAATTGATTTGTAAAATCACTCTCATGTTCCTCATTGAACTGTAAGGCTTATTTTTTGAGGAAGATTAGCCCTGAGCTAACATCTGCCACCAATGCTCCTCTTTTTCGCTGAGGAAGACTGGCCCTGAGCTAACATCCGTGCCCATCTTCCTCTACTTTATATGTGGGACACCTGTCACAGCATGGCTTGATAAGCGATGAGTAGGTCTGCACCCGGGATCTGAACCGGCGAACCCCGGGCTGCAGAAGAGGAATGTGCAAACTTAACCACTGCACCACTGGCCCGCCCTGAACTGTAAGACTTTTTGAAGAGGGACTATGGATATGGAAATAACAGTAGGATCCCTCCACATTCTCAGTGGTCTTAGATTAAATTCAACAACAATAATGTATTTTCTAGAAGTAGATAGTGAAAAGCACATGGTAAGTAAAATGAGACTTTTTAATCAATCTTTAGAGAGGTCCCTGTGACCTGCCACACTGGTAATAGATGCTTAACCAACTATGAGTGATAAAACTTTGGTATTTAAATTGCTTTTTTTTTTTTTTTGGTGAGAAAGATTGGCCCTGAGCTAACATCTGTGCCAATCTTCCTCTATTTTTTGTATGTAGGATGCCACCACAGCCTTGCTTGATGACCAATGTGTATGTCCACACCTGGGATCTGAACCTGTGAACCCCAGGCCACCAAAGTGGAGCATGGAAACTTAACCACTACACCACCAGGCTGGCCCCCTTAGATTGCCATTTTAAATGAAAAGTTATTTATTATACTATATTGCATATTATTGGGCTATGGTTGGGATTTCCAATTCTGTTTTTGAAGAGAATACAATAAGTAACTTACAGTTGAGAGAAGATTGTTTTGAGGATACTGGCCTGTTTATTCAAAAAAGTCTTGCTTTTCCTCCTAGACATGGCATTCTTTACATCAAGAATGCATTAAAAAAAGTGAGAGAACAGTCCTATTTGTGGACCACGTTCCAACATCTCAAGTTGCTTTCTTTCAGTCCATCAGTCAGAGGGGGCCTCTTCAGGGGACTAGGCGCATTGTGTTAAAACAAAGACACCTCTGCCTGCTGAAGGGCAGTGCAGAGTTTAAGCTGGAACAGGGAAAAGAGGTTTTGTTTGCGTTTGTCTCTACTAAAAGCTCAACGTTCTGTATGGGAAGAAATCTATCTACCTATAATTTTTACCTGATATATAGGCATTCCTTTACTCAGCAAATATTTATGGAGCCCCTCTATGCGCTGGCTCATAGTCGGCACATGTTACTCCCATGCTAGATACTTTATACATAATGATGAATGAAACATGATCATGTCCTTATAATAAAGTCCAAAGTCCTTCACATGGCTTACTAGGCCTCATAATTGCCAAATAATAGGGCTTATTTTTGCTCTTTTTCCTCTTGGTCTCCACCACATTCACATTTTGCCAATCTGATGCTCAGTGGTTGCCAGGAACGGGGCAGTCTCATCAATTAATGTCAAGAAGCTATTGATTTAAAACCTAAAGATATTCACTTCGTTTATAGGGGATAATAATATACACGTAGGGCCTCTGATGGGGTGAAAGATGTCAAATTTGGAATGTATAACGTAAGGCTGATATATGCCAGATTTCAACCAGTGTTAAACTCTCTCACTCTGCCATTTCTAAAGTATCTGGTGTGGCAGTTCAGAGTTAAACCCAAATGGACAACACTAGGTTCTCCTTCTAGAAGATGGGAGATAAACACAAAAAGCAAATTTCATCCATTTTACTGTTTAACAGACACTAAAGCCTGGTTACTGTATAGACAAATCTTGATGACTCAGCTTTTTCCTTTCTCGTCCATAAGAAGTTAATTTTAATTATCTTGAGTTACTTGCTTGAGGTTTATTTTTAAAATAAATTTTGTAGAATGCAAGATGTTCCTCTTTATGTAGATGAAAATGAGAAGGGCGTTCTGGCAAAGCCTGTGGGTTATTTCTGCTCTGGTCTAAACTATGTCCAGATGGGTGCTTGGAAACATTCCCCTGGCGTTTGTGAGAAGCGTATGAGAAGCATATGGAATACATCAAGTTCTAAAATGTGGGGTTTGGACTGTGGACATTGCGGTGAAATTGAGTAGGGAGAAAAACTGCAGAAATTACGTTTGAATCTGCAACAAAAAGGAGGGGGGTAGAAATAAAACCTAAAAAGGAGATTTTTGTCAAACGGCTATTTAAAGGCATTAACAGAAAGTATTTTAAAGGCATTAACAGAAAGTATATTTTATGCTTACAGAGCGCTTTTAGAAAATGATTGATCTTGTTTCAAAAATCAAAGTGAGATAATGAGAAACAGAGATTGCATTATTTTTGTTCCACATCATATTTTTACTAACCAATCTTAGCCAAAGTGTTTGGAAAGAGCGTAGATTTGCTTATAAAATGTACCGGCCTATAACAGACTTCCAAGAACAATAAAGCTTTTTAACAGGTTTAATTACATTCTTATAGCTATCGTCTTACCATCATTTCTAATGAATTGACTTTTCTACCATTTCACATTGGATTATAGCAGTCTGATACTAAAACAGAAGAGAACTGCACTTAGTAATCTTCTGGACCAATGGATCAAACTTTAACGTACATATTGATCACTTGGGATCTTGCTAAAATACACATTCTCATTCAGTAGGTTGGCGGGGCTGGATTCTTCCTTTCAAACCAGCTCTTGGGTGATATTGATGCTGCTGGAGCATGCGCTGCACTTTGAGTGGAACGATTTTAGGGGCGATTTTATGTAAATTGCCTGGTGAATAAAATTATCTCCCTTCCTTCCCTTCCTGCTTTCTGAGAAGCAGAAGAAAACAACTTCAGCATATTTCACATCGGTAATAATATCATGGGTAATAAAACTGAGGGTGAATTTAAGCACCAAATTTAGCAGCCATCTTAAAATGGATTCAGAACAATTCCTTGCCAAAACTGATTGTAGATGTAAATTTGCATTATAAAGAATCAAATTGTCAGAGAAGACAAGGGAGGGAAAGACAAATGTGTAGTTTGTTTAGCCTGATGTGGCTATTTCCTGATTTCTTCTGCTGCTCAGTTATCAGTCACAGCTTGATGCTAAAACTGTGTCTAGAATATAGATCCTGATGATCTACACTGTAGTAGCCTGCCTTGATGGGGTTGTGAGAGCCACAGACTGACTGTTCGTATTGCTAGAGACCTACCAGTGCTAGTATCTGGCTTGAGAAGCTAGTGGTAGAGCTTGACTGACCTGGTCAGCAGTGAATGCTCAGAGGTGCACTTGATACGCAGATCATGTAGTGGGGCTTCAGGTGGCCAGGGTCTCAGGACTGGTTGTCTCTACCTTAAGCATCCTAATCCGTTAGCTGAGATAGAGCCACAGGTGAGCACTGTTCTTACCATCACGTGAAATCTTGCAACACATAATGTTGAGCATTGACTGAAAGATACACACAATAGAGAAGTACATTTTCTATTCTCAAGACATTTTTTTTCCTTTCCAACAGTTTTTTTTCTATAGTCTTACTAGGTTGTTCTTTTTTCTTCTCTTTGTCTTGTTCTTCCTCTTCTCAGCAAAAACTTCCTCCAATTAGTTTTGAAAAAAATAATAGTTTGCACTCACCTCCTTTACTTTTTTTAACCATTGAATTACTTTTTCTTTAAAAATTAATTTTAAATAAATAAAATGTCACAAGACAGCAAAAGTCCCCCATCCACCTGCCTTTACCTTCTCGTCAGAGGTAGCTCATATTTTGGATTTTTTGTGTTTCACCTGCGTGCATGCTTTTTTACTTTTACTAGTAAAATACAGTCATGCACCATATAATGACATTTGGTCAACATCAGACCACATATATGGCGGTGGTCCCATAAGATTAGTACCATAGAGCCTAGGCGTGTAGTGGGCTACACCATCTAGGCTCGTGTAAGTGTACTCTTGATGTTCACACGATGAAATTGCCTAATGAAGCATTTCTCAGAACTTATCCTCGTCATTGTGATGTCATTTAATTAAGTGACATTAAGTGACACTTGAGTGTATATACGTACATATATGTATATTATACATACATAAAAATATATACATACATATACATGTATAATGTGTGTGTGTGTATATATATATATATATATATCTCCATACACACTACATAGTGTTGTTTTCTGTTTTACATTTGACACAAATGGAACCATACTTATTGATTTTACTGGAATTACATTGAATTTATAATTAATTTTGGGAGAATATTTATTGACTCTTCATATTCTTGAACTTGGAGTATCTCTCCATCGATTTTAGTCTTCTTTTAAGTCCTTCATTAAAATTTCATATTTTTTCCATAATAGTCTTATAGATATTTTGTTATATTTATTCTCACACACCTTATTTTTTGTGGCTATTGAATATGGCATCCGCTTAAAAATTACAGATGTAACCTGTTCACCTTACCTAAAATAATCACCTCTTAATTATTTTATTTCTTCCTCCTAGAGCTTATTCCTGCCTCACTATATATCTAGTAATTTGTTTATTATCTATCTCTCCTTCTAGAATATCATCTCCCCATAGGGAGAAACGTTGTCTATTTTCTTCATTGTCCTATCCCTAACCCCTGTGACAATGTCTGGTAATATGGTAGAGTCAAATATTTGTTGAATGAATGTTGACTAAGTTACGTTTCTAAATTTTTGTTTGCTGGTATAAGTGAACTCTATTAATTTTTGTGTAATATCTTATCTAGCAACCATTCTGTCCTCTAGAATGACAAAATTTTTGTCTCTCTTGTCTACCACTGTATAGTCAGAGCCTAGAAGAAGGTCTGACACATTAAGGTGCTTAGTACATATTTATGAATGAACGAGCTCTCTTGAATATTGATTTATAGCTCTTCTTCTCCAATCCTTACAACCTGTTTTCTCCTTGTCTTATTGCACTGGAAAATCCTTCAGTATGATGTGCAATAAGGTGATGAGAGCAGGTTTCCTTGCGTTGTTTTTAACTTAAAGGAAATGTTTTAAAATGTTTAAGTAAATAAGTGTATTTGCTATAGCTGTTTGGTAAGCATTTCTCATCCAATTAAAAAGATTTCCTTCTATTCCTAATTTTCTAACACTTTTATGATGAGTAAGTGTTGAGTTTTATCAAATGCTTTTCTGCAATTGTCATTGATTCTCCCTTAATATAATTTGCATATTTGCATGTATTTTTCTCTTTTAATTTTTTTTTGTGTGTGGTGAATTTTCTAATAGATCTTCTAATCTTAAACCATTGTTAGTCCAACTTGCTTAAGATTTATATATTTTACAAATTGATGGATTAGTTTTAATATATTAAATAGAATTTTTCATTTATATTGTTAAGTGAGATTGACTTAAACGTTTTCTTTCTTCGAAATCCTTTGACTGATTTTGCTCTCAAAGTTATACTAACCTCACTAAATAAGTTGGAGATTCTCCCTTCTTTTCTATTCTTTGTTACATTTTGCAGAAGATTAGGCGTGGGATATTGATTTATTGAAGCCTTGGATGAATTCCCCTATAAAATCATCTGGGCTAGGATTTTTATTTTCCTTTGTCTGTGGGTAATTTTTATTACTAATTTTTATTGATTTATTGGTCTTTTCAGATTTTTCATTTTTTATTCAGCTAGTTGTATTATTTTATTTTCATAAAAAACTAAGAATTCAAATTTATTGGCATAAGGTTGTTAACAGATTTCATTATAGTTTAAAAAATTTCTACTGTATCTATAATTATGTTCTTTTCTTATTAGTTGTATTGCTCATTTAAGCTTTCTTTTATTATTGATTAGTCGTAGAGGTTTATAATTTATTGGTCTTATAAAAGAAGTATCTTTTGATTTCCTTAATCTTTTTTAGTATTTTCTACATTTCTGTTTCATTAATTTCAGATGTCGTCTTGTTTCTTCTACTTTCTTTGTGTTTTTTTCTTCTTTGTTTTTCTAACTTCTGGGGTTAGACAACTAGTTTATTTTTCTTAATATTTGTTCTTTTCTGATATAAGCACTTAAGGCTATAAATTTCCCTCTACATATTGCTTTGACTATATCCCATAAATTTTAATATATAATGTTTTCTCTTTCATTCAGTCCTAAATATATTCTAATTTCCATTATGATTTCTTGTTTAACACATGATTTATATAGAAAGTTGTTTTATGTTTCCAAATTGTGGGACCTTTTTGTTATCTCTTTGTTACTGTGTTCTAATTTAATTTTATGGTGGTCAGAGAACATGGGTTTTTGTTTGTTTGTTTGTTTGTTTATTCTTATCCCCAAAGCCCTCCAGTACATAGTTGTATATTCTAGTTGTGAGTGCCTCTGGTTGTGCTATGTGGGACGCTGCCTCAGCATGGCCTGATGAGTGGTGCCATGTCCTCGCCCAGGATCCAAAGTGGCGAAGCCCTGGGCTGCCAAAGTGGAGTGCACAAACTTAACCACTTGGCCACGGGGCCAGCCTCAAGAACATGGTTTTTAATAGTTTTAATATTTTCTGAGACTTGATTTGTGGTCAACTATATAGATACATTTTTATACATGTTAATAGACACATGAAAAGAGTAACTATAGAGAATTTTTGAATTTTAATTGTTGGATGTTGTAGAAAGCTTGTTACTGTTGTTGTTTTTGTAATTCACTAGCTTGTGGAAATCACAAAAATCATCTAATTTACTCCTTAGTATGTTTGAAAAAGAATTCTGTCGTGAACTCGTTGAAACTGCTACTTTAAAAGTTACTAACTTATTTTTGGTAACCAAATCCTGTAACCTGTTCTTAGGCCTAGATCTTTGCCTCATTTGACACTCTTCATCACTTTATCACTCTCTCCTTAGTTTTCTCTTGGCTTCTGTGACGTGACATTGACTTTGTTTTTAATCGCTTTTCAGACTACTCCTGTGTTTACTGTTTCCTCTACCTTTCACTGTACTCAAAATATGGGTGTCCCCTAAGCTTCTGCTCTCATCTCTTATCTCTTTCTCTGTTAATTATTTCCCACTTTTTCATTTCTAAACTCCCAATCTAGCCATGCTTTCAGCTATTATCATATACATACATGTGATTTCCGAGTACAGCCCCAGGGTCTCTTCGGAAGTTCAGACCTACATATTAGCCCCAATAGATAATTCCACTTGGGTGATACACCGTTATATTAGATTCAATATATCAAAAGACAAAATTACATCTTTCTGCTGTCCCCAGCCATTATGTTGTTATATTATATTGCCATTATACATTACTGAAGATAATTTTCTCAAGCAGATCTGTGGTCATCTAATTTTACCACTCAAAATTCCTCTAATTGTTTTTTAATGTCGTAAAATATACATAACATAAAAATTAGCATTTTACCCCTTTTTATATATACAATTCAGTGGTATTACATGCATTCACAATTTTGTGCAATCATCACTACTATCCATTTCCAGTACTTCTCCATAATACTAAACAAAAACTCTGTACCCTTTAAACAATAACTCCTCATTCCGCCTGTCCTCAGCCCCTGGTAGTAACCTCTATTCTACTTCCTGTCTCTTTCTCTTCCCTATTCCAGTTGTTGCATATGAGTAGAATCATACAATTTGTGTCCTTTTGTGTCTGGCTTATTTCACTTAACATAATGTTTTCAAGGTTCATCTGTGTTGTAGTATGTATCAAAATGTCATTCTTTTTTAAGGTTAAATAATATTCTACTGTGGGTATATAAAATGTGGTTATATATACAAATATATAAATGGTTATATATTTTTGTTTTGCTTGTTTATCAAATAAGTTAAATATCTCAAATTGTATATATATATATATGTGGATATGTATAACCATATATGGCTTTGATTTTCCATTCATCTGTTTATCCACTTTCTTTATCCATTCATCTATTGATGGACACGTGAGTTGTTTCTACCTTTTGGCTACTGTGAGTAATGCTTCTGTGGACATTGATATACAAGTATCTGTTTAAGTCCCTGTTTTTAATTCCTTTGGGCATATACCTAGAAGTAGAATTACTGGATCATATGGTAATTCTATGTTTACTTTTTAAGGAACTACAAAACTGCTTTCCACAGTGGCTGCACCATTTTACATTCTCACCAGCAATGTGCTAGAGTTCCAATTTCTCCATATCCCCATCAACACTTGTTTTCCATTTTTTTTATAATAACCATCTGGGGGGCGTGAAGTGTTATCTTATTGTGGTTTTGATTTGCATTTCCCTAATAACTAATGAAGTCGAGCATCTTTTAATGTTCTTATTGGCCATTAATAATGTATTTTCTTTGGAGAAATGTCTACTCAATTCCTTTCCCATTTTTTGAGTTATTTGTTTTTTTTATTTTTGAGTTATGAGAGTTCTTTTATATTCAGGATACTAGCATGATCCTTTGTCTTTATTTCTCTTGGGTAAATATCTAGGAGTGGTATTTCTGGGGCATTAATTGGATGTGTATTCAATTTTATAAGAAACTGCCAAATAATTATTCAGAATGGTTCCATCAGTATACGTTCCCACCAGGCACATCTGAGACTTCTAGCAGCTCTGCAGACTTGCCAATGTTTCATCTTCTCAGTCTTTTTTGTTTTAGCCATTCTGATGGGTGTGAAATGGTGTCTTACTGTGATATTTAATTTACATTACTCTATGAATAATGATGTAGTGTACTTTTCACATTGGCCATTCACTCATCTTCTTTATGAAGTGTCTGTCCAAGTCTTTTGTCCACTTTTAATTTGGTCATTTGTTTTTTCATTGTTTGTTTGTAGGAATTCTTTTCTATTCCAGATATGAGTCCCTTGTTAGATATACATTTTGCAATTACCTCTCCTTCCCTCCTCCACAGTCTATGACTTGCCTATTCATTTTCTTATTCATATCTCTAATGAGGACAAATTTCTATTTTTGATGAAGTCAAATTTACTAATTTTCTAAATCTTATGGCTAATGTCTTTTGCATTCTACCTAAGAAATATTTGCCTACTCCAAGGTTGTAAAGATATTCTTCCCTGTTTTCTTCTAGGAGTTTTATGGTTCTAGTTTTTTTGTTTACATCTATGAGAAATATTAAATGAGTTTCTGTGTATGGAGAGAGGCAGAGGCTGTGGTGTTTTGTTTTTTCTCCTCCATAAGGATATCGAGTTATTGCAGCACTACTTGTTCAAATGACTTTCTTTTCCCTGTTGAATTGTCTTGGCACCGTGGATTGGGTTGTGTTGGCTGTATGTTTGTGGGCCCTTCTCTGGGCTTTCTCTTCTGTTCCATTCGTCTCTTTGTCTGCCCTTGCACCAGTACCACACTATCTTGATTATATCCAAGTTTTGTAAGCATTAAGACCAAGTTTTAAAAGCATCCACTTAGCACCCACATGTTTCCAACTCTTTATATATGTTACTAATGACAATCTTATGAAGTAGATATTCCAGACTCTTTGTATATGTTACTAATGACAGTCATATGAGGTAGATATTATTTCCTATCTTTCATTCCCCCATGTCATCATAATTGCAGAATATAATACAAGTTGAGTAGGCCACATTTCTGAGCACTAGCCTGTATTATTACAAATTCCATATTTTTCCTACCTTTGCAGAAATTAAGTATAGATGCCTTTGACTGGCATTTAAGCTCTGCCAAAATTAGTGCATAATGCTGCTCCAGCTAAGTCTCCAAATGTTTTCTTCAAGGTACCCAACGTTCTCACCAAACTAGACCCCTCACAGATTTCTAAATATGTCCCACCCTTTTCTGCATATGTGTTTTTGTATGCATGCATTTTATGCCCACCATTTTTGCACCTTAAATCTAGCATTTTCATCTCAAAAAAATCTCTCCATCGAGCTATTACTGAGCCTCACAATCAAATGTGATGTCTGCCTCAGAATTCTTATACCACTTTATAGCTCTGATGGCACTTATGATAGTCTGCCTTATAATGTATTTTTCTCCGTATTCTTGCCCAATTTTCCCCTGTAAAGAAAACTCCTTGAAGGCAGTTGTATTAGTTATCTTTATTAATTATCTTATTTATAGGTTAATTAATTTATTAGTTATATTTGTATCTCTTAAATAGACATTTCAACAAATTGGAGTGAAGGAAACTTTTTGAGTTAGCTGAAAGATACAGTGATTAAAGTTAAAGAAAGTTTTAAAAAAGCGAACAGGTTAACCTAGCATGTGAGTCAGGATAATCCCAAAGCTTGTTCTGTCAATTGAATCCCTCAAAACTTGTTTTCCTTTTCAAACCAGAACTTTCCAGTTGGAGGATTCTCCGGACTGTAGCAGAGATTTTGTGGAGATCCGGCAAGGAAACGCCACTGGTCACTTGGTGGGACGATACTGTGGAAGCGTCCTCCCCCTCAATTACTCGTCCATTCTTGGGCATGTCCTGTGGATAAGATTTGTCTCAGATGGTTCAGGCAGTGGCACAGGCTTCCAGGCCACGTTTACTAACAGTAAGTTGCTTCTGTTTTAGTGATGGCTTCCAGAATGTGTCCTACAACCTAGAAAGGATAACAAATTTTTCAGTAGTGCACTAAATAAAAACAATTCTGAACTCTACATTATTCTATATTTGTTGTCTTTGTAGAATCACTTCATGATAAAATATATTAGAAAAACTAAATTATATATGAATGGCTCTTTAAGAACCAGGGAGAGCATTCTCAATGGCTCTAACATTCTTTTTAAGCTCTAGTTTCTACCTAATGTTAAATATTTTTCATTATATTTTGTTAAAGAGTCTTCTAATGTATTATAGTTCAGGTTTGGCATATTTATAGGAAATGTGTTTCTTTTGAGCCCATAAATTCTATATTCTTCAAATTCAAAACATTTAGTATTACTCCAGGATTGACTTAAGATATTATTATATTGACTTAAGATAATATTATATATTAAGATATATAACATATATTATCATTTTATATTGCTCAGATATTGTAACAACACGGTATTGTTCTAATAGGATAAAATGTTAAATATTTTTATTTTCTAACTCAACTTTTCCATAATTAGCTATTCTATACATGATTCCAAAATGCCAGTTTGTCTTATCTTATTGGATTTTTAAAAACATGTTCCATTCTTTTATAAAACAAAGTGGAATAGGTAAACCAAAATTTAAAAATGGGCTGGTAATGCCCTTTCCTTCCCATGTCCCCATATCCCCTGCGGGTGTGGGAACCCCAGATCCCATGAGAAGTTACATCTATTTTTTCACCATGCAACCTTTTAAGGAGGGGGAATTCCATTCACAAAATCACCCTTCTCTGAGGAATTAATCCACAGTACAGAAACCAAAAGGGAAGCAGTATTTCTTTCAGTGTTCAGAAAAGAAATCCTAGTCAATTAAAAGTCTATCGCTTTCGACATCCCTTGCCTTTTGTTTCTTTTATTTGATTAAAGAGCTGTTCTAAGTAGGTCTGATTTACTGTCCATTTTCCCTCCTAGTATTTGGCAATGATAATATTGTGGGAACTCATGGGAAAGTTGCCTCTCCCTTATGGCCTGGAAATTACCCCCACAACTCCAACTACCAATGGATAGTGAATGTGGACGAGTCTCAAGTTATCCACGGGAGCATCTTGGAGATGGACATCGAAGCAGCAAATTACTGCTATTATGACAAATTAAGGGTGAGTTTCCAAGTGCAATTGATGTTTATAAAGTTTGGTAAATTGCTATTTGAAAAAATAAATCCAAGTTAATGTCTATTCAAGCATTTGAAAATCATATGGGGTGGTCTGCCCTAAATCATGATTACCCTTTCTACCCCTATACAAAGGTAATTCCAGTATTATATTTATTATCTTTGATTCTGTATCTAAGGGTTTTTTATTTTAGCATTATTGTAATTTACCTATTGGGCTTTGTCTAAGCTTGTATATATAGCTTAATTAACTATTTATTCTATCTTATATCCCATTTTCCTATTTATTCTTATGTTAGAGTGTTAAAAATTTTCAGGATCATTTTAAAATAAATAATATAAAAGTTGTGGTGATCATTGCCGTACAGACATTGGTTACTGCATCAATTCTGAAAGAAACACTATCACATTCTTGTTTTTCCCTTAGCTTTGTTGAGGTATATTTGACGAATAAATATTGTGTAGATTTAAGATGTACAACTTAATGTTTTGATATATGTATACATTGTGAAATAATTACCACAATCAAACTAATTAACATATCCATCAGCTCACATGGTTATCTTTTGGGTTGGTTTTGGTTTATTTTTGGCATACTGAGAATACTTAAGATTTACCCTCTTAGCAAATTTCAAGTATACAATACAGTATCGTTAACTATAGTCGCATTGCTGTACTTAGATCTCCAGAATTATTCATTCTGCATAATTGAAAATATGTATCCTTTGATCAACATCTCCCTATTTCCCTCTTGCCTCATCTCCTAGCAAGTGTTATTCTACTCTTTGCTTCTATGAGGTTGACTATTTTGCTATAAAATACTTGAAGGCCAGGATTCTATCTTATTCATCTTGAGTCCACAATGCCTCCCATAGAACCCAGTACCTGATAAATGCTCAGTGTGCGTGGAAATAATTATTACATAATATGAAAATCTGAGCTAATATAGTAGCTTCAGTAGAGAAATTTATGATAACCATTACAATGAATTTGTTCCAAATGATTCAGAAGAAGATGGAGAGAAGGGTAGGAAATGTGGTTGAATAGTATCCATCCACATGTGCAGGGAAAAAAAAAAGTGCTCCATGGTCTGTGTTTGGAAACTATCACAAAATATGTCTCTAAATAGGTAATTTAATATTTTCAACCACGTGAAAAAGGCTTATTGAGTGTTTCGATGCGTGCAGGGCCTGTAAACTGTGATTCCTGTGTTGTCATTAATTCTGCTTCTTTACTTCTGTGGGGACATGAAGTCCCGTAGGATACTGCCACTTTCTCTCATTAAGCCTTTCTTCTTGTTGTTTTTTCCCTTTCCTCCTAATTCCTCCCCTTGAGGCCCCAAAGCACATTCAACAGGTGCCATTGTTTGTGTGCAGCTAGACTCGTTCCTACTTTTCCACCCCCAAATTTTACTGTAAGTCCTATAATGAGCTATATCACACAGAACATGTTTATTAATATCATTTTGCAGCAAAGATACAAGTAATTTTAAAACACTTTAAATTATTTCCAATCATATTTTATGTTTAATGGCACTTTCATTTTAAACTGATACATAATTGTTGCTTATATATACACTTATTGTTTTTTAATTATGACAAAATTATAATAACATAAGGCATACTTTTAGTTTTCTCTTCTATCAAGAAAAACTTTGCTCAGTTGCTTAAATTTAATGCTCTATTATCTCTTTTTGACATGCAGATTTATGATGGGCTTGGCGTTCATTCCCGCCTAATTGGGACTTACTGTGGTACCCAGACCGAATCTTTCAGCTCCAGTAGAAATTCTTTGACATTTCAGTTTTCTTCTGACTCTTCAGTCTCAGGGAAAGGATTTCTTCTGGAGTGGTTTGCAATGAATGTCTCTGCTGGACCTTTACCTACTATTGCTACAGGTGTGTCTGGTAATAAATGGAATTCTTTTTTTAAAGGAGGTGATATGTGTAGGCCAATATTTCAAAGGGTCGTACCATAATAGGAGCCAAATACACAAAAGAGTAAGGAGAGTAACTGCAGCCCCCAAACCCTTCCTCATATGTTCATGTGTTCTTTTAATTTCATGAATACTACATTTTGTAAAAATTGTACATTAGTTTCTAAAAACTGCTAGTTTTGTGTTATATTTTGTATATTAATTAGGAGTTTAGTATCCATGAGATATTCTACTTACAATTCTAAAGACCACTTTAGAGATCTCTGAACATTTGATTTGTAAATACCATGCACGCACACACACACAAACTAGTAGACAGAAGTAACTTTTTTCTCTATATTTCATTTTCAACGTGCTTTCAGAAATGCTCCACTTTCTCCTTAGCTTGCTGTAAACCTTCAGATTTCAAGGCAAGTTGGCCTAATTTTTGAACTTTTATTTTACTATTTTTAAGACATCTTTAATTCCTTTAGTAAGCTGTGTTTGGGGAGACTGTCCTTTTCCTTGAAAAGTTGTTTAAATAATTTTGAATGGCTCTTATGAATTTGAGGGCTGGCATAGAGGAAATTCTGCAGACATTTCTCAGAGGATATTTTCAGTGCTTGCAATACCTGAGTGGGACACACTGTCATAGGATCCCATTGAAGAATATTCTAACTTTGAACTTGTCCTAGAACTAAACAGACCCAAAAGATTAGAGTCTTTTTGCTTCTAACTTCTTGGGAATTTGTATCGCTGATAAAGGTATAATTCATACTTATTTTTATTCAATGCTCCTTAGTATTCTGTCCTGAGATGTTATTTTCACTTCCCTTGTAAAGTGCTTGAAATTCTTCCTTTAAATATTAATATATTTATCTAAGCGCAGAGAACCGTCAGCAGGATTGCCAAATGTAATTTAGAGCTACCCATTTAATTCTGGATGGCTCTTATAAGTAAACTTGAGTTCATCTTTTTTCATATCCACAAATCTCAAGTTAGAGAAGGCATCGCTTACTCATGTAGAACATGATATCAACAAATATAATTTAGTACTCAAAAAAATAACAAATTCTTATCTCATACTTATGTTCTATAATTCTATGATTTAGTTGAATGAGTGAATATGTATCATAAATCTCATTTTTCCTAATTAAGAACAAGGAAAGGGGAAAGTAACAGAGTAAGAGAATTTTATAATTTACTCGTTATCTAGTTGGTATGATGACATCATATTCTGAAAGTTTCATTAAAACCAAAAAAAAAAGCTTAACATTTTAAAATGTGTTAGTATATTAAGCATTGTACCATCAGCATTTCTTATACATACATATATTTAATTCCTCAACAAATATTTATTGAAAATTTTTTATAGATAAACTGAAGTGACTAAGAAAACAAACCAAGACATAATCTCTACTCTCTAGGAGCTTAAAAGAAATTGGGAAAGATAAAGCATTCATATGTCAGTTAAATAACAATATAGTGGGGCTGGCCTCGTGGCATAATGGTTAAGTTCAGCATGCTCCACTTCAGTGTCCTGGGTTAGTGGGTTCAGATCTTAGGTGTGGACCTACACTGCTCATCAGCCATGCTGTGGAGGCATCCCACATATAAAGTAGAGGAAGATGTGAGTTCAGGGCTAATCTTTCTCAAGCAAAACAAAAACAAAAAAAATATAGTAATTAAAATATTAAATGACAAAGCAGGTGGTACAGGCAGGAAAAAAGCAAATGAAGGAAACTAAGCCTAATGTGGACTAGGGTCATCTGAAGGAAATTAAACATGTCAAGTAGGGAAACATGAGTCAGCATATCAGCCAGGACATGCTCAGATATGCTGCAGTAACAAACAATTCCACTGTCTTGAGTGGCTGAAGAAAACAAGATTTTTTTCTGGTTTGTGCTACATATCCCACTTAGATTAACTATGAGCCTTGTCATCATCATCACTCCATAACCCAGGCTATTGGAGCTGCCACTATCCGGGACATTGCCTGTAACCATGGCAGGAGGAAAGAGAGCCCTGGCATGTCTCAGTCTAAAAGTGCTCTGCTTAAAGGGACACAAGTCATTTTGCTCATAATTCATTGGACACAACTGGTCAAATGGCCTCACTTAACCACAAAAGTGCAATTCACAGGGTGAAACTGTGTTTGGAAGTGAAGAAAAGTGGAATATTTGACAAACAGCCCTGATGACCCATAGTCAGTTAATGTGACAAGTGCCTTCATAAATTCAAGCAAGAAATATTTCATATAGAGGAAAATCTTAATATTTGAAGACACTGAATAATAGTAAGATCTTCCACTTGGAAATTGCTTTATGTGCTTTTTCCTTTACTTCTGTAGTCTATGTAGTAACAGGATAAAGGAATTAGGATCTAGTCCTCTAAAACTGTACATTCACTTCGTGGTGGTTTCAATGAGATGCAAACAAATACTGGTATAACAATCATAAACTTCTGAAATTGTGGAGTAAGGACTTCTAAAAAATCCTTTCCTGCATAAAAATAATGAGAACATTTGCAAAAATTGTCAAAATCAACTTTTGAGCACGTCGGTCTTCTATGTGCACTTACTTCGTGCTTGACAAATAATAGGCTCTCATTAATTAATGGGTTGTGTGGCAAAATTATGGCGAAAAAAGTAGAATACAATGTGTTTTTCTGACACAAAACTAAATTATGGAAATCACAGCTGTCTGAATCAGTGGGTTTAATGAAATATTTGTAGATTTCTTTGAGAAGTTGTTTTAATTGGCTGTTTCATTTTAGTATGAGACTACCACTTTAAAGTGGATGTGGACGTGGCTGGCTGCTTTTCCATCAGAGGTATTTCACAGGCAGTGCTTTTCATTCTCCAGGTGCTTGTGGTGGATTCCTGAGGACAGGAGATGCGCCGGTCTTTCTTTTCTCCCCAGGCTGGCCTGAAAGATACAATAATAGAGCTGACTGTATGTGGCTTATTCAGGCTCCAGATTCTACTGTAGAACTCAACATCCTTTCCATGGACATTGAAGCTCACAGAACCTGCAACTTCGATAAACTTGTGATAAGAGATGGTGAGAAACATTTTAAAATACAAAACAAAACAGAAAACTACAAAGTTTCAACCCTGACACAAATTTAGTTACTTTCAATTATAATCATACGTGTTTACTACCTCTGTCCATTTTGCATAGAATTTCACAGATATTATGATCAATGAAGGCACCAAATATCAGAATTGGCTATTATTTGCAAAGAATGTAAGGAAAGTATGAAATGGCCTGTGATAAAATAATCCACATACTAAGTCAGGGACAGCATTATGTTCCTAAGAGAAAACACCGCCTTTGACTTAAGTAGGAAATAATAATCTGAGTTTTCAGGCTGTGCTGCTTTCTTGTTGAAAGATGTTGGAGATAAATCTTGATATTTTCTACCTATGGCTTTAAGATCCAAGTGTGAAAAAGTATTTATAATTGCAATGTATTCAATTTTCTCTGTCTCCTGAATCTCTGGGTAGAATGGGTGGAATGAAGGGCTAATATTATGCCATTGTTTCCTCTATATGCAAGTGAGGTGTTGCTGTGCAATGAGTGAGGGATGTGAATTGTGCTAACACGCAACGTGCACAAAATTGTGCTTCACAATTTGCACGGGCTGGAGGAGAGGAGGCAGGCCATATCCTCTGATCAGTGTTTCTCACAACGTGGTCCCCAGACCAGCAGCATCAGTGTCTCCTGGGAACTTGTTAGAAATGCAAAATTTTCCGCCGCACCCCAGATGGACTAAACTGGAAACTCTGAGGATGGATCCCAGATCTGTGATTTAAAAATCTTCCAGGCAAGGCCAAGTTTAGGGTGAGGAAATAAAGGCAGGATCATGCAAAGTACAGAGTCAGGTTCTCTTTTTATTTAAAATTTTGAATTTTGATCATTTTACATTAAATTTCAATTTTTTAAATATTACACTAAAATATTATTTATCTTGATTTCTAAAGTCTTTGGCATCTCGTTAAATTTTGCCCATGATGCAAGTGCTTCACTTACCTGACCTTAGTCCCTGCCTGTGGGCAATAATGATGGTCTCTAACATCTGAGAGCCACTGCTCTGCCTGATAAAGATATTGCAACCTCCAATGCCTACCTAGACAACAGGTAACATAACCAGAAAAGTGTTAAACCAGAGAGCAGGGTTACATGGGCGGCTACTAGGAGTGCAGGCTCAGTGTTATGGGTCTTCCTATTTTCCAAGAGATATGAGCAACATAGAATTTTGTAGAAATTTTCCATTTGTTAAATTTTGGAAATTATGAAGAATTCTTCAGAGCATTTTGTGGACCAAACAAACATGTGTCTGCTTTTGGCCCATAGGTTACTAGGGTGCAACTCTTATCTTACTGATGCCCTCAACCCTGGGCCTCCACTAAGTACAGTGAGAAAAATCCAATGGTGGAGGTGCTTCATTATCCTTCTGCAGAGGCTGGACACTAAGTAAAGACTCGAATCAATACTACAAACGTAATGAGACGCTAAACCCTAGCTTTCCCCCTTTTGCCTATCGACTGTCAGCTATCAGCACATTGCCCAGAGGAACTATCATTTTTCCTCTCATTGAGGCATTCCTGTGGATGTTAAAATTTAAAACTTTCCATGTAATGAAATCAGTGTGTCCTTGCACACATATTATGACGGTTCAGAACCCAGTAGGAACTTTTAAAAAAAAATCTTCGGTGGGTAACCATGTCAATGAAGTAAATTGTGGTTATTCTTTTAAAAATCACTTTCTATGGAGTTGCTTTTTGCTTCACCAATAACCGTTCTTGGAAGCCTGAAACCTAAGAGCTGTCCTTTTCTCCTTCTGTGTCACTTTGTACAAGTCACCAAATGGCTCCAAGTCTGTTCTATCATCTGTGAAAGGGAGAATAATATCTCCCTCGTGGGGTTGTTGTGAGGATTCACGAAATGAATGCACAATTCTCTAGCAAAAGTCTTGGCATTTTGTAGATGCACAGTTCAGAATAATTTAATTTAGACTTCAATTAATTTTGTTAGAGATATTTCTAAGAGAGGTTTTGTCATATCCTCTTTATCGAATGAATTGTTCTTGCTGAGACAGAGCTGCTTGAGAGAGCTCAGCAAATTGAGGTATATGCCAAAACAAAGACAGTATTTTATATTGATTGTATGACCCATCCATATAGATTCCTTTTTATCCACAACACCATGAGTAGACAACCAATGGCTTCCATCTTTCCTTATTTGCTTATTTAATCACTCAAGAAATAGTTCAGTGCCTACTATCTGTCAGTTGATTGGTATTTTGTTCATTTGCACAGTATTAATCTATTTTCAGAATTAAATTTTAAATTCCACTTCAATTATTTGTTCTCTGTCCATCCAGTCTTTTGCTTCTGAGGAGCAGGGGCGTATACCATTCTGAAGCCAATATCTAAAGCCAATTGACAACAAGCAATGATACCTGTAGTCACTTGTGCAATTGGCCAGTCATCACAGGCCCTTGGCCCTTGGCTCTTGCTCCTGGGGTGGTGTGGATGTTCCTGAGCCACCCCAGAGAGGGCCCTGCAGAGCTGAGTCGCTCTTCTACCTGCTTACTCATTTTGTAGAGTTGTCGTGGTTCAAAATGAAATCATTCTTTTCCAGACCATGCACCAACAAATTTTGCATCCAAAGATTCGCCCAAACTGAGGTGCCATGAAACTACATTGGGTGTAGAAAAAAATTTTTTAAAAAAGGAAAGAAAGAGAAAAGAAAAAAGAATTTTGTCAAAAATCAGTAATCCTTTGGTCTGTTCTTAGATCTGAAATGTACTTTCTTTATCATCTTAAAGAGCTCATTTACTAGCATAGTTTGGGCATCTGGAGTTAACTGTCCAAGGTTTCAAACCCTTGTTGACTCCTATGCTCTGTGCCCTTGGGCTAGTCATGCATCCCCTCTAAGCCTGTTTCCTATCTACCAAATGGAGATACTAATAATCCCAACCTAACAGCGTTATTGTGAAGATAAAATCAGATATTACATGTAAGGTACTCAAAGTGGTCATAGTAACTTTTCAAGAAATATCAGCTACCAGTGTCCTTGGGACCTCAGTTTCCACATCTCTAAAATGGAAAGGTGGGACCGGAGAGAGAATCACCAAACTACCCTCTAGACCCAGCCCTTCACTGTTCTTTGACTTGTCCCTCTCTTTAAAGATGGGGTTCATGCCTGCTGAAATCCATATGTCGATGTTGTGGAAGGCTCTAGAAATACCCTAGTATTTATTATGGACACTGGGAGGAGGAAGAAATTATCTTGTGGTTATTGGGTTATCTACCAACTAATCAGTTAGTTAATCAATAAGGTATTAGAAATAAGCATTCTTACATCAGACGGTCTGAAGTGAAGTTTGGAAACAAAAGGTAAAAATCAACAGAATGTACCCAGTCTCATTGAGAGATAAAATATACTCATATGAAATAAATAACCGATAATAAACTTCCAAATTTTGTAAAATGGGTAATTAGAGAATAAGTCAACAAAAACAATTTGGAGTGAAATGTGTAGCAAAAAGCATATTGAAGACAATTAGTGCAAAAGGAGTTAAAGAGATAAACTTTTAATCATAAAAAATACAAATGTTTCCAGAGGTCTGAAACCCTCCCAAGAATGCCTTTTCAGGCTTCTTGGATTTATAACTATGCCATTACATTTGTGATCACAGAAAATAACTTGTTTTCTGAAGTAGTTAATAATGAGTGAGTTTGAGGTGGTAGTCAATGTCAAAAGGACTCATTTTGCTGGTTGGGTAAAAGGGCAAATTTCCTCATGTCTCATATTCTATTTTTGTTTTTTATAAGCTTGAAATTCATTAATTCACTGCCTTAGGGAAAAAACAACATATTTTTCCAGCCAAAGAGTCCAAGTCTGTTATAATCCCCTTTGCTCCATTCCTGCTTTGACTGTGACGGTTGCTTTGATCGAGACTTGCATCCAAGAGAAACAAAAGGAAAAAGGGCCAGGAGGAGACCCAGCTCTCCTTCAAGTGTGGAGGGGCACACTTGCTGAAACAATCTTTTTCATCCTCCACACATGGACAGAAGTGTGTTCTTTTAACAGCAAAATGAAAAAACAACAACCAAGAAATGAAAAGTAAAAAAAGTGAAACAAAACAAAACAAACCCCACACACAACCAAAAAACCCTCTGCAGCTGAAGAAAGGGTCCTATGAAAGTTTCACATCTCTTGAGAAATGGCCCTATGACATTAGCATTGGATCTGAGGCTGAAGAGCCAAGCTTTTTTCTCTCTTAGGTACTTGACCTTCAGCAGTTAGAGTCATCTGGAACTGTCTCTAACGCACCCATCAACACTGGTCCTCCATCGCTTCGCAATCCCATGTACTCTGATTTTAAGTTTTAGCTGCAGAAAGAAGTGTTGGCCAGTTTTTAGAAAGACACTGGGAATTGTCAAAGAAGCTTTATCAAAAAGGGTAAAGAAAAAGGCAGGCAGCACCGTTCCAAGCTAGAGCCAGAATGATGTGACCCCTGGAATGTCCTTGTATTTGAGAATCTCCTTATCTCCTAGGAATGGCGATGCTCTGAGAAAAATGTGTGTACCACTTTGGACGGGTTGCAAATGATGGTGGAAGAGATTCTTAAGACGTGATATTTCCATGCTGATGTTTCCTTTCTTTGTTCATAGGAGACGATAACTTGGCCCAGCAGCTAGCAGTTCTCTGTGGCAGAGAGATCCCTGGACCCATTCGGTCTACTGGAGAGTACATGCTGCTCCGGTTCACCTCCGACTTCAGTGTAACCGGAGCCGGCTTTAATGCATCCTTTCACAAGAGTAACATGTTCTCGTAGTTTTGTTTATCTCACCTCATCTCATCTCACCTCGTCTCATCATCTTTTTCTCCCACCCTAGTATACGCTGCTCATTTTTCCATGCAGGGACACAGATTATAAGTCAGTGCACGCCAGTCCCTGCCCAGCCTCTGGATGGCTATCCTTATGTCAGATACTGAGTCCCATCCAGAAAACTGTGGCCAAGTTGTACAAAAGAGTCCCCTGGCTGAAGGTCTCTGGGGGGGGCATCTTCCCCCCAAAGGAGAGGTGTTCATGGGAGGCACAAGAGTAAGATCTTTAAAACCGTTTTTCAGCCTAGCTGAGGACTGGAACTACAAGACCGCACATATCCATAATGCATCAAAGGAGCAATCAGTCAGCGTTATCTTCAATCTAAGAAATAAATAGTCAAAATAGGATAGAAGATATCCTCATAGATCCCTTTGTTGAAGTCATTGGCTTGAAGGTTGGCAGGAAGAGTTTGTTCCTCTTGAAATATGAATTTGATGAGTCAGAGAATGTGCACAATGTATGAGAGGCTATCGTGTAGTATGACTGAGGCTTTCAAAACTTGACAAAATGTGAAGTCCCATGATAACTTTAAACCTGAACTAGATCGAAGTTAAAAAGGTAGTCCATGGACTATGGAATACCAAAAGACTCTCATATTTTTAACTGAAAAAAAATTTTAAAGTAGATTCTCAATCTAGACATTAAAAATTACTATTTCCTCCACTGTTATGTACACCTGTTCTAGAGTAGGGAGCAACTGAAGATGGATGGTCTTCCTCACACTCAGGGAGGCAGGCTGCACAAGGGATTTAAAAGGGTGGGCTTTGGAATTAGACCTAAGATCACTTTCCACCTCTGCGATTTAACGAGTTGCGTGAACTCGCTACACTCACGCGCTGATGGGTCGTTCAGTCCCCGACAGTTGGCAAGTTAACGCCCGCTCCACGTGCTCTCTCTCTTCAACTCCCAACCTCTCGCTCTCTCTCATATGTATGTACGACAGACACACACACACACACACACACGCACACACACTCTCTTGATTCCCATCCTTTCCCACCCTCCAAACATGCTCATTCCACGCTCTTCACAATCTTGGTTAATGGAAAGTACATTCTTCTCGTTATTGAAGCCAGAAAGCTTGGCATCATCCTTGAGTCTTTTTTCACACCATAAATCCCAATCATCAGCACATCACAATGGTTGTACCCTCACAATGTATCTAACTTCCAACCACTTTTCACCATTTCTACTGCTCCCACCCTAGGCCAGGCATCTATGATCCCTCCTTGGACTCCAGCAATCACCTCCTTATTGGACCTTCTGCTGCTTCTTTTCCCTGCCCCTCCCTTACAGTTCAAGTATTGCAGATGCAGTGATTATTTTAAAATTTAATTCAGATCGTGCCATTCTGATTCTCAGAACTCTTTGACGTCTTCTCCTTCTTACTCCAAATAAGTCCTTTCAGTTTCCAGCACGATCTAGCCTGCTACCTTCTGGATCCCTCATTTTGTCTCATCTATTCTGACTTCTATGATGTACCACTAACACATCAAGCCTTTACACCAACTGCTTTCTGGACTGCAGTGCTCTTCTCTCAGTAAGACATACGGCTTGATCCCTCATTTCATTCACATCTCTGCTCGGATGTTACTCAACAACATGACCTTCTCTAACATCCCCAGACAACATAGAGCTATTCCCTCCCCTCACTCATTTTTCTTTGCAGACTTTATCACCATCTGGCACGTTATATATGTATTTATTGTATGTTTTACTAATCTATAAACTAAGTTTCACGAAAGTAATTTGTAGCTATTTCTTACTTCTATATCCCAACGTTAGCAATAACAATAAAATGAGCCCCCAATAGTGCGTGCTCGACACATTATTGTCGTGCTAATCATTTCCTATAATTTGGTCACGGTTAGTTTCAAACCACATTTTATTCCCTACACTTTGAAAAGCCTTAAGAAAAACAGGAAAGCATAAAAATCCAGCTGTAAACGTTATTTACACAAGCTGCCTTTGTTTCTTCTTGGGAAGGTTGTGGCGGATATTTGCATGCAGACAGAGGAATTATCACATCACCCAAGTACCCGGAGACGTATGCTCCCAATCTCAACTGCTCTTGGCATGTCCTGGTCCAGAGTGGTCTGACCATCGCTGTCCATTTTGAACAGCCCTTCCAGATCCCAAATGGAGATTCTTCCTGCAACCAAGGGGATTACTTAGTGGTAGGTCGTGCTTGCTACCTTTTCTCTTTACTTTCTCTGTGGACCTCATTCAGAAAACAAAGTGACTTTTCTCTTTAGGGACATAAATCGATGGAACTTTTGCACTCCATCTTTCTCAATATGAAAGAATTTATGCAATTTTAATTTCTCTTGCCAGCTAAAAAATGGACCTGATATCTATTCTCCACCCTTGGGACCCCGTGGAGGAAATGGTCATTTTTGTGGCAGTCGTCCTTCATCCACTCTCTTCACCTCAGATAATCAAATGTTTGTTCAGTTTGTTTCTGATAATAGTAATGGAGGGCAAGGATTTAAGATCAGATATGAGGCAAAGAGTTTGGGTGAGTATCTTCCTGAGAATGATGTATGTACTTTTCCCGCAATTGCTTGGTCTTCCTTGTTTAAATAGATTTGAGAAAAAAACACATCGTTTTCATTTCTGAACTAGGAGTAATAATGTTAATGAGAACAGCTATGTAGTGGAGGAAGACAATTCTTCTGCCCTCTAGGTTCTTCTCGCTGCTCTATGATTTAAATTGACATGAGACAGAATAACAGGAGAAAAATCAAACAAAGCTTTATAACATGTATACAGGGGAGAAACCCAAGAAAACTGAGCAACTTGCCAGAATGGCCAAAGCTACCACCTTAAATACCATTATTAGCCAAAGACAAAGGAGGATGTTGGGGGTAGCAGTTTGGGACTTCGGGGGGGGGAGGAAAGCAATTTACATGGAGATGGAAACACAAATGGGCCAACTATAGACAATGTGACCCGAGAGACACATTTTACATTACACTACAATTATCTTATGGTATTAGCTCCTTCCTGGAACAGGCCCTTCTATTTTAAATTCTTTTAGGCAATTAGAGGGAAAGTCAAAGTTTCTTTTAGAGTCTTTTGTTCTTAAAAATAATCAAGCCACAGAGACACCTTGTGGGGTGGCCAATTCTGACCCCCCACAACTACCTATTATCAAGCACTTACTATGTGCTTGTACATTCAGTACCTTGTCGTAACTGCTTTTAAGGGAGGTATCATTATCCTCGTTCTACAGATAAGTAAAATGAGGCTTAGATTTTTCCAAGGCTGCATATCAAGAGAGTGAACAAAGTGCAATTCTCCATGAGTACAAATTGAACTGATTTTAATGATCCCCTGAAGTTCCCTAGTCCTTGCCAGTAAAAAAATGTCTAATTGCAAGTTACATTCAGTTATAGAAACATTGTAAGAATGATAATTACCTTGTTTTGTATTCATTTGTATGCTTCCTTTTAAACGAACACATAATCCTGTAATTCTATGATAACCCATTTAATTATATATTAGAGTAGTGATCTTTACTTAATTACCTAAACTTAATTACGTTTGATTATAATTATATTTAATTCTACTATAATGATCTAATTTTCGTGACATTTATTTTTATGTAATGTTTAATTGAATAAATAAGTAAATAAGTATAGCTTCAAAAAAGAGGGTAATGTCAGTAGAGAGTAAATCTTTGCTTGTGCCCCCAAAGTTAAATAATATGGATTTCAGGATAATCCTATGACCTTGGTCCCAGATTCCTGAATATATTTCAAAAACTGTATTAAACTAAATGAAGCCATCTATTTCATTGTACATTCTCTAAAATATGAGAATTTAAAAGTCAGCACAATTTCTTCATTTTGGAGGAGGAGAAGAAATGGTTTCTACCAACCGACACAGAAAATCATCCAATATCTTGAGTAGGTTCCATGATTATGGGGAATGTACTGTGGTTACTTCCCAGTACACACAGCTCTGGCACAGAGCAGCACCGTTACTTTACAGGTTGGGATTTCTGACCCCTCCCTATCTCCATGCTGAGCTTTGCTGCTGTGTCGTAAATGGGCAAGATTCCCCTGGTACTGAGGCTTTATGAAGTAACAGTGCCTTGTGCCTAGGCAGTAGACTTCAGCCCACCCACAGAAGTTGACTTTTCCATCTTTACCCAGGATAGATGACTCAGTCTTGAATTACATTTTTAGAGTCAACGTTTAGTGGTAATTCACTAAGGTAATAGGCTAAGGGTCTATTTGCAAACACTGTGACTCTTTTATTCCTTTGTGGGTTCTCTATTCATGCAAGAATGATATAGTCATTGCCTTCTCTCCACCTGTTTGACCTTAATATTAAACTTAAAGGGTCTTTTGATTTCAAAACCTATTGCTGGGCAACCCCAAACAATATGATCACTCTAGTTTCTCCTGACTTTCTAATTCAACCATTTCCTTATAGCGAGCCTCCCACTTCCCCTATCTATATTTCCACCATACTACTTCTATATTATTCCCATTTCTCAGTTTTAACATGTGTTATACCATGAACAACTTTTTTTTTTTTTTTTTTTTTTTGCTGTGGAAGATTTGCCCTGAGCTAACATCTGTTGCCAGTCTTCTTCTATTTTGTATGTGAGCCGTCATCACAGCATGGCCACTGACGGATGAGCGGTGTAGATTCATGCCTGGGAACTGAACCTGGGCCACTGAAGCAGAGTGCACCAAACTTAACCACTAGGCCACTGGGGCTAGTCTCCTGTGAACAACTTTGACAGCAAATTTACCCAGTTCTATACCATCTTTCTCCAGAGATACTCTTGCAGTGTTTTTTTCCCTCACCTGATTAATGGGTTTATTAATTAATTAATCAAATGTAAACACAAAGTGCTTTACATTGTGCAAACTACCAAGTTCTCTCAAGGAGTTCACAGTGCAGAGGAGGAGACAGACAAGCAAAGGCAGAAGTAGAGCATGGTATGATAAGTACTCGATAGAGGAATGTGTGAAGAGCTATGTGAACACGTAGAGAAACACCTAGCCTAGCCTCAAACATCAGAGCAGGCTCCCAGAGGAAGTGGATGAATAGAGATTTGCCAATCAGTGAAGGAAAGATGCGACAACATGTAAAGACTCAATGGTTATGAGATAAGAAGTCATATCTAAGGAACTGAAAGAATCCACTACTGCGGGACAATGGGGTCAAAAGGAGGTCAACATAAGGGTGAGGAAGCAGGCAGGAATCATAATGCTAAGGGCTGTGGAAGCCACCTTAATGATTTAAGATATTAACTGAAAGATAATGGGGAGCCATTGACAGATTTTAATCCAAAGCATGAATGGCATGATAAGACCGGAAACATCAGTGTGGCTGCAGCACTGAAAACACATTGGAAGGGGAAAGACTCAAGTAGAGAGACCAGATGGAAGAGTAACTCAGGAAGCAATTGTTAGTTCCCAAACTAAGGCAGCGGCAATAAGAATGTTGAAGAGAGGGCATATTGAGAGATGTCATAAATATGGAATTGAGCAGACATGGAGGTAAGTTGGCTGTAGGAGGGGAGGGAACAGATTGGAGGAGCCATGGATGACCCCTAGGTTTCTGTCTAGGTGGATCCATTCATCCCACAAACACTTCTTAAGAACTTGTCTGATGACAGACACTGTACTAGGTCTTGAGGATCTAGCAGTCACCAAATAAAATCCATATCCTCACAGAGCTTAATTTTATGGTTAAAACACAGATAATAAATAAGGTACATAATATGTCATATAGTAAAATGTATTAAGGAGAAAAACAAGATGGTGAAGATGGATAGGGAGTCAGTAAGAAGGGGAGATGATACTGTCGTTCACTCTATATGGAACTCTGGATGGTGAGTAGATAACAAGGGCAGTTTTGGCCATATTCAGTTTGAAATTTCTGAATTACATCCTTTGGAGATGTCCAGTAGGCTGTTGGAACAGGAGTCTGGAGGTCAGAAGAAGGATCTGGACTGAATCTAGAAATATGGAAGCTTTATCAGACTGGTTGTCATTTGTCATGAAGATGGCTGACATTAATCAGAGAGGTACTTAGTTTGAGACGATGAAGGGCCTACAGAGGGATTCCTAGGATCTCCAGCAATGGCAGGAAAAGCCTGGAAAGAGGCACCCAAGGGCCACAGGAGGAATGGTGAGAGGGATAAAAGAAGGAGGAAGAGAGCTTAGTGTCCAAGAAGCTAAGGGACAAAAATGTAAAGAAGGAAGATATGGTCAACCACGTTACATGCTGTTGATGCAGAATAAAGATTTAAAAAGAGCTTTGAGGGGCCAGCCCTGTGACATAGTGGTTGAGTTCAGCATGTTCTGCTTTGTTGGCCGAGTTTGCAGGTTCAGATCCTGGCTGTGGACCTATACCACTTGTCAGCCGTGCTGTGGCAGTGACCCACATATAAAGTGGAGTAAGATTGGCACAGATATTAGCTCAGGGCTAATCTTCCTTAGCAAAAAATAATACTAAAAATTAAAAAAAATTAAAAGATCTTTGTTAGGCAACTGTGAAGCGACTGGGGACCTGGACAAGAGGGCTTTGATAGGGCTGAGAAGTCAAGAAGGAAGGAAGAAAGAGGATGTGAGGAAGTAGAGAACGTGACTGTAAGTTACTTGAGCTTGTGATACATGGAAAGATCAAAGGAGCAAGGAGGAGAGAGGGGGGAGGAAAGGAGAGGCAGACAGACAGAGATTGATTGAGATTACAAGCACAGGATAAGTGGAGAGATTAAGTACAGCAAGGTCCCTGAAGAGACAGAATGGAATGGGAGCCTAATCCAGAGATACAGGAAGACAGTGTACGGGGAAAAATAAAGGAGGGTAGCAATGCAGGTGAATTTATCAAGGATGGTAACAAATATGGAATAACAAATTGAGGGAGTTCTCAACTGATTTCTTCCACTTTCTTTCTTTCTTTCTTTCTTTCTTTTTTTTTTGGAGGAAGATTAACCCTAAGCTAATATCTGTGGCCATCTTCCTCTATTTTATGTGTGGGACACCTGCCGTCAGATGACTTGATAAGCAGTGCTAGGTCCGCGCCCAAGATCCAAACAAGTGAACCCCGGGCAGCTGAAACAGAGCACACCAACTTAACCGCTACACCACCGGGCCGGCACTACTATCTTTCCACAGGAGAACTCAAAATAGTTTGCTGAGACCAGAGAGGGAATTGGGAGAATAAAGGGTTTAGGGAGTATGAACAAGTGTCAAATAGCTGTTCTAGTTTATATGAAAAAACAGGAGGATTGTTTGGCAGTGGAGAACGTGAATTTGTAGTGGCATCAATTTCCATGAATGGCTTGCATTGAATACAACCATGGAATTGGGAGTTTGCAAGGAGAATCTGAAGGAAAGACCAGGGGTGAGGGAGTTAAAGACGGTCAAAGGAATTTGCAGGTTAGGGTTTCAGAGATAAATGAGTTCTGGGTAAGAAAAAAAATTCAGGATATGACCATAAGTGATTGAATGACAGGGAAAATAAATGTCAATAGAATTTAGCAGATCTGGTGTCTGTGAGGCTGTTATCAGACTGTCTAATTTCATTGGCATGGTAAGTATCCAGTTTATTCCTGCCTGGTTAGATTATTGAGATTGCCAAAAAATGTTTCTTGGTAAAAGGAAAGTTTTTTTACCAAAAACTTTTTGGTAAAAAGACCAAAGACCAAAGTTTTTTGGTCTTTTAGAAAAGAAGTATAAAAACCTCATTTATCTTCTTGTAAAAACTGGCTAATTCTGTCATGCTATTCATCTCTTGCCCTTCAAATGCATCTAAATCTTGAAGAAACATAATGAACAAATGCCCACAGAGTTGTACAAATATATATCTGCTTAGTCTTTTAAATGTATCGAGATCACCCCTCTGCATCATTCTGTTGAACTGAACAGTCATTGGGCAGCTCCAAGGGCTGGTACATTTACATGCTTATCTACGTGGTGGGTATGAATTGATGCTTCCGTGATGTTCTACTGCATGCACTGTGCGCCATAATCATTTTGTCGGCTTTAAGGGAAAGTGAAATTTCCAATGAAAATATATAGTTTGGCAAATTAAAAAGTGACACACTTGGTAGCTCCCTCAATAGCAAATTCAGGGTTTATTTGCTTAAAAAGAAACTGAGAATAATTCCAGATGAAAGGAAATTGCAATTGGAAATACAGATAAAGAGACTTTTAAAAATGATCATGGCTGTTAGCTGCATCCTCTTTGTCTAGAGTGTAGATTGATTTAACTGTGTTTCTTGACAGCCTGTGGGGGCAATATCTACATCCATGATGCAGATTCTGCTGGATATGTGACCTCCCCCAACCACCCTGACAATTATCCCCAGCATGCTGATTGCATTTGGCTCATAGCTGCTCCTCCTGGAAAGCTCGTAAGACTGCAGTTTGAAGGTCAATTCAATATCGAAGTAACACCCAAGTAGGTCACCTCCATTTAATGTTTCTCCTACTCAGAGTTAGTTGTCCTGTCTCAGAACAATTCCTTTCGTCTTCTCTCAGCAGCATATATTGCATAGGAAATCCAAGGATGGCGAAGGGAAATGCTTAACGCCTCCAGCCTGAAAACACTGCCTGCCAGCTACTCTCCCGTTCGTCAGCCCACAGATTATGTACACAGATAGTGTCCCTCGTGACCCTGTGCACATCCTCCTAGAGACACTGAGGAGAGCTGTTTGAGATTTATGTTATCCGTTCTTCCTCCCACAGGAAAAATATAGTGTCTCTGGTAGATGTGTATTTATTTGCCCAGACTCATACTCAGTGTCATAAATGATAAAGTATCTGTTTAACAAATGGAAATTTGTGTTATGTGATGCCAGGGGTCACCAGTGTCAGAGACAGGACTAAAGCAAGTACAGTACAATTTCCCAATCTCTATTTAATAAGAATTCTTACAAGATTACAAACCAGAGAGTAAGTTTTACTATGTTGAACACAAAAGGAATAACTACATAGAATATTAAAAAAAAAACCCTGCATTTTTCTCATTTAATAAAAGTTTGTATACATTTGCATGAACATATGTATGGTACAATACTTAGGTACAAGAGCTTTTGCTCACCGTTTCTGGGCACCTGATATCATACGACCCTCTCGGTGAGCTGTAATTGGCTGACTGACTCCCATAAGAAATATTGGGTAAATACTTGCCCACTTTTATGGACCCAGAAAATTCCAGCTGAGATTCTCCATTAGCCCAGGTCACAGAACTGTTGAGAGAGTTCATCTTTGTCATGTGAAATGTGTCATCTCATCATGTGAAACAATATATCTATTTTTTTGAAATTCCCAAGGGTTAATTTGAGAATGACTTTTCTATTTGTAAAACTAATACAGAATATGGAAGGCAAATAAATAGTCTTCAGTGTAGTACCTGTAAAACTTATCTTTTTGAGCTACTAATTAAAGAGTGTGCTATAATTAGGAAAAATATCGTACAGCATTCTGAAGTGACACACCACTTAAACTGACTCTGTTGTGGTGTTTTCTGCTATAGAAATGATGATTTAGTAATGCTCTTGGAGAAAGTGAAATTTTCGTTAGCAAAATATGTCAAAGCAATTGACTTTGTATATTAAGCAGAATTTTCTTTCCCCTTTAGCTGTACGTCCAATTACCTCGAGTTGCGAGATGGAGCCGATTCAAATGCACCAGTACTTTCCAAGCTTTGCGGGACGTCGTTGCCCAGGAGTCAGTTGTCCTCAGGGGACATGATGTATTTGAGATTTCGGTCTGACAGCAGCCCCACTCATGTGGGATTCAAGGCCAAGTATTCTATAGGTAACAATATTTTTTATATTCAAGAAGAATGTAGTGATCGAATAATTACCTTAAAACTTTAAAAACATTATACTGTGTTTAAAGAAGTCTTTCTATCTGCCTAATTTTAATAATTATTTTAACAATGGAAATAAGGAATGTAAATGTTTAAAACCACAAAGTCATTTATCAATTTTAATTTCTACTTTGATTGCCATTTTAAAACACTCTGTTTACTAAACTTGAGTATTTTGTAGTTTTGCCTAAGTTGTTTGTGAAAAACATATTCAGCTACATTCTTGTTTCTTCCTCTTATCATGAAATATGTATAATATTTAAATAGTAAAACTCTTTAGTAATCAAATAATTCTATTTAAAACAGTGACTTTGAACTCATCACTAATAGATAATTGAGATGTTTTTCCTCTAAAATAAGTGCCAAGTCAGTCACTAGACAAAAAGCAAATACATCTCAGTGTTTTGATTTTATTTTCTCTTTTTTTTTCATTTTCTTGCTTAAAAAATGAGCTATAAATATGCACACTGGAGATTCACTATGATATGGTCACAATTACATAGAATTTAGTATCTGGTGGGTCTGAACACTAATGAAACATATTTAATTTAACTTGGAAAGCCTAGCTATAACAATATTTAACCTACACCATAGGTCATCTTATAGCCTAAGGCAAGTTGTACATAAGTCAGTCTAACTATCATATCCAGCTGATAAGAAACAATTGAATAGTAATTTCCATGACCCTGAGATACCAGTTACTGCAGTAAAACGTTCATTTACTAAACTTGGAATGGCAGACATCACTAATCAACCACAGCACCCCTTCCAGCTGAGCTTGGACTACCTTGAGAATCACCAACACAGGGTACTAGGCAGGCCCTATCAATCTATCAACTGGTTCTTGAAATGAGACCCACATGCAACTAATAGCACTTACATAGTGTCCCAAGAGAATTAGTGAGACGTTACAGAATATGCCGTTCAACAGTCTTTCAGTCTTCCATTTGCCATTGTTGGACTGGACTTGTACTATCATTTGTCTTTATATCAATAGTAGATTTCAAATAATCGGGGAAGCATTAACTAAACATTTTCAGGATTTTTAAAACTTCAACTCATTTTCACTTGGCACCCAAGAGTTTTTAAACGTGCTGGTTAAATTTAAAAAAAAAAAAAAAAACCCTGTTAATAGAATATTGTTCTTTTTTTGCAGCCCAGTGTGGCGGAACAGTGACAGGGCAAAGTGGTGTTGTTGAAAGCATCGGATACCCAACCCTTCTGTATAGAGACAATTTATTCTGTGAGTGGCATCTCGAAGGTCCCTCAGGACACTATCTCACCATCCATTTTGAAGACTTTAACCTCCAGAATTCCTCTGGCTGTGAAAATGACTTTGTGGAGATCTGGGAAAACCATACCTCTGGTCAGTGAAATATCTCTGCTGTCTTTTGTGGGTGTTTGTTTTCATGTGTGCTCATTCAGTCGCTGAAGTTTCCTTACTCCCAAGAAAAGCAAAACTATGTCTACTCCTTGCAGAGAAGTGCAGATTCATCAGCTCTGGGCAGTGCCAGCTTTTCTCTCCCTGCATTCCTACCCATAAACCATGGTTTCCAAAGCCCTGGGTGTCCTTAGATAGCTTCTCCTGGAGACATTGAGAGAGCACTGTGTTGAGAAGGCACCCTCTTCCTGCTGAGACTCCCAGGGCCATGTGCAGCTATTTGAGGGACATCCTGTAGGGAAGAAAGGGAAAGGGTAGTGTCTCCTGGAAATAATATGAGAGGGACACTTGACTCTGTTGCCTGGAACCATTTCTTTAAGCAAATGAGCCAAACTTCCTCATTGTGCCAAGACACGCTTGCCCTCATCGGTTGCCGTTTTCGTTACACTTCATCTATTTGAATATGTTGATTTTTATTTGTGTCTGTCCTACTTCTCTTGACAAAAGTGACCATGTCTTCATGGGCAGGGTCTTGTCTTTCATTATTTTCTTCATATTTGCAGAACATCTCAAGTAGAGGTTAAATGAAATCAATCACTTGGTCATATACGTACTTGATTATTTCACTCTCACAGGAAATTTATTGGGCAGATACTGTGGAAACACCATTCCTGACAGTGTAGACACTTCCAGCAATGTGGCTTTGGTCAGGTTTGTCACAGACGGCTCTCTTACTGCCTCAGGATTCAGATTACGATTTGAATCCAGCAGGGAAGGTAAGTTCATTGATTCATTAAAAAATGTATGTTATTGGGCATCTATACCAGATAGACATATGCTAGCCACTAGTGTTACAGTAGTTGGGAAAAAACAAAACAAACCGTGACCCCTATCTTCTTGGACCTTACAGTTTGGTGGAGAGGCAGAATTTGATCAAATAGTTACTAATAAATGAAAAATCACAACTGTGATCAACGCTACAAAGGAAAGGAACTGGCACTATGAGAGATGTAAGGAGATGAGAGTTGTACTGTGTTACTCGTCTTATAAAGCCGGTCCATTAGTCCTACAGTTGCTCAGAATTTGCATTCCAAATTCCTTGACAAACAGGTGAAATAAAGATCTTGTGTAAAAATATTGAATAATTACTTTAGCCTTCTGATTTTCCTGACTCTTAAGATTACCACATTTATTGGTCTCTCATATTTCCTGGGCCATGATTATAAAATGCTGCCAGTAAACTATCATCCATGGAAAAAAAGATTAAATATTAGATATTAGACATAGGAAGTGAATACAAGTGTTCTCTATAAGTCCTCACATACATATCATGGTAAATAAGAACAATGATTTTGTCTGTAAGTAAGAGTGGTGATTTTGTCTAATGTGATAATAAAAAAAATACTTTAATTTCAAGAACATTCCTTATAGAAGGGGTCATTTTGATTGGATTGGAAGTTTTCTTTTTTTTTTCCCCTTCAGAGTGTGGTGGGGATCTACAGGGCCCTATCGGAACATTTACGTCTCCCAACTACCCCAATCCCAATGAGCATGGCCGGGTCTGCGAGTGGAGAATCACCGGGCAGGAAGGAAGGCAGATCACCTTAACTCTTAACAACCTGAGGCTGGACGCTCATCCATCCTGCAACACTGAGCGTCTGACAGTAAGTGTCCCGTGCAGGCAAGGATGTTTTATTCCATTGTTTAAGGAGTTTATTGACCCATAAATCATAGTCAGAGAACTAGGTCAGGAATATTCCCATCTGTGCAACTGTATCTCAGACAAATTCTAAGTATTTCAGATAGAACAAAATCACAATAAGCTGCCATAATATTTGTAAAAACTGTTTTAAGAGACTATTTGTTGTCACAACATACAGTGGGGTCATAGGTAGGATAAATTTTAAGGGCAAAGGATCGTTATACATGCCAAGACTGGGGAAACAGAGAAAAGCTAAGTCTATGGGTAGCACATAGCTTAATGGAAGCAGACACAGAACAAGCCACCTCCAAAAGTTTTAAGCAGGTGAGTGGTCCTGCACCATTCCTGCTCTTTGCCAGAGGTACTGAGTGACTCCTCTGTAGGATGCGGCTGCCTGCCTTGCATGTTGCCAAGCTCAAATGCTTTGAGATACACCCTCAGCATTCTTAGCTTCCCTGAGCAAAATAAAGCAAATGAGATCCAAGAGTGTGAAAGAAGATCGTTAACTGTGAAATGACAGATATATATACATATATACTTTATCAACTGTAGATGAATATTAGTCTATTTCCCTACCCAACTTGCCCTTTCTTCAGTCTTTGTTATCTCAGTAAATAACAATTCCAAACTTCTGGTTGCTCAAGTCAAAAACTTGATGTCTGTTTTGGAGTTCTTTCTCTCAAACTTTATATTGCATCCATAAGCAAGCCCCATTGGTGGTATCTTTACAACTATTCGTCATATCCACTATTGATGCCATCACCACTCACTCATAGCCAGTGTGATGGGTTTGAATGTCAATCAGATCATGTTGCTGTCATCTCTAATGGCCTCTCATCTCACTGAGAGGAAGATCCCAAATCTTTGCCATGGCCCAGCTGGCCCTACGCTATCTGCTACCCTTTCCTTCTACCTGTACTTATCTCAAACTCCCCTCCTCTTTTGCTCACTAGGATCCAGTCTCACTGGCTTCCTTTCATCCCTTGAATATGCTAAGATGCTCCCACTTCTCACCAGCTGACATTTCACCTATTTGTTTGTTTGTCTGGTTATCGTCTTCTCCCCCACTAGAAGGTGTGCTCCATTAGGACATGCATTTAGTTTCATTCAGTGCTGAATCCTCAGTGCCTGGCATGTAATTGAGACAGTAATTGCTGAATGAATGAATAGCAGAAGTACTATCATTATCCTTTGTTAAAACAAGCCACTTTTGCTTTCAATTTGTTTCCTGTTGGGTAGTGACTTTCAAAACTATGAAACATCACTTTGTATTGTCCTAAACTGATGTCATTCAAGCTTCAAATTTTGCTCTGAAGTTCTGATATGTGAAGGACTGAAATGTTGTCTTTTATCAGATATTGAAAATTATGGAACCCAGTGCATTTTCTTTTATTTGAAAGTTAGGAAATTTTGGACTAAGCTTCCTTATTTAAAGGAACTTTATTTTTATTATTTAATGAATACACAAAGACAAAGATGAAGTAGAAAAAAATTAACCACTGTCTCTATACTGTATTTTGATGCTCTTTCTTATCTTTTCTTTGCAATGAATAATATTATGTAGTTGTAATCATGTGTCATAAATTCATTTGTATACTAATTTTAATCTATTTTCCTGATTATAAATACAATGGATGCTTATTGAACAATTTTTGGAGAGTTCAGAAAATAAAAAATATAAAAATACTTGGAATTTTATATGCCCATTGTTAAAATTTTGATGTGTATGCTGATAGTATTTTTTCCTTTGAGATCATATTGAAATACAATGATTATTAGGAGTCTTACCAGCAGAAGATTCACATGCCCTACAGGAAAGATAATATGAAAAGTCATAGTTTCAGAACTCAAATAATAAGATAAAATTTATAGCAACAACCACAAATTCTGAATCACATCTTGTCATTTCCCATCTCTGAATCATAGATGCCAAAGGCATCCACTTTCAACTTTTTAATCTACTGCTTGTTGTATTTATGTCATTATTTCAAAATAATATTCCCGTTCTGCTACTTGGTTATTTTTTGGTCTTAGACATTATCTGTCTACATCCAACTATGGAAGATAAGGACTTAGCTCTCTTCACAAACCACCTCCACTACCACCGAAAATGCACACAAGGGTATGCATGGTTCACATACACCCCCAACTTCCTCCCAAAATACTTATGTCACAGATTTTGCTTAAATTGTTATCCAATGTTTACATTACTATGATTTCGTAGATGTCATTCCCAATTAAGCCAAATAGTGTACTATGGTAGCATTTGCTTTTGCTTTTCCAAGTAATAATAATAATTGCGTCCTTTTGCATTTTCTTGGTTTCCTATGCATCCATCACTAGTTCTCCCCCACACTTTCCGCTCCAGATGTGCGTCTCCACCTGATACAAGAAAGCACAGCTATCAGTGCTGTTCATTTTCCTTAGCAATAGCCTTCCTTGAGCCTTTGTCCATCAGCTACGAGCCTGATGCCAGCTGTCATACCAGGATTTCATTCCACCATCAAATTTGCAAGTCCCTCCACTCCTCTCCTGGGTTGATACCTGGCTTTATGACATGTGCGTTTCCCTCTCTTTGTTGATTTCCTCCTTTCGGTGAAGCATATGCTCTTATACCTCCCTAAGGAGGTGGGCATGGGTGCAAGGCTTTTGAGAATGTGTATACCTGGAATTATCCTTATTTTACTCTCATTCTTTGAATATATTATATATTAGAATGTCATATATATATTCAATATGTTAATCTACATATAAAAATGTATTAATCATAATTTTCAAGTTTTATGTTTGTTCTTTTGGGGTCTTTCTCCTTCAAGTTCCTGTTTCCTATTGATGTATATTGGTCTCTGCCTTTTATGTTAGACGTTTCCCTAAATGTCTGATGACCCCTGGCCGTTGATTCATATTTAAGAATCAAGTACTAATAGGCTGATTGGAAGCCCTGTGTGCACAACTGGGGCTGTCACCTGTGGGCTTCATGGGAGGTGAAAGAGGAGGGACTTGATCATTTAATTAGGATAAACTATAAATATCCTATCTACAGGTCTTTTCTCCTGGGGAGGTTAAAACTCCAGCAAAGAAACACTTTCAGAATTAATTTCTTCTTTGAATCTTTAATATGAAGTCCACATTCCTTTTCTTTCAAATCTATTTTTATAAGTTAGATATTTGTTTTGTTTCTTCTTCTCTCTGCTCTAAACAAGGGGATGTGGCTTCTCCTTTGCCCACTCTTTATTTACTTGAGAACTTGTCAAAAAAAAATGGAGAAAGAAAGAAAGAAAGACAGGAGAGAGGGAGGGAGGGAGGGAAGGAAGAGCGAGGGAGAGAGGGAGCAAGACTTCATAAGATCTACAGGTTGAGCGAGGCCGGCTTTAAGCGCACTGCTTCTAGACCAACACCTTATCCAGCTGGCCTGAGCAGACAAGTCCTTGAAACCCAGCTGTCCATCTGACTCTCTGTCCAAATGGAGAAGAGAAATAGCTACACCATCCAGTGTGCACTACAATGAGACGTGTGCTCAATTTTCTTCCTGCTTATAGAAAATTTTAGAGCTTGTCCTGAGTCTCATATGCCTACTTCCTACCCCATGGTTTTCTGGGAGTGTAGTTTCCGAGTACAAACAGGAGTGGAGGAGGAAAGTGGGAACAGCACTCTGGTTCTTGCCTCTAAAAGCAGGAGTTCAGGTGCCTACCCGGTGGCATAGTGGTTGAGTTCGCATGCTCCTCTTCGGTAGCCCAGGGTTTGCAAGTTTGGATCCCAGGCACAGACCTACACACTGCTCATCAAGCCGTGCTGTGGTGGCGTCCCACATAGAAAAAAGAGGAAGATTAACACAGATGTTAGCTCAGGGACAATCTTCCTCACCAAAAAAAAAAGCAGGAGTTCATGTGATAAATGGACGCCTGCACAATTTTTAGTTGTTGTGATTCTAAGCTCAGGGCAGACACTGGGGCAAGGATAAAGGCCATTGATCATGGTTTCCAACATGTTCCATTAGTCTGTAATTGCTAATAATCACTTTTCATTCTGGCAACGTGTTGCCTATTCCTGTTTTCAGTATTATTGAAATATTTGTCATCTTCTGTTTCTTTATACTCTTACTTCTTGGTTTGGAATCAGAGGGATGATTTGAATCCCAATTCTATTATTACTAGCTCTTTGAAATTCAGCAAATTGTATAATCTGTCTGAATTTTCCTGTCAATCTGAGAAACGGATAGCATTATGTGTCTGAGAGGGTGTTCTGTTAATTGGATAAGGTAATCCAAGTGGGTTATTAGCAGCGTCTGGCGTTTTGTCTGCACTCAGTAAAAGACAAGAAATGCTACGTCTGGTCCTGTGAGCCAGAAGACGCTTTAAACCAGGAGCACCCCCAGAGCTCAATTTAACAATCAATTATAGTAAATAAAAATGCTTACATCTTTTGTTATGGGGTGCATTCTCTTTCTCTGTCAGCTCTTAGTGTCACACTCTGAATCATTATTTCTAATTGTGAGCCATTCAAATCCTTTTTAAAAACAGGAATATCAATCACTCAATCAGTTGTTATTCACTTACTTCTGGGTCTTTCTTGAACTGTGGAAACCAGCCATGCTAAAACCTTCCCTTGGTTTTGTACAGAAGTGAAATAATACTTTGCCAATTATTATGACTATGGCATAACCAGAGTTATCGTTTAATATTTTGGAGTCAACAGCACTCTAATCCAGTCTTTAAATTTCAAATTAGTATAAAAATTGAAGCTTAAAATCCATAAGTAATTAGGAAAGAACTATTATAGTGATTTTGAGATTGATATTTATAATTACTTTTCAAGGCGTTTTAAAATATTTGAGGGGCCGGCCCCGTGGCCGAGTGGTTAAGTTCACACGCTCCGCTTCGGCGGCCCAGAATTTCACCAGTTCGAATCCTGGGCGCGGACATGGCACCACTCATCAAGCCATGCTGAGGTGGCATCCCACATGCCACAACTAGAAGGACCCACAACTAAAAGTACACAACTATGTACCAGGGGGCTTTGGGGAGAAAAAGGAAAAATAAAATTTAAAAAAATCTTAAAAAAATTAAAACAAAAAATAAATAAAATAAAATATTTGGGTCATTACATACTACAAATCATCAGAGACTAACATTTAAGCCTTCATTCTAAATATCAAAGGTCCTGATGCATTGTTAAGAAAAATTGCCCATCAGTGAACTCTGTGAACTAGGACGTAAGCAGGCTGGCAGTTCTGCTTGACATTTAGGGCACAGTTTCCAGTTGCAAAAAGTACAGCAGTTTTTCATTTGTCCCCTCGTGGCAGGAGGACATGACTGCAATACTTTCATTTTAGTGAAATGACCCTGAGGCCACAAAATATGCTCCAGATAACATAGTGGCTTATGGCACTGGGCTAGGAGCCCATATTGTTAAGTAATTCATTGTAGCATAGGGTTTCCTTAGAAGGAAGTGTGTCTGGACTGGGAATGTAACCTTCTAGGAAATATCCGGTAAGATGGACTGCGTGTCTAAAGGTTAAACTGTTTTCCAACAGGTGTTCAATGGCATTAGAAGTAACTCACCTCAGCTAGAGAAACTGTGTAGCAGCGTGAACGTCAGCAACGAGATCAAATCTTCAGGAAATACTATGAAAGTCATTTATTTCACTGATGGATCCAGGCCATATGGAGGCTTCTCTGCTTCCTACACATCCAGTGAAGATGCAGGTAATATAGGATGTTATAAATACACCTATTTCAGTCGTATGCATTGCAAATGCCCCACAGCTACTGCCAACAGCAGCAGAGCCATCTATTTTCCCTTTAGTGGTCACAGTTATACCTGGGGTCTCTACATAAGACAAGCATACATAACCAGTTAGAAAACCCATGCCAGACCAAAAAAAAAAAAAAAAAACCTCTGGTTTTGGAGAGAAAACTGCCAATGCGAATTAAAAACTTTTAAAAATACTTTTAGAAGTATTTAGAAAAGCTGCTAGCTCAATTCCACGCTATGTCACCATTACAGTTGGTTGCCAGTTCCGCAGTCCTTGGTTAATTATTTTGTGTTGAAAGACATCATCTACCTCTTAGAAGGTGACTTACTCCCAGAGAGTAACTAATTTAATTGAAGACGGACAGATTTTACTGTTTCTTAGTCATCCATCCATATATATATTGCCATTGTAAATGAATGAGGGGTTCACATTTGATGTAGAGTATTTAAAAATTAAGCAAGATATCGCCTTTCTATTCTAAATCTGTCCTACTTTCTGGATTGGTGTTATTATCTAAGAGTTTTAAAATTTAGGAAGAGTGGAACTGAATATTTAAAAAAACATTTAAGTTATTTCATTGATACAAGGAGCATTCGTTCCCTATTAAAAGGGGCAAATTCATTGGTGCTCCAATGTTATATTATCTGTTTGATTCAAATAAATTCTTAGGTGAGGTGGAGAAATGCTAACCAGGAGCCATTGGGACCACCCTTATATTTAGATATTCCTCTAAATTAAATATTAGCGAACAATAGGCCTAAATTAGGAGACTGATGCACAGCCAAACCCCACCCTAATCTACAGGGAAATAAAGGAGCTGCTTATTTTTGCTCATCTTTCTTTCTAAACCCACGGAAACTTCTTCCATTGTTTGCATGCATGTGCCAGCCCTTCACCCACAACCTTGACTTCGCCTCAAAAAACAAGTCAAAGTAATAAAAATGTTGCTGTTGCTATTTTTGTTATTATTTGTATCTTCTATGATGGTGTGAATCTTGCTGCTACTTTCTCTGTTGCTTTTTGTTTCCTTAGTGTGTGGCGGGTCTCTTGCAAATTCTCCTGAAGGAAACTTTACTTCTCCTGGCTATAATGGAGTCAGTAATTACTTGAGAAACCTAAACTGTGAATGGACTGTCAGCAATCCAAATCAGGGAAATTCATCCATCTTCATTCGTTTTGAGGATTTTTACCTAGAAAGTCACCAAGACTGTCAGTTTGATGTCCTAGAGTTCCGAGTGGGTGAGTTCAATCAAGGAGCACATTCTCCCATTTATCTACAGTACCCTCTTATGCTTGAAGACCACCAACATTGGAAAGGAGTCAAATGGCTATAATACATGTACATAATATCCAAAAGAATGTTGTCAGACAAAGTGGTAATTCTGTGTATGCCCAGCTGAGGAAAACTATGCCCTATGAACAGTGGTGGGATGGACCGGTGTTTACAGCTAGATCCTATAATTCAATTGATGTGAGATTTACCCAGGAGAGATTCTGGTTTGTCTTTCTGTTAGTGAGTTCACGTGGTCCCTTCAACTTTCATCTACTGTTCAAGGCTCCTTTCCTCAGACACTAGAACATAAAGTGGTCAGAATGTGTTGGTGGTTTCCAGGACTCACAAAAGAGGCTGTGGAATTCTACTTAGGACTTAGAAGTCCAAAGAAGTTTTGCGATGTACCAGATGGAGAAGCACATGGAAGCTGTTTGGGGAATTATGCCCAAAGCAGTCAAGTTTGTCTTTGTTTTCATGGTAGAAATGGATTGAGCTGCACTTGGTAAACCATAATTTTCTTGAGAGTTTTTAAAAATCTGCATTCATGGGAGATGAATCCATTTTAGCTTTTTCCTGTAGTCAAGGCACAGGTTAGCCATCAAATTGCTCCTATCATTACATTGATGCTCCTTAGTGGAGGAAAGTAACATCTGTGTTGTCCAAGTTTCACTGAGTTCCATGATATCACAAAATTTTATGCTAAAATAATTATGAAAACACAAATTGGGACAAAACAGCACATACAATAGAGAATGAGGCTCATATGAAAAAAGCATGTTTTTGTTTGTTTTTTACCCTTTTGGAGGTAAATATTTTGTACACATATATTTCTTTTGCAGTGGACAAAGATAGAAAGGAAATCTATGAAATGTCTGCTACTAAAGGAGAATTTAGACAAATGTCAATGAATATCTTAAAATGTTTTTTATTATTCATTCCTTCTGAATTCATCAACTGTATTTCTCAAAAGTTATACAAACAATGGCGCTTGGCATGTTGTTTTGTTCAGGTAATGCTGATGGGCCTCTGATGTGGAGGCTTTGTGGTCCTTCAAGCCCTGCAATGCCATTGGTTATACCTTATCCTCAGGTATGGATACACTTTGTCACCAATGAACGTGTAGAGCATGTTGGCTTCCATGCAGAGTACTCCTTTACAGGTAAGACTTACGATTAAGCTCTCAAACTCTGGCAATAAAATAATAGATAATAATTTTTTCCATAAAGATCTCACATATATTTGGCAGGCCTATTTCTAGGTAGCTATTGGTTTTGGTAGCTAACGTCAATGAGACGTTCTAAATTACCTGTTCTAATTGCTGTTTTCTAATTGCTGTTGCTGATACCCAGAAATTTTAAGATTCTTATACATTCATCTGTAGCCCAGAGATCTCGCTATAGTCTTATTAGTTTTAGTAGTTTGTCTAGATTATCTTTGGTTTTTCTATGTAAACAATCATATCTTATGCAAATGGTAGTACTTTTCTTCTGTCGACCCCAAAGCTTTATTTCTTTTTCTTGTCTATTTCACTGGCTAAGGCCACAGTCATAATGTTGGATGGAAGGGATGATAGCATCTTGTTTTTGACCTGAATGTGAATGTTTATGACATTTCATTGTTAAATATATTGGTTGCTCTCAGATTTTCAAGAAATACTCTTTATCACATTAAATAATGTCCCTTCAATTCTTAGTGTACATTTTTTTTTTTTTTTTACTGCGAATGAGTATAATGGTGTACTGGGTGTTATCAAATGATTTTTCTGCATATTGAGGTGATCCTGTTTTTTCCTCCTTTAATATGTTAATGTGATAAATTATATTGAAAGACTTTTCTCTTGTTAAACCATCCCTTCATTTCCAGGATAAACTGTACTGGGTCATGAAGTGTGTTTTGAACACATTACTGGATATTATTTGCTAATGTTTTGTGTTGAATTTGCATCTGTAACATTTGGTTTGTGCCTGAAAATTTAGCCCAAGAAAGGGCACTATCCTTGCTGCTTCTCCAGGCCATTGAAGTTTTTCCAGTCCTTTTTCACTAACAGGACAGTCCTTCTAGATTCCCAACTTTATATAAAAGACTCAGCTCCAGCTCTTCCTTTTGTGGGGGTCCAAAGCCATGTGTTCTCTTTCGGCCTGGTTATCAAAACCTCTGGGGTCCACATCTTGGTTCTATATCCTCTCTGGCTGTCACACTTTCTCTTTGAGATTTCTCATTGGAATTTGAATACACTTATTGTTTATAGATTTTAGAGACTCCTTTCTTTCCATTAAGTTTGGCTATAACTCAAAATATGTTTTGGTTATAGTTTTATCTAACATTTCTTTGAGTTATAATCAAATGGTTGATTGGGGGAAGGAGCGAGATTGGTTATCAGCTCAATCCACCATCTCGCTGTTTGTTTTTTCTTTATCAAATTGAAAGAAAAGAGTCAGGCATCAGGAGCAGCATTACTCGTGTGGAGCCTCAGATCATACTGTGCTTTAGAAATAGATCCGTTTTTCAACTTCCTGTGCTAATGTCTACTTTGATAGCTGACTCCAGACACACGTGCTTATTATCAAATGACAAAGTCTTTAATTATGGTGCTGATCATATTCTTCAAGCTTATATTTATTTTCATTGGCCTAGTTTTTTCAAGAAAGGCAATATTATTTACTTTGTCCCTAGTGCATTTACTGTCAGTTAAACACACATCTAATTATTCCCCATTTATGGTACAGATTATCTTCCTTCTCCTTTGTACTAAACTTGAGCCTGTTTTCACTATGTGATTCTGTGTAATTAACATTGTATGGGATTCTGTTTATTTCCGATCTTCCCCCCAGTTTTACTGTGCTTTTGTCCAATTTCATCTATTTATTCATTTATTGGATTTTTTTTTTAAATCATAAAGAATGATAGCTTTAAGTACTACTTGCTTTGGCTTTGCAGGGTTGTTTTTTCCTTTTCTCTTATTTAGAGGGTTACAAATCTGATTTCAGACTGTGGTGGAATACAGACAGGTGAGAGTGGAGTAATCACAAGCCCCAACTATCCAGCCTCTTATGACAGCTTGACCCACTGTTCTTGGTTATTGGAAGCCCCACAAGGCCACACCATCACTGTGAGTTCTGATGACTGGGTACAGTACTTTGGAGACTATAAAACTACAATATTGTGTCTGTGTTGAACAGAGTATTTTTAATGAGCAAGTGCTTAGAATAGGCTTTGATCCTGCAATCAGATCATTTTCTCCCTAAAATTCTCTCATGAGAGTACATACGTTGGCATCTGCAAGTTTACAGTGAATGAAGAATGAAGTCTCTTTGTCAAGCATAGGAGGAGGTATATCTAGAAGACAATTCTTCATCCAACAGAGAGGGGTGTTCATGTTCTTGCTATGAGTTGCCCTACAAGCCCAGGGGACTGCGGAGGTCCCCCTAATGGCTCCAGTTTCTAGAGAAACATTCTCTCTCAAAACTTCCAAGAGAAATTTCAATAAGGAAAAAGAGAGGAGGACAGGGGAGAATTAAATAAGAGACCTAAATACAAAATTATATAAATTAAAACCAAATCAAAGGATTTGTGAGGATCTTATCTAACTCTGGGTAGGTAAGTTCACTTATAACTCGGAGTGCCTCATTATTTCTTTTTTCTCCTGCAGCTTACATTTACTGACTTTGATATTGAAGCCCATTCAACCTGTGCTTGGGACTCTGTGACTGTCAGGAATGGTGGCTCTCCTGGATCGCCCATAATAGGACAATACTGCGGAAGTTCAAATCCCAGGACGATCCAGTCTGGTTCCAACCAGCTGGTGGTGATTTTTAACTCGGACCACTCGGTGCAAAATGGTGGATTTTATGCTACGTGGAGCGCACAAACCTTAGGTAAAAGAAACATCCTCTGCACTCATTGTCTTTTTTCATTGAGGTATTTTTAAAATTTAATTAACTTATTCAACAAGCATACATTTGGACCCACTCTCTGTCAGACCCAGTTCTACAGGTGTCATCTCATGTAGCAACCCTGTAAGGAAGACACAACATTGACTCATATTTTCTTCATTTTGCGTGGGTAGAAACTCAGAATAAATGGCTTGATAATTTGCCCAGGTCATGTAGCCTATAATTGGTAGAGTCAGGATTTGAATAAAGACAATGGAGCCTGGAAACTTTGATCTTAACACTTCACCATGCTGCCTCCATAGGCAAAAGGGCATGGCACACCCAGGGAATGACAAGTAATAGAAAAGATGTGCTGGAATCACAAGTAATTTCACATATTGGGAGCTTGGAGGCAGAATGCTGAGTGGTGAGCTGAGGGCAGGAAGATGAGTAGTCCACATCAAGAAGAGCTTTGGCTTCCATATTATCTCTTAAGCATTGGGGTTTAGAGCAGCAAAGTGATGAAATAAGGTTTGTGATTTAGAATGAAGGCTCTGTCTGTAGTATGTGGCAAAATATCATAGATTTGATTTCAAAAGAGTAGATTTTGTGCATATAAAGTATGAACTTCATGGAAATTTCCAGAAAATACAAGAATTTGCATCAGCTACTTTAGTCAAGATTTCTTTAAAGTCTTGCAATATCACACACACACAGGGCAGTTCTTTCTAGGAGAGTCAGAGTTATTATGAAGATCTTAATGGAATAAGTCGAACTTTCTTTCATTAAACCACTGCTTTTCCAAGGGTTTAAAAGCAAAAGATACAGGGAATACTCTTTAATTGAACTTAATTTTGAGTTTGTACTTTTTTTCTTTTGTCATGTCTGACGTACATATTTGAATAGGGTAAAATAATTCAGATTTCTCTTTCTGTCAATCCATGTAATTTATTTTCATCCATGAATGTTTCAATATGAATGAACCAAGTGGCTTGATGGGAGAATTTTTCCCTCCTCAAAATCATGTTCTCTAGTCTTGTATGTTAGGGTAAAATTACCAATGAGTTTAGAGTTGTATTCTCATGAGTTGGTGGTAATAAAATACAGAACTTGGGATTTCTGGGCTACAAATAATATGGAGCCTCAAAGGGAATAAAAACTCCTGCTATTCTTTGAAGACAGGATAGAAGTCTATCCTCTTTATGACAAGGATTAGTGTTCTCAATTGAGTTCATATAAGTGTAACAAAACGGTAACAGCTGAAGCTTCGTGTGGATTCAATGCACCTTACATTTGTTGAGAGTTCTTGTTGCATATCTGCCTCGAAGGCCAGTCACCCACATGTAAGGAAAGATGACCCCAAATCTCACATCTAAAAATGTGTCTTCTCCAAAAGTCTTGGGTTACCAAAATTATTTGCCTCACAAATTAATGACTTTTTCCATGACCATTTTTAAGGTTGTGGTGGAATATTTCATTCAGATAATGGTACAATCAAATCCCCCCGCTGGCCTCAGAATTTTCCCGAAAACAGCAGATGTTCCTGGACGGTCATTACTCACGAAAGTAAACACTTGGAGATCAGCTTTGACAGCAACTTCCTAATCCCCAGTGGTGATGGACAGTGTCAGAACAGCTTTGTGAAGGTTAGTGCGCTTGTTTATTGAATTGGAGCCGATCTGGTTTTGTGAACATATAAACGTTTACACTAGAAATGGCTCGTTGCCTCTCAAAGTAAGAAAAGGACAATTTTGCTGCTGCTTGGATTTCTTGAATGAAAACATGAGAAACCTCAGCTCTTAGGGGTTAACATTTCAGCCACAATAGACATATTGCCCTGTGACTTTTCACTTGCTAATGCATAGGAAAAATAATTAAGGAGATTGTTTTCTGGCCTTATTAAATTCTCATGAGCATTTATGGTTCTTCCTTTCTGTAGAAGCGAAAGAGAGAAGGGAAAATCTTTTTTCTTTTTTTCTGTTTTCTCTCTTTGTTTTTCTCTAATAGATCCTCAGGGACAAAACAAATATAAGACATATTATGGGCAACATTTAAAGTATGCTATAAAAATTACAGAAGGCTAGAGATGTCAATACTGCCAGCCTTCACCTTGGCCTTAAGAGCCACAAGCTGAAAAGACCATGAGAGACCCATGTGAAATGATGGCAGTGGGGTCATCTGTAAGGCGCTCTCTCTCAAAAGTTGCCAATACTGCTCACATGGCAGTGACTTTGCTTTTCATTGATTTACGACTATGATGACTGCATTATAAATTCATTCCATCTGTGCTATTTTACGTCTTCTATGTTCTGTCTCTAAGAGGCTGCACCTTTTAGTGGAAAGAACATCAGCCTTGAGTTCACATAGCCTCTTGTATTTACCACCTGAATGTTCCTCTATGAGCTAAGCATTTGGACTTTAAATTACTCAACCATAAAATGAAGAGAACAATTTCTGCTTTAGCAGGACTGCTTAAAGCCTTAGAGGTAATATGATATAATACAAATTGTGCTCACTATTTGGTATATAAAACCTACTAATGAATAGAAGTGGCTTTTATTGTTGATGTTATTTATTATTTTACACCATCTCTCAAATTATGTTTTATATCTGATAGATTCATGCTTACTGTTTAAATAAAAATCCCATATGTATATAAAATATGTGTATAATAAAGCATATTTAATATACTCTTTTTCTAATTGCTATTTTCATGGAACGAATGAACTCTCTCTCTCGTGGACTGAGTCAACATTAAGTGTGTAGATGTTAGTAAAGTCTTGCAAGTTCTTCAAATGGCATTGAAAAATGACTTAGGCCCATTTCTCCTCTGGGTTGAATGGGAGTCCCTCTGCCATCAGACAAAGCCAACACCACTAACACGTGAGGTCAGTTTGGAGCCCTATAAAAACTAAGTAACCTGGGGAAGCATTCTTTTCCCTGCTGGGCCCGAGACTCCTGTTTCTGCCAGGAGATCCTGAAGTTGTGGGCAGAACCAGCAAGAGGGACCCAGCTACAGTGAGCAATGTCAAACCTCACACCCTACACAAAAAGTAACTCAAAATAGATCCTAAACCGAAATGTAAAATATACAGCTATAAACTTCTAAGGGAAAAAATAGCAGAAGACCTTTGGGACCTAGAGATAGGTGAAAAGTTCTTAGACTAAACAGCAAAAGAACGATCCATCCACAGGAAAATTAATAAATTTCTTCTCATCAGAATTAAAAACCTTTTGTTCCGTGAAAGCCTCTGTGAAGAGGATGAAAAGACAAGCTACAGACGGAGAGAAAAGGTTTACAAACTACGTCTCTAACGACAGACTGCTATCTAGAGCATATGCAGAACTCTCAAACCCAGCAATACAAATACAAAGGATCCAATTAGAATCTGGGCAAAGGATATGAACAGGTATTTCACCAAAGAGGATACACAGATGGTAAATAAACATATGAAAAGATGTTTGACAATACTAGCCATTGGGGGAAGTGTGAATTTAAAAAACCACAATCAGATATTGCTACAAACTTATCAGAATGTCTAACATTAAAAAGAGCTGGCAATACCAAATTTTGGCAAGAATGCAGAAAGCTGTATCGCTTATCCATTGCTAGTGGGACTGTTAAATGGTACAGCCACTGTGAAAAATAGTTTGGCAGTTTCTTATCAAACTAAACATGCACTGACCATAAGATCCAGCAATTGCACTCCTGGGCATTTTTCCCAGGGTAATGCAAACTACGTCTACACCGAAACCTATACAGATGTTTATAGCAGCTTTATTCGTAATAGCCGGAAACGGAGTCAGTGCAAATGTCCTTCCACAGATAAATCATTAGACAAACTCTGGTACATACATACCATGGAATAGAACTCCTCAATATTGACAGACTAACAATTTGGACAAATCACCAGGGAGTTTTGCCAACTGAAAAAAGCCAATTCCAAAAGGTTACATACTATATTCTTTCGTTTATGTAATGTTTTTGAAATGACAATATTTTAGAAATGGAGGACAGACAGCTGGGTTAGAGAGACAGGGGTATGGAAGTCAATTGCATGTGGCTGTAAAAGGGCAACTCTAGGGATCCTTGTGGTGCTGGAACTGTCCAGAACCTTCAGTGTGATAGTATTTAACTTGTATATAACTGAAGACACACATGTGCAAGTACAAGTAAAACTGGGAAACTGAGTAAGATTGGTGGACTGTATCAACGTCAATATCCTAGTTACAATATATACTATAGTTTTGCAAGATATCAATGTTGGGGAAACTGGAAATGTGCATAAGGTATTTCTATTATAACTTACAATTGCATGTGAATCTGCAGTTATCTCAGTAAATATTTATTTTTTGCAAAAACTGCTCAAGGGGCTGGCCTGGTGGCATAGTGGTTAAGTTCGTGCACTTTGCTTCGGCTGCTCAGCGGTTCACGTGTTCAGATCCTGGATGTACACCTACAACACCACTCATCAAGCCACGTTGTGGTGGCATCCCACATACAAAATAGAGGAAGACGTTAGCTCAGCAACAATCTTCCCCAAGCAAAAAGGGGAAGATTGGCACAGATGTTAGCTCAGGGCCAATCTTTCTTACCAAAAAAAAAATTACTCAAATGATAAAATATCACATGCAGCCAGGCAGAATTGTACAAAATCTTAAGAAAAGTTAGAAAATTTTTGACCTGATGACAATTTCGTGGCATTTTGTAGATCCAATACAGTTTCAATGAGTCCTGGGTCATATAGCCAATGAAATGAGTTCTTGACTGACAAGGCAGCAATGGATATTTAATAACTCTTTGCCATTATTGTCATTACTACCCTTATGTTCTTGGGCCAGAAGATAGAGGTGTCAGGTCCCTAATTAATGACTTCAGAAAAGTACAAGCATTTGAGCATTCTTGGAGTTCTTTATTAAAGATCTTGAGATTCTTTATTCAAAGTCCTACCTCTTATCACTTGACCTTTTTAGTAATATTTGCAAAAATAGTCTACGCAGTTATCTATCTCTCAGTAAGTCATGTTTATAATTTTACTAAATGTGGATAGAAAACTTCTGTACACTGTTTCCCTGGATAGTTAACGGGGTAAAAATTCTCAAAGGGGATATTAGGGAAAATTGGGAGGGTGCATTTCTTTCCCAAGACTTTTTTGATCTTAGATATTTGGTAGGATATCTGTGCTTTTCTTCTCATATCTCCAGGCCAGGCACCTCCCATATCTAATAAATGGCAAATATAATTTGACTTCAGTAAGATGACTAACAGCTGGATACCCAGTGTTTGAAAATCACTTGAAACGAAATGGCTTTAAAGAACTGAGAAATAATGAGTCAGTGCTATTTCACACCTCCTGCTATGGACTGATTTGCCAGTAGAAGTGTTTTTAGTGGCTTGATGTTTTATTGCTTTGTTTGAGTAATCTTCCTGAAAGTGATATGTTCAAATGAGTAATTTTATATAATTTGATGTGAAGAAAATGTTGAATAGTCACATAAGACTAATCCAAACCCAATTACCTTCTTGTCTTCTTGGATAGATAATTCTTAACTCGGAGGTGGGGGGTGGTCCTGTGCATTTTAGGATGTTTAGCAGCATGCCTGGCCTCTACTCATTACATGCCACTGCCCACACCAAACGTGACAATCAAAAATGCCGCCAGACATTGCCAAATGTCCCCTGGGGAGGGCAACATTGCTCCCCGTTGAGACTCACTCAACTTGGGGGATCTTCTCTGGTTAAACATGTTCAATGTGTTTTCATTACCTAACATCAATATTTTCCTTGAGTGACTCAACATTTTAGACACCATGATCTCTTGCCTGAACTACTGCAAAACCCTCTTGGCTGATCTCCCAGCGTCTTCTTTTTCCCTCCTAGTCCCCATATTGTAGTGTTTTCCAAAAACCAAGCATCATTGAGCCTTAAGCTTTCCAGTGGCTGTGTGCCGTTTTCAGGACAGTGGCCTGGATCTCTAACATGCCGCAGGGCCTGCGTGGACTCCGCAGCCTCATCTCACACCTGACTCAGTTTTCTCTCTCTTCTTTGAAGTAGCCACGCCTCTTCCATACCATCAGGGCTTCTTCCGGCAGCCTCACCACTTCCCAGATAGGTCAAGCAACTCATCATACCCTCTCAACAGCTGCATTACAGCTCCTTTCAGAGTTGAAATTTTGCAATTAAATTTGTGATTCCGTGATTAATGTCCTCCCCCCAGGTTAGGATTAGCTTGCTTTGGAATTTTGATGCTCACGATTTATTCCTCAGCAACTGTTTTTCAAATGAGTCTATCAATTACTTCTTTTAAAGTGGCCAAACTAATTAAGTAACAGCCCAGTCTACTTGGGAGTTGCCAACCCAGTCTTTAGTGCATAATAGCACATAATGACTGAATTGCATCCTTTCCTCAAAATGAACCTTAAAATTTAACACTGCCAGGAAGTCTCCTATGATTTGTTTCAATTCATGCTAATTACTTGTATACAGTGTTTGGAATTCATGTCCGCTTTCTTCATGCTCCACAAACATATTAATTTCCATGGGCTTCTTGCTTGGTAAATGTTCTCTACCTGCAACCCCCAATTTGCCATCCCCGGAGGGAGAAATGGTAAGCACCACAGTAGCACACATTGCTGTCTGTCTCCCTTGTCACCTAGCAAGCCAGATCAGGTGAAGGTGAGAGGAGAAGGTAAGCAGAAACTGCATACTGATCAATTTTCTAGAAAAATCACTGCCTAGCTACACAAAATCCTGAACACAATCTCCTTGGAAGAGTCAAGAATGGGATATGCTATAAAAAAGCAGCTTAAAGAAATATTCTCCGAAGAAAATATTGCAGACTTGCATGTGTTTTATTTACTATGATGTTTAGGCCTCTATTCACCTGAGTAGCATTCATTTCCAGCCTAAGCACATTAAAACATTGACGGGGAAAACCTCTGGCATTAAGTCTCGTTTGTGGCTTTGCTAGGTGTGGGCAGGAACGGAGGAGGTCGACAAAGCCCTGTTAGCCACAGGCTGTGGGAACGTGGCTCCCGGGTCCATCATCACACCACGAAACGCATTCACTGCCGTGTTCCAGTCTCAGGAGGCTCCAGCTCAGGGCTTCTCTGCATCCTTTGTAAGCCGTAAGTAGCCCTAAAGCCCAACGGAGAGGTCCTCGATGGGGTATGGCTGCCGCGGGCAAGCTTGGGGAAGAGTGGGGGCTGTACCAGGGTTGGCTGGAACTGGGGTCCAAGGGGAAGAGCGTGGCTGGGCACCTTATCCTGAGAGTACAACTTTCCTGCAAAATCACTGAGAATGGAACTGAATTCAATGGTAGGTCAATTGAGAAATGATGTGAAAGGCCTGTGTGCCACTAGCCCACATCAGCCTGTGTGGCTGGCATGCAGCGCGTTGACTGCCTGCACCGAAATCCCTTGAGGCTTTAACAACACCCTGATTCCAGGGGCCTCACCCCAGACCTCTCGGAATTCAGCATTTCCATGTGGGACCTTCCCAAGTTTTAGCTCTCACCCAGGTGACTCTCATGCTCAGTCACCCTGGGGAGCCACTTTCCTCAGGGCTTTCTCTTCCTTCTCTGACCACCGTTCACAAATTACATCTGTGGGAAATGTAGCGTTTTCAAGCCTGAGAAGCAATGGTGTGAACCTGTTGGCTGAATTAACTCAAGTAGCCACTAATTTCAAACCGCTGTTTAAGAAAAGGCTTGATGAAAGGAATTAGAGGAAGTAACACGGAGAAGGGGTCTTGCAGACATGAATGAGCGAAGGAGTGCGGTGTAAAGGAGGCGACCCCAGACCCATCTTGGGTTTCACTTGTTTGTTGTGTGTGTAGTGCTGTGTGTTTTAACATCAGTTTAGAAGGATACTGATACTTTCATATGTGATAGAGAGTGATGTGAATTAATTAGTGCTTCTATGAAAACATATGTCATTTTAGTGGTAAAAAGATAGTTTTCTCTATTTCTGACACAAGGGGTTTATGTGAGAATTTGATAAGAGTTGGGATTAGTAAATTCACCCATTTTTTTTTAAAACAGGTGTTGTTATTATGACAATGGTAATGAAAATAGCATGGTTTTCTAATAATATAATGAGATATTTTTAAACCATTAGGTGTACTGATCAGATCCAAATCACTTTTCATCACTTTTATTTCTCCATCTACATGAATCATATTAAATCTTTGCTAAGTTATCCTTTCTTTCAATACCTTAACGTTGAGTGATTTGCACAGGATTTGTGGTAAAATTTCTACTACTAGCCCAAAACTCTGCATCATTTTCTAAAAAATGTATGATGTTATTTTTCGTGTATATTTATTTTTAAATCAGAGCTCCGCTCTCTTAGATATTGCTTCTTCCATCGAGTATCTCAGGGAATACGTCTCTAGAGAATTTAGGAAATGTGAGGCTTTCTCTCACTGATAAAAAGATACCAAATGTGAGAACCAATGTTCTGATAATGCCTTTTTCTTCCCCCATAGGATGTGGGCGTAATTTCACTAATCCTTCAGGTTACATCGTTTCTCCAAATTACCCAAAGCAATATGACAACAACATGAATTGCACCTACCTCATAGAGGCTGATCCTCTGTCTGTGGTCCTTTTGACTTTTGTGTCTTTCCATTTGGAAGGTAAGTTTATTCTTATGTAAATTACAGTTGATTCTTAATAAATGAATGAATGATGAGTAGAGGCAGAGAGAGTTTGAAATCACCATTTGAAGAAAGTATTAAAAATGCTGCATGGTATATATGATGTAAACTTGATTCAAATTCCACCCAATATTTTAAGAACACATGTACCATTCCATATATTCCATCCAGAAGTGAAAAAATAACACAAGCTTTAACAACACAAACATCACAAATTGCTTAAAGAGAATAAGTCTGAAATGTATTACATGTTAATAATAGTCTTTAATTTATTCATTTGCATTTATTCTACACACATACGTGTGCAGGTGTGCGCCCACATGCACACGCACACTATAACTAGCAAGAGAAACTGTGTGCTCAGTCAAAGCAGGTGCTCAATAAATGTGGAATGAGTGAATGAATTAATAAAATTAATAAATATCTGTGCTGTACTTCTTAAAAATATTACCATGGGACACTCTTTCATCTCTTTTTTCTTTTTCATCTGCATCAATCCCATAGGGATAAATCCCTAACCACAGGTGCCCCTTTGGGGTCATTCCCTGGCTCTAGGAAATAGATTTTAGCAAAAGGAACGTGGAGCTGCTGGTCTGGCCTGGGCTGTGACCGCTTTAGACACTACTCGGTTATCTAAAGGATGCTATGACGCCGCAGAAAAAGATCCCTTCAAGTAAAGGGGTATTCTCAACCACTCAGTCATACTCATATTTTTGACAAAGTAACTTTCCATTTCCACATTGCAATTAATGTGTAAATTTATCAAGCTACCGCAGCATAATCAGAATTTCCCTCTGGTTGCGTTAGTCTCCATGGCAGTGAAAAATTACACTTAGCAAAAAGTTCTACGGTATCCAGCATCTGGGAAATTTATGCTTCATAAAAATTAAAATGACATGTCGGTATTGATACATGGATAAATTGTACAAAGCCTTTCTCACTTTATCCTTTTTCTATGAACTCTTTTTCCTACATCTCTACAAGTTATAGTTTTTGGCACATGTGTTTGCTAGAAAATGCCTAGTGTAAATTGATGTTTTTCGCTGTAAAAATGGAATATGAAGTCAAACGTAATCTTTTCTGCGTTTGCTAACACAAAATCCCAGTGATATAAAAAGATGTTCATGATATATACAGTATTAGGGGAGGGTGACAGTTTATATAAGATGATCTAATTTTCTATTTAAAATAACATATTTAGGGGTGTGAATAAAATCCGTAAGGCTATTAAGCAGAACTTTAAGAATTGTTACTGCTGTGCTATAGATTTATAGATGATATTTATTTTCTTCCTTATACTTTTTCTATAATTTTATAATCAGGGGAACGTTGTTTTAACAACAGGGCTCGGATTCTGCATTTTTATGTGCATTTGTTCTCATTAAATTTCATAAACAGAAGAATGTCAAATGCCAATATCATTTAGACTAAAAAAGGAGATGCTGGTAAATATGCTATTTAGGATAGCCATAAAAAGCCCTGCCAAACCTGATGGTATATGGGTTATTACAAGGGAACCTACACTGGCCCCAAACAGTGACTTCCTGAGTTTAGCTGACAAGGTGGGATAAAGGGTAGTGTCCTGTGGATGCCTAATGGGGGGATGTTGGGGAAAGCACAGTATTTTAAGATGGGTCGCAATGCCAGGTTGGCCAATTACCAGTCACACGACAGTGCAAATTAGATATCCTTTCTTTCTGATAATCACTTTAGTATTTTAAAAATATAAAATAGTAGTTACGAAAATCAGATAATGCCTGTAGAAACATATTTTGTGAACTATAATTCATCAGAATGACCATTATTTTATTGTTTTTGCTGCCACCAGTCAGGATCTCTAGACACGCCCTCACACAAGTGAGATATTTGGTTTTGCCAGATTAAATTTCTGCTTCTACTAATGAATTTGCTAATCCTCAGCCAGTTGAAGAGGCTAATTTTTTTAATGAAATTATCTCCTTATGATAATGTCTTGTGCGTTTCCAGTGTTAAAAGTACTCAGCATTTTCAAACTGCTAAGTGAGAGATGTCAGGCTATGGATTAATTGGACTATGATGATTCCCAACATTAATCAAATTTACTTTAAAATTAGATGCTTATTACTAATCATATGAGTGCTGATGTTGATTGAATACCATCAACAAGCTAGAGGTTCATTAGCTCCAGTAAAAATAGCCATCTCCCCCTTCTAAAGTGAGCCTGAGGAATTCACGTGCAGTATATTGTGATAAAATTGACACTTGCTCTAAAAAAAAACACAGATTTTTTGCAGGAGCCTTGGCCTTTCTAGCTGCTATAAGCAATAGGAACTATTTCTGAGAGACTCTGTCCAAATGACTAAGCATTTCTGAGCCCAACATGCCAGCAGAGCCAGCTTTGGCCTAGCAAGAGATGAGGGGTCCAGATCCGCTCTTTTGGTGGGCCATTAGCAAAAAAGGTAGATTTGGCAAGAAAAAAATGGGCTATCCCAAGCTATAAAATACTCTGGGGAAACACACTGGTCCATACCTTGTATCTACTAAACACCGACAACTGGTTACGAAAGGTTTTACTATCCAGGCCTGCATACTGACCATTCAGCTACACGCGGGTACTTTCCACACGGGGAGGGTACGAAGGTCCAGTGACCTACTTTCCCCTAAAGCAAGCTGCTCTAAAAGTATGTTATAATATTTTATGTTGGCCTAAGTTTCTCTGAACTTTCTCATTATTATTACATCTCTAATACTAGTCATTCTCCGAACGGCAGACTGCTCATATTTTCTATGTAATCACTACTGAAGCATAAAACTTCCAGCGAAATCAATTAGAAGAGATGGAAGAAATTTCCATTTCAGAATTTACAACTGTTTTTTTCTTTCTGAATGTAATCTCAAGGCTAAAATAGCTCTCGGTATTCTTAACAGCGTCTTCAGAAGTTTGTAAAATAAAATAGAGAACTGACAAATTCAAAATGTTTCTTCTGGTTAAAAATGAAACACCAGAAACAGACAATAGCTAACAACAAAGCCTGAGAGAGAAAATACTGACGTTCATACTTATTTTGGAATCAGATGTTATTAAATAAATACTGATTTTATTTTCCCCAATGTTGAGCAGTCTAAAAGTATACTTTTGTGTTTTCATTATTTATGTGGCCAAGTAGATGCCTCTAAGTTACTGGGAAGATTATAAGCCATTATTATTATTATTGTTATTTTTATTTTTACTTCATAGATAAAGCATTTAACAGATGAGGTAACCTAAGGCAAGTGAATGCCTTCTGTACCTTGATTTTTCTATCATCGAAATTGGATAATATCATTGATTCACTTTGGTGAGAATGAGGGGTGTAGAAATTCTTAACTAAAAAATCTACATCTGGGTAAATTCTAAACTCAGTTTTTCTCAGATCCAGAGTATCTCTTGATAAGAACTGGACAGTAAAATAGCGCCTTAACAGAGGAATTGGAGAGAAACGAAGGGCAAATATTTTGCTCACTGTCCTCCAGGGATGGCCTCAGAAGCCCCAAGAGGAAGAGGGCTAGATTTCCAGAGTAGCCAGATGAGAAATCCTACATCATATCTGCCTGAATTCTCTTTTATTAACGTAAAAGTCCTGGTTTACAGGCTACACCTAGTATAGAGCTAAAAAGAACAAGTAAAGAAAGTTTAGTTTTAGATTTTTCCTTTCGCCCGTTCTTCCATCAAGAAGCACAACAATTGAGTTTTGTCAGCTGTTTTAGTTCACATCTCCCCCCACCATTTAATCTAAGTTAAAAAAAATAAAGTAGCTTTACTCAATTACTTACCATTTCTTCTCTTTGCTTGCTCAATTGTTTTAAAGAAATCAGAATGTTGGCATATTTTGCAATCCGTTATTTTAGAAAGCATTGGGCAATGGTTCTTTTGAAATAGTTCTTACTGATATTTTGTTCAAATTGGCACGCGGTAGAGGAGATGGTTTAGTTACGTGAGAGTCCTTGCTTATCTTGTCTGTGTTATAAGACTTGGGCCTTCGTGCTCTGTGGAGCTGAGTTCCATACTAGCACATTGTATATGGTTGTTTACTAGCACACACTGTGCTTCTCACTCCTGCTGAGTCACCCCTCCACTGACGGGTCCAGTCTCCAAGCTACTCGGAGTGAAGTTAATTAGACAGTGCTGCTCCCTAATTCATGTCTCTCTCCCTAGAACCTCCCCTACTTTATCGTAAAGACTTTATTTTATCTACCGTATTAAAATATTCCAACCAAAAGGACTTCCCCCATCTCTGGTCCTCTTTGGTGTCTCTGTCTCTCTCTATCCATGACTCCAAAGAAAAGTTGCACTCTGAACCGAAATGCCACAAGGTTATGCTATTGGCTGAATTACTCATCCTTGGCTTCCTTTCAGTTCTCTCCAAGTTCTCAGAATCATGATGGAATCCAGAAGTGAACATTGCTCTGTAATAAAGCCCAGAAGAATATGATAAAAATTAGATTTCAATATGTTGGACAAGCCTTACCCATTTCAAACAATAAACATGTTTAAAGTTTTTCAGGAAGATGGAAAAGAGTCATAAAATAAATCATGAAGGATCGTTTTAAATCTCAGAGATTTCAGTAGAAAATGTACATCAAAACATTTGCTGAAGATAAAATTAAGAATAATTATAGCTCCTTGTCCCATGACATGGGCTCTAGTCCAAGGAGAAGGTGTCATTCAGTTTCAGGGTACTTCTCTTCCTGACAATTCCCACATGTTTGATTGAATGCTACCTCTTGGCCATAAACTTAGCTTTGATACCTATCTTACTCCTTGAAGAACTTTTTGCAAACTTTGACTATATTCCTTTCTCTTCCTGGAAGACAGTCATCCAAGTTGAATTTAATTATATTCTACTTGAGAGTTTTGTGTATATTTTGGTTATGTAATCAATTGGTTCCCCCTATGATTATGGAAAAGTGTTTAATATCATTATTTTATGATGCCTGTGGTCTTTGTCACCAAGTGTCTTCTCATTGAAGAATCAGGCTGATATCATTGATCTAGAGCAGTGATGTGACATGGAGAGCTTGAGAAAAAGATAAATGTATTGTGAATTACTTGATGCCTACTGATATCTTAATATCTAATTTTCTTGTATATTACCTTGTTTATGCTAATCTTCAATATGTTCTTAGACTTTAGGTAACTTTACAAATTCTGATATTATGTAATGTTCTATTTCTTATGGATAAAATTTGGAAGGACATCCTACCTTAAAGAAATGACTGCTGGAAAGGATACAAAAATGTTTTAATCCATCAAGCAACTTACTAAATATAATTACTTCATAATTTATTGAGTCAGTCTTTGAGAATGAGCAGATTGTCTTGAATTATTTGTTTAGTTATTTGATATTCTATTGCCATCCACAAAAAAATTAAAATCTCCTCTCAACTTCCTCTGCCTTTCCCCTGCCCAACTTCATCATTGTTGAATACAGGCCTTTTATAAAGAGTTAGTGAGTTTTAGTTATGTCTCAATATGGATATACCATTGCTATTTCATGAGTGAACTTTCCATAATTTAACTAGTTCCTTTAATTATTTTTTGGAAACATAATCAACCTAATGACACACTTTACCTTATGTTTCACAGCCTTTCCATAATTTTCTAAGATATCCACCACTGTGATAGTCTACATCATTAGGCCAACAACTCAAAAACTAACTCTTTAATGCTTAAGGGGTATCTGCATGGCAGCCATCTGACCAATGTGATGCTGAGATTTTAATCCAGCATCAGCAATATTTCCTTTCATTCTGTGATTTTGCTTTTACGACTTTATATATTGTTGCTGGCTAGAGATATTTTTATAGCTAATGCCTTGTGTTTTTTGATTCTCAAACTAACCTACTCTGAATTTTTAAAATTCCAATGGAGCTTTTGGTGTCTGGAAGACAAATTCTGAGGTTATAGTTAAGGTACATAATTTGGCAGTATTCAAACCATAAATCTAAGTTTAGTGTATCTCTTTTTAGTCATATTTTTCCAAGATCATATTGCTTCTAATTGCATGGTAAGGTCATTGAAGTTTAGTCTTTCACATTTTTAACTTGTAGATTTATGCCCAATTAGAAGCATTTCTATTCTAGGATTTTCATAATGAAGAAATTCTTTAGAGTTAATTTAATAAATATGTCTTGAATTGATACTTCAAGATTTCTTCAAGTTGAATAGAAACCTAGCTAAGTAGCCAAATGCATTCCTAAAATGACTTAAGATTTAAATCACATAGATGTTTTCTGATAAAAATATCAATTTTCTCCAAGATAATCTTCTATCCAAAAAGGGGAAGGGAGTTTTTAATGTACATATATGTAAAAAAATGCATTCATCAAGATTCTTCCTGTTAAAAATGGTAGATTATCTTCAAGTTAACTTAGATATAAAGTAGAGTGTATAAGAAGCACACTGGGTTATCTCATTAAAGGAAGGTTTAAAAATAAGAAGGGGAGTCGTGGGTTTCCAGAATAAGTAAAAGCAGTAAGAAGAATCCTTCAGAATGCTCTCTCTTTTCCTCCTTCTTTTTGCTGCTTTCTGCATGACAACTTCATTTTCCCTTACTATATATAGCCTGGCTTCCTTCACGTGTCAGGAGCCGGCTGCTGCTGTTTTCCAAGTTGAACATCATTGGTTCCTACTATTGACTCCCTCGCACTCAGTCATACTTTGAACACATCTGATTGGCCTCGATTGGGTCTGACATCCTACCTTGGAGTAATCAATCAATCTATCAACAGTGCTCAGAATGATGGGGTTCTAGAAAAATTAGTAACAACAATGATTATGATTATGATAATACATACTATATCTACTAGGAATTTTTTTGGGAAAACTAACAGGCAAATTAATTCAACCTGGTTTAAACATAAAAGGACATTTGGCATTTACTTCTTGAAGACCTCAAAGTTGGGTGTGCCTCAAATTTGCTTAATCTAGCATTTTAATTATGTCATCAAATATTCTACTTTTTCTATTCTCACTCTGTGCCACTCCAGTGTGAGCCTCACCTTAAGGGTGGCTCCTCACCTGGCTGTAGGGTCTGTGCTCTCACACGGTGGATTGTGCGCTTCTCATGCACATCCAGGAAGGGAGAGGGTGTCTGTCTAGTGGCATGCTGGAGTTGGCTTGTACCATCTTGCAAGAGACAATCAGGCTCCCCTGTTTCAAATTCTGCATTTAATGACCTCATGTTTGTAGCTCGAAACTGGCTATCATGGGAGTATTTATACCATGGAAATTGGCAGATGCTGCAAATCAAGGCTGTTTTCTTTCCCTCGGAGAGTTGGTTATATTTACCAACAGGGAACTGTCTATTTCAGATTCTGAACAATGGTCTTGAAATTTACCCTAATTGAGTTGGCCCAGGTCACATGCCCACCCTTGAACCAAGATCTATGGCCAGGAGACTTGAAATTATAACATAAATGTATATCATAATTTCATTAATTTATAGGAGTTTTCTAACAACAAACAGTCAGTCTGATTTCAGAGTCCACTGTCTCATAGTATGTGCTCTTATAAAATATTGTAATACAGTTTTGGCCAGTTCCAATGGGGAATTTGAAAGTGGTTAAAGTTTGTGTGTGTGTGTGGAGGAGGATATATGTTGAAATTAGCATCTATATGAAATGAAAGTGTTTTTTGTTGTTTTTGTCAATGAGAACATGAAAAATATTCCACATTATTAGCCATCAGAACTATGTAAATTAAGTGTCACGATAAGGTACCATTTCACACACACCAGAATGACTAAAATTATAAAGACTGACAATACCAAATGTTGACAAGCATGCAGAACAACTAGAAGTTTCATACTACCTGATGAGAATGTATACTGATATAACCACTTGGAAGAATTGATTGGCGGTTTCTTATAGAATTAAATACACACCTAATTTATGACCCAACAATTCCACTCCTATGTATTTACCCCAAATAAATGAAAACTTATGACCATGCTAGTATCCAGAATGTAAAAGAATTCTTACAACTCAAGAATAAAAGACATATAACCTAATTTAAAAATGGCAAAGGAACTGAATAGACATTCCTTCAAAGAATATATACAAATGAGCAATAAACACGTAAGAAGATGCTCAGCACCGTTAGTTATAGGGAAATGCAAATCAAAACCACAGTAAACTACCACTTCATATCCACTAGGGTGGCTAAATAAAAAAGACAGACAATAACAAATGTTGGTGAGAATGTGGGAAATTAGAACCCTCATGCATTACTGGTGGGATGGTAAAATGGTGCAGCCTGTTAGGTCCTCAAAATGCTAAATATAGAGTTAACCATATGAGTTAGCAATTCCACTTCTACTTATATATCCAAGAGAATTGAAAACATACATCCACACAAAACCTTGTACATGAATGTTCATAGCAGCATTATTCATGGTAGCCAGAAGGTGGAAACAAACCAAATGCCCATCTGCTGCTGAATGGATAAACAAAGTGTGGTCCATCCATACAATGTAATACCATCCAGCCTTGGAAGGAATGAAGTACTGACACGTGCTACAACATGGATGAACCTCAAAACCATTATGTTAAGTAAAAGCAGCCAGTCGCAAAAGGCTACCTATTATATGATTGTGTTTATGTGAAATGTCCAGAGTAGACAAATCCATTGAGAGTGAAAGTAGTTAGTGGTTGCCTGGGGCTGGGAGAGCAGTAAAGAGAGAGGGGAAAATGGGGAGTGATGGTTAACAGGTATGAGATTTCTCTATGGGAGAATGAAAATGTAGAATCAGGGAAAACATCAGATACCTAAAGTGTTGCGGGACTTGAACTGGTAACACCTTCCCAAAGGACCATTTGATAATTCTGGAAAAGAATCTTACCTTAGTACCAGTAACTCAACTTCTAAAAATTTATTCTAATGAAATAATGAGAAACTTCTCAAATATTCACGTGCAAGAATGTTTGTTTGAAGTATTTTTAATCACAAAAAAGGTGGAAAAGATAGAATTTTCAAGCAACAGGAGATTAATTGAACATATTATGGCACATCTATATAATTTTATATATTAAATTCAACATTTTAAAAGAATATTTAATCACCTAAAAATGCATGATGTTATTTTATGCTAATAAAAATTAGATTATGAAAGATCATGCTCAGTATGATCTAAATTTTTTGTTTATTCTATTTTGTATTTCTCTTTGGGATGGGTTGGAGTATATACAACACTAAACTCTTAAGCTAATATTATTTGTGTGAACATGTTATGGTTGTCCGATAAACTTTAAGGGATTTCTAATTCTCTTAAAGAGAGTCCCTCACTGTATGTAAGATTCAAGTTACAGTGGGCTTCTCAATAGCGCACTGTTGACATTTTGGGCCCGGGACTTTTGTTGTAGTGGGAGGACAGAGGGTGTGGGGCTGCTTTGAGCATTGCAACATGTTTAGCAGCATCCCTGGCCTCTACCCACTCTGTGCCAGTGGTACACCCCACCATGACAGCAAAAAGAAGTCTTCAGGTATTGCCAGATGACCCTGGGGGCAAAATTGTCCCCAGCTTATAATCACTGAGTTAAAGGAGCCATTTTATAAAGGAAGAAAATTCTGGGTTGTTTCAAAATGAGATTTGTCTATTGTGAAGTTCTACCTGTTTTCTCAGACCTGTGCTTGCTGGTTTTGCAACCAGGGTAAACGCCATTCCATCAGGAAAGCAACTCAGATGGCGACTTAGCAAAACAGCTCTTGATTCTCATTTTAATTTCTATGTAAATTGCATGAATCTTCACATTTTTGTTTGAATGTTTACAGCATTGATTGTTTCTGTTGCATCTGATTATAATGTTGGTTGTTCCCTGCTTCGTACAGCTCGCTCTGCCGTGACGGGAAGCTGTGTCAATGACGGCGTGCACATTATCAGGGGTTACAGCTTAGCTTCCACACCCTTCGCCACTGTGTGTGGCGATGAGAGCCTGTCTCCTGTCTCCATCTCTGGTCCAATGCTGCTTAACTTCTACTCTAACGCACATACCACGGACTTTGGATTCAAGTTTTCCTACAGGATAACCTGTGAGTCACAGTAATGGTGTAGTTTGGAATTTTGTTTCTTTTCTTGAGCAATTTCCATAAGAAGTTTTAATTGTGATTCATGCATCACCAACTGGAAGATTCAGAGACTTTATGGGAAAAAATTATCAATTAGGTGCATGGTGCAAAAACACTTCAACATTTTTCTCTTTTGAAAAATGGGGAGGCCCTTTTTCATAAACTTTGGCTGGAACTACTCTTTGAAAATCAAGTGGAGAATTAAGATTTATTTTGATGATTAAAGTTAAAATGAACGTTTCTGCTATCTTTAGTGTTTGTACATCGTAAAGGTGGCTTTTGGGCCCAGATTATCCAGATGCCTTTTCATTTCCCCAAGTCGCTTTGCTAATGTGAAAAGCAAAATTTTATAAATTTAGAAAAAATATAAGAGAATGTCTTTATGATCTTCTGGTAGGAAGAGGTTTTTTTTAACAATATGCAAAAAGCACAAGCCTTAAAGGAAAAGGGAAAGGTTGATGTATTCAACTACGTTATAATTTGCAGCCTCTCCATATCAAGGCAAAGTGACAAGACAAGTCACAGGCTGGGCAAAGACCTTTGTAGCTACCAGAACCTTTTCATTCTTTATAGACAATTTGATCTATTTCACTTGAAAATCATAAGGCCATATTTTCCTATTTTGAGTAGTCTTTTCCCCTCCTGCAATGAACTTGGTTGGCCAGTTAGCTGATAGCATTGATCCTACATCATCCATCTCAACTTCAGAGAAATGGGCACACACATCTCGCAGAATCTTTGGTTTGCTTTGTCTTTGCTTGACCAAACCCACTGCTAAAGGTAGAAAGTTAAATTATCTTTCAAGTAAATTGCTATTCCCATCCACAGAGAAGATTGAAAATGTTTGTTTACTCCTGAAAAAGGCCTTCACAATTCATTGGCATTCACAATTCATCCACTGCTACCTGAGTCCTGACCCCCATTTGTGAAGTCTGAGTGTGTGTGGTCTTGTACGTCTGTTGGCACAAACAGAATACAACCGAGCAACCAACATCCCCTCCCTCAATTGTCCTGTTGAATAAAGGGAGGGATTAGTGTGTTTTATTCTTTCGGCACAACTGGTGTTTTGGAGAGTTACATCCCTGCTTGATGTCCTTTTCCTCTTTAATCCTCATTTTCCTAAGACATTGTGTGCAAGTTCACTATGTCTACTAGGAGAGTCTCATTTAAAGAGTATTTTGATGTTAAGATTTCAAGTCCTGACAGTGTGCAAATTTGGGAGTTATTTAGGCATTGATAAGCTTTCAGAGACCACTCAGTCGTGTACCAGATGCAATAGAATAAGGCTATGTAAATCTAAAACTGAATTCACTACAGATGAACTCAGGGGTCTGAGCGCGTGAATACTTATGGGCTTATAGAGAATAGCCTTCCCCACAATGTGGGCTCAGTGGAGGCAAAGCTAACAAACAAACTAATAAGTAACCTTAATAATCTTAAGTGGCCACCACAATTTATCATTCCTATGAGATTTAAATGGAATATGTCCATAGATAATATATAAACCATAGAAATATCATCAGAATATACTAACCCCATTATTATTTTAGAATCATAAAATAAAATAAACCTTTCTCACTGCAATGAGAGTAGGGCACTGTCTGTCATTAGATGGCAGAATCTGATCCTCCTTATATGTAAGACCAAGCAAACATAGCAATAACTTTATATTTTTTGTAATGGGCTTTATATTTTTAGCGCTCTTGTTTTATTGACTGATGGCAATAACTAAGGGCTCTGGACTGTTGATTGCTAGAGTCAGACAGGGGAGTGGGCCTCTCTCATGCTTGTTGAGGACCAATAATACAGATTTGGGCAAGAAGAGTCCTTAACAGTCTCACAACTAAGTAGAAATACATAGGACCCGAGAGTTATGCATTTGAGTCCACAGAGGGAACTGAACTTGAACATCTCAAAAATGATTTCCAATACTCCACCTTATAACAGTCTCTCTTTGACAGAGGAGACTTGAATCTATATTATTGAGGATTTCTAGATAGGAGTCCTTCCTGGGTTCATATGCCACAGCATCTCTTGGATTCTGCACACCTTTTCTAAACTTCCAGTTATTACTATAATCCTTCTGAATCTGTCTGTTAAAAATAGAGAAAGGACACTTACACCCCAATACATGAAATGTTCATTTTCGTTGCTTTCACTCTGGCCATTCATTTGACTCAGACTTACTCTGTTCCAAGCTGTACCGTAAAACATTCTTCCCTGCTTCTCTTCCCTTCCTGTCTCTTCCCCCCACCTCCGTGGAAACATCAGAATTATTTTTAAATACAATGAAGGGAAGTTTAAATTTCTTTAAGACAAATAACTATTATCTCTCAGGGAAAAAAGTACAAGAGTAAAGAATATCTTAAAATTATTTTTCCAGTCTATGAGCAATAACTGTTCTCCGCATCTGCTCCTGTCCTCTGTTACAGCCTGTGGTGGTGTGTTCAACTTCTCCACGGGAACCATCAAGAGCCCTGCCTATTCATACTCAGACTACCCCAACAATATGTACTGTCTGTATAGCATCACCGTGAGAGATGACAGAGTGGTTCAGCTCAAGTACGTAAGACAAATGTACCTCCTTAGGAAAATCCTTTCAGCTCTATTTACAGCAAAGATATTCCTTTAAAGATGGACAGCACTGATTCTCGTCAGAGGTATATACGGGAATCTAGAGGGAGGGAGAGTGAGGTTCTTGGTTGGTAGTATAAACCTGGGGAATGGGCCTCCTACCCTCCACACAAGCCAGTAGTAATTAAGGGGGAAAGGCAGGCACTCCACCAATTAAACCCCTTGTTAGAAGTTTCCAGCAGTTTCAAAGGAGAGTCATATAATGGGGTGTAAAGTTATTTACCTATCTTGAAATCAAAGGCTGTAGGGAAGGCAAGAGAAGGCAGTTTCCATTTGCTGGGCACTTATTATACACAAGGAACTTTAATGAACACTTCCCATAATCCTCTTATTTAATTCTTAAAATAGTCACATGAGATTTGTATTATTATTTTCATTTTACTGATCAGAAAACTGAGGTTCACAAGGGTCAAATCATTTTCCCAAAGTGATACAGTACTCAAGGAAGAGTCAAAATCCAAATCCATATCAGATTTCCTCCCAAAACCATGTCCTTAATATTTCCCTATGCTGGAGCCGGCCCCGTGGCCGAGTGGTTAAGTTCCCGCGATCCACTTCAGTGGCCTGGGGTTTCACTGGTTCAGACCCTTGGCGTGGACATGGCACCACACATCAAGCTGTGCTGAGGCGGCATCTCACATAGCACAACCAGAAGGACCTACAGTTGGAATATAGAACTAGGCACTAGGGGGGCTTTGGCGAGAAGAAGGAAAAAAAATAAGAAGATTGGCAACAGATATTAGCTCAGGGCCAATCTTAAAAAAAAAAAAAAATTACCTATGCTATCTCTCAAAGGGTAAATTTTCTAACTACTTCAGAAATTTATTTTCTTTGACTATCAGAACACCTCTAAACTGGAGCTACACGCCATATGTTCCCTCATCAGTAAAATTCTCCCCTAGTCCTGCTGACTGCCAGCAACACTGATTAAGGGCACGCCACCTCCAGTTCCCCAGGGTGATACACTTCAAAATTGCTTTCGTCTAAGATGACATGTTTCTAACTCTTGTGTTTCAGTATGTGGTGGGAAACTCTGAAAGTTGGCAGAGTTCACGGCAATGTAGAATTTTTTATGGAAGCTTGGTGGGCTAGGACCACTCCTCCGTCCCTTCGTCTTATATGTCTGTGATCATGTTCTGCCCTAAAAATCATAGACTCTCTGCCATTTACCTCAAGAGGCCTCATATATCAAATGGGTCCTCGGGCTGTGAGACAGGTCTGGTCGAGCCTGATTTGGTTCCTGTATCAGATGGTATGTGGGCTATGGGCTGGACCTTGAAGAAAACTGCAGATCCCATCTGGGACTGTTTGTAAGGAAGCTGATGCATCAGGGCCAAAAAGTCCTTTAAATCCTGGGACTAAAAGAATAAACAAAGACTGCCAGATAGCCAGGAGCAGGAGGGGTGTGAAAGGATCACCTGCCCAGAATGGAAGTGTAAGTGGTGGTTCTTGTCGTTTGCCATTGTGGCACAATATTTGCTTCTTACATGTCTAGGATTATAGTTGATATGTGTGTGTGTGTTTGTGTATTTTTTTTCTTCTGTTTCTTGCCTGGGCCCCAGGGTTCACCATAGTCAAACATCACATCAGCTTCTTTGGAAAATTATTTATTATGCTCTTTCTAAGAACCTACATTCTATGAAACAGACACCATGCTAGGTGCTGCAGAAGTTGCAGACGTTAGTAAAACATCGATCCTACCAAGACTCTCAAAATATGCTGGCCTCATAAGGTTTTCTGTCAATGGGACTTTCCAGATATGTTCTGTGCTGTCCTGGAAAAATGATTCAAAATAAAAAACTGAAACAGCTCTGAGCCCTCTTGGAAATTCAAATCTTTATCATTCTTTGTGGATTCATGTTGTGGAAGATAAATGTCTGAACACGAATATAGTGTTTGGGGAAATTATCTAGCTATTATTCTGCCCTCATCTTTTACAAGAATGTTAAATGTTACGTGTGGTTAAAGGAAATAAATAATTTTTTATCTTGTTTTTCATAATCAGTCTAAAAAGATTCAACCAATCAAAACCTTTTTGAAAAATATTAACTGATCCTTTTTTTCTTAAGGCTCTTAAAAGGAAGTATTTTCATATTAGATATTTTCAAATTATTCTGTTATATATTATTTATTACAGCTGCTAGCAAAAAAAAAACATGAAAAAGAAGACCTCCAAAAATGAGGACAGGATATCAAATAATTTAAACAGATTAAAAAAAATAAACTCACCATAAAATCTCAAAGATAAACCATGTAGGAAGCCTTACTTGTTTGGGAACTCTGGGAATAGTTACTTGAAATGACAAAGTGTAAAACCTAGATTAAAATACTGTGTTAGGCCGTGAAAGAAAAATTAGGTTTATATCTGTTAGGATAGGTTAAAAATGGTGACAAACAACTCGTAGGCACAGCACTTTAACTCAACGAGTTTATTTCTCACTCACGTGAGTACAGTCACACGCCATATAACGGTGTTTCGGATAACGACGGACTGTATATGTGATGGTGGTCCCAGAAGGTTAGTACCATAGAGCTTAGATGTGTAGTTGGCTATGCCATTTAGATTTGTGTAAGTGCGCTCTATGGTGTTTGCATAATTATGAAATCGCTTAACGGTGCATTTCTCAGAATGTATCCCTGTCGTTAAGTGATGTATGACTGTATGTCCAGTGTGGCCCAGCAAGGAGGCTCTGCTTCTCATGGTCACTCAGTAGCCCAGGCTGATGGAAACTTCGTTTCTACATTAGCTTCCATGATCATCACTGCAGTGGGAAGGTAATGTGGCAAGTTGAGTAATAGTTTTTAAAACTTCTTCCAGAAAGACATACACATCACTCCTACTTATGTTTCCATGGTCAAAGCCAGTCTTATGGCCATGTCAAACCTCAGAGTGTACATGGAAGTGAAGCCCTAGCAAGTGTCAGGAAGGCGGAGAGCTGGGGGGTGTGGTGAAGTGCCAGTGACTACCACAGTGGTCTTAAATGTACCCTTCAGGTTATGGCAATCCAAAGAAACCCAAGAGAGTTTAGTTCGCTCTTTTCTCTCACCGATTTTTATATTTTTTATCTCTTTTATGAGGAATAACTTAATTCTTATTCCTGGATTTCAAAATAATAATAAGATCACTTTTTTTTTGAGCGTCTACTCTCTGCCAGATACCATAGTCTGATTTTTACATACTGTTGCACTTAACCTTACTATAAACTCCACTTTAAAAGAGGGATATGGAGACTGTGAGAATGAGAAGGGAGCTGTGATTCTGAAACCAGCATTTCTTCTGCTCTATCATGTTAGCATGCTTCCCATAAGTAAAAACTTGGATAATAGTACCACTTGATTGCACAAAAATACCATATTTTTAATGAGACTGGAAAACTAAAGTGTTGCTGAAATGATAAATAAAAACAGTTGAACCTGTCAAAACTTAATCTCAAGTAGACTTAATATGTCCGTGACTATACACTCCTGGAAGTTGAGGATGTATCTTACTCATCTTATTGTCCCCCACAATACTTTCTGACATATTGTAGTCACTCAAAAAAGGTTGACTCAACTTTTGAACTGATAAGTAAAATGGTATGTTGTTTCTAATATTTCCTATGAAGGAAAGCTTGGATGTTCTGCTTTTAGCCTTTGTATTGTCTTTTTTTTTTTTTTTACAATAACTAAAGTTATGATTTAATGGAAATCCAAATGGAGAATATCAGTATTAACAAGATTCATTTCACAGGTTCAGTGATTTTGACGTGGTTCCCTCCACTTTCTGCTCCCAAGACTACCTGGCAATTCATGATGGTTCTAACATCAGTGATTCTCTTCTTGGCAAATTCTGTGGTTCCAAACTTCCAGCAAATGTTAAGAGCAGCAATAATAGTATGCTCCTGGTGTTCAAGACAGATTCATTTCAAACAGCAAGAGGTTGGAAGGTATCTTTCCAGCAGACACTGGGTAAGAATTTTGGACGTGTAAATCTATTTTTCATGACTGTTATTTTTCTGCTTTATTTCATTTTTTTCACCTTACTAAAGTTGCTTTCCATTTAAGTTTAGAGGAACATGTCATGTAAAGTTTTGGTTTTAAAAATTACATGTGATGTATTTCGATTTCTTTGTAAAAAAGCACTCAACAAATGTACCTCTCTAGTATACAAAGGTAAAGTCTGTCTACACAACCATCTCAAATGAGACCTGAGCTTCATTTTATCACACATGGGAATGGAGGAAGTTGAGCCTAAAGGCAGGCAAGGGCCAGATCAAGAAGGAAGGCTTCCTAGTCTGTGTTGACTTTTTCCTTAAAATGGTGAAGAGCCTTAGAGAATTTTAAGGGAAGACTGTGTGACTTGACTTCTTGACTTTCCAGACTTGACTTCTGGAAAGATCATAGTGGTAGCGGGGTGGAGGAAGGCTTGGGGGACCCTAAGACCTGAGAAGGAAGAAGCTTCTCACAGAATTCTGGGCAGGACATGTTGAAAGCTCAGACTAACATAGTGGGGATGAAAATAGAAGGAAGAGTAGAAATCTCAGAGATATTCAGAAGGTAGAGTACTCTGGAACTGCAGGGTTTGGAACTTGATGATGCATTACATGAGGACATGCGTTGAGGATGATTTCTTACAAGTCATTTGTTGGATTATGGTGCCTTAGGAGGCTAAGATTTAGGGAAGAAATATTGTAGATTTGGAGCATTTTGGATTGAGGGGGCTGTGAGATACCTAGAGAAATATAGGAGGAAGTTGAACCTTGAAAAGCAATTTGGGCTGGAGATAGCGATCTGGGAGTTATCTAGAAGTGAAAAGAAAAGCTAGGTGTGAAGATAAATTGAAAATAGCATCCCAGTTTATTCCCACTGCATGTGAGAGATAATTATCTCCGCAAAATTAACTCAGAACTTCGAATCATTTAAAATATAAGTTAGTCAATCAGTACTCTGTTTAATCTATACTCGTAGCATCAGTGGCACAGTCTAAGATAATTTGTATTTGACTCTAGAAAGTGTTTCGGTTCTTCCAGTTGAACTGAGATGTGATTAGTGTTCTGAAATCAAACAGCTCACCAAACAAATCACATACTCTCTGAAGACTCAGATAAACCTGGAAAGTTTTCTACAATAAGACTCCTGAGAGCCAGGCCTGATGGCGTCATTGTTAAAGTTCAGCACACTCTGCTTCGGCAGCCCTGGGTTCAGCTCCTGGTTGCGAAACCACACCACTCGTCTGTCAGTAGCTATGCTGTGGCAGCAGCTCATGTAGAAGAGCCAGAAGGATTTACAATTACTATGTACTGGGGCTTTGGGGAGGAAAAAAGAAAGAGAGAGGAAGGTTGGCAACAGATGTTAGCTCAGGGCGAATCTTTCCAAGTGAAAAAATGTGCTCTTCTTAAAAAGAAAAAAATCCTGACTCCCTGTTCAAACTCTTCCTTTCTCTTCTCTCCATGCTGTGGATAACCTTCATCCCTCTCATACAAAGCAGAGCTTACCTTAAACTTCTTTGCGCTTGGCGTGTTATTTTTTTGTGCATTTCTAGAGGGAAGCAATTAGACATTTGTGTTTTGAGGGCTTCACAGTAAACTGCAGGTGCCATGACAAATTGTGTCAGAAAATAACTTTGCCGGCTACCCCACTTAGCTGTATCAACAATAACTTGAAGCGAATCTCACGGGCAGACACACAGTATTGACTTAATAGAATTGCCTGAGTAAAGTGGCATCCAAAACACAGAAGGCTAGTTTGAAAGAAAAATTAATTTTCCTTTGGAGATTTTTTGCACAAAAGCGCTCCTATATTCTTGCCTGTAGCACAGAATTTAGAATCAAATGGCATTTGCTCTTGCTACTTGCCTTCAAGTTGTTTGTCTGTTCCTTAATGTATTCTCACATCACCATTGAAATAATCTTAAAACACTTCACACAGTTGTCATCTGCATAAGCTGCCCAAGTTAGCCCGTGTTCCCTCACCTTGATAAATCACTATGCTTTTCTGAACTACATAGAAGACATTTTTGGACTTCTTGTGATTTTACTGAGCTGAGGTAGCGCAGAAGGAAAGGCCGTACTCTGTCAGAGGCCCTGTTCATCCATGAGCATTGGACGCTTTCGGTCAACTACTGTCTTCCTCGGGTCACGGTTAGAGAGAAGGTTTAAGTGCGGAGAGCGGAAATGGTATTTCAGTACTTGCCGGCGTGGGGCTGTCTTTGCGTTTCACCACGATGCCTTTTACCTCTTCTTCCATCTGCATAAACACCATCAGCTACTTGGAAATATTTAGAAGTGATTTTAAGTAATTTTTAATGGTAATTTCTTACTGAAAACCTAAGTGTTATAATTTTGTATTGTATGCTGTTGCAGAGCTTTTCAGACCACACATATAAGTTTACTGATCATTCTGTGTAAACTTTTAATTTTGTTTTGTTTGTTTGTTTTTATTGTTTGTGGTGAGGGAAAGAGGAGGAACAGTAAGAATAGATCGAATTCTAGGGTTTATAGAATCTTTAGTATCAGATCTGGATAAAAAGCTTACACTTGGCCAATAGATTGCAACTTTCACCTTCATTTCATACATTTCAAACTACCCTGAATTCGCTGTATAGACAGGGAAAGCAGCTGTGTGGACTTTCATTTCCAAGGCTGTCTGTTCAACCTGGAAAACAGTATCTTCACAGAGTAAATAACCCATGTAAAGAAGAGACCATTTAATCTGCGACAGCTCAGTTTAGTTATCTTGATTAAAACACTAGAGTTTTGCAAATTTGCTGTTTAGATTATACACTTGGCAACATTTTATATACATCTACTTTAATTTTTTAAAAGTCAGTAAAGAGCTGGTCTACGTAATTATGGAAAGGTTAGGTAAACTTCTCGTGCATTTGTTATATTTGCATTGTTAATAGGTCAGAGCAGATTTGGGGGAAATATTCCCTAGTTTGTTGCTAATTACTAAGTATGTAGTGACATTGCATCTCTTCCTTTCTTGGAACTCCTGCTGTGAGGGCCCACCTGCATGGGATATAAGGTAAGGGAAAGCAGTGCAGGCTCTTCCCAGGAGCTGAGCTCTACCTGCAATGTCAATCCGCCTTCCGGGTTCCCCCAGGCGCTCCAGCACTACATGGATAACTGATCCTAAATGACCGATAACCAGCAAAGTGATCAGAATGGGCCTTGGGGATCTGAGGAACCCTGAAATTATCTGCAAATCTGAGCATTTTTCTTGAGGGACTGCATAGCTTTCATCTGATTGTCAATGGTGTCTGTGATCCCATAAAGTTTAAAAAGCCATCAATCCTGTGGATTTGGCTGAAATGGGCATGCTCCATAGTGCAAAATTGACACTTATCAGGACCTTTTATTCTATTAACTTCTGCCAGTTGAGTTTCTGCCCCTCCTTCACCACCAGGGTCTTTGTCCATGACTGTGCTTGTCTAAAACACTCATGAAGCGTTTCAGACTTGCAAATGTGTTTTCGAACAATCAGATCCCCAGTTGCTTCTTACTCTGCTGGTCTTGTGCTGGGAGCTGCTTAATCAGTCTATTCATGACATGCACATGACATCAGAAACCAGACTTGTAGATGCAGGACTAGATCAGGGATTAAAAATACGTTTATTTACTGTGAAGTTCCGTAGTCATTTCATTTGTTTTCTTAAGTAATATATTCCACAACAGTTTAGCAAAATGTCAGGTCAAAAACTGAACTTGGCCCCATTAGGTATGAGGTTTGTAGGCATTTGGATCAGTGAGTTGCCAAAGAGAGAGTGAAGAGTTACCCCTTGAGGATGACATGTCCTAGAAGGACTAAGCTGTCACCCTGGAGAAGGTGGCAATATCAGGGACAAGGAGATAACAGTAGCTAAATGTTCACTTCACCTAGGGCTGTAAATCCTGGACACGCAGCTAAAGCTCTTGGCTCCCTGTTGCCCACAGCCCACTTGCTGAAAATGAGGGCCCCTCTCAGTCTTCCTTCATCCGGGGTATTTGCTGTGTAGAGAACGAGTCAGGTGGCATTAGGTGAGATTCACAGACCTTTGCTATGAGATAAAGGCAAAAATACCAAAGCATATGTTTAACAAGGACAAAGTGAATCATGGTCCACAAAGGTGGAAGCACACCCACATGGGAGAGCTGTAGACCAGGAAGCAGGTGGCCATGACTCTTATTGCTGCACTATGTCATCGGCTGGTGAGATGCTTTAGGAAAGTCCTATAACATTTCTGAGCTCAAGTTTTATCCACTAAAAAAGACCCATTTGACCTATTGCCACTTTCTGTCTTTTAAGAATTTGATGGGGATGACGTAGATAAGTCCTGTGAAGTACATTAGATGTCAAAGAGAAAGATGGTTTACATTAGAAAGTGATATTGGAGTCCGGGATTTCTGTCGGACTCCATGACCCACCCCACCTTATCTCCAAAGTGGAAGAGGGGGTGACAGGGGTCATTATTACCAACAGGATCACTCTATGGTGCAATGATTTCTTATTCTTTTTTACTCACTTTGCACTGAAATCTAACCAGCAAACCCTAAAGTACATTTTATAACTAAAATCTGAAACCAAAAGCTAAATTCTAGTTAAATTCTAAGGCCTTGCAGAGGCCTACCACATAACTGTTACTCCATCAGTATTGGCTGTATGAGTGAATTAAAGAATGAGTAAATTATGCCTACTTCATAACTACATTATATATAATATATATGATATACATTATGTGTAGATTCATCTCATTCTCAAAAGGCATCATGGTTCAAATAGTTCAGCTACTGTTCAGGGTAGTAACTCAGATCACTTTCATCCTTAGAGAATTGGGAATACAGCATCAGACTCAACATTTGCGTCATGTGAGTCTGGTCTCTGGATTTTTACCTGCTGTCTTAACTTCGGGAAAATGTCTCTCCAACATACTGAGGTAGGACAGGTGGCAGACAGGTGGCAGACAGGTGGCAGTGGTGGGAAGAAGTCGAGGGAGTTGAATGGGGTTTATGTAAGAGGGAATAAGGAAAGAAGGGAAAGGAGACAGAGAAAGCTGATGAGACTCTGGGACCCCAAAGATGGAAAATATGGTCACAAGAAAAGAGAAAAATATAACAACAAGTCAAATTCAGACTTCGGCTTCTAGTTATTTTTAAGTTTGACGGTTTTGGTGCTAAGTTTGATCTTTAAGAGGCATTCTAAAATTCTGTAGCTAAACAATAGAAGAACAAACTTAAGAACATTCAGTGACACTAAATACCAATGTGTTTATGTCTCTGTGCTTCTTAGCAGCCTGGTATAAACTGCCAAACCACATTACTTTTAAGAGTACAAGTGCAGTAAGATAGTTGAGTTCTAACTTGAATAATTTCATAAATCTCTACTCAAATAACATTCTGGTTAGCAATAATGGGGGTATTACTCGAAAGCAATGTTGTTTGTCTGTTCTCTTAATGTCATTTGCTCCCTCTGATGGAGTCTGAAAATCAGATGAGCTGAAATTGCAAACCCATTTGCAGAAAACTAGACTAAGCTTATTTCCGCCCTTTTTAAGCCTTGTAACTTTCCCTGGTGATTGGACTTCCCTTGGGAGATGATGCCAAAGACAAGGTTATCTGAAGTTTATTCTTTGTGGGTTTTATTGAAAAGGGTTTTTTGCTGAGCTGAGAATGTGGGAATATGATAAAGAAGCCAATAAATGCTTAGTTCACCAAAACCTTACGAAAGCAAGTAGACGGGAGCAAAATTCCAGATCAGCAAAAGGAAAGGAAAGGCTTTTATTAAAGTATATTCCAGCATCAGAGTCTGTGCCCCCCCAGAATGACCACATTGCTGCTCCTGGTCTTGAAGAGGAGGGCTGTCGCTGGAAAATAGAACCAGATGGTATTGTGGAGACCAAGCTGAGTGATAAAAGTGAGTTAACGGTAAATTATAAGATAGCACTTTGAAAACCGCTCAAGTGAACAAGAGCTGGGAAGCAATTATTCTTCATAACTTAAGCCACACCTCAAAATGCAACCCAGTTTTGTCTCAGATAACTGGACGTTTTGGGTTAATTATTTATACCCGTAGATTCTCTGTAATGATCAGTCTCCTTACTCAGATTGGCCCAGCTTTGATGTAGTGTTCTCAGTAGCGTAAAAGCAAACTATGTCTGGTCAACAATAAACATTTTAACAAATTCTTTGGTTGTAAACCAATTGTTTAGAAGCAAACATTAGTAGGGTTGTGGGACTGTTTTCTTCTCTTTGTTCTGATACATGAAAAAATCCGTTAATTGGTGTGGTAGCTTTATGTTCTCCTCACTCCCAAGGGGAGACTTGTCATAAAATCCCAGTGCATAATGATAGTGACCGCCTGTCACTGAGCCTCCACCCTAGGGCTTTACCTGGGTTCTCTCGTCTCATCCTCACAACGACCCAGGAGACAGGCATCACCCCACTTTACAAAGGAGAAAATAAGAAGTCCAGAGACTAAGTAATTTATCTGTGGTCAAAGCTGAGCTTTGAACCAGGTAGCACTGTCTTCCAAATTCATTGTTTTCCTAATCAGTCCTCATCACCTCTGTGGCCATCTGTCAACATCCCCAGGGACGAAGAAAGAGGCTGGGGCTGAGCTTTCTGAAAGGCAAGTCCTTGAAGATAGGACTGACTGACTTTTCTTACTCTTTGGGGTAGACGCCGCTATTTTTCTTCACTTTCATCTTTTTGACACTGCCTGTTTCTAGAAGCAGCATTCCAAATTGTACCTTGTCCCAAATAGTGTATTTGGTTATATCCTATTACTACATAAATATTGCACATAACTAGAGCAGTCACTGTTTCCTCCTGTGCTTAAGGAAAGGAAGAAAAATATTTTAAAAAATATACTATTTATGAATAGTATAATATAGTATAACTATGTACTTATATTTATAATATATATTTTTCTTATAATTTTGTATTATAAAATAGTTGTGTTTATTATATGCTTTATTATTTATAATATAAATATTATATAATATGTATATATTTATATAAATATATGGTATATATTTTATGATATGCAAAATATTTACATATTTTTATAGTAATTATATTGTAAATAATATTTACATTTATAAATCATATATATGTATATGTAATATATGCATATATTTTATATACATATATGTATATTATGATTGAAAATTATAATATAATACATAAATATAGTATATTATATACAATGTATATATTTACAGTAAAAGCCCATAAGACAAAGTCATATCTCTCTTATCAGCTTTCATGACATAATGGTAAAGAATTAGCACAGTTGTGTGGAATATAATTGCATTTCAGTATAAGGGCAATAAATCTCTATATAACAAAAAAACTCTAGCCCCAAATTATGGCCTCCAGTTTAGTAAATTCCTTACTACAGGATTCTAACAAAATAAAACAATTTGGACATTTATTTTTATGATGTAGTCCTGATTAGTATTCTTATCATATAGTTTAGTTTACAAATTGGGGAACTAAGTCGCAAAGAAATTAAGTGACTTCCAAGGTCCCTTAGCAAGTCTTGAGCAGAACTGGGAGGGTGATGCCTGTCTCCACTAAATAGTACGGCCACCGGAGTAAGAAACGGTGGAACATCAATAACACAACGCACAGCCTAAAATAGCAACAAAACAACACAACAATTCCGTGTCCTTGTTTAAACTATTACTAAAAAGCTATTGGATATTTGGTCTGGTTTTATGAATTCCACATCTTTCATATTGCAACCTATTTTATGACTACTAAATAGTACATTGCTATTAATCCTGAGCTCTCAAAACAGCGTTTTCAAATTTTTGGTAACTTTCAATTTTGTAATTGTCAATGTTAAGTAAATAAAATTATGCTTCTTTTAAATTGTGTTGTTGCACATTAATGTATCCAGAATTTTACAAATGATTGAATATTCTCTGCCTGCTGAAATCTAATACTCGGAGATTCAATTTTCGTGAGTAACAGACCTAACATCATTTATCATTGCAAATTTTCAGCTAAAGAAGCATTTTCCTACTCAAAAATACCCCTTCGGCAGTGTTTTAAATCTTTTGGTGATATTTTTGGTCATCTGCTAGTGTTTTCTTTACAATCAAAAAACCATAAAAGTCAACTAAATTACCTTTAAAAACAGATTAATACATGGGACCAAAAAGTCACTTTGTTAAAAAAATTTTACATATATATATACATACATATGCACACATACATAATGTGCTTATAATATATTAAAACTTTATAAATCAAGAAATATGTTTAATTTCAAGAATTCCCATTATAAACTTAGACTAGAAAGCAAAGATCCATCTAATAAGAACCATTTATATTCTCTATTCATTCCTTCATTGTTTATTCAATAATATTCACTAGCTACTTACTATGCAGCAATGAGCTTTCCTCTGGGGATACAAAGATGAATTCAACAAAGTCCCTATTCTTGAGAAGTTCACTCAAGTAGAAGAGTCAGCAAATACTTGTGAATTCGGTATGATAAATGCTTTTTTGACAGAAGCATGTGCAGAGGACAGTGGAGGCAGAAAAGGGGTCTGCGGTACTTTGATGTTGAGTAAAGAGACCTCAGGATTGTGAGAGAAAGCATCACAGAGAATTTGAATGCTGAATTATTGTGTGATGGTTAAGAGGGTAAGATCTGGAGCTTGACTTCCTAGGTGCAAACCCATTTCTTATACATCCCAACTAGTTTGACCTTGGACTTACTTATCCTCTCTCTGTCTTGATTTTCTCATCTGTAAAATGGGCACACTAATAGTAACGACCTCATAGGGCTGTGGTGAAGATTGAACTAAAATATTCCTTGGCATTCGCTTAGCATGCAATAAATTTTAGCTGTAAATAGTATTAACTTGGGTGGATGAGAAGGCATTCATTGGGAAAGCAGACCTTCTATGGAGAAGATAAAGCATGTATGCAGTTGCAGATGCATCCCAATTCAGAGGCTCCAGACAGACCTGCACATTGTCTGGTAACACCTTGGGGTATAAGGTGGAGAACAATAGAAGCTGAGGCAGGAGAGAGAAGCAGGGGCCAGTCGTGGAGGGCCCTGTATGGTATGTCATTGTTTTGAGCTGGAGAGTACTATGACCTAATTAGATTTGATTTAGAATATAGAAAGCACCTTCCAGCTCCTGTGAGGATGATGTTTTGAAGTAGGAGCAGCATTTTAGGCAGGGAAAAATTAGGGAAGTATCACAATCATTTAGCCAGGAGGTGATGAGAGCAGTGGCAATGTCAAAATAAAGAAAGGAGCTGAAAGGAGAAATACGTAGGAAGTAGAATCAATAGGACACAGCAGTCTTTGAACAAGGTGGTGAGGGAACAGGAACAAATGATGATCCTAAGGTTCTCAGAGAGTGTCTTGTGATACCTCTATCCAAATATAAAATTACCTGGAGAGGGCCAGGTTTTGTAGGAGAAAATAACAATTTTTGGTTTGGTATGGAGAAGTTGATGTCTTTAAGACTTCCACCTAGAAATCCATCAGATATGAGAATGAGAAGCTCAGTAGAATGGTCTGGCCTAGAGTTTTGTTCTTTGTACTATGGGGCAATGTAATGTGGCACATATACATTTAAAACTATTCTATCTCCCTGGGGAATTGACTTGTGTCAACCTGCAGTATCCTTTTTTAACGCTTCTTGTCTTGATATCGACTTTCTCTGATTTCGAACAGCTTCCCCAGCTTCCATTCAGTTCGTGTTTGCGTGGTATAGTTTTCAACGTCTCTACTTTCAACTTTTCTCTAGCCCAAAAAATATATTTGGGCTTTGTTTTGCTTTGTCTTTCAGCTGAAGAATTAAATGTGTTTATGTGAAATAAAATTACTAACATTATTTGATTTTAATAGAACACTGTGATAGTCAGATCCTGTTTGTCCCACATGTTCTTATATTTCTTTCACTATCCTTTCTTCCTGTTTTTGAATTGATTGGTTTTTATTATTCTCTTTTTAGAATCATTACTTACACTTTCTGTTCCTCTTCTTTTAGTAGCTACTTTACACGTTACAGTATTTATCCTTGACGCATTAGAATCTAATTTTAAGTTAGTCCTTTCACCACTTCATGATAAGTGCACGGACCTTCAAACTTTTTAAATGCATTTACCCACTTCCTGTCTTTTGTGCTATTAATGTCAATTATTTTAATTCTACATGTATTTTAAGTACATAAAACATTTTTATAGTTTTGTTCAATTAGGAATTATGTATTTTTACCATTGTTGGTTTTTTCTTCCTGAATTTCCGTACTTCCATATGGGATCGATTTCTTTGTGAAGAAATCCCTTTAGTGTTTTTTTTATTCATTGCAAATTGTCTGGTAAAAACCTTTCTTGGTTTTTGTTTTTCAAAAAAAACCACTTTCTTTTGTCTTAACTTTTGTGGGATGTGTTCTCTAGTTTGAATTCTGTTTTGGCATTTGTTTTCATTCAGCGCTTCAAGATGCTACTCCGTTGTCATCTGGATTCTATCGTTTTGATTGGAAAGTCCCTGTAGAGTACTTTCTGTGCTATCTATACTTTAGGATCCTCAACTCTGGTCATCCCATTGTAGAGTGCTGTCCTCTACAATCAACTCTCACTCTGTATGTGTTTTAATTTTAGCCATTCCAATAGGCATGTATTAATATCTCATTGTGGTTTTAATTTGCGTTTTTCTAGAAGTGAACAATTTTCATGTGCTTTTTTGTCATATGTAACTCTTCTTTGGTGAAATATCTGTTCATATCTTTTGCCTATTTTCTAATTGGATTACTTGTTTTTCTGCTGTTGGGTTTTAAGAAGTCTTTATGTATTCTCAATAGTAGTCCTTTTTTGGGTATGTGGTTTGCAAATATTTTCTCCCAGTCCATAGCTTATCTTTATGTCTTTTTAAAAGGGCCTTTCATAGAAAAAAGCTTTTACTTTTCATAAAGTCCAATTTATCAATTTTTCCTTTTATATTTCATGCTTTTGGTATCAAGGCTAAGAACTTCTTGCCTATCCTGAGGCATCAAAGATTTTCTGCTGTATTTCTTAAAAGGTTTTATGATTTACATTTTTCATTTATGTCTAGGATGCATTTTGGACTAATTTTTGTTGAAGGCCTCAGGTTCAGGTTGAAGATAATTTTTTTGCCTATGGACGTCCAGTTGCTCAAGCTCCATTTGTGGAAGAGACTATCTTTCCTCCATTGAATTGCTTCTACATGTTTGTAAAACAATCTGCTGGGCCTATTTGTCCAGGTCTGTTTCTGGGTTCTCTGCTCTGTTCCATTGATCTCCGTGTCTTTCCCTCCACCAGCAGCACACTGTCTTGCTTACTGTAGCTATATATTCAGCCCTCATATGAGGTGGACTGATCCCTCCCACTTTACTCTTCTTTCTCAAGATTATTTTAGCTATTCAAGAGCCTATGCCTTTCCATATAAATTTTAAAATAAACTTTTTTATGTTGACAGAAAAATCTTGTGAGGGTTTTGATAGGAATTGTATTCACCTATGCATCAATTTGGGAATAATTGACATTTTTCCTATGTTGAGTCTTCCAATCCATGAACACATGTCTCTTCATTTATCTAGATCTTCTTTGATTTCTTTCATCATTTTATAATTTTCAGAACATGGATCCTGTGTGCGTTTCATTGTGTATACCTAAGTATTACATTTTCTCTGGAGCATTTGTGTTTTTATTTTCAGTTTCCACATGTTCATTGTTAGTATATAGAAATGTGATTGAGTTTTATGTATTGTTCTTATATCCAGAGTTTTTGCTGAACTTATAATAAGTGTTCTAGAAGGTTTTGTGCAGGTTCCTTGGGATTCTCTACATCTGCAAATGGTGGCAATTTTCTTTCTTTCTTTTCAGTGTGTGTATTTTTTGTCTTACCTGCTAGCAAGAATTTCCAATACTCTGATGAATAAGAGTGGTGAGAAAAAAATGTTCTTGCCTTGATCCTAATCTCGTGATTTAGTTTTAAACTAAGTGTCATGTTAGCTATAGAATTTTTATAGATGCTCTTTATCTAGTTGAGAAAATTCCCTTCTATTCCTGATTTGCTGGGAATTTTTATCACGAATGTGTGTTGGATCTTGTCAAATTCTTTCCTGTATCAATTGATATGATCATATCATTTTGCTTAATAAATACTTTTTAAAATTTCAAAGTTGGTGAGAATGATTCTCATGAAATGCACTAGGGCTAATGATAGGTACAAAAGGTATTGTCAGTAATACCTAAATAATGCAAAATAAATTTTGAAAACAATAAAATTTTCCTTATTCTAAGTTCTTTATACATTCGATTGCTCCTTTTCTCGCCATTCTAACTGCTGATTAGCTGCTGAAATTACCTTTCTTTTAGTAAATTAACTTTCTTTTAGTGTTTTAGTTTTATGCTTGCCAAATATTACCAGACTACATACACTTTCTACATGAAGTTAGGCTGGGTCTCAAATTAGTGAGGCCAATTGAGTGAAGTTATTAAAAATAGACAAAAAACCCCCACACAACTCATGTTACAAAAACCATGAAGATTTTTTTCTTGCTTAACATAAATATAATCCCTAAAAGGTTGTACATGTTTGAAGTTAGGGAGTAGAATAATCCAATTTACTTTTAGTGAAAAAGACAAAACATATGCATCTGAAACTTAGTTGAATTTTTAAAATGAGCTCACTGCTCTAGGGCAGTTGTATGTCCCGCAGCTTTGAAAATCAGAGTAAGATTTATTCAAAGGGAGGATTATGAGCTCTAGCCCTGGGTCCCTGCGTGGTGGAAAGGAAGCTGTCTCTGTGCGCTCCCATTGCCCTAAGGCACCGGCTTTAGGTGCATTTGTGTTCTGCTTGCTATGCTTCACTGTGCTTCCATCAACCACAGCCTAAAGCTCCAGCTGGCTCACTGGGGACAGGAAAATGCCGCAAGTCAGGCTGATCTTTATCTGTAAGTGTGGCCAGCCATCCACCACCTGTGCAAGGAGTCGCTGTCCAGAGACGGATGGAGATCCTTCCAGAAGACCTCAATAAAATGTCGGCCACCTGTAACGTCAGCCACAAAATTGTCAATTGTCAAGATAACTATTTAGAAATGCATCTGACTCCACGAAAGCCTTCAAGATGTTTTCTCTGAGATAATATAGCTATTTCCTAGTTTATCAGATTTATTCTGGCTTCAGCTTCACTCTGAAGTTGATTAGTTGGAGGGAAATCATTTAAGATTCAGTTACTGATTTTTAATTAAGTAGATCTCGACCCAGATCTCACAGCTTGTGATGGGTTTGGAGTTCCAATATTTCTTTAACCAAACATTTTCTTTCTCTAAAGAAATAGATCTTTTACAGGGAGTGTTTCCAGTTTGGGGAAGAAGGTTAGAGTGACATTTGTTCTCGGGCACAGGGAGTGTCATTACAGAGTGCTTCTGACGCAGCTTGACTGATGAAGTAGCTGCTGATGGATGGGAGTTCGCTGGCTGGTAGAAAAATGTGCAGTAACAAGGAAGATGATGGATTTGTAATGCTAAACAACGTGTCAAGGTTGAGGTCTTACACTAGTTTAAAAAAAAAAGGAATTTTGAAGTATCAACATGGGAAACAAATGTTATCTTCTTATGCATGAAGCTGTGTCATAGTCACAGAGTTCTCATTCTTCCCATATACACTGCTATTGTTTAAATATAGAAATAATGTGGCAATAGCACTTTTTGGTAAAGAACTCTTCTTTTGTTATTATTCATCTTTCTGTTTCCCTAAAGACGTATGTGTTTACATTCCCATTGTGCCATAGGAGGAGCAAAAGAATAGAGTAGTTGTACTATATTCAAACATTAAAAGTGGGAGAATTAGAGCAATTATAACCATTTCCTGTACCACATAAACACCAGAATGTGTTAACTAATATAATATTGCATTTACTTCAATTATTTGACTATTCACTCATTTAATATTATATTTACTCATATAATATTATTCATGTATAATATGAATTATATAATTCACTCATAAAATGTTGTCTTTACCACAATTATTTGACTATTTTGGTCAGGATTATATGATGATAATGTTAGTTCTCCGTTTTCTTTACTCTGTGTGTATATTTTATGAATAAAGCAACGTGCTCTATTACAGTTTGATAACTCAGACAAGCTACTTGTGTATTAGTCAGCTCTTGCCACAACAATGCCGCATACCAAGCCATCCAAAATTTAATGGCTTATCCCTAGAGCATTTATTTTTTCTCACTTACATATCTGCAGACTGGTTTGCCTGCCTGTGTTCCAGGCTGCAGGTTGACTGTGCTTAGCTCTAGAGTTCACGCTGGGTTCAGGTCTGTTCTATGTAGATCCACTTTCTCTTTCTCCAGCAGTTCCTGAAGGCATAAGCTCTTTGTGGACCACAGGAGCACAAAAGGCCAACCCAAAAAAACACTGACCCATTTAAGGCCTCTTCCTACTTTATGACCACTATTATTCCGTTGTCTAAAGCAAGTCATATGGCCAAGCCTGCTATCAAGTGGAAAGAAACATATACTCTGTCCATTCTAGTGCTCTGCAAAGAGAGGGACTGAAGAATTAAGTATCATCCAACCTGCCACTCAATCTATGGCAGCACTCACGAACCACTTACAGATTCTTGCTCTGGGGTTCCCTGTGGGGAGGGTGTCTCTGACTTATGACGTTATTATTGTTATTAGTATCAGTAGTAAGTATTGTATAATAAGTATGTATAATGGCACTTGCTGTGCCCAAAACAACAATTGTCATTTTGCCCTTATTAATTTATCAGTAATATTAATAAACAAGTAGTGACAAAATATATAGCTTGAACTTTTAAAAATAGCATTTAGTTTTTGAAGGTGATGTATGAATAGAATAAAGCCCAGCAACACCATTTTCCTATATTCAAACCTCCAACTCTTCATCGCCCCTTGCTGCCTCCAGCCCAGAACATGGCAGTGTCCTCTTACCTGATCTCATCTCCTGTGGTCCCCTTCCCTTATGGGTAAATGCTGCTACCAGATACATTTTTAGGTCATACTTGACTAGAAAGTGTGCTCTGACCCTCCCACTCCTCTGATCAAGAACCTTTCAAATGGATCCCCGTTATCCACAGAATCAAGTCTAAAGGTCACATTCTATGATCCGACACTGGAGGCCTTCTATGGAACAGCCCGTCCTCTTTCCTAATCTCACTTCTCATTATTCTCCTTCATGTACTTATTGTTTTTGCAACAGAACTGTGCTTTCCTATGCCTAGAATGTAAATTCTTGTCCACTTAACCTTTGGTTGTGAGATTCTTTCAGCCTGAATTGGCCAATACTGATCCAATTTCTACATGGTCTTGTCCTATGTATCCTTCAAGACCCAAATCAAATGTCACCTCTTCCTTGAACATTCTAGATCCTCATAGCCTGAAGTAATCTCCTCCTTTTTGAAAAACTCACAACTTTTATGGCATCTATCATTTTCTAAATTGTATCATCATTTATCTATGTCTTATCACCTTTTCCCACCTCAATACTAAATATATTTCCTTGAATACTAAAACAATATTTAATAGATAAATAAATTTATCAATTCATAAATACCCTAATTGTTCTTTTCTGCTATACATGTCAATAAGCTTAAGTGGTTTCCTTAAATAACAATCAGTCTACACTGAAATAAAAGCTGTGCAAGGTCCAGTTCTTCCTTTAGTGTGTAGGCCTGTTTCATATGAGCAGAATTATTAGCAGTCTATAATGCAGCACTGTGCATTGCTTTGGTTTCGGAATAATTTTGTCCTAGATACCATCTATGGATACATCAAGGACTAGGCCTTTGGAAGCATTTCAACTCCAGGAAATGTGCAAATAAGCTATAGTTTTACCTGACTTAGAAGCTACAGATGGGGCAGCCTGATCTACTAAATAATGCACCTCTACTGAGAAACTCTGCACATCTGATATCTTTTGCATTTGAGGAAGGCTGCCATTGTTCACATTTCAGGCCAAGCTCCAAGTCCATAATCATAGCGCCCCCTAGTGTTGAAAGCAATCCTTTCACTGTTAGGAGAAAGATGCAATGAGACACATGGAAGGAAAACGTCAGTGAAATTTAATTTTGGAACTAGTAAGGATCTATATTTGGGTAGAATGCAAGCTTTATGAACATGACTTTGAGTACCTATTTAATCCCTCTTCTTACTAGGGTTATTTTGAGCTTAATTCATCCTCACTCTTTCTCTTGAAATTGTCAATAACTTGTTCTTTCTTTTATGCTCTTACATCATTTCTGAGGCATCAGCTTAGGCTGTAGAGTGGACGAATCTGAGTCCTATGTTCGGAGGATTTTGTCTCACATTTATTTTATAGTTGATTGTTTAGTCATGTTGAGAATATTCTTTATCTCTTTTGTATTTTTATTTTGAATTTCAAATTTTTATTTCAAAGTAGACTTTTTTCTGCAGTAAAGGTCTTCTTCAGCTTCCCTTTCTTTTCGGAAAAGAAAAAGTCAAATATAGAATGTGACTTAATATAAACTAGACTGTAGTGTGAAATGCTTCCCAGTCTCTTTCTAACAGACTATTTAAATAAAAAGTTTGTTGGGAACCAATTTCCTTGGAGTATTGGGTCAATTCTTCATAATTTCAGTTTATAATCTGATAGTGTTCATCAAAGCAGAACATAAAAGCGAAACATGTTCACAGTTTCCACCAGTTTTGTTATGCAAAGTACTTAATTTTGTATAAAATTGGATTTTTCAAAGATAGAACAAGCTTCGATCAATCACATCAACAGTTCTAAACACGCGCGTGGAAGCAAGTCTGATTACCTAGGCAACTACGTGTGAGTGCAAAGGAGGGGCCTGAAGGTTGGTGACAGGAATAGAGAGGAAGTAAGTAGTGAAGAAGCTAAGGCAGGTGCATCAGCCCACTGAAGCCCAGTGAACAATCTGATAATGTTCATAAAAGTGCGACAGAAAATAGAAACTATATGATTTTTAAAACCCTCCACATAAAATTTAAGATCTAGTCTCCCTGGTCTGCATGGTGATGAGTCTTTTTTCTAACACAGGGCCTCGGCAGGGATGTGGCGGTTATCTGACAGGCTCAAATTATTCCTTTGCCTCTCCTGATTCTGATTCGAATGGAAGATACGACAAGAGTTTAAACTGCATATGGTTCATAACTGCACCTATAAACAAACTAATTAAACTCACCTTCAATACCTTTGCTCTGGAGGCAGCAACTACTTTGCAAAGATGCGTTTATGACTATGTAAAGGTAAGGCTATTATATTTCTTAACAGAGTTTTCTAATCCCAGACATTTATGTCATGTTCCCCAGTTTATACCACACAGGATGTCCTGAAAATTGTGAGTACTACTAATTTTTTAAATGACCTATTCTTCGATGATATGATATATAATGTTACGGATGCTCTGTCTTCAGATCAAATTAGTCTTTCATATGGATGACTCAAAGATTTTGTGTGGCTTCTAACATTGGCTTTAAGATTTACTATTCATCGTGCCTTGTCAAGAGATGATCTATGGGAGAATGGGTTGTGTGGAAAGAAATACTCAAAGGACCTTTGGCAAATTGTAAAATAAATGGAAATGTCTATATGCAAATAATCACCCCTTAATTTATCCATTTTTAAAGTTTATATATTTACTTTTCATAGTACCTTTAGATGTGAAAAATCTCTTAGTTCTGAAGTGCTATTAAAAGTAAATCAAGAAACTTTTCTATTCAATTTTTTATTGATTAATATTAAATTATTGTATCTTTCAGGCTTTATAAATTCAGATTAAAAGTGCTAAGTAGCATCAATCAATATATACTACTATACTCTTGGGGGAAAAAAAAGCAAGATTCCTGCTCATGAGGAGCTTAAATCTGGTTGCAAAATTAATGGACGACACATGCAAATCAAAATGAGCAGCTCAGGATAGTCGATGTTTAAGTGATAACTAATGCATTGGGTACAGGCTTGAAGCCATGTGCAAGTTTAAAAGGGAGGAAGGTTCATGATAATCTGGTATGAACAAAAAAGACATCATAGCATGAGGGAAAGCTTGTTCAAGTCAGGAGAGAAGGCATTCTAGGCACGATGAACATTAAAGAAAAAAAAGGCATGGAAGTTGGAATGTGCATGTTCTTGAAAGAGTGAAGAGGCTGCCTTTATTAGAATAGAATATTTCTAAAAAGTAGCAAGAAATAAGATTGCCTAAGTGGAGAAATATCCAGATTACAAAGCATCTTGAAAGTCAAACTAATGAATTTAGATTTTATGCAGTTAGAAATAAGGAGTGGCTGCAGACTTTCCATTGAGTGACGGTATGATGAAAGCAGTACTTGAGGAAGGCTAATCTAGAATCAGCATTCAGGATCCATCGTCAAGGGGTGTTTGGAGTTAAGACCCCAGGGAGAGGTTACTGTTAGGTAAGGAAAGTGCAGAGATGGCGGAGATGACAAGCCTGGTGCAAGAGAAACTTTTAAGTTCAAAATTGTCTTAAATTTTAAAGAAATTGTTTCTTTCTAAAAAAGGGAAAGAGGGACTGGCATGGTGGCACAGCAGTTAAGTTCACACGTTCCACTTTGGCGGCCCGGGATTCACTGGTTTGGATCCTGGGTGCAGACCTACCCATAGCTTGTCAAGTCACACTGTGGCAGGAGTCCCACATATAAAGTAGAGGAAGATGGGCATGGATGTTAGCTTAGGGCTAGTCTTCCTCAGCAAAAAGAGGAGGATTGGCAGCAGATGTGAGCTCAGAGCTAATCTTCCTCAAAAAAAAATTATAAAAAATAAATTAAAAAGGGAAATAAAAGTCTTTGATGGAATACATGTTTGAGCACTTAATTATGTACTGTCTTATACTTTCACTGTGAAAAGCGCCAAGCCAGGGAGACCAGAAGAATGTCGGTATGATTAGGAGGAGATTGTAGTTTTGTAAGGTATTGGTTCACTTTGGGTGACATCAGGGCAGACAGATGGGATTGCCTGTGGACAAAGAATGGAAGGGAGCTCCAGCAAGAACACAGCAGCACAAAAAGAGAGGAGACAGCAAAAGAGCGCTTCTCAAATCAGGAGAAATGATGCTTTCCTTGAGGGAGACCATATTGAGCCAGAAAGTCATGCTTCTACTCACCTCTGGGAGAGGCACACAGTGAGGCAGTTGGAGAGGACAAGACAGGCAGGACGAGAAACAGGGCGAGTCACGAAAAAAATGTAAAAACCAGGAATAATGTAGTATGACTGAAGTCAAGAGAGAAGACTTTTACCAAGGATGGGTGGTCAATACTATTAAATTGTAAATTAGGGGTCAAGAAAGCTTAAGATGAAGAAAAAATTCATTAGATTGGATGCCAGCCATTTAAATAAAGTCTTGGCACAGAAGCCAGGTCAGAGGGAATTCATGAAAGACTAGAGATAACAAGGAAGTCAGTTCAGGTTGAATTCTTCTGTTCTACATAGAGACCAAAATGGCCAGAGCAACAGTAACGCTGTTGTTCAAGACTGTTCAAGAACTACCCTGATTTTACAGAAGGGAAATAAGCTTTAGAGACAGATAATATGGACTCAAACTTAATTTTGCCACCCGACAGATTTCCATATCTCCCCGATTCCTCATCACTTCTTCTGTTAAAAATAAAAATCACGTAATCACATCTCCCTTGCAAGGCTGCTTTGAGGATAAAGATAATGTATGCTAGAGGTTCAGCACAGGGCCTGACATATAATTAGTAAACAAATTTATTTCTCCCTCCCCCCCTTTGTGTAATTCCCGATGGGCATGAAGGCCGTGGAAATCTCCTTTTCTTAAAATATTAAAAATAATTGATTTACATATACATTATTAGAAATATAAATTCACATATGATGTTTTGGGTGTGGTCCTGCCAGGAGGAGGGTTAATTGGACTTATACTCAAGATCCATTTCTTTTCTTTTCTTTTTTTTTTTGAGGAAGATTAGCCCTGAGCTAACATCCACTGCCAATCCTCTTTTTGGTGAGGAAGATTGGCCCTGAGCTAACATCCATGTGCATCTTCCTCTACTTTATATGTTGGATGCCTACCACAGTACGGTTTGACAAGCAGTGCGTAGGTCCATGCCCGGGATCTGAACTGTCAAACCCTGAGCTGCTGAAGTGGAGTGTGCGAACTTAACCGCTGTGCCACTGGGCTGGCCCCTCAAGATCCATTTCTATGAGTGTGATTTGATAATGTCATTACAACAATTAGTAATTTTCTGAATTCCCTCAAGTCATTTAGGACAGAAATAGCAATATCAAAAACAAGGAGTTATTTTCTAGCTTCAAAATAAAATGGCCCCCCCGCCCCCTTTGTAAAGAAATTCTGTTCAGATCTACTTTTGTTTTCCTTTTTGGAAAAGCAATTTTCCTCAATTGGCAACTTTTCCAGCTTATACTAAACTGGTAAATCAAAGAACAGTCCTTGGAATGTGAAGCCTGGAGGTATCTTTATTAAAGAGATTCTGTGATAAATAGGACATTTGATTCCTTTTAGATTGTTTTTTAGTTACTATAATCAAATCACTTTTTAGAGAAGCTAATTTAATTCACTTCTGAAGGTAGATATACAAGTGAAGACTCACCAATTCCATTATTCATTCGTGTTTGTATCGCTATTGTTTTTGAAAGGGTTGACTTTGAAAGTTATTGAGATAACTGCAGTATGTAGTGAATAGTGTATTTCACGGAGTGGTTGAAATTAACACTACAGCCATTCCAGAAAAAATCATGTGGCATGATTATGTGCTGGGCATTGTACCCCGAGCTAGAGATGTGGAGAATTAAAGATGTGGTTCCTCAAGGAGCCGTAGAGTGGAGGAGACTGACATGTAAGCCTGTAAATTACTATACAACATGACAAAAATGATAAATATGAACATCAGAAAAAAGTAGAGTAGAGGAGGATATGATTGACTTCATTGAGGTTCAGGAAAGCCTTCCTAGATGGGACAGCTGAGCTGGGTTTTGGAGGAAGGTCACAAAAGCATGCTTCTTGTAGGAAGCTGGGTACCAAAGAGAAGGATGTAAGGAGGGGCTGTGAGCCACATAGCATCTGCCCAGCTTATGACACCAATTCACCGATCAGGAAAGTCACTCCTCTTGTGGTGAGCAGTGAGTGAAACGGCAGAGAGGGCTCAGGACTCTGACCCTAATTGATGTTCTGCTGCTGGGAAATATGGAACCAGCAGGAAGGAAATCTTCTCCCTGACCCGTTCAGTGCCTGTTTTATAGCCAGCGTTTGGTGACGCTCCCTTGACCATCTGAAGTGAAAGTGATTTTATGCCATGGCCTACCTATATACATAATTTCAAAAAATCAACATAATGTACTAAATGCCATGAAAAATAAAAATAAAAGGAAAGTATATAAAACAGTGCAGATTTCAATATGTAAATGCTCTGACACAACTATGCTAAGTCACATGGCAGAGCAGTCAGATTCTTTTTTTATGTGGAATCATGGCAAATGTAAAAGTATAAAGTGAAACTAATATGAGTGGGCTGCGTTTGCAACTTAAATGTCAATGGCAGCATCACCATCTGCAATATGAATTTCCAAAATGGTGGGAAAACTCAAAAGAAATAGTTCTAAATGAAACAAAGTACAGTCTTCCCTCAACTTACACAGTAATTGCATTCTTGGAAATTTGCTGCATATTAAACCTGTACAAAAATATTTCTGTGTTTATATATAGAATGGATTTAGGTTCTGGAATCGTATAATTATAAACAGTTTTATTACAGAAATGTCTGGCAGGGCATTCCAAAGTTGTGTGGGACATAGAGTACATCTTCACTTTGCAGGACTCCTGTGAAATGCACGATGGGATTCTGCAATGTGGCTTCTAAACACCAAATGCCAGTTATGGTCTCAAATTGTTGTGATGACCCAAAAGACACCACACTTTTGCAAAACATTCCCCAGGGGATGGTACTGTCCCCACTGAGAACATCTGTCTTAACCCACTGGGCTAAGCATTCAGTCTGTGGTGAACCACTGGGAGGAAGGGCTGTCCATCTTGGGGAGGAAATCGGCAATCTGTCAAGGCTTCAGGTTCCTATCTTGATGAGGTGGTTCCTACTATTCATTCATTCAGTCAGTCAGTCAGTCAGTCAATGAATGTTCATTTGAGCACCTACTACTTTCCAAACACTGTTCCGAGCACTGGAAAAGAACCCTGAGATATAATAGTAATATAATATAAAAAATTCCTATATTTACAGAGCTGATTTTAATCATTGCTTCTTGTGGCTCTTCCTGAGACCACTGGGACCAGTAAAAGTTCTTTCCAGAAGGTTCTGAAATGGATCAGAGTTCAACCCCAAGCCTGAAAAATCACTCTCTATTCTCTTTCCCATCCCAAATTATGCCCAAGCATGTTGTCCAGTAGACTCTCATGGAAGCTTCTCAATAAAATCAAAGAATTCATGAAGATCCTCTAAGACGCAATGTAGAGATGCTACAAATAAGAATCTAAAAATCCACCTGTAAACAAGTTCCCAGGGGAGTATTAAAGATAAAGTCCTAAGGAAATTAATGTCTAAAATTATTAAGTTAACTTTGAAAAGAATTGAAGTCCTAAATCAAATTCGATTGCCTTTTTGCATTAAAAGTTCGTAGAAATTAAAATCCCAAAATTTCCTTCCCCCCTTTCTTCTCCTGCTCAAATTAATGGCCGGATAAACTGCAGGATCTAACAGTAACTGCAGTCAGAGGCTGTCTTCTGCTAAATTATTTGTGCAATTCCTTCAGGATCCTAAGTAGATTCTAATATGTTCTGCTCTCAAAGAGTTTTAAAAGCTGGGAAAATACAAAATTCTTCTCAGCGCTTATCCACATCCACAAGACTGAGAACATAATTCAATCTCCAGGTCTAAAGCAGTTGTGCAGGCAACATATGCCCCCAGAATGCAGCATGTAGCAGCACGTGGTTGTGTAAGCCCTAAGGGCGCAGTCCTCCAGGCACTGTTTGTGCCCTGGTCTGTATGTGTCCCTGTCTCCAGCATTGTACCATGTACCTCCTGCAACACAGTCTCGAGCTACCCTGTGAAAGTCCATAGTGGAGATTTCACATTACCAGGGAATGGGAGAGCAGATGGAGAAGATCTTGGCTTCAGGTACACAGGAGTCCAGGAGCCCATGCCAGTTGTCCAGAGGCTACAATCTATTTCAACTCAATAGGGAGAAATCTCATGGTGGCAGTGAATGGTCTGATCATTCACTTCAACTTACAGGAGAAGATGCAGGTCCCTTTGTCTGAAATGTATGGAACTTCAGTCCCATCCTAATCTACTTACCCAGTCCCACTTCTATTCTCTCCCCGAATCCCCAGACACATCAAAGGGTGAGGAGTTGTTGAGAATGCCGTGGCTTTTATGCTTCTGCAGCCTTCCGTGTCATGTTCCTCTTTTGTAGGTCCGGAAGGTCTCTGCTTTTACATAGCAGTTCAAATGTCTCTGTAAGCTCTCTCCTGACTCCATTCTCTGGGTTCCCCTATTACATTTACTTCTTTCATTATAACACTTATTTTTCTTTATTTTATATATAATTGACACACACACACAAATATATATAGGTGTATATTTAATTTATGGATCTTTCTCTCACTAATTTGTGAGTGTCCCATTGTGTCTTAAATGCATGGAAAGTGCCTCATACAGTCGTCCCCCCTTATCTGCAGGGGACAAGTTCCAAGACCCCCAGTGGATGCCTGAAACCAAGGACAGTACTGAACTTTATGTATACTATATTTTTTCCTATACATACATACCTATGACAAAGTTTAATTTATAAATTAGTCACAGTGAGAGATGAGCAATAGCTAATAATAGAATAATAATAACAATAGACTATAATAAAAGTTACACAAATGTGGTCATTCTCAAAATATCTTACTATACTGTAGTCACCCTTCTTCTCGAGATGATGTGAGACAGTGCAATGCCTATGTGATGAGGTGAGGTGAGGGGAATGGTGTAGGCACTGCGACGTAGCCTCAGGCTACCATTGACCTTCTGACTATCCATCAGAGAAAGGACCATGAAGCCATGATGATGTCGGTGGTTGAATGTCAGGAGCAGACAGTGTCGATGGTTAGGGATCCAACAAAGGGATGATTTACATCCAGGGTGGAACAGAGCTGGACGGTGTGAGATTTCATCATGCTACTCAGAATGGCGTGCAATTTAAAACTTACGAATTATTTATTTCTGAAATTTTCCATTTAATATTTTCAGACCATGGTTGTCCATGGGTAACAAACTGCAGAAAGTGGAACCACAGATAAGAGATAAGATATATCCTTGCATACCTAGGACCCAGCACGGAGGCCAGGCACAAAGTACATAGAATAAATAGGCTTGCTATTATGAATGTGATGATAAAGGCAGCCATGATTATAATACAGTTTTAACTTGCTTACCAGAAAAAGTGCATTACCTAAAACTTGGCAAATCTACTGTTCTACAAAATGAGGCATTAGATAACCCAACTCTTTGTGCTCTTCTGCCTCTCAATTTACTAAAATCACATTTCAGCAGGACAGACAGTGCCATCTAGTGGTAGATTTGTTTCTCTGTTTATTTTGAACTGATTCTTTTTAACCATTTCAATTTTTTATATATTCTTAGCATTTTAAAATAATGTCTGTGGTCACGGCCATTCTGAGGTTTATAACACATCATAGTTCTGTTGTAAGTATAACATGTGGATCTACACACACATACTCGTTTCAGAAATACCATGAAGATTATTCAGCTGGAGAAAACTTTGATTTCTAGTGATGTATTTGAGAGAAATCCAAGCACCCATTATTTTAAGAGGCATTGGGTGCTGGAGACACCACAGTGAATAATCAGCCTTCCCCCTGTGAGACTGTTGGGAGAGAGACCAGAAAAAGTAAATAAACAACAAAGATGCATTTTGATTATAATAAGAAACTAGAACAGGAAGACGCTGGGGGAGGGCACCATTAGGTAGGGCTGGGCTCTCTGAGGAGATTGAACTTGAGTTGAGACCATGACAAGGAGGAGTGGTCTGTCCAAGCTGAGGAGGGGGTGCTCCCGGGAGGAGGAGCAGGGAGTGCAAAGGCCTGGGTGGGGACTGTCCTGGGATGGAGGAGTTACCGAGAGCAGGGGAGTGGGAGGCCGGCTGAGAGCAGCCACAGGCCAGACCAGGTAGGTAGGTGCTTGCAGACCACCATAAAGAGTTTGTGTTTTCCTTTAGGTACAGTGGGAATCCACTAGAGCATTTTGGGCCCAGCAGGAGCATAACCTGATTTAAGTTTGCAAACGCTCAGGCAGCTGCGTGGAGAATACTGTGGCTGCTCTGTGGAAACAGATCTATTAGGAAGACATTATGATAACAAAGGTGAAGGACGATGGTGGGAGCAATAGAAATGGAGCCCTCTGGGGTAGATTTTGAGGGTAGAGTGGAATAGGTATGGGGTCGGGGAAGAGAGAGAGGAATCAAAGATGACTGAAGTTTAGGTTTGAGCCGTTTATTGATGTGAAGAAGACTTGGGGAGAGCAGGTTTGGGATGGGTGGTAGTGGGGAGAGGAACCAAACCGCTTACTCATTTATTAGATACTTATTGAATGCCTTTCTATGCAGGCACTCTTCTAAAACCAGGGAAACAGCAGTAACCAGAACAGCAATCTGTGCTCTCACAGAACTTGCGTTCGCTTAAGAGCGGAAGATGATAACATATGTAATACCTTTAATATGTAAAGGTCATGCACGCCCTAAAGACAAAATAGAGCAGGAAAGGAGAAAAGGAATGAGGGAGAGTTTACATTTTAAATAGCCTGGACCAGGAAGGCCTCACGGGGTCAGTGATATTTGAGTAAAGACCTGAAGGAATAAAGGGGAACAAGCCGTATGGATATATAGAAGAATGTTCCAAGCCAAGGAAACAACAAATCCAGCAGACATAAAGCAGTAGTGTGCCTGGTTTGCTCAATGAGCAGAGAAAGCAAAGTGGAGATAGTACATTTTCAGAGGGGAAAGGTCAGGGGTGGGAGTGAGAGCAGATTGCATCAGACCTTGAAGGCCGTGGTAATGACATTGGCTTTTAAATTGAGTGGGTGGGAAGCAGTTAGGAGGGTTTTTAGCTGAGCAGTGACCTGGTCCGACATATTTTACCTGTATCCTCTGGCTGACATGTTGAGCAGGCAAAGAGGGTCAAGAGCAGAATCAGGGGCTCCGTGGGGAGGCTGCTATGAGAATCCGGGTAAGAGATTACAGGCTTGGACGGGCAAGGAGAACAGAGCTGAAGACCATGATGGGTTTGCTGACTCTAAGGACACATTATTTTTTAAATCGTGTATTACTTTCGCAATGAGAAAAAAATTTTAGGCATCATACCAGGTTTTTACTGAAGATCATTATAATATAATCCATTCAATAGCAATTCTGTCCCTAAATTAAGACTAGCTCTAGGAACATCAATGTAAGAATCTGAATCATGACCTGTTGTAGCTTTGCGTACATTTTAGTGTAAAATATTCAACTTCTTTGTGAATAATGGAGAACTAATGAACTATTTTTCTTTTCAGTTATATGATGGGGATAGTGAAAATGCCAACCTGGCAGGAACATTTTGTGGTTCCACTGTACCTGCTCCCTTTGTCTCTTCTGGTAACTTCCTTACGGTTCAATTCGTCAGTGACCTAACTTTAGAAAGGGAAGGATTTAATGCTACCTATACCATTGTGGACAGTGAGTAAATTGAGATATTTTTATATATTATGAAATACATGTGTCTTTATGCACTAAAAATAATGCCATGCTTATATCTAAACTCAATGCTAATTACGAAACTCAATGTTAATTACTAAACTCAATGTTGATTACCATCTAAACTCAATGTCAATTACTAAACACTGTGTTAATTATTCTGTGTTTAATCCGTGATACAAATTTGATACAATTCTTAGTCAAGAATATATTCCCTAAATCCTTTATAGAATGATGTAAATTTAGCTCCTTTAGGCTAGAGGGGTAAGCAAGGCAGAATTTTAAATATTGTGTGTGGGGTGACACATGAATAAAATTTATCCTGTAAGTTGTTCTTTTTTCCCATCTCAGTGCCTTGTGGTGGAACATATAATGCAACTTGGAGCCCACAAAGTATTTCATCACCCAATTCATCAAACCCAGAGGTCCCAATTTCCATCTGTACTTGGGTCATTGAAGCTCCTCCACATCAGCAAGTCAAGATAACTGTGTGGGCCTTAGAGCTGCAATCTCAAGACTGCCGCCAGAATTACTTAGAGTTCCAGGACTCACCGGAGGTAATAATTGTAGGATGAATGACAGTCACGTTTAGTGACCTTTTCACCAGTATTTGCAAAACACTTGAAGTAATAAGGGCATAATTAAATAAATTCTCAAAGTTACTGCCATCTTAATGCATTTTTCAGCCATATACAAAACCCTCTATTTATGCATTAAGGGACTTGAACCTGTAGGTCGGGAACTCTCAAACTTTCCTGTGCATAAGAAACATCTGAATGTCTTAATAAAAGTGCATACCCCTGGGCCCCAACCTCAGACACAGGTTTCCCCACAGAGTGCCCATTAATCTGAATTTTCTTTTTGGCAGGGCAAGATTCACCCTAACCTAACACCTATGGCCCATCTTCCTCCTTTTCCTTCCTTTTTCCCCACTCAAAGTCCCAGTACATAGTTGTGCATAGTTGTAAATTCTTCTAGTTCTTCTACCTGAGCCACTGCCGCAGCATGGCTACTGGCAAATGAGTAATGTGGCTCTGCGACTGGGAACCGAACCTGGGCCGCTGAAATGGAGTATGCTGAAATTTAACCACTGGGACATCAGGGCTGACTCCCATTAATCTGAATTTTTGATGAGCATCCTGGTGTTCTGATACTGGTGCTCCATAGACCATGCTTGGAGAAACACTTCTCTAGTTAGCAGGATCTATGTATAGGATGAATTGAAGAGGACAATGTGGAACACAGGGAAATCAGTTAAGAGGCCATTTGGTATCAGTTCTGTGGGACTATATTCATGGTAATGTAAGAGAGAAAAAGTTATTTTGGTTAAAAAAAAAAAAAAGATGAGTCTGGATTGCCCATGGGATAAGATGTTGAAAGACAATTAGACACAAAAGTGTGATATTGACAGAAGGCCTAAAGATTTGGGTGTCATGTCATGAGTCGGTAGATGAAATAATGAGAGTAATGAGATTGTGTAAGGAAAGTATGTAAAGTGAGGAGTCATGAACTGAGGATGGATACCTGGGGGAACACCTGGGAAGACCTGGACAGTCTCTCTGCAGTTTGAGGAGCCACTAATTTACCCCAGTTCATTCCAAGAGTGTCATATTCAAACCCACACATGCTGGCAGTAATAGAAAATCCAGTCTATCACTTTGCAAGTTTTCAAGGTCCTCTCCATTATAAATCCAAGGTTCCTTGGTTTGCACACATATCTTAGTAGGGCTAGAAAAATCCAGTTTGGCTGATTCCACTGTGGAGAGGTCTGAGAAGTGATTGGCTGCTGAGTAGACACTGGATTTGCTGAAATTTTACAAAGCATAGTCACTGAGATCCATCCTAGGCTCCCACAGTGGTCAAGGTGCTAGGTTATAATCATTCCATTGGTAGTGGTTTTTGGAACAAGATTCCTATTCCCCAGTGGTACCCATTCTGGAAGGACTTAGAGCCGAGTGGAACAAGGCCCTTTGGTTAAATCTCTTTCAACTTCCCATTGCTTGATGAAGCTGAGACAAGGGGCATCAGGGAAGACTTACATCTGGGTGCAGAAATGCTACTCATAGGGCAGAAGGCAGCTCTGGATCATAGCATCTAGATTGGCCTCAAATATTTAAGACTCAGTATTTGTCATGAATGAATAATTTCCTTTAACTGAATGAATAAGGGAAAGAACAAAGGGTTCCAGCTTGGGTAGGTAGGGAAGAACAATAAGGAATTAAGTGATAACTGGGAGAATCTGGAACTCTCAAGGTGTCCAAGAGCAGAAAGAGAAGATATAGTTGGGAGATCATGACAGAATCATGTGGTGGAGGCATATAGATGATGAAAAGATCTGTCTGGATAGTGGGCTTTGGGGTAGGAGACCACAGAAAGTAGAGATGAAAGACACTGGCATTAAGGAATGCAAATTAGGGTGTGTAATGGCTCCTCTGTAAGAACACTGAGACCTCCAAGGGTTCAGAAAGGAACTGGGATACAGAAAATGACCATGAGCTAAGACACCACAAGTCTTTAATTAATGAAGTGAAGTAACCAGCAGGAAAGTAAGTGAGAAGACTGAGAAGTGTCAGAGAGTATCTTTGGCCAAATGTAGAGACCCTCAAAGGAGAACTAGCTTTGATGCAAGGATAGATGCTGCAGTGAGCAACCGAGAGAAACCCGCCCACTAGCCACCATTAATCCTACCCAATGTATTGTGGAGTGTGGGAAAAGAATGGCCTCCACCAGGAGGCTGCTGGAGACCCAGGTGTCACTCAAGGTCACAAAGTGGAAAGGCTAAGGATATAGACAGGAGGTGGTTAACAATGCAGTCAAAGTTCAGAGGATACAGGAGGCAAGGTTAGGCAAGGACCAACCCCAGGAGACTTGTGGGTAGAAGCACACATCAATAACAGGAGTTTGCAAGCAGGGGTAGGAAGTGGGCCTTCAGCAGATGCCCCAGAACTGCAGGTGTTAGAGGCATACCCGTGAGTGAGAGGCAGCAAATGTCCTGACTTTGGTGTGGGTTGTTTTCATGCAAGGATTGGCAGGCGTCAGACTGCGTTTATCTCAGTCTCTTGAGAGCGATGAGGACTGTCCAGGTTTTGCAAAGGGAAACAGGCCCCTCATTACAGGCGCTGGCTGCCTTGCAGGATTCACAGTAGTTCAAAGGTCTGGTTAGATTTGCTAAGGGGTGGCGAGGGCAAGGAGCAGTGTGGGTTAGTTCAGGACTACGGAGAATCCCCAGAAGGAGAGCTACCATGAGCCGGACAGCCCAGGCGTGCTCAGAGCAATGGCACAGGCCTTGGCTATGGAGCGGCATCGAGAGGGGAAGAGGTCTCATAGTTTCAGCAGAAACTTGGCCTCCCCCCATCTCGCCCCTCAGGGAATGTGAGACATTTGTGGTTTCCAGGACCAAGGTGAGTCTTGTTGCAGAGTGCCTCAAACTCTATAACTAGTTTCCATGGCTGGATATTTAAGCCATACTTTTATGTGCAGTTTAATTTCTGCTATGGCCTATTCTCTTTTCAAACTAAAGCTAATGTGACCTGGCTTCCATTTCGTTTCAGAGCAATGGAAATCTAGGAATTCAGTTCTGTGGCAGAAATGCGTCCACGGCACCCACGTTTTATTCTTCCATGACTACTGCAATTGTCATTTTCAAATCTGAAGCATTTAGCAGAAACTCGAGAGTGGGTTTCACCTATCAGATTGCAGGTGAGCCCTGGAACTGTACTTATTCAGAAAAACTGCTGCCATGATAATCACTGCCAGAATTGACTCCTGTGAGTAACAGAAACCACACCCCTGTGAGGTAGGACTCTTCACAAGAAACCAGGCCCAATTTAGCAAATCACCAACGCTGGTTTCTAAAGAGGTAAAGTGACTATAATATGAATTAAAATGTTTAGAATGCCAGCATATTCTTCAAAGTTCATGTAGGTAATTTAAAAATATACCAGTTTTTTGATTAATTATCCACTTGACCATATATAGAAGTCACTAGATCTTAGGAAATTATTTTGTAAAAACCAAGAAGCCTTAACAGGTTATTTGATTACTGTAACTGAGAATTTTATTTCCAGAGAACACTCTACTTAATGTACATTTTGAACTTAACACTATACCTGGCTTTGATGAAAACAAACAAAAAAAAAGAATACTTTGGTTTTTTACCAAAAATGGTAAAGAACAACAATTTGCCAGTTCTCTCAGAATAAATAATACACCAAGGGATTCAAAGGGAAATCCTCATGCAAAACTCTGTCTTGGAGTTAGAGACTTTATGTCTGAAAAAGTCTGAATGTCAGCCAACTGCACCTTAATGTGACAAGAAAAGTGCAGAGAATGCTAGAATATTCATCTTCGAAGGAGAGGGCTCATATTTCCTATTTCACCTGGGGATTTTCTGTTGAGACACTGCCCTATGTTTGCTGTACGTGACATTCCCTGCACCTCTGGGGATCCCAGTTACCTCAAAAGTAAATGAAGAGGCTGGATTAGCTTTTTTCTAAAGTTAGCTTAAATGTAATAATCTTTCTGAATTAGTCCTGTCAAGCTGAAAGAGCACTAAATATTGGGATGCATACATTAATCATGAACTTTTTTTTTCTCTAAGGTTGCAACAGAGAATACAACAAGGCATTTGGCAATCTGAAGAGTCCCGGATGGCCGGATAATTATAACGATAACATGGATTGCACTGTTATTCTCAGAGCCCCACAGAACCACACGATTTCCCTCTTCTTTCATTCGTTTGGAATCGAGGACTCAAGCGAATGTAGACATGATTTCTTGGAGGTAACATGCTTTTGACGATCATGTAAATGAATTATTTAAAAGATAGTGGATCACTTAAGATTTCTTACCTTTTTTTCTACTACTGCTAATCATCTATCCCTTACTCAATTCATTATTCATTATTCTTTAATAACATAAATATGTAGCAAGCATCTTCTAGGTCCAGGCACCAGAAATCCAATAAGGAACAAGGCATATTCAGGATCTCCAGGGGCTCATAGTCCAATGGGAAAGACAGACAGGAAATAGTCAATTTGCACACATTGTGGAAAGGACTAACAGTCAGCATGGTTAGGGACACCTAATTCAGTTTGGGGACAGAGAAGGCCTCTTGAGGGAGGTGATGTGTGAGTTCACACTGGAAGGAGCAGAGGGACATCCAAGTGCAAAGTGTTTATTTTGAAGATGGACGATGGCACTGACTTTAAGAAGTGTGCTTTGTGTGGAGATAAACATGAAACTAAATGATACTAAATCGTGTAATTTCCCTGATGGCCACAGTAAGTTTTGGGCATCTTCAGTATTCTCTAAGGAGAGTGTTTCCTTGACCTGGTGGTCTGTAGAGGTAGGAGGAATGCTCTGTTCCTTCCTCCTCAACCACCACTAGACACTAATTTGAACAAAGAAGCGACTCTGCAGTCTGCACATCCCCTACCCACCTACTTTCCAGTCCTTCTCCCCAAACCCACCAAGAGAGAAACTCCTCATGCTTGGAGCAAGCAGGGCCATGCTCCTCCAGCCCAGCGCTTGCACCTTTGTGATCCTCCAGTACCACCAGAAGAGCTTCCTCTGGTCCTTTCTGCGCAACATCACCTCCATTGTTTAAGTGAGAAGGACTATTATGTTATTGTTCACAAGAAGATGTTCTGAATGAGCCCATAACCGATGCAGGTGGTGTATGGAGCTCAGTGCCTATGTTTTGCCACAAAACCCCGAGTTCCCTGGGGTGTCCTTTGCAAACTCTGTTGGAAATATATTCATTCTTAGAAAATAAGCTGAGGTGCAACATAAGACTTGTATCTACAAAGATGCTGAATTCCTCTGTGAATTGAACTTGAATTTAGATCTAGCCTGAAGCTCTGTAAATGGGCTTTGTTTCGTGTACACGAGTCTTCGGTAGGGTTTCCAAAAAGTTCATTTGCTCCTCTCCACCTGTTACGGAGTTTTAGTATCCTGGGGAGCCCTCCTCTATAGAATTAATCTAAGACCTTTGTTAATGAGTATTCTCAGCCTATCGTGTAACAAGTACTTGGAGGAAGCACATGCCTTTTCCTTGGAGGGTACTTGCCATGGCAGGAAACTGGGAGGAGATGGATGTAGCAAGGAGGAAAGGAGGAAAGAAATACAGTATTGTCTGTATGAACCAGGGTAGTAAACTCAAACATCTGTACCTCACCCACCACGGAGTCTGAACATTCACCTGAAGTGTAAAGCAGAAACAAGGGCAGAGTGGGATATGCAGAAAGGATGGACTAACCCCCCATCAGTTCAGAGTCACACTGCAGCTGCTCTCGGTTCGCCTCAAGCCTGAGCTGACCGTTATTAACTGGAGTTAACGTTTGCCATTTGCCTCTGGATCTGGGAAGTACAGCCTAGCTCTCCAGCATGGGAGGGCGGGAACTCCTCCTCCTCACTGCCCTACCATTTTCCATAGAAATGGGTCTGAAACTTCCTGTCCAATAAGCAAAGACAGGAAACTGCAACTCAGGCCCATAAAGTGCAGCTGCGTCTGGTTTTCGGTGGGAAGGTTGTGGTGATGGTTTATTGGCAGCCATCCCAGCAAGCCTCAGCATTCCATTCATGTTAACTATGGTGGAAATGGAAATTTCTTACTGAGGATTCTGACTATGTTACCACCAAGTGAAGGCCACGTTCTGGATTACATCTGGAATCTGCATTTTAGTTCAGTGACTTCACCTCCCCTTTCAGGATCCTCTGAAGTCCCAGAGATGTCTACTGCTCTAATTTCCCCTTCCTCCTGGGAAGAGAGAAATGAATAGGACAAGTCATTAGCACATTCAGTGGGAATTTATATCTCACACCTCCTCTCAGAGCATCAGCTTTCTTTTTTTTTTTTATTGCAATAACATTGGATTGTAACATTATATAGCTTTCAGATGCACATCGTAATATATTTCAAATTCTGTGTAGATTACATCATGTTCACCACCGGAAAACTAATTATAGCCCATCACCACACATGTGAGCCTCATCACCCCTTTTGCCTTCCCTCCCCCCCCTTCCCCTATGGTAACCACGAATCCAATCTCTGTTGCTATGTGTTTGTTTGTCATTGTTTTTATCTTCTTTTTATGAGTGACATCATATGGTATTTGACTTTCTCCCTCTGACTTATTTCACTTAGCGTAATACCCTCAAGGTCCATCCATATTGTCACAAATGGCCGGATTTCATCATTTCTCATGGCTGAGTAGTATTCCATTGTGTATATATACCTCATCTTCTTTATCCATTCATCCCGTGATGGGCACCTTGGTAGAGCATCAGCTTTCTAAAGAGGGCCCAGAGTCAAGAATATAGTGGTGGTAGGTCAAGCCCTCCAGCATTCTTGAATATGGCAGCCCTCTCTGCTGACTGGTAGACAACCTGGCTACTCCATCCATGGTAAGGTCATTTTGTTTAAACACTTAGTAGAATAATAAAAAAAAACACCAGCAAGGCATTATTTTCTCCCACTGACTACTACATAGACCTGAAAGGAATCTCTCCGGATCGACACCTCCCAACAAGACTAGCCATTGCACCTCTGAAGAAACTCTATGACTCAAGACAACTAGCAAAAAACAGATGTTAAACTATGAAACTATAAAGAGAATGGAGGACTTTCCAAGTTTTTGAATCCATGTATCAGTAAAATCAGCACTCACACCTGACAAGCTGGTTCCACCTCCATATAGTCTGGGTGACATTTCTCTAACACTCCTCAAGAGTGCTCCTTGGAGTAGGGCTGGTTGTGAATGCCTAGTAAGAACACCAACAGAATGTGGTTGAGTTCACAGTGTGGTTACCCACACTCACACTGACTCATTTCCTGTTTTTATATGTGTCTACTCCAGCCAGTGAACTAATAAAATTCTATGGAGCTTTAGAATGTGTTCATAAAACATATCTAACAGAAATGTTATAGATTTATTGAGTTATGTGTTTTTCTCATACAGAAATTTGTTTTGAACTTTATTATATTTTGTACATTGACTGTTTTTTTCATGGCCCCTTTATAGCCAACCAATTTTCAATGGGAAAAAACATACACACACACAGAACAATGAGTAAAGTATTACAGAGTTGACTGGAAACAGAGCAAACAATATCCCCTCTCTCCCTGCATCTTTTTAAAATTCACAGATATCTCTGAACACAAAGATAAGTATTTTTTGATCTACACATTGAATGTTTCTCTCCTTTGCAAGTCAAGATGACTTCTGGGTGAATTTTCAGAAAACCTTTCATTCTTAAGTACGTAAAAAGACAGAGCTTTTCCCAGAAAAGGTGTCATTCAACTGGTTTCATGTCTTAATGTATAGCAATGATAAGTCAAAGAAGACAGTATTATATGCTTAAATATAATAATTAATGACTCATTTTTAAAGGTAAGAAATGGAAGTTTTAGCAGTTCACCATTACTCGGCACGTATTGTGGAACTCTGCTGCCAAATCCGGTCTTCTCTCAGAATAATGAGCTATACCTACGATTTAAGAGTGACAGTGCAACTTCCAGCCATGGATATGAAATTATCTGGACCTCATCACCCTCTGGTAAGACATGTGCCCTCTGTAAGGGAAAGTCATGTAGATGAGAAAAATATAAGGTGTCTAATAGAAAAGTGACCTCATATTTTTAGTCATCTGTGTACTTGATCATTTTCTGATAAAACGGAGATTTTTAGCAAAGTACAGAAATTCTTTTTAATTCTACTTTTACTCATTATTTCTATATATTACTATATATTAAAGAATATAGATTTACATATAAAGTATAAAGATTTAAAAATTCCTTTATGAATTCTGATTTTGTCATATTTTTAACTTTTGTTTCACCATCAAGGTCGTTCTCTGAGAATTAAAAAAAAAAAAAAATTACCAAAAGGCCAAATTCCCACACATACTTATGTATACATAAGCTGCTATCCTCTTTGAGTCCCTGTCATTTCTTGGCAGTCCTGGAAATTAATTGCTTTTCCAGGGTAGTACGTATCATTCTGCATTTTTGGTTGGTTGTTTATCAAATAACTGAAGGAAATTTGTCATGAGGAGAAATACCTTTACGAAATATCCTCCCAATATCTAAAAACTTTCAAAATGACGATAAAAATGGCTCATTTGAAATATACTGAGGGACAAGAAAAGGGTTCTATCTAGTCAATTATAGATAATGAAATCTTGGCACCTAACGATGCTCCAAGATGATCTCCGATGCCCTAATTTTACAGATGAGGAAATAAAACACCAGGATTAATGAGTTTCCCAAAATGCACACCAAGATTGTGGCAGAGGCAGGACTAGACCTCCAGCGGTCAGACTCCCAGTCCCATGCTTTTTATTGATGGCATGCAGTTTCTTCCTGTGTGGACCAGATTGGGATCCCCAGGACTATCTGGTCTGAATAATGATAGCTTTAGTATACAAATTAACAGGTTGAACAAATTAGCAACGATACTTAAAGAGCTTTGCCTTTGAGTATGTCAGTCTTGAAACTGTCAGTTATAAGCCTGGTGAAGTCACTTTTGGACTAAAGTAATCACTGCCAAAAACCTACAATAACCCACTCTCTCAGTTCAGCCCTGGAATTTCACTTTTCATGTTACTTCACCCGCATCATCACCAACTCACTGCACGTGGAGAGCTCTGCACCATCAAAAGGACACGGCAGCTTTAATTACTCTCTCCTACAGATGCTTTATCAAGTTCTTGGTTTTCCCATTGTGTTCTCAACCCACTATTTTCAAAGAGCAGGCCTGGAGGAAGTTGTCCCTGAGTCATGATGTGCAGGGAAAGGAATCTATGGGGGGGAAGGGGGGAGGACGGGGGGTCGAGGTGGTGAGGGGCGATGTAGCCCAAAGAAGGAACTGGAAAAGGGTTTCCACCTCCCTATTCTTACAGAGGGTCTCAGCGCCTTAAGAAAATAACAACCGTCTTATTTCCTTACAAATGCACTAAAGTACACGGGATGGTTTCTACTTGGTTGACTCAAACTTCCCGACATTGTTTCCTTGCAGGCTGTGGCGGAACCCTTTATGGAGACAGGGGCTCGGTCACCAGCCCTGGCTACCCCGGCACGTACCCAAACAACACTCACTGCGAATGGGCCCTCATTGCTCCTGCGGGAAGACCTGTTACCGTCAGCTTTCCCTTTATCAGCATTGACGATCCTGGAGACTGCGTCCAGAACTCTCTCTTACTCTATGATGGACCGGATGCTAATTCTCCATCCTCTGGACCATACTGTGGTGCAGTGAGTACAACAAACATTTTAACATTCCCATTTATTATTTTTAAATAATGAAAGTAACAATATACCCTTTAAAAGGCAGACACATGCAAAGCACAAAGCACAACGTACTTTTACAAATTCTGTACAATTTCTGACTTTCTCTATTTTGGGTGCTCGAGTGCCACCTAGTGGCCACTGCGTTAAATTAACGGTAATAGTTACAAACTGGACTTTGCATCAATCACCTAAGCGGTTTCTTGCATTACAGACTTCCAATCCCTGCTCACACCCACTGAATCAGAATTTCTGGGGGAGGAGCCGTGGCACGTTGTTTTTTTAAAAGCTCCGCATGTGGTTTCAGTGGTTGAATACCCATGTTTATTTCCACGTGATTAGAAAAGTTGGACACCTGGCTTCATTTCATCTACTTTTGCTGAAAATCATGGGAATTCTTTTAAGAAACACACAAGGATTGGTCTGGTGACCAGTAGTGTGATTGTTTTTGTAAAGTTCTGATGGACCAGATCTCCCCTAAACATCAAGTTGGAATTCAGACATTGCCTCAGTATTGTTCGCATCTGCCCTTTCGTTCTACCTGAAAGTAGATACGGGCAGAGTTTTCAAGTAAGGGAGATGCGACTGCTGATGAGAGGTCCCTGTTCCTACTGTTCTGCTCTTTACTCACTTAGGCTTTCTGATCAAACTGGACAGAGCAATACATCCACTGGAAATCTAGAAAGTTTTTGTAAAGTCTGACTGTAAAATTGATCAATTTTATTTTCAGAAATATCAGAAAATAGATAAATTTTTCAAAACCGTGGGAATTCTCCCAGGTATTCTTCAAAACACCCTTCTTTGAATATGTTTGCATATACACACACATATTCTATAGTGTTTTGTCGTTTTTGCCACTTACGGACATATTATTAACGTCTTACCATATCAATAACAACACTGGTGTATTATATTTACTCATTGTGTTTCATAGATAGGGCCTAATTTATTTAACGAAGTCCTTCTGGCTTATAGATAACACTCTCTGGTAGCTACATCCTTATAGACAGAGTTAATTACTTGTGGAGAAATTTTGGTTGCCTGACCAGTAGATACTGTATCACTGTTATTCACAGGGGGCCCACAGAAAAAAGACCCCAGTAAGTGTGTCACACCAGATTTAGAACCTGACTAGGTCTTAGACATTTAGTTGAAATCTGTAAACATTTCAAAAGGGAGGAAAAGAGACCATTTTAATAATACCATTAGTTTATCTTTGTATGGCTTTTTTTTTTTTTGGTTTTCAGTGACTTTCAAACATACAACCCCATTTGATCCCCATAGTGACAATCCTGTGAGCTAGAATAAACAAGGATAACCTGGACTTTGCAGATAAAAGAAAACTGAGGCACTGAGAGAAGAACTTACTGACATTTAAGCCAATATCACATTAAATCGAAGTCTATAACTGGCTATGTCAGTTTTTCTAAACTGTTGGTGTTTACATTATTTTCCCAGTTGTACATTTTCTTTTATAAATGTGGACATAGTTTCAAGTGTAATTATTTTCCTTTTTAGATTAAAGATTCTACCACCTTACTTAGTATTTTAAGTCCAATAAAGTCAGTTTACTTGCAGAGTGATGGTGGAAGTCGCTCCTTAGATTGCTAATCAAACAATGATTTGAAGATGTTTACTTTTGTGATATGCTAAATATCACTGTTCAGGGGGAAGTCCTCTATCACTCTCAGTTACAGAATCTGAACTTCTAGAAAAATGAGAGAATAACGGGAAAAATAAGGAGGATCAAAGCAGAGTTTAAAACTTTGGTTAACTCTCCGCAATAGTTTGTCAACATAGAATAACAAGTGGGAATTTGGGAGCGGATTAAAATGGAAGGAAAAAGCGCATGACCCGGGAATAGACAATATTGTGTATACCTTGATATACCTCTTAGGAAAAAAGCCTTCTGTGCTGCACTCACTTGAATAATCTTCTGTCTTGGAAATGCATCTGTGTTGTGATGACTCTTGGGTAGGACCGCGGCAGTGGACCCTGCAGAGCAGAGGAGCAGAATCACCAAGTGCAACCTTGACCTGGGGTGGCTGCGCCCTGCCTCCAGGACGACCTCACCCTACTGTGTATTTTGCTGACTGATTTGGTTCCAAGTTCTCCTCCTCCCATTAGAATGTTGGCTTTATGGGAGCAGAGCTTTTTGTCTGTTTGGCTGATTTTTTATATCCTTAGTGCTAAAAATAATACCTGCGACATGGAAGTCTCTTGATAAATATTTGTTAATAAATGATTAGGAAATGAGAGAAAACTGAGCCCCATTTCCCTGTCCCCTACCACACACACATAAAATACACATCGTTCCACAGAAGGGACATGGAAGTAAATCCCCAAAGGAAACTACAGATGTGAAGGGGGAAAAGTAGTCTACTTTACTCATATGATCATTTTAGTTGCAAATGTAAGTATGCATTTCCATCAGAAAAATTAAAATTTCAGTAAGAACTTGGATTGAAAATCCCATTTTTAATGACAGTTTTATTGAGATATAACCCATTACCATATAATTCATCTTCCTGAAGTGTACAGTTCACTAATTTTTAGTAGATTCAAAGTTGTCTAGCCATCGTCGCCACATCAATTTTAGGACATTTTCATTACCCCCAAAAGAAACCCTGGATTCATTAGCAGTGACTTCCCATAGCCTCTCGACCCCCCACCCCCAGCAATATTCTTGTGTGAAGTATCCACATTAATTCGTAGCAAGACTACTTCCAGAAATATATGTAGGTTTACTCTAAATTCTATACAGCTTCTTTATGTAGTACTTTTTTGCTATGCTAACATTTGTAGAAAAATGTTAAAATTTGTGAAAAATATAATTTGTTATATCTTTTCTTTTTTCTTCTTTTTTTGCAATTTTAGGACTCTAATGTAGCTCCCTTTGTGGCCTCCTCGAATCGGGTCTTCATAAAATTTCATGCAGAGTATGCAGCGCGCCCGTCAGCAATCCGATTAATTTGGGACAGTTAAATTCCGCCATCTTGACACATGACCCCTGCCTGTGCCACTGAGGATAATTTGAACTTTTACATTTTTCACCAAAATATGTGTGGAATCAATATTTGTATATATGTTTTTGAATGTAGAATGCAGCCTCTTTAGTCTTAGCTGTCCATGTCATCCTCACTTCTAATATTTTGAGCTGAAAAATTTCAAGAACTTAAAGAGTTGGAAATGATTATGGCATATGTGATGTAAATTTTCCACAGTGAACGATAAAAGAGAAGTCTGATTTTGACCGTGAATGTCAAATTATGCATAATAAACGTTATTGAATTGTACACAATGATGCTGTATTAATTTTTCACACATTAAAATTTAGTCTTTCACTATGGAATACAAATAAATTTTCAGGTTGAATTTTTACATTTTGATGCAGTACGTAAATCCTTCAGGAAAGGAGTTCCGGAGCCAAGCTGCTCCGATGGAATTCAGTTCTACTAATTAAGTGTTTATTTAACTTCTCTGTGCCTCAGTTTCCGTAAGCACCACTGTTATCTATTCCTAGTTTAACAACACAAGATGTGAAGTTATAAATAGTTGAGCAATGCTTTTATAAAGTTTTCTGCTGCCTTCAACAAAGCAAGAGACTTTATGTTAAATATGCAAAGTTGTCTTATTAAGAACGTGGGACATGTGAACGAAAGAAGCTATGGAATGTGTGACTTCATCTTACTCTAATACTCAAATGCCAGAGAAATTATTTCTGCACAGAGTATAGAGCCACATAAATATGACATTCTCACCTTAAAAATTCCTGCTTCCTTTAACTCTGTAGGATGGATAGATACATCAACTTTATGGACGACACACTATCGGAAAGAAAAGTGAATGTAATGAATAACACCTTCAAACCAGAAGGTTTTGACAAGCTGGAACAATGGACTGAAACTATTAAGGTGAAATTTAATGGGGATAGAGGGAGGATCTTGCTCTTTTCTCTAAAAATGAGTCATGAAGATGTAGAATATGGAGAAAGTTTAACAATAACATGTGAAATGACATAGGAGTTTTATCTGAAAACAAGATTAACACATGCAGCCATCAAACAATAAAAGAGGATTTGATCTTAGATGGCATCATGAGAGTAATGGTATCGACACGAGTCATTTTCAGTCAGAGAGACCTGCTTTCCTAGGAGGCATATTAGAATATCGAGGAGGTGTGTATACCGGGTTGAAGAAAGCATAATCAATATTATTGTGTGATTTTAACATTGAATACTTAAAAAAGGAAAAAAGAATATTTTCTCCCATTCTGTAGGTTGCCTTTTCAATCTATTGATGGTTTCCTTTGCTGTGCAGAAGCTCTTTAGTTAAATGTAGTCCCACTTGTTTCTTTCAGTTTTTGTCGCCTGTGCTCTTGGTGACTTCTCCAAGAAGACCTTGCCAAGACTGATATCAAGGATCTTTGTCTCTATGTTTTCCTCTAGGAGTTTTACAATTTCAGGCCTTACATTTAAGTCTTTGATCTATTTTGAGCTATTTTTGTGAGTGGTATAAGATAGAGGTCCAGTTTCATTCTCTTCTGTGGGAATATCCAGTTTTCCCAACACCACTTATTGAAGAAACTATCCTTTCCCCACTGTGTGTTCTTGGCACCCTTGTCAAAAATTAGTTGACCGTATTTGTGGAGGTTAATGTCTGGGCTCTTTATTTTGTTCCACTGATCTATGTGCCTGGTTTTATGCCAGTACCACACTGTCTGGATTACTATTGCTTTGTAACATAGCTTGATATCAGGAAGCGTGATGCCTCCAGCTTTGTTCTTCTTTCTAAGATTGCTTTGGCTAGGAGGGGTCTTTTTTGGTTCCAAACAAATTTGGGGATTGTTTTTTCTATTTCTATGAAAACTGCCATTGGAATGCTGATAGGAAATGCATTGAATCTGTAGATTGCTTTGGGTAGTATGGATATTTTCACACAATATTAATTCTTCTGATCCAAGAACATGAGTTATCTCTCTGTTTGTCTTCTTCAATCTCTTGGATTAATGTTTTATAGTTTTCAGTGTACAAGTCTTTCACCTCCTTGGTTAAATTTATTCCTAAGTATTTTGATGCAATTGTAAATGTAATTGCTTTCTTAATGTCTCTTTCAGACAGTTCATTGTTTCTGTACAGAAACGCGACTGATTTCTGTATGTTGATTTCATATCCTGTTACTTTACTGAATTCATTTATTATAACAGGTTTTTTTTAGTGGAGGCTTTAGGGTTTTCTGTATATGAGGCCCATCTCATTTCTTCTGGTTCTGCTTTACATTTACTTCACTCATTTATGAATGTTTCTTGAGCATCGACTATGTGACAGGTACAGAGCATACTGAGGATAAACCAGTGAACAAGACAGCCATACACTCCGTCAACTGATGTCTCCCTCTTGCAAACAGCCTGCTTCCCAGCTCCATGTTGCCTGACTTCGTGAGCCAGTCCTGAGACAAAATCCTCAATTTCCTTATCTGGTGAAACTTACATTAAGCCAACTTCCCAGATCTAGGGGCTAAGTGGTAATTTCCTGCTCCCAGATCGCGTCACCATGAAGCTCCATTGTTAGCAATCAGACCCCTGGACAGAGCTAACAATCAACTAGTCCACATTGGTACAGGCATTCTGGCTGTGAAAATATTGAGATACACCAAAATGCTGCTTTCAGACCATAAGAGGAATCCCAAAGCCATAGTGTAAAATGAATGGATTTGAGGAGTGGGTGAGGGGAGGTCTTACTTGGAAGTTAATGGGAAATGATATTCAACATGGATCTGAAGGAACCTAAAGAAGCACAAATGTAAAGAGAAGGAAATGTCTATTGTCCACAACTGATCATGTACTGAATTGAGAAAGTCTCAAGGTCATGCTCTAACCCCATCCTACTCCGTGTGAGAATGCAAACTTTAGACACCCTACTTGAGAAGGAGAAGGGCAGGGACAAGAGCCAAACCCCAACACCACCTCCTCCCTCCATCCTCCCCATGGTCCAGCAACCCAAGGGTATTAGCATAGAAGGGGGCTGAAGGACCCGTTCCAGTACCTCCTGGTGGCCATTCTGATTCAATTTTCCTGCTGATACCCATCCCTACATGCTCATAGTCTGGAACCCAGGACAGGAAGGCGGGGGCAGGCTTCTACCCACCGTCTAGTCTCTCTCCCTTCCCCTGTCTCCCTAAACACCTGGACCATAGTAATAAGAATGGTGCTCATGCCTTTTAATCTTCAAGGTTAAGTCTAGTCATCGCTGGCCAGAGTCACCTCATCTGGCCTCCAGGGAACTGGCTGGGCTAGCTCAGTGCAAGGCCACCACAGGCTCTCTCTGTACCCAGTGGAATATCCTGGCACTTCAGGCATTCTTGTGAAGAATGCCCCAGGGGATGAAGGGGGCCCATGACGGTTTGGGACTTGGAGATGCCCAGGATATGGGTTCTACTTGAAATAATTTCCTATTAAATTTCAACTCCATTTTATGGGAGGAATTTGTTAAAAATCTGCTACGTACTCACATTGGGAGTACTAACATCATTAATTTTATTAAGAAAAATGAGAGTTAATATCCATATAACATTTGCTCTACACCAGGCATTATTCTCATACATCACTCACTGAAATAGAATACTAAGAAGCATCAGCCCCATTTTATAGTTGAGAAAAATGAGGTATGGAAAATTATATAACACTTGAGTGACAGAGCTGTGATTCCAACCTCAGGAACCACCCAAGAGTGCCTCCCATCCAGCCTGAAGGATTAGGTGTGAACTTATTAAATATGACAGTCAAACTATTCTCATAGATCTATTGAAGTTATTAAAAAAAGATTGACACTGTTATATGACCTAGAAAAATTTTTAATGTAATTGCTGTTAGTTCAGTAAAAACTTAGAGATTATACAGTGTCAAAAAATAATGTTAATGGAAGAACGTTTTTTACTTATTGAAACCACAAGTTACCCCATGGCTGTCAATTTAATGGGGAACTTATTGGAAGAAAAATGATATGATAACTGTTGGATATTTGATGAAAAATTTGCTTTTCAAATTCTAATTTGAAAATTTTATTTATGTCACTAGTAAGTAGTTTATTATAAATACAGTTTAGAAATTAAGAAAGGCATTTTTTTTGCAGGCAAAGATTCACTTTGAGCTAATATCTATTGCCAACTTTCCTCTTTTTTCTTTTTTTTATTTTCTCCTCCCCATAGCCCCAGTGCATAGTTGTACATCATAGTTGTAAGTCCTTCTAGTTCTTCTCTGTGAGCCACCACCACAGTATGGCTCCTGACAGATGAGCGGTGTGGCTCCTTGACTGGGAACTGAATCTGAGCCGCCAAAGTGGTGAGAGCACCGAACTTTAACCACTAGACCATCAGGGCTGGCTGAAAAAAGGCATTTTTTAAATTAATGATTTATGAAATAACTTGTGTGAATTTACCAGTTGTCATAGTCTGGCGTGCCTCATGTGGACCAGGCATCTTCCATGCCCTATCTTTGATCGGCATACTCTGTGAGCCTGGGGGCAGCGGTAGGGCATTCCTCCTAATGGGAAGTATTGAAGGATAGACTCTACGTCAGCACAGAGCACTTGGCAGTGATGCTGTGGCAGGATTTAAGCTCCGTAAATATTGACTTTTCCTTGCAGGACTGGCTACATAATTTGCAGAGCCCAGTGCAAAAGGAAAATGCAGGGCCTCCTGTTAAAAAAATTATTAAACGTTTCAAGCTGGTGACAGCAGAGCATTAAACCAAGTGTGGAGCCCATCTCAGTGTGGAGCTCTGTATAAACTGCACAGGTCACATACTGAGGAAGCTGAGCCTGTTTCCATCTTATAAAAATCTGGAACTCAGGGACACATTTCCTTCAGAATAGCACTGGTAAAAATGAAGAGTATGAGGGAAAAATGATCAGGGAGTGAAAACAAATTTCTGGAAAACAGGAAGCGAATGGAAGCATGCTGACAAATGAAACAGAAGGAAACGGCAGCCCAAAATAATTTCCAGAGAGAAATGCAGCAGAATTGGGAATCGATTTTCCAGGTGTTAGCTAGATGGGGCTGGTAGGTGCAGCGTGAGGAGGTGAGCCCGGAAGTAACAGAACTGTATCAGTGGCTCAGAATTCACTATTTCCCTCCACCAGTGAAGGCAGCCTTGTGATTACATGTGGGTGTAAGACTAGGTGCTCACTTCTAAGGAAATTTAACAAACAGCTCGGGGAATATTAATACTGACCCAGGAGGAAAGCAAATGTCCACAACAGATGAGGAGAGAAACCGCACCAGCTATCTAGAAAAGTCAGCTCAAACTGCATGCTTGAATATGAAAGGACAACCAAGCAGCAGCAGACAGAGGAAGACTTCCAGCAGGATGAATGGGAAAAATCCTAGATAAACACGCATAAAAAGGGACACTTGAGGACACATAGTTTAGCAAACAGACAGAGGTCTAAAAATTGTTATCCTCAGAGATATTTGAGAAAAGAGTGCATTCATGAGACAAACGCAGGATACTGTAAAACAAGAAAGAGGACTTAGAAAGTATCTTTTGTTAATAGCCAAAATAATTTTTAAAAATTTAATAGAAGATTTGGAAGATAAAGTTGAGGTAATCACCCAGAACATTTAAGCTAAAGAGACTTTTAAACATGAAAAAATATGTGAGAAGAAAAGATAACTTTAGCAAATTGGCCCAGGAGGCTGCCATCTGAGTAACGAGATTTCCAGAAAGAGTGATAGATCAGAGAAAATGGCAGGAAAGAAATTTCAAAGAAATAGCAGAAACCAATTTCCAGGAAGGAAGAGAGAAATGAATCTTCAGCTAAAAAGGACCCAATGAGTGCTGAACAGATTAAATCAAAAAAGACCCCCAAACAGAGATATTATGGTGAAATTTCAGAACATGATGAATAATTTTTTAAAAATCACAAATGCTTCCTAAGAGAAAACAATAGTTCCCTGCAAAGACTGGTGACGACACTGACACACTTCTGGGCATTAGCATTGGAAGCAGAAGTCAGTAGAACCATGCCTTCAAAATTTTAGAGAAATTAATTCTGAACGTAGAATTCCACGCCAGACAAATGAATAAAGGTGTGGGCAAAATAATATTTTAAAACACGTAACTACTCAAAATTTGTGCCTCCTAACCACCCTTTTAAGGAAAGCTACTTGAGAGGTACTCCAGCAAGATGTAGACAAGAAATGTCGGTTTCAACCCAGGAACCAAGTGAAAAGAAAGCACAGATAACCACCCAGCTGGAAGGACAGAAAGAATCAAAACTAGAGCAGTAAGTTAGTGGGTTCCTAAAGTCTTCAAGAAGAACTCATTGGGTTTCAAGCAATGAAGAGGAATGAAAAGCTGCTAGATCTTAGAGATAAGGAAGAGAGAAGCAGTTAGACGCTCTAGTAAAAAGAAAAAAAAAGAAAATTGTGTAAGGAAATCATCATTCAATAGAAAGCAAACTAAAATATGGCATAATTTTGAGCGCAGTGTAAGAAAAGTCATTTATTTATCCGGGTATATTAGCTTCCTGTGACACAGAGGTCCAGGATGGCGAGCTGGCCGCCGGGGACACACAGACCACCACGGAGTTCTTGTCTTGGAGGAGTTCCTAAAATAGCAGGAGGCACAATTGTGGAGAAAGGACTCAGGGTAGCAGCCTCGGGTTAAGTTGAGCCGATCACAGAAGCAGGACACCCAGAGAAATGTACTCCTACCTTCCCCAGAACCCAAACAAGCTCAGCTACGACCCTTCCTCCGCAGTCTCTCCCCAAACTTCCCGGCTTCCGCCCACAGCACTCTGCGCCTCGACCTAAGAACTGAGCCTGCGCCAACCCTGGTGTTCACGTGCCAACTCCGGTCCAATCGGAATCCCAAATCCGAGGGATTCCAGGGGGACGGACTAACCTCGGGGTGGGGCGGAGTCTCGAGGCCGAGTAACGGACGTGATTGGCCGGCTTCGGGGTACACATTCTTTTAGGGGCGGAGCCTCGCCCCTGGGCCTCGTCTAGTGAGCTGTTCTCCTAATTTGGGAAGGGTCGGGTGCGGGCGGGGCGTGGAGCGGCGAGAGGCGCGCTGTGCGCCTGCGCCGAGCGCTGGGACAGGGCGTGTTCCTTGCCCGGGTGCGCGTTTTGCTCAGACCGAGTGTATCTCCTGCCGTCGAAGTGCGCCCTGCGGAAGCCTGTCTCTCCCACGCCCAACCTGTTAGGTGCTGCCCCTCGCGGTGAGTGTGTGTGCCGTTGCATTTGGGGTTGCTTCTCTCCGCGCGTCCGGAGTGGTGCTGGACCCTTCCCACTCCCCTGCCCCCGCCCTGCCCCATCCCCCTCCCTGCACCCGGACCCTGCCCCGCTGGTGCCCACTTTCCAGGACCAGGGGAAAAACAGAAAGCGCCAGCCAGGGCGTTCTCTCCTTTCTGTCTCTGCACCCTCCTGGCCGTCGCCCACGTGCTTTGTTGTTGTCATTTGGTACAGATCATGTCCAAGTCCCTGAAAAAGTTGGTGGAGGAGAGCCGGGAGAAGAACCAGCCGGAAGTGGACATGAGTGACCGGGGCATCTCCAACATGCTGGATGTCAACGGCTTGTGTAAGTGCTCGGGCAGGGCGTTCCCCTTGGAGGAGCTGGAAGGGTTTATAAGTTTTCCGAATAACTGCCAGTCGTGGTATGAGAGGCAGTGGTTTACATCCCACCCCTGCTTGTAAACACCACTTGTCCAGCGCTTAACTCATAAAGTTTGCAGTCAGAATTTATCCTGTTCCTACTGGAAAACGGACATGAGAGCCAGGACCAGTACCACGCAGACTGTTGCTGCTGTGTACCTCATCAGATATCTATGCTGATTTATGGCATTTGGGTGGAATTTCCACACAGTGTACTTAATAGCCACTTTATGTTTTAATTGAAAATCATTTTTGAATCCTTCTTCCTTTCGCCTTATATAGTCTTTGGCCCTTAAACAAATGCCACACAAAAGTTTTGTGATAAGTATTCTAGTACCTGGAGTATGTCAAATGTTTCTTGACTCGTTACCTTTTTCGGGGTCTTTATGCCCGTAACTTAGTTCAGGCTTTCGTTATCTCCTCCTTGTGCTATTGTGATGTCTTCCTATCTTTCCCTCTTGCCTCCAGTTTTACTGCTCCTCTAGTTGAGTCGCGGTATTGCTTCAGAGTTATTTTCCTGTAACACACATCTTATTGTGTTACGCTGTCCTTTAGACCAGGGATTGCAAATTCAGATGCCTGCGGGGGCCAGGTGAGGGTGGTCATGAACTTCTTAACAGTGTCCCATCTGTAGGGGCAGCTGCTACGCTTGCTACTCAGATCCAAACACGTGTTGCCCCCTGGGGATGTTGGTCCAGAGGTGCCAGATTTTCTTTTTTTTAAGAAGCCAAGAATATGGATGAAATTTTCTAATTTTTAGAAGTTGGCAACTAATCCCAATATTTGAAAAATACTTTATAGGTGAAATAAAACACTTCTTCAGGCTGAATGTGGCTTCAGTTTGGACCTTCTCCCTTAAACACTTCTCCTGGTTGTTCATTACCAAGAGGCATGCTCCAGGTTGCTCGGCGTGACTCGCAAGTCCTTTCTGAATCAGACCACAACCTACCTTAGCTCCTCTCTCTTCCATGCGTTTGGCGTCCTAGCCATACTGAACCTATTGCCCTTCCTGAACCAGGGCACACTCTTTGGGGTCTTCATGCCTTTACAAGTATTGTTTCTTCTCACTCCGCCCTTGTTCACCTGAAAGCCTTTTACTTTGCCAAGGGTCAGCTCAGACATCACAGCCTATGTGAAGCCTTCTCTGTATCAAGCTAGCATAGTCGCTCCCTTCTCTAAAGTGGGACGTGCCTTGCGTCATGACTCTGGTTACATAGGATTGTAATGTGTTCTTAATCTAAACATCTCTCTTTCCCCTGGGAGACTAAGGCTGTGCGGTATTCAAGTTTGCTGCCTTTACCGTAGTGCCTGGGGCACAGTGGGTGCTCAGAAATGTTTGGTGAATGAAGGAAAGAATGATGGATTAGGCCTTCGAGTTCATGAGATCAAGACCGGCATGCGATACTGGAAGAGAAGGGGAGATGGTCAAGAGACCCTAAACGAGGATGGATTGCCTGTTAGGCATGGAGGGTGTGGGCTCACATTTATTGTGGATCCATGCTGTGTCCCTGGGACAGAGACTGGGGTTGGTGCTATGGAAGCTTCTTGGCCAAAGCCAAGGGGATGAAAAGCTTAGCCGATTTGCATTTAGTAAGCCAATTTAGGAAGACACCTGCTGTTAAACTTAGCTTTTGTACTAATTAGCATCTCAGCCCCTTGGGCTGTCTTGGTCCTTGCGCTGGTGATGGCTTCTTGGTGGCAGCACCAGAGCGGAGGTCTCTGGTACTGAATCGGCACTTACAGATTTGGATGTGTCCCCGCGCTGCCCTGCCCAGCTCTGCTGTGGTCGTGATGGTCATTGAGAGTGCTCTGCAACAGAGCAAGAGGATGGCCAGTGGCAGGCGGGAGGCCTGGCTCGGCTGTGCTCTTGGCCCCTGGCTTTCTGCTCTCAGCTCTCTTTTTCTCAGAGGGTGGAAGAAAGAGGATGCTTTTAGCAGAGGAACTTTACCCTCCTCAGCTTTGAAGAGGACTCTCTATGTAATGTTTAGAAGTAGGGGGAATGTGGTGTAGCTATTTCAGTTCAGTTGCATTATCTCTTTGAAGCCTCGGCTTTTATTGAAGAAGAAAAGATAGCCACTTGCTTCCCTAAAAAGATGCTTCCGGTGTAGTATTAGGTGCTGAAAAGCAAGAGCGTTCTTAAGTTTTCCCAAAGAAGTGGCTGAAGGAAGAGCAACACTTCTTCTTGGGGAGTTCGTGGAAGTGAATGTGGAGATTCCGCTGCCTCTGTATTGTGTGTAAACCCAGAGTGGCTGCTTTCTGCCGTAACTCCCTGACTTGTGCACTTCTGAAATCTGGAGCGTTCCTGGCTGCCTTCTGAAGACCTTTTCTCAATTGGGGCTCATTTATCAGAAGTGCACATAATGCTTACTGTATATATTTTAATTTTTTATTTTATTGTTTACTTTTTAGCTGGGGAAGATTTGCCCTGAGCTAACATCTGTGCCAATCTTCCTCAACTTTGAATGTGGGTTGCTACCTCACTGTGGCTGCTGACGAGTGGTGTAGGTCTGCGCCTGGGAACTGAACCTGGGCCGTCTAAGCAGAGTGTGCCAAACTTACCCACTAGGCCATGGGGCTGGCCCCTATTTTAATATTTTACATATTAAAATATTTGACGTGGTTACATTAACTGTAGTATGAGAATTTTCATGTTCCTTTACTTATAAAATTTTAACTGTGATCAGGAGGTTTCATGTATTAGTGTCAAGATTAAGTACAAGAGACTAGTCATCTGTGTGGACAGAGAATGGTTATTGCATCTCAAGCTTTCCCTTCATTATCCTGACTGTTTAATTTCTCAAAACATAAGCCAGAATTAAGTTTGGAAGATAAGAGTGGAAGTTTTGTGCATATTCTAAGCATGTGAAATGTCCGTCTTTCTGCTTGGGAGAGTTGTGTCTTATGAACACAGCGCTTTACTTCCTCTGAGACAGTAAATTGCCTTTTAAAAACTTTTTTCAGTTTAGGTACCAAAAGCTTTCTGATGGGGAGAACTTCCTGGGCTGGGGACAGACGGCGGACAGGTTCTCTAGTTTTCGGCCAGTCCAGCCAGATCCTGGATGTGGTCAGATCCTATCCAGTGAGGCAGAAGAGAACGGTGCTCACGAGCGGGGCCCTTGGAGTTGGATAGACTGGCTTCAGATTCTCCATCCCCTTGTTACCTCTGTGTAGCTTGAGAGAGGCGACTTAACCGTCCTGAGCCTCAAGGTCCGCATCGTTAAGAGGAAGCGTAAGTACCACGTTCGTAGGGCTGGTTTTGTGCTAAGTGCCCTGATGCGTGTCAGCTGCTTGCTCAGCACCGCACCTGGTGCTGATGATGAGCGCACAGTGAAGTTTCGCTGTGAACACGAATACCCGCATAGAGCCCCACGAGCCTCGGGAACCAGGTCCAGCCTCGTCCATGGCCTGAACCGAGAAGAGCGTGGTTTGTTAGACTGGCTGAGGCTTTTGTGTCGTATGCTAATATTTTCTTTGTGGCTTATGAGAACCTGGACTGCCTGGCATTTTTGCCTAGGGTTCTTCTTTTTTATTTATTTTTTTATGGAAGTAACCTTGGTTTATAACATAAATTTCGGAGGTACATCATTATATTTCAATTTCTGTGTAGACTACATCATGCTCACCACCCAAAGACTAATTACCATCCACCACCATACACGTGTGCCTAGTCACCCCTTTCCCCTCCTCTCTCCTCTCCTCCCCTCTGTAACCACCAATCTAATCCCTGTATCTATATGTTTGCTTGTTGTTGTTATTGTTGATTTGGATTACTGTTTCTTTGAAATGACTCTTCAGTTTCTTTCTTTTCCTTTGTTTGTTTCCTACATGGCATGTAATCCACACACACATTCTGTCTCACAGCATCACTCTCCTCACCTGCGTGATAAAGTTGCTTTTGAAGGTCCTGCAGGCAGCCTCCGCTTGACCAGCGTCCCATCAGTAGCCTGGGAGACTTCTGTCATTTCTTTTACTTAAGTCTTCTGTGACTTTTTAATCTCTTCAGGTTTATTGCCCTCTGGGCGGTCAAACCTTTATCAGTTTTCTTTTGTCAGGTTAGACTGAAATATCTTTCAAATAAACCTTAAAACAGAAAAATAACCTGCCTCCCAGGGAGTGGTCTTTCTAAAGGACCATGCAAAATAGTTGACACACACAGTCGTGGGTTATCAGGGAGGGCTGTTCCAGAAGCCTTTTGAAACCTGGAAGTGGTCACCCGGTTGGGCTGTCTTTGGGGGAAAGATAAAAGAGCTGCAAGACTGTGTCTTTTTAGCTTTATTAAGACCTTTTATTTTTTTTACTACTCCTAAGTTGTGTGTATAGGTCCACCGTTGTGTCTCTAAACGTGCAATATCTTGGCCTGGGAATCTTTTTCCCTTTTCTCTCTCCAGCTCACCTCCTCCCCCGCCTTGTCAATGAACGCTTGTTGAAAGAAGGAATGACTTGTCTATCCACATGACTCCCTTCTTGTGCCACCTCTGAGAAGCTTCCTCAATCCTCAGGGGTTTTTTTTGTTCTTTTTTGAGGAAGATCAGCTCTAAGCCAACATCTGCCGCCAATCCTCTGCTTTTTCCTGGGGAAGACTGACCCTGAGCTAACATCCATGCCCATCTTCCTCTGCTTTATATGTGGGATGTGTGTCACAGCATGGCTTAACAAATGGTGCCATGTCCGCAACCGGGATCCGAACCAGCAAACCCTAGGCTGCCAAAGCGGGACATGCGAACTTAACTGCTGCATTACTGGGCTGGCCCCCCGCAATCTTCAGTTTTAACCCAGCATCCTGTCTGGCCTGGTGTGCACAGCTCTGTTATCTCTGCACTTGGCATTGTGCTTGGGAGAAGTTTATTGAAGGATGCTATTGCTTTTGGTTAAGAATTCAGGTGAGCTAGGGTAGAAAGTGTGGCCCTGGAGAGGGAGCATCCGCTGTCTCCATTCCACAGACTCCTCCCCACCTTCCCAGAGGGAAAGCAGTCTGTACCCATCAGGAACGTCCTAGAAGTGTTCAGTTTTCAATTTTTGATTTTAGGACAGGGTAAAAACTGAAAATGTTGCATCCAGATAGGAAATAAACATAAAGAAAACTTGTGACCCCTTTGGTGTAACTGAACTAATAATGACCTTCTGTTATTTTTCCATCATTCCACATTTCTGCTCCAGTCAGCCATGGCTTCTTTCTTGTAAGTAGCTCTTGTGTTACTAGCTGTGTAACCTTAGGCAGGTCACTTACCCTCTCGGTGCCTCAGGTTTCTTGTCTATAACATTAGCTACCTCAGAATTGCTGTGGATTGTAAAGTGCCCAGTATACCATCTGGAGTGTCTTAATCCGTTTGGGCTGCTGTCACAGAATACTGCAGACTGGGTGGCTTATAAACAACAGACATTTATTTCTCACCGTTCTGGAAGCTGAAAGTCCAAGATCAAGGCACTGGCAGATTCCGTGTCTGGTGAAGTTCCACTTCCTGGTTCACAGACAGCATCATTTTGCTGTGTCCTCAACAAGGAGAGTGGCAGCTCTGCAGGGTCTCTTTATAAGGGCACGAATCCCATTCATGAGGGCTCCACCCTCATGATCTCGTCACCCCCCAAAGACCCCACCTCCTCATACCATCACATGGGGATTAGATTTCACTGTGTGAATTTTGGGGGGGACACAGACGTTCAGTCTGCAGCATCGCACATTAGTCTTAATATTCACTATTGTTAGTATTTTAAAATCTTTTTTGTCTATGATTGTGTAAAAAATGCAGAACAACGTCTCTTTAGTTGTTGGAATTCTTGGGCATGGCACTTCCCCGGTAGCCTTTGCCTGTGTGTCCCATTGTTTCATCGTCTCTGGGCCCCCAGTGCCTCATTCCTCTCCTGATTCAGAATTCCCGGGCGAAGTTGGATGGGCATGCCCAGTGTGACAGGGTCAGGAGGAGAAACGGTTGCCTCACAGGGCAAGTTCAGAGCCATCGGCAGTGTGGGGAGGTAGCTGGGAGGACAGCAGGGCATGTCGCAGGATTTTAGTTGTAACGTGCTTGTGTCTGTTGAGAATGGCAGGAATTAAAAACTTGGCAGTTTTTCAACTAATAATTAAAATACTATATGTCATTCAATAGCTGTTTATTGAATGTATTTTTTTTTTATCATGGGCACTATCTAAGGATCTTTCTGGGAGTTTCTACCATATTGAATCTCTAAATTATCCAGTGATAAATTAATATTTGCTGTGTTAAGAAAATTAATGGATCTGAAGCGGTTTTTCACCGTTAGACACCATAACACCCACTGCTTTGCCGTGATAGCCAGCTTTTAATTGCAGTAGTCGGTGCTAGAATTGATGTGGATAATAGTTGAAAACCAGACCCTGTATTCTTTCATAAATTTATGTGAACCCACTTTAAAGAAAACCCGATCTAGATATATGAGATCCACTTTTCTAAAGCAAGAAACTAGAGGTGATTTTTTTACATCACATCAAGGCCTGTTACTTCTTTGAATAGCGAGTTTGCACAGGTTGGTCTATTTTTTATTTTTTAAAGTAAAAGATGGCAGAACAATGTGGCTGAGGAACATTCCATGCAGATCCAGCGCCTGGCCAGCAGGGGTCAGTGTTGAGCCTCACCATCACATGCCCCCTCAGCTGCTGCTGCCTCGGTAGGTGCTTCCTTCCGCCTTCCTCACAGCGCCTCCTTCGGGTAAAGAGAGAGCCTCCTTTATGGTAATTTATCTGTGAAGCTCACCGTCAAAGAAACCTCCCCTCTGTTATGATCCAAAGCATCTTTGACATTAGCTGTTTCATAACTGCCTTGCGGGTCTGAAGCTTCTGCTGGAGGCTCAGGGGCTCCTGAATGGAGGGGTGCTGGTCTGTCAGCGTGTTTCCCACAACAGATGGGGGCGAAAGAGAATTCGCAGTGTCCCCTTCGGCCAGATTTCACCAGATGCTTAATAATGTAAGACAGTATTTTAGATTTGAGGTGTCGGTGAAGCCAAAGAGACAAATGATAGTATAATGTTATTTATTAACTAGTTTGCTCGGGCTGCCAAACAAAATACCCCAGACTGGGGGGCTTCAACAACACACATGTGTTTCTCACCATTTTGGAGGCTGGAATTCCAAGACCAAAGTGTCAGCAGGCTTGGGTTCCCTGAGGCCTCTCCTTGGCTTGCAGACGGCTGCCTTCTCGCTGTGTCTTTCGTCTGTGTGTCCACATTCCTGTTCTCATCAGGACACAGTCGGCTTGGATTAGGGCCACCTCAGCAGCCTCATTTTACCTCCATCACCTTTTAAAGTCCTGTCCCCAAAGACGGTCACATTCGGAGATACTAGGGGTTTCCGGTAACTTGGCTTGGCTCTTTTGGGGTTCTCTCTTCTGAGGCTGGTGAGGCGCCATTTTATTTCTCTCTGCTTTCACCACAGATGCTGATGTCATGTTGGTCCTTTGTTGGTTCTCCCCAGGCACTTGTATTCGGGAGTTTATGGGGACACTTTATTCCTAGTTTAGTTGTGAGTTGTGTCCTTGGATCTTTGATTGCTATCTGGCTACTCTATTTTTATGTGGGGGTCAAGATTCCTAAAATGTGCGGCCGTGCCTGCCCCATCTTCCCAGCACTCACTCAGACTTGGTTTTTTTTGTTTTTTTTTTTTAAAGATTTTATTTTTTCCTTTTTCTCCCCAAAGCCCCCCGGTACATAGTTGTGTATTCTTCGTTGTGGGTTCTTCTAGTTGTGGCATGTGGGACGCTGCCTCAGCGTGGTTTGATGAGCAGTGCCATGTCCGCGCCCAGGATTCGAACCAACGAAACACTGGGCCGCCTGCAGCGGAGCGCGCGAACTTAACCGCTCGGCCACGGGGCCAGCCCCTCAGACTTGGTTTTTAATGTAGCAGATACAGGAGTTGGTCACTGGGCTTCCTGTTCTGCTACGCGCACCTGTGTCTTCTGGCCTGCATGTTGGGAGCCTGAGCTGTGGGGTCTCCCAGCTTGTCTACCTCCCACGTCTTGCTCTGCCACACAGATGTGGCTGTTGTGAGGTTTTCGAAAGTTTTCACTGTTAGCGATGAAATGGTGATGATTAAAGTCAGTGGTGAAGCTACACGCACAAGAGACCCACCAAAATGGTGGAGTGGGGGAGCAAACCCACTGCCCTGAGGGTCTCAGTCTGGAAGTGGCACATGTTGCTTCCACTCAAGTTCCCTTGGGAAGAACCCACCATACAGGGAGCTGTATTCTTGATGCTCATCACCAGTCCTTAGGTCAGGATTCCTCCCATTATTTAGATGGAAGCTTACATTGTGGTGGATTCCTCAGGAAAGGTCAAGAGCATAATACCACTGGAGTTGCTGCACATTGATGATAGGTGGAAGTTTGTGTCCTTTTTTCTTGAAAGTCAGCCTTACTGGATGTAAAGACTCACAATGTGTTTCCTGGGGTCTTGTACATTTGTTATTCTATTTTCTTCTGCATAAAGCATTGCTGTGCAAAAGTCTGAGGATAATCTAATTTTCTTTTCTCTGTAAACATTTAGTCTTTTTTCCTGGAGGCTGAAAAGATTTTTTACTTTTTCTGTAAGTCTGGGTGTATTCGTTTTCTGTGCCTGTTGTAACAAATGACCACAACCTGCGTGGCTTAAGACAATGGGAATTTGTTCTCTCATGGTTCTGGAAGCCAGAAGTCCAAGATGAAGGTGTTGGTAAGGCTGCTTGCTCTGGGGGCTCCAGGGGACAATCTGTTCCTTGTCTCTGGAGGGGAAGCTGGACAAGGTCATGTTAGCCAGGGGCCCAGCACCTGCTCCACCCTCTTCAGTGGATGAGAGGAAATCGGGTGAAACCTTCTGTCCTCTCCCTGTCTGCCATCGTTTCTTTTCCACTTAGAGTCTTAGACCTTCCACAGAAGGAGAGAGACATTGTCACAATGCTTCCTGTTTGGGTGTTTTTTTTGATGCCTCAGTGGTTGAAGGGTTGATATCAGGAGCCAGGATAATGTTATGGCTCAAAGCACAGACTTGGGAGTCACAGTCTTTACTAATTATCCCAACTTTGGTGTTTATTAATAAGTTCTTGGAAAGATCAGCTGGCGTCTCTGGGTGTCAGTTTCCTCATTGGTAAAATGGGAAAATACGCTGCTCCTCAAATAAAGGATGATGTCCGTGTTGTATCTGGTGTGGAGTAAGTACTCGAAAAATGATGGTCATGAAATTAGTCATTAGGAAATTTTGCACTTGTGAAGCTGAGACAAGGCTGTTTTTTGTTTTATTTTATTGAATTCACATTTATAACATTGTGAAATTTCAGCTGTACGTTCTTATTTGTTAGTCACCATATATATGTGCCCCTTTACCCCTTATGCCCACCCCCCAACCTCCTTTCCCCTGGTAACCACTAATCTGTTCTCTTTGTCCATGTGTTTGTTTATCTTCCACATATGAGTGAAATCATGTATTTGTCTTTCTCTGTCTGGCTTATTTTGCTTAGCCTAATACCTTCAATTTCCATCCATGTTGCAAATGAGACGACTTTGTCTTTTTTATGGCTGAGTAGTATTCCACTGTGTATATACACCACATCTTCTTTATCCATTATCAGTTGATGGGCACTTGGGTTGCTTCCACATCTTGGCTATTGTGAATAATGCTGCAGTGAACAGAGTGGTGCGTCAGTCTCTTTGAATTGTTGATTTCAAGTTCTTTGGATAAATACCCAGTAGTGGGATAGCTGGATCATATGGTATTTCTATTGTTAGTTTTTTGAGAAATCTCCGTATTGTTTTCCATAGTTGCTGCACCAGTTTGCATTCCCACCAGCAGTGGATGAGGGTTCCCTTTTCTCCACACCATCTCCAACATTTGTTGGTTTTTTGTCTTGGTAATTATAGCCATTCTGACAGGTGTGAGGTCATATCTCATTGTAGTTTTGATTTGTATCTCCCTGATGATTAGTGATGTTGAACACCTTTTCGTGTGACTACTGACCATCTGTACATCTTCCTTGGAAAATGTCTGTTCATATCCTCTGCTCTTTTTTTTATCGGGTTGTTTGTTTTTTTGTTGTTGAGTTCTTTATATATTTTAGAGATTCACCCATTGTTGGATATATGATTTGCAAATATTTTCTCCCAATTGGTGGATTGTCTTTTCATTTTGTTCATGGTTTCCTTTGCCTTACGGGAGCTCTTTAGTCTGATGAAGTCCCATTTGTTTCTCTTGTCCAAGTAGACATGGTATTTGAAAAGATCCTTCTAAGACTGATGTCCAAGAGTGTACTTCCTATATTTTCTTCTAGGAGTTTTATGGTTTCATGTCTTACGTTCAAGTCTTGAATCCATTTTGAGTTAATTTTTGTGTATGGTGAAAGATAATGGTCTACTTCCATTCTTTTGCATGTGGCTGTCAAGTTTTCCCAACACCATTTGTTGAAGAGACTTTCCTTTCTCTATTGTATGTTCTTGACTCCTTTGTCAAAGATTAGCTGTCTGTAGATGTGCGGTTTTATTTCTGGGCTTTCAATTCTGTTCCATTGATCTCTGCGTCTGTTTTTGTGCCAGTACCATGCTGTTTTGATTACTGTAGCTTTGTAGTATAGTTTGGAGTCAGGGATTGTGCTGCCTCCAGCTTTGTTCTTTTTTCTCAGAATTGCTTTAGCTATTCAAGGTCTTTTGTTGCCCCATATGGATTTTAGGATTCTTTGTTCTATTTCTGTGAAGAATGTCATTGGGATTCAGAATGGGATAGCGTTGAATCTGTAGATTGCTTTAGGTAGTATGGACATTTTAACTCTATTTATTCTTCCATTCCATGAGCGTGGAATGTCTTTCCATTTCTTTATGTCATCATCGATTTCTTTCAGTAATGTCATACAGTTTTCAGGTATAAGTCTTTCACCTCCTTGGTTAGATCTATTCCTAAATATTTTATTCTTTTTGTTGTGATTGCAAATGAGATTGTATTCTTGAGTTCTCTTTCTGTTAGTTCCTTATTAGACTATAGAAATGCAACTGATTTGTGTAAGTTGATTTGTAAATGTTGATTATTTCTAACAGTTTTCCAATGGATTTTTAGGGTTTTCTGTATGTAAAATCATGTCGTCTGCAAACAGTGAGCGTTTGCTTCTTCCTTGCCAATTTGGGTACCTTTTCTTTCTTTTTCTTGCGTAATTACTCTGGCAAAAACTTCCAGTACTATGTTGAATAGGAATGGTGAGAGTGGGCACTGCTCTCTTGTTCCTGTTCTCAGGGGAATGCTAACATCTGTTGCCCATCTTCCTCTTTTTTCTTTTGCTCACCAAAGCCCCAGTACATAGTTGTATATCTTAGTTGTAAGTCATTCTAGTTCTTCTATGTGGGATGCTGCCACAGCATGGCTTGGTGAGTGGTGTGTAGGTCTGCACCTGGGATCTGAACTGGTGAACCTAGGGCTGCTGAAGCAGAGCATATGAACTTAACCACTTGGCCATGGGGCTGGCCCAAGAGTTTTATTGTAAATGGCTGTTGGATCTTGTCAAATGCTTTCTCAACATCTGTTGAGTTGGTCATGTGGTTTTCATTCCTCATTTTGTAATGTCGTGTATCACATTGATTGATTTGTGGATGTTGAACCATCCCTGTGTCCCTGGTATAAATCCCACTTGATTGTGGTGTATGATCTTTTTGATGTATTGCTGTATTCGGTTTGCCAATATTTTGTTGAGGGTTTTTGTATCTATATTCATCAGTGATATTTGCCTGTAATTTCCCTTCTTTGTGTTGTGCTTGTCTGGCTTTGGGATTAGGGTGATGTTGGCCTTGTAAAATGTGTTAGCAAGTATTCTGTCTTCTTCAATGTTTTGGAATAGTTTGAGAAGGATGGGTACTAAATCTTCTTTGAGTGTTTGCTAGAATTCTCCACAGAAACCATCTGGTCCTGGGCTTTTATTTTTTGGGAGGTTTTTGATTACTGTTTCAATCTCTTTGCTTGTGATTGATCTATTCAGATTCTGCATTTCTTCTTGATTTGGTTTTGGGAGGTTGTATGAGGCTAGGAATTTATCCATTTCCTCTAGGTTGTCCAATTTGTTGGCGTAGGTTTTCCGTAGTATCCTCTTATCATCCTTTGTATTTCTGTGGTATCGGTTGTAAGTCTCCTCTTTCATTTCTAATTTTATTTATTTGAGCCTCCTCTCTTTTTTTCTTAGTGCGTGTGGCAAAGAGTTTGTCAATTTTTTTGTCTTCTCAGAGAACCAGCTCTTGGTTTCATGGATCCTTCCTACTGTTTTTTGCTTTCAATTCATTTATTTCTGCTGTGATGTTTATTATTTCCCTGCTTCTGCTGACCTTGGGCTTTGTTTGTTCTTCTTTTTCTAGTTCTGTTAGGTGTCCTTTAAAGTTGCTTATTTGAGATTTTCCTGCTCGTTACAGTGAGCCTGAATTGCTATGATTTCCCTCAGCATGGCTTTTGCTTCATCCAATATAAGTTGGTATGGTGTATTTTCACTTTCATTTGTCTCCAGATATTTTTTGATTTCTCCTTTAATTTCTTCAGTAACCCATTGGTTGCTCAATAGCATGTTGTTTAGTCTCCATGTGTTTGTCACTTTCCCAGTTTTTTTCTCGTAGTTGATTTCTAGTTTCATAGGTTGTAAAAGATGCTTGATATGATTTCAATCTTCTTAAATTTGTTGAGGCTTTCCTTGTTTCCCAACATATGGTCTGTCTTTGAGAATGTTCCGTGTGCACTTGAGAAGAATGTGTATTCTGCTGATTTTGGATGGAGTGTTCTGTATATATCTACTGAGTCCATCTCGTGTAGTTTTTAATTTAGTTCCACTATTTCCTTGTTGACTTTCTGTCTGGTTGAGCTATCTGTGGATGAAAGTGGGGTATTAAGGTCCCCTACTATTATTGTGTTGCTGTTAATATCTCCTTTTAGGTCAACTAATAATTGCTTTATGTACTTTGGTGTTCCTGTCTTAGGTGCATATATATTTATAAGTGTTATGTCTTCTTGGTGGACTGTCCCTTTTATCATTATATACTGCCCCTTTTTGTCTCTCCTTGTCGATTTTATCTTGAAGTCTACTGTTTCTGATATAAGTATGGCAGTACCTGCTTTCTTTTGTTTGCCCTTAGCTTGGAGTGTCATCTTCTATCCCTTCACTCTAAGCTTGTGTTTGTCATTGGAGCTGAGATGTGTTTCCTGGAGGCAGCATATTGTTGGGTCTTGTTTTTTAATCCATGCAGCCACTCTGTGTCTTTTGATTGGGGAATTCAATCTATTTGCATTTAGAGTGATTATTGATATATGATGGCTTAATGCTTCCATTTTATCACTTGTTTTCTGGTTGTTCTGTGTTTCCTTTGATTTTTGTCCCATGTATTTGGACTGCCAGTTCAGTTTGGTGGCTGTCTATGATGGTTTTCTTAGTTTTCTCTTTATTTATCCTTACTGTCTCTGTTCTGGTTTTTTGTTTAGTGGTTACTGTGAGATTTGTATGAAAGCTCTCGTAGATGAAATAGTCCGTTCTCTGATAGCCTCTTATTTCCTTAGTCTAAGCAGCTTCCATCCCTATCCTCTTCCCCTTGTAAGTTATTGCTGTCACAAATTATTCTGTTTGTCTTGTGAGTTTGCGGTTAAAGTGAAATGATTATATTCATTCTTTATGTTTTCCTTCCTTTTATGTTGTAATTGTTTGCTAATCTGTTCTGATAGAAAGTTGCAATTTTCTGATTTTGTCTGCCTATTTATCTCCTTGCTTGAGGCTTTGTAAACCCTTTTTTTTTTTTCCAGGTATACGGGCCTTCTTGATCATTCCTTTTCATGTGTGTGTGTTGGGGGGCGGGGGGTCGTGTAGAGATGAACTCCCTCAGCTTTTGTTTATCTGGAAAAGTTTTTATTTCTCCATCATATGTGAAGGATATTTTTACTGGATAGAGTATTCCTGGCTGAAAGTTTTTGTCTTTCTGAATTTTGAATATACCGTTCTACTCTCTCCTAGCCTGTAAGGTTTCTGCTGAGAAATATGGTGAAAGTCTGATACAGGTTTCTTTGTAGGTTATTTTCTTCTGCCTTGCTGCTCTTAATATTTTTTGTTTGTCCTTTACTTTTGCCAGTTTTGCTGCTATATGCCTTGCAGTAGGTCTTTTTACATTGATATATTTAGGAGATTTGTCAGCTTATTTTACTTGTAATTCCAGCTCCTTTAACAGGTTTGCAAAGTTCTCAGCTATTATTTCTTTGAACAAGCTTTCTGCTCCATTCTTTTCTTCTCTTTCTTGAGTACCTGTAATCCTTATGTTGCATTTCCCAACTGAGTCAGATATTTCTTGAAGTATATCTTCCTTTTTTTTTAGTCGTAGTTCTCTGTCTTCCATCTGAAGCATTTCTATATTCCTATCTTCTAAATTGCTAATTCTGTCCTCCAAAATATCAGCTCTGTTTTTTAAGGACTCCAGATTTTCCTTTATCTCGTTCATTGTGTTTTTCATCTCCAGCATTTCTGATTGGTTTTTCTTTATAGTTTCACTTTCTTTTGTGAAGACTTCCCTCTGTTCATTAATTTTGTTATTGATTTCATTGGACTGTCTTTCTGAGTTCTTCTGTAACTCATTGAGCTTTTTTGTGATGGCTGTTTTGAGTTCCCTGTCATTTAGATTATAGATTTGTGTGCCTTCGGGATGGATTTCTGGGTGTTTTGTCTTTTTCTGTCTGGTCTGGAGTATTAATATACCTCTTCATACTGTGTGATGGGGTGGATTTGTGCCTTCGCATAGTGAGAGTATCTGGTCGCAGATTTCACCTGCTGCCACTGGTTGGGGGGGCAGGAGCTGTGTATTCTGAGCCTGCCGGGATCCCTGTCAGCTGGCACAGGCTGTTTTGAAGATCTCGTGGTGGGAGCTCTGGTGGGGCAGGAGGTTTGGGGGTAAAGAGCCTAATGGCCTTTGGGCTGAGGAGTGGAGGCAAGGATCTGTGGATGCTGTCTGGGGCACCTGTGTTTGCTGGATCTATGTCTTGAGAGGAGAGAGGCAGATGGAAGAGGCTGGAGTAGGATGATGGGAACAGACATCATGCTGGGGAGATCTAGGGAGACCCTGTAGGTGGTCAGAAAAAACATGCCCAAGTTTGACCTAGAGGGCAGCTGATGACGAGTGTCAGTGCAGGAGACTAGTTATCCTGGACTGGAGGAGGCAGCACTTGGAAGTCAGGATAAGGGATGATGTGGGGAGAGAAGCTGAAAGCCCATGGGAAAATGCCGATGAGCTGCCCATCAGACCAAATCTTATCTTTGGTGTAGGTGAGAGCAGGTGGTACACTGGTCCTCAAATATTTAGTGACTCTTGAAGGATTTATGACTCTGAACTCTGAGAGCCACCTGGCTCTGTGTAGGCAGCTGGTCTAGGATTCCAGTTCTTCCTGCTTCTCAAGAGGGACTTGCCTTTGCCGGGACATGTGGGGCTCTTGGGTTGAGGATAAGAAGTGTGGAGGAAGGTTGAGGTGGAGGCAGAGAACCACTGCTCGAGAGAAGTGAGGAGTCGGAAATGTCTGCCATTGGACCCTGGGAAGAAAAGAGAGTGCCTCTGCCTCACCTGGCTGCCTTGTTTATCGCCAGGGATCCATGGAAGTTGAGAATACCCCATGTTGTCTGAAATGGAAAGCATGCACATTTGGTACTACCCGTGTCTTCATTTTGCAGAAAAAAATGAACCTATGACCTCAGACTTCTTTTTTTCTTTTGGACATCTTAAAATGGCATACAATTGGCCATTTGTAGATATTTTCTTTGTTTTTGGGGCCAGTAAAAAAATAGGCTCAGAATTAATCAGCTTCTTATTTGGAAACAGCTTTGAAAGGGTTCTCTCTGCTTACCAGCTCTGCAGCCATGAGCAGGTTACTTAACCTCTCTGTGCTTCATTTTTCTCAGCTAAAACTGGGAGGGTGGTGGTTAATCACAGTACTACCATGTAGGGTTATTGTGAGGAATGGTTGAGGGGATACAGTTCTTGGATCTTTGCCAGCCACGTTTTAAGGATTTAGTAAACATCAGCTATTGTTATTACTTTATTTTGTTTTATCATTTTTGATTCTAGGGGATGTCTATACAGTGCCCAGCAGAGCATATTGATGTAGTAGGCATTCCATAAATACTAGTTCTTTCTTATCTTTTCTATTTTCTTTGTTTTGTAGCATCAGATAATTTAATTCAGCCTTTCATTTTCAAGATGAGGAATTTGTGCTCCAGAAAAATCCCGTGATATTTTTCAGGATCTCGTGGGATTACAGTCTGGGTCTCACACTGCTTGAAACTCCCTTTTCTTTGCTTTGAGTCACTTTACGTAACTGTCATATTTTATTCAAGAGAGAAAGGAATTTTTGCGTTCAGGTTTATACTCTTTTTGTTATGATAGGAATTTCCAGCATCTTGAAAAGAGCTCTCCGTTCCAGATATGAATATTATTTTCCCAATTTGGAAAGAAGCTCCAGATCTGGAATCCGGGAACCTTGGTTGGACTCTCGGTTCTCATGCTGGTGGTCTGTGGAACCTTAGAAAAATCACCTTACCTCTCTGGGCCACCTTTTCCTTATTAATTGCATCCCCTTGTTATTACAGAGTAAGCTCCTTGGGGGCAGTAACTGTGTCTCACTCATCTACCGCATCACCAACAAAGTACAGTGCCTTGCAAAACAGTCCTAATTCACTGAGCATTTGTTAATGCCATGCTACTTACAAATCTAGAGCGGTTAATGACTGCATACTGTAGGTGGCTTACTATATTTTTCTCTTTAATTCTTCAGACATCTTCAGAAATAGAATTTTTCTTTGTCTTTTTTTGGAAGGAGAGACTTTAAAGGGAGGTGTTCAGACAGGAACGATGTGGGCTCCACGTTTTTAGTAACACAGTACCCTGTGTCTAGATCTTTTAACCTAATGTCCTGGTGGATGCAAAGCCCCTAGTCAGTGAGCAGCTCATTGGGGGTTCTCAACCCACATGAATTCTCTGCCCTTTTTTACGTATAGAAAGAGTTATCACTTTTTTCCAGTGGTCACGTGCCGGGGTCCTGCCCCGGCGGAGTCCAGGTTCCTGAGGGATGGACGGCATCGGCGCAAAGAGGGGAAAATAAGGGGGATGTGAGACTTGGGTTGGTGTTAGCAAGTCCGACTTTACTGTGCACCAGTGTCGTTTATATATTTTTCAGGATTAGTACAGAAATAGTTCTACATATATTCTCAGAGAAATAAGGAAGTAAAAAACGAGCACAAGAATATTTATTAGCATTCTATTCTATAGAGCATAAGGTTAATGGTAGTCTTCTCAGCAATTAACTAGTGTTTGTTGTCTCTAAGCTAAAGGAGATAGGTACCTAGGCGTCTGTTGTAATTCATGGTAAAGTTAAATCAAAGAGAGAAGGTCCAGGCCTCTGGACAGGACAGCAGTCCGTCTGGTTACATCCTGGTGGAGCCATCCCTGCCTCCCGCAATCATTTATGCCGTTAGTGTAGATGGTTAATGGGAACAAAAGGCGACTCCAGGGTGTCTTATCCCCAGGGCTATCTGCATTCTCAGCGGGCAGTTAAACATCTTTACTTTTTCGCACCCTTTAGGGGGTGGAAGCATTCCTTTGTCTTTTAGATTGTAGAGCTAACAGTCCCTTAAGTACACTGCCGGAGAAAGTATCACTTTGTTAGTAAAGGGCTGAAAAGCTAAGCTAAACTATATATCTTCAAGAATAAAAAAGAGAAATAAGTATACACATAACCTTGATAGAAAGCATGCATATAATTCAGAAAATATCAGGGGTGTCGGCCAGCCATTCTTCACCGAGGGGCATCCCTGCACCCCTCGGCCCTTCTACTCATCAATTATTTATTATTTATTGCTTTTAGGAGAAAACCTCTATAACATTTTAACAGAAAGCAGAAGGTCAAGAATAATATATAGATACTTCTTGATCATCCAATTAACCAGCAAACTTAGAAGGACGATGCATATATTTTTAGACAAAGAACTGGAGGGAGAAGGAAACATTAACCAGATGGAGGCCATAAACCTAATTCGACATCTTATCTGGGCAGGATTCCTTTCTGCTTGTCTCAAATGGGACTGTGTGCTCCTCCAATAATTAACTGAAAAATATCTTGAAAGTTACCTGCAGGTGGTCACATTCTCTTACTATATCTAATTTTCCCAGGAGGTAGTGCCTTCCAAGCAGCCACCCAAAGGATTGAAAACTGGAGGTTAAGAAAGGAAAAGGAATGAAGGGCAATTAGAAGCAGCACAGGTTTCAGAACTATGTGAGGGGCTGGCTGGTTATTCTTCACCAAGGGGCGACCCTGCACCCCTCGGCGTTAATCGGATGGACCCTGTCAAACAGCCGATCAAATGATGTAGCCACGGCTCCCAGCAGTCACGTATGATAAATTGCTTTCTGTTGAATGAAAGAGCAGTTAAGTACAGTTGATGGACCCTTTATCTGCAAATAGGAGAATTCAGTCAAGTAGCCAATTTTGAAAACTTGCTACTAATGAACTTCCAGTTCTCCACAATAATTAATTGTGAAATAAAGGAAAGCTTTCATACCATGGTGATTTTTCTTTGAAGTTTTATATTATGAACAAAATTCAAAAGAAGTCTGTTTATGATTCTGGGTGTGTTGATGAATATGATATTTGTATTATATTTTGGTATGAAACATTTTATTGTCTGTCTCTGCTTTAATATATTGTCCAAAGCCGCATATTTAAGAAGATCTGAATCTGTAGCCTGCTACCAGGGGTGAAATAACTCCAGCCATGCGACATGGGCAGGCATTTTAATCATGCATCCTGGAGACACAAAACCCAAATGGGTCAGCCTGGCTTCCTGGTGCTGACATCTGGCCGGCTCCCACATCCCTGTGGAGTCTCTGAATCAGGGTTATTTAGGGCTGTTGCTGTTTCTAGCTTAGTGGGGAGCCAAAATGGAAAAACCATTTGGACCATCCTGTATTTTAAGTTCAAATTAATTCTTCTTTTTTGGTCTACAACTTTGAGAGGAATTCAGTTAACAGAGGATGCTGTTTGCAATGTAATCTGTAGAGTGGCACAGAATTTGAATGGTGCCCCCTGGGGTTGTCAAACAAGGTGGCCCTCTTTGAATATCCCAGGACATATGATGGGTCTTCGAACATGGCGATACTTGATACAGGAACTGTCATAAAGGGGTAAACCATGTGCCTTCTCATGATAGCAACATTTTTCTGGTTGCTTCCATTCGGAACACAGTCTGTAAAATGAACTGGTGGTCCCAGTCCAGTTTTTGTGACGAGCATTACAGACCTTTCATTTGGAACCCAAGGGTGACCCATTCCGACCTGTGACAAGATTGCAGAAACTTTCAAGTCCCATATGATTCCCCTTGTCTCCTCCTGGCCGTGTGTTCGTCTCTGGATATAAATGTCACGCTGTGAAGCTGAAACTTTTTACCTTCTTGGAAGTGCTACCAAAGGAATAATTTACTTTCTAATTTGCCAAAATGGAGACTGTAGAGACAGTTTCCAGTGTGCTACATCATTGTGATATGTTGGCTTATTTTGGAAACAAGTCTATAATGTCATCTGCTGGTACTGAGAATTTCATCATGCTGATTTTTCTTCTCTCGTGCTGCCTACTTTATGCTGAAGAAGAAGGGGGAAACTGAACCTTTTAAAAATAATAATAATTGCTCCCATGTATTATCTAGAAATGGTGATTCTTTTTCTTGTAGTGTTTAGTTAGTCCTTTGATTTTTCTGGATTTGTTCCATTAAAACACTACCTGCCCCCTCCAGTCCTGTATCTTCCCTATTTTCCATCTATTTGCTCAAAGAAGTCTGGAATTGCTTCCATACTCTCCAGCTTCCATATGTCCTTCACGTCCTGCTTCAGTGCGTTGTGTCCTCTGCCCTAAAGAATTTTTGGATGTGTCATCTTCCAGGAACTAACATCTCCTTCTGAACTGCCATTATCCCTTCCAATAGACTTCTCTTGTATCCATGATCCTTTTATGTCTTACATTTTGGGATTTTGGTACATGTTCTTTGCTCTCTAAATTGAGTGACTCTGTAGTTTGTCATCCAAACTAGGCATCATCCAGGACTGTCCCAGGCTAGCCAGGATGTATAGTCGACATTACTTCTAAGGGAATCTCCAAGGTAGAAACTATTGGCACTCTGAGCATGCTCAGTGAGTGTCCAGTCAGTGAGTGCCCCCATGAGTTCTTGATTGTCTTTCTTGTGAAATTATTGAACCAACCAGTTCCTTTTTGAGCGTTTTCCTATCATTCCCTTCTTGGCTAGAGAACAAACGATCATAAATCATAGGTCCACTGCCAGCAGCCTCACCCCGTCTCCACCCTCCCCTACAAAACACCTCCCTCCCAATGATTTTGTTTTCCCACTGTTCCTGTTGGCCTGATACAGTGTTCACCCAAATATCATTCTAAAGGCTAGAGGCCAAATAATAGCCAAGGCACCATAACATTTGACTGTGTGTGTCAACACACTTCTTAGCTGTTTAACTGACTTTTGAAATAGATTCTGCTTTGAAAATGCCTGGGTAAAGCATAGTTTAATATTGCTGTAGGAATTTTAATACAAGTGTGCTCTCACGGTTGTGGCGCTGCTCATTCTCGACAATTATGGTGGGCTGGACCATCAGAGCATGTTATTCACACGGTGGAGGGTCTCCTAGCGTGTGATTAAGGCCGCAGGGCAGGTCAGGAGGGGGACAGCCTGCTCAATTTTCCCAACATGTTTGACTAGGGGGGCTTTTGTATTTTTAAATAATCCATTCTATTTTGGTAGACCTTTTCTCCCCTTTCTTAGCAGCACAGTTTCCATACAAGACTCACAATGAACTCACCATTGCCGAGTGGAAGGGAGTGGCGGGTCAGATAAATGCATCTGTCACTCCTTGGTCTTTGCCTGTACCAGGCTTTGATTCATTCTGTGATTTTGATCCTGCCCAGCCTAATTGCCCTCCCCAGAGACCTGGCCTTCAGTCCTTTATTGCCCTAAATATTCCTTCAAAGATCTTCTATGAACTTTTTCTTTTTTACTCTAATTTTTCTCCTCTTACCTATTGTTAGCATGCAGCCCTGTAACAATAGTGAGAAAGGAAAATACATTCTAGTGCTGTGAATGGGTGAAGCAGCAATTCTGAATTTCTCTTGTCTATTAAAAAAAAAAAAACTTTCAAATTTCGTCACTTTCTCTCCTTCTAAATGCTTGTTGAAAGGGCACAACGTGAAGTGATTGAAAAGAACTAGCTTTCTCTGATTAAGTCTTTCATTGTGAACGTTAGATGGGAGAAGAGCAAAAGTTTTTGTTTTTCTAATTAGCTGTGATATTTTAGGAAAAATTAAGGCAGGGGGTGATAGGATTGTCAGTTTTCTTCTGTAATCAGAATGACCTTCTGTGACAGATGGAGTGGTCTGCTAGTGTGAGAGGCTACTCGTAGTCTGCCAGTTTGTGTTTGCGTCATCTTTCTCCGTAATAAAACCCTGAATTTCTAGCTGGCACATGGTCACCTGGAACACAAACTGCATTTCCCTGCCTCCCTTGCAGCTAGACGTCTCTGTGCTACAAAGTTTTGATTAATTGCTTGCAAGTGGAAGTGCCACGTGCCACTTCTTAGAAGCATTCTAAAGGAGGAAGACTTCTTTTTCCTTTGCATCTTCCTGAGGGGAATGCAGGCATGGTGACTAAGCTCAGGCAGCCATCTTGGACCATGAGGTAGGATCCATGCAGTGTGGATGGTTGGGCAACAAGATATCAGGAACCTTTGGACTGCCTGTGTGTAAGTGAGAGAGAAACTCCTGTTTTGTGTAACTCTTGTTATTTGTGGTTTGCTCTCACATGAAGCTGACCTTACTCTTAATTCATACAGCTATGAATCTGTTTCATTTGCTTTGGTACGAGGGCAACTCTTTGAGGGTGTTTTTTTCCTATATCAGACTGTACACCTGAGAGGTAGAGGAATGCTTTATTTGGTGGACAAGAAATCTTAACTCTTAGAAATAAAAAGTCTGAGATGTTCTGTAATATCTAAAATCTTAAACATCCTGTGAGACGCTACCATTGTGGTTGTTTTAAAAACCACAAAAGTGCTCTCTTTCCATTTGTCTTTCTCATTCCCCCTTCCCCAGTAGTTCAGTCCAAAGCCAGCAAGTGGGACAGAAAGAGGTGCTCAGGGTTTGGGGGTTGCGTAGTGGCCTAGAGTAGGGTGTGGGAACCTGAGTGGGGTGAGTTGGGCATCTGTGCAGGGTGGGGGAGCCTGGCTTGGGAGGTCCGAGGGTGAGGAGGGCGTCGCTGTGGAGGGCGCAGGCGAGGAGGGGAGGGTGAGTCTGAGCCGAGAGGGCGGGTGTCCAGGTAGGAGGAGGGCGTGTGGGGAGGTTGGTTCCTGCATCGTTCACCATACTGCATCAGTTCACCCTGATGGAAGGACTCAGAAGATTCCACAGAGCCTCCTCGTGTTAGGATTTAATAGGCACAGGGCATGGTTTAGGAAGAGCAAGAAAGCACAGCCAGTATCAGGGGCCCGAGAGGCTCACTGGTGACCCCCAGGTGTCATTTCTTCATTGCTCAGGACATACTTCGTTTCCAGAGATGAGCCATCAAGACACATGTGAGGAATCTGGGGTTCCGGAGAGGCTGGACAGAAATGCTCAGCAGTGTGTTTTATGCCTGACTGGTCATACACCCTGTAGTCAGATGTAAGCCGTCAATCTACACATCTCCAAACGTGAACAAGCTGGCCGTGGGTGCTCCAGGTCGTTCTCAGCTTTAAACTGAGTATTACACGTCTCTGGCTAGGGTGCTCGTGCTCATCTTGACCGAGAATCAGTACCAGGCTTCTGGGGGTCCCTGAAGCTGTGCATGGAGCTGTCCCAGTCTAGCTGTAAGAGAGCTGTGTTTTATGCAGTTATATATAGAAGTATTGATTACGTAAGTAAGTAGGTTGAAGATAAAGGAAGCCAGAGTTCTTGCTGTTAGAGAAGGGAGTTACAGATATGGAAAGGCAGGAAACAGGCATGAACCGTGTAGCAGTGTATTGGAATTGGATATGTTGGTGTGGACTCATGGTTTTCAGTAATGTACATAGTGAAATCAATATAGGGATGTGTGTGTGTTTATTCTCTAGCTCTGGCCACTGAGAGGGACTGAGAATACTGACCCCAAGATATCTAGTGCCCAGATTTTAGCTTATAAATACCATTTTCTGCAAAAGGGAATCAGAAGTCATTGGAGAAATGGCTGATTCCAGGGCAGTGGCAGAAGTACAGGATGAACTCGAATATCTTGTGCCAGAAAGTAAGGAATTGCTCAAAAAACCATGAGGATGTGTCAAAAGGACTTAGTAGCCAGCTTCGATGGGCTCCCCCAGCCAAATCAGGGGCAGTGTGAACATCAACATAAATAATAATGATTGTTTATAACCCATTGACTAAAATAGGAATCCACAAAGCTACGCAAGTATAAATAAATACATCTTGGTTTCTCAGCAGCAACACGATTGCCCTTTCAGACGGGATGTTGTGGGTGGGCTGCCTTGTGCATTGTGGGGTGGTTAGCAGCATCCCTGGTCCCTCCTACCGGATGCCACTACTTTAGACCAGTCCTGTCCAAAAGAAGTATAATGCAAGCCACATAGGAAAGTTTAGATTTTCCAGTGCTCACAGTTGTTATAACCAAAAATGTCTCTGGACGTTGCCAAATGTCCCATGAGGGTCAAAATTGCCCTGGTTGAGGACCACGAAACACACAAATAAATTGAAGGTGTGGTGAGAAGCAGGATGTTTATATAGTTTCAAAGTGTTCTCCCTCCTCATCCCCACTATCCCCCCCCACCAAATACTAATTATAAAGAGATAAAGAATAAATTGACAGTGGAGAAGCCAGGCAGACAGAAGTGGTCAAGGGAAGATGATCAGTGACAGGCCAAATGGAAATCGTGTGCCACCTCATAGGATGCAGTGAGAAGAACAGCATTTCTTTGATATTCCTGCCCAAGATGCTCAACCTAAAGCTAGTCAAGAATAAACAAATGCCAAATCCACAAGGAAGACGTAAACAAAATAATCTGGTCTGCAAGTTTCATCATTGCCAAGGTTACGAAAGTCAAAGAAAGAGAAACTTAGACTGGAGGTGACTTAGAGAGACCAGGTAGCTACATGCAATGTGGATTCTGAACTGGATCCTTTTTTTAAAGAAATAGTAGGAGCGTTTGGCAAAACTTGGATGAGGGCTGAGGATTCGATGGTAATGAGGTATTGTGTTAAGTTTTTGATTGTGATGGCTGAATTGTGGCTATGTAAGAGAATGCCTTTTTTTGGTAGGAATATCCTAAATTTATGGGGCATGAGACCAGCAGCTTAATCTAAAATGGTTCAGGGCAGGAGAACAGGTCTTTATACTGTATTTTGAGCTTTTCTATAACTTTGTGATGATTAATAAAAAGAAAAATACTCAAAAGTTGTGGTCAAGATTGATACAGTCTCATTTTCTTCTAAGCATGCTGGGGTCCAACACTGAGACCCTTCTTGAGAAAGTTTTTATCTTCTTATCCCCTTCAGGAAAAAGCTCTCTTACATTAATGTAATATTCTCATAGAAAGAATATTGGAAAAATGTCTGAATCTGTTTCTTAACTAACATATAAATTATAATTATATACATAAAACATATATTGTTGTGTGTATATATATCATACTGATCATACAGTGAAGTTTTAGAATCCAAAACGCAAGGCAGGTCACTTTTTTCTCAGGGGTTTTTCTGTGTGTGTGTGTGTGTGTATGTGTGTACCTGTGACTATTTTCCTCCTTTAGAGTTGGAAAAACCATCTTTTAAGCAAAGCTCATCTTGTTCAGCAGATTAAACCTTCATGCTAATGTTTGAAACTGGCAAGCAATCTGCACGTGCTTTGAAATGTCAACCAAAATATTTTTAGAGGAAAATTGGGTTTTTAAAATTCTGATCATGTGATAGTGTGTAGAAGAATTTCTGGGTCGACAGTGGACGTAGATGCGGTCGTGTGCTGCCAGCCTTCTGTCATGTGCTCTTTCTGTTTTGATGGGATGGGTTTTTGCACAGGTCAGGGCTCTGTGCCCCTCCACACTCTTGGCCGGTTCTTCTGACCGGCGCGTGTTATTGACATGGGTCACTAAGGCTGGGCCAGCAGACCAGGTCTCTGAGCAGAGCTAGCTGGCCCTTTGATGTTTGATCTGTGACATTAATCTCATTAGCTCTAACTTGCTTTGCTAATTGCACTGTTAATTGCATGACTTTTCTTATTTGGTTTAACATTTAACAGACAGTGTTCTATGAATCCTTGCTTCTATTTTGGGGAGTGGTAGCACTTCCACCTGCGAAAAGAATTTAGCACTTTGTCTTGTAGGAGTGTAGGTGTAATTTGGGTACATTTACTGACTGTGTGATTTTTCTTTTTTTCTTCTTTTACAGTCTCCCTGTCTCACATCACACAACTGGTCCTCAGCCACAACAAGCTAACAAGTGAGTTACCGTCATCATTCGTTGCACAGTTTCCACCTTTTAGGTGATATAGTGATGCTGCTGATTCTCTTGTTTCCTTTAAAGATAGTAATGACAAATGATTATTTGGGGGAACCTAAAATTTATTTTGGTGACATTAAGATATAGGAGCACATTGTCTTCAATATTTTGTGCTTTGCTCTATTTTGAGGATTTTTTCCTATCGTGTGTGAATTGAAGAAAGAGAATGACGTCGTTTCTCTGGAAATGGCCCCATTCAGGGACGGTGCATTTTGCAAGTGACCTGAACTGCTGGACCAATCATTAGTATTTCACGAAAAAAAAAAAGCTTATCAAAAAATAGTAGAATAAGAATTCTTGGCTTTCATCTATACTTCCCCCTCAAAAGGGGAGTACTTAACTGTTTTACGCGTTTCTTCCATGGTTGATAGGGGAAAAAACTCGCAAAGTTGTATAAAGTATATATATTTGCATCTGTATTTTTCAAGTTTTTGAGTCTGGTCTCCAAGAAAAATTCTCTGGGGCGTTGGTAGTGCCATGGTATAGTTAACGATACGGTAGAATTAATAATGGTTTTTATAAGAATATCTTGTGTGAATGATATGGGCCATTTTATTCTTAGGGCTGTGGCTTTAAAGATTTTAATGACAGGGACCCCACTCTCCTTTCTCCTTCCTAATTGACTGTCACTTCTTTGTGCTTGCCATATTTCCTGCAGACTTGAATGATTTTCTAATCATGTGGCAAGAATTTGTTAGGGAGCTCTCTGAGTCTGGTGAAATTGAGCAGAATGTCACGTTGAGGGATTTGTGTCATGAATTTATGTGTGTGTGTGTGCATTATATACAGCTCGAAGCAATGTCACTGAGCTGTTGATTATTGAGAATTAAGAGTGGCAGTTAGGGCCCCTCATGTGCAGGAGACAGGCAGATTAGTTCGTTTTTAGCAAAAAGCGCCTGTTTGCAAGGCAAAGGCAGAATGGCTTGATTGTCATGTTTGAGGAGTGGTGGCCCCAGATGCTGCAAGCGTGGGCTACCAGTCACATTTGGGCATTTTTGTAACAGGTAATATGCTGCTACACTTGTGGCTTTTGTAGCAGATGGTCCTCCTGTCCACTGAGTCCCTAACCCCAGCCCAGAGTGGGTTTGAGGTCGTTTTGAAGAGTGAACTGGACGATCCCGGAATTTCTGAAGCTCCCCATCATGTAGTTTATAAAAGCATGTCTTAATTGCCAAGCTCACCATTGCTAGATCTACGTCATTATTAAAGTGAAAACAGTGTACATTTGTACAAAAAGGCAAACCATTTTTATTCCTTTTATATCATTAATTGCTCTGTTCTTTAAAAAATCCTTCAGATAGTTGTAGTTTATTTCTTTTTATATGTGCACGAAGGTAGAAATCTCAGAAACCGGTGGATCAGTTTCTTTCTCCAGGCAAATAATATGGGATCAACTTAGAAAGGCATAAATACGGAGTTAAATTGTATCTGCTTTTGAAGAGATTGGCTGTGAATGGATCCAAACTTCCTATTTCTTCCCTCCCTGGTTTTTTTTTTTTTCTTTCCATTTGAGACAGTCTTGACCTAATCCAGTAAACTCTAATTAATCGTCTTGGTAAATTCTGTTTCAGGCCATTGTGAGTAGTGTCAGTGACACCCGATCTGTTCCACTAAGGTCAAATTAGCATCTTTTACTATTTTTCTGGCATTTAAATGAATGACTTTGCTATGGTTTTTCAAGTATTTATAGTAAATATGTCCATTTGATGGAAATATAAATATGCATTAAATGTAAGTGGCTGAGCACACCCTCCTGTCACTTTTTATTGTAATCAGTATCTTTCACTTGCCGTGGTGTTTAATAGGAACTGCCTGACAAAGCTACATTAAAACCACTGGGACTCAAAAGATAAACCCCTCAGCACTGCTTTGATCTTGGAGAACTATTTGTGTCTTTCTCTTAGTATGCCAGTTACACTGCCCTCTGACATTTCCACTGCGTACAATGGAAGGAATGACTGGCTCACTCATACTGGCACCTGATTTGGGGACACTCTTTGGCTCCATGCACTCGACTCAGTATCTTTGGGGTCATCAGAACCTCATCAGAGTCTCACTGTGGCACTGAGGTGACTTCCTTTCCCTGCTGGTGGCTTTGACATCGACAGGTCCACTCTGCAGGACAAGTGAGGCCGTGAGGAAGCTGAAAGTCGCTGATGATCCTTAAATTCCCCCAAGATTTTGTGAGCAGAAATTCTTGAAGTTTTCTATATTAGGGTTCATGAAAGAGATTTCAAAATCGTCAAGCTCATCGCTATTAGAGGCTCATCATTGTCGTTGGTGCTGTGGAGTGGATTCCGCCTCCCAGCGACCCTGTGGACCGCAGAGTGGAGCCCTGCCTGGTCTTTTTACTCCATCCCCTCACCTTATGGCACTGTATCAGCCAGTGCTCCACTCCTGTTTTCATGGCCAATTCTTTTGGAAGTGGGTGGCCAGGTCCTTCTTCCTAGTCTGTCTAGTCTGGAAGCTCTGCTGAAACCTGTCCACCATGGGGGACCCTACTGGCATTTGAAATACTAGTGGCAGAGCTTTCAGTGTCACAGCAACATGCGGCCGCCACAGTATGACAACGAGACAGGAGGTGTGGAGCCCTGACCGGAAAACAAACGCAGGCTGCGGCGGTGAGAGCACCAAATCTTAACCTCTAGTCCACCAGGGCTGGCTACCTCATTACTGCAAGGACACTATGTAAGTTTGAACCTGGGGGATTGGGGCAGTGCTGATGGGTTTTCGTGGAGTCAGTGGGGAATCGCTCTGCCTGCAGCAGCTTCCCTAGATGTACACGTGGCCCTGACGTATTTAAGGAGATGAGAGGCAGAGTAGCAGGTGAATCTTTTCCTCTGCCTTTTTGTGTGACTGGGCAGGTGCTATCTGGGAACCCAACAGAGGTTCTTTCTGGCCCAACGGACTGGTTTCAGAGTAAAGCTGAGGTTCTGTTGCCAGACTCTCCTTTTGGAAACACCAGTTTCCCTGTGATGCCACACATCTGGCGGAAGGCGCGTTCTTTGCCTGCCTTTCAGAACCTGCCCTGATCTGGCCGCATTCTCCAGCCAGCCTCTTCTCCCTGCATGCTGCGGTAGGAAGATGGATGAACCTTTTCTCCCCAGGCCCAGCCCTGCCACAGCGCCTGTGCTGCCTTGCCCCCTCCCTTCTGCTCTGCAGTGGCCTCTTTGCCCTTGCCCCCGCCACATCCTCTCCTTGTTTCTTACTTGTTATGGGCTCATTTCAAATGTGGTGGACTGCAGGCGCTCTAAAGAAACATTATTTTTGTGTTCTGCAAATTGATGTCCCTCTCACCTTTATAGTCGTCAGGGCCTTTCATAGTTAAGGAATGATGTCGTGGCATTGCACTCCTCAGGCAGGTAGGAAAGGTGGTATGACCAGCGTGGATACTTCCTCCACCTCACAGCCCTCCTGGGCTCAGCCGAGTTCCACTTCTCTGTCAAGCCTCCTTTTACAATTGTAGGCGTCACAGCTTCTGGGTCTCTTACTCTTTCGCTTAAAGTTAGTTTTGTATGTTAAAGGTCGCAAATTATTTACTAATTTCTTCATATAATTAATTGTATTACAGTCATGCGACACTTTCTGAGGAATGTGTCGTTAAGCGATCTAGTCGTTGTGTGAACATCACAGAGTGCACTTACACAAACCCACGTGATAAAGCCTACTACACAGTTAGGCTAGTGGTTCTAATCTCGTGGGACCATCATCGTGTGCGGGGTTGTCGTTGACTGGAACGTCATTAAGCGGTGCCTGGCTGTGTGAGTTTCCTGAGGTCGGGAACCCTGTCTGATGCTATTTTGTATCCCGTCCCAACGTGCCAAAAGCACGCTGAACTGAGATGGACTCTTGGTTAATACGGTTGATTAATGGGTTGGTGGGAGATGAGTTGTTCTAAGTCCGAGCTGACTGAGATGATACACGCAAGGGCTTGCTTGCTCTCGGTGTTTCCAAAGATGGGAACGTAGCAACTATTCTAAAGGCTGTCTTCCTGTGTCCCTGCCCTCCTCCTCCATCCCCTCTCTCTGTGATTACCCTTCCTTGTAAGCCAGAGTTAGCTGTCTTTTTCAGTCATCTCCTAATCTGGTCCTCGATTGTCAGGGTGTTTGGGGAGTGTTAGTTTTGTCAATGTTTTTCTGCTTGTTCTCATTCTTAAACAATTTCTTTTGAGACAGCCATTTTAAGACTCGTCACTAGGGGTCACTGTTGAGATACGCATTTTTCCCGGGTCTTGTGCCTAAAGATTAAGAGCCAAATCTGTGTTATCAGATGAATGTTTTGCAAGCAATTCGGCTCTGTCCCACAGGGTATGTTGCTATTGCCATTTGCATAGTGAAGTTTACCAAAATTAAGGTAGACCCTTCTATGAGGAGGTATGTGAATTTTGTTCTGCTCCTAAAATTATGAATTCAGTTTCACATATAATTTCTTAGTGTTTATTATGGCTACTTTCTCAAGTTAGAAACTTTTAATTTCTTCCATTCTCTTTAAATTGGAAGAATGTTATTGCCTTCTGTAGTATTTTGTGTTGAGTATATGTGAGATCTTTTTTCCTGTGGAAGACGGTTTAAAATATGCCTGTGTGTAACCAGATTTTAATTCAAAAATAACCGTGTAAAACTCAGGAAGATGTGCATTTTGTGCATATTTATACTGATTCTTCTACTAAATGCCATCGTGTAGGGCACAATACTCTGCATTATGAAATGAATTACATTCTGCATCAGCGATACAACAATCTCTGAGCGTTAGTTTTTTAATGTGAAGCTTTTCTTAATTTTAAAAATAATTTTATTCTTACAGCAAAGCCCATATACAGATGTTGATAGCACCTTAAATATGAGAGTAGTATTTTTCATCTTGTGACTCATGCATATGAGGATTAAGTGCTCATATTTGTGCAAAAAATGCTGTTTGCCTTGTGTAAACATTGAGAAGCCAACTCTATGTCAACCTTTCCTGAATGTGGGTCTCTAATGTGGTTATTTAGTTTTATACTTGGAACTTTCAACTGTCATGTAAAACCTTGTCTTGAGGTATTAGCCATTTTGCCCGTAATTTCAGGCCTTAAGGTGACCATATCTTGTCATTTAATGTATCGGAAATGGCTAGGCAGGCAGTAAACATAAGTTTTATGGCAAAATGTGTGTGTGTGTGTTTTTAACAGACTATTTCCTATTAGTTATGGCTTATGTATGAATTCGAAATTATAGTAAACAAGAAATGCTAGGCTATTTTTTTTTTTGGTGATTTCAGTCATTTCTTTATCCGTGATATTCTGAATACATAGAAGCTAATATAATGTTTTAAGATTTTATGCAGATATGTATATAATAGGATATCTACCAGAAGTGTTATTATGAATGAATTAAGCAGCATGTTCCACATGAAAATATTGCATTCACAAAATATGCAGATTCAATTATAATGAAGAAAATTAAGCAGTTTCTGAAAAGTGTAATAAATTGAAATCCTTTTCTACAGACATAATAGATTGTTGAGATGACTGAGAAAAATTAACTGTCCCAACTCATAAGGATGACCTTCACCGGTCTTCTAACACCTTCCTGTTCCGAGGTCTCTAGTTATTTCCCTGTTCATAGATTATTTGTCATGGCTTATGCAAAAGTTCTGTGCATGGCTTGTATGAAATTAAACTATGAGGGGGGGTATGCAAAATAAATCGTCTCTGTGTCATGAATTTATCTTGTGATGATATCAAAACAACTTGCTGTTTGCATTTTAACGGGGTATAAATGTATTTATAATACAGAGGCTTTGATCAATAGCTTATTTTTTCAATTAGTGCACATTTATCAGTTTGTTACTGTGCCATCATTTGAAAGATTGGATTTGAAAAAATGTATACATAGTATTTTTGAATCTGACAGCTATTAATTAAACAGTATCTGTTGGATGGTACCAGTGGTTAGGTTACCATAAAAAAATTGCCTGCAATTGGGAGTTTGTTGTTATTTTTGATTTTAGTAAGTGAGTAAGTATGCAAGATCTTCACATGTGTAAATTGACTAGTCTATAGCCCAGAACCAGGGCAGTCAAGGCCAAATGGGTGAAGTCTTGGCTCTCCATGGTATGCCCTCTGCTCAGAAACTGTGGTCCTCTGATCCCTTTCTTGCCAGCCCCACCAATGAAAATGTACCTATTCTTAAATCCCTTTTCTTGGAGTCCTGCTCTGTGCTAAGAGGAAGTCAGCTGGAGCATAGTGAATCAATCCTTCGCATTATATTTTTAAACAGAACAATTTCAATTATGAGAATTTCAGCATGGTGGCATGCTGTGGAGAAAATCATGTGAGGGCAGGTTGAACCTGTCATTTTCCAAATCAAAACTAGTCCATTTGGGGGAAGCTGATCTTCAGAAGGGTTTCTTTGGCTATTTACAATAGAGCTCTCAAACAGAATTGACTTAATAGCAACATTTTTAGGTTTGCTTTTTTGGTTTTTTTGGTGAGGAAGATTGGCCCTGAGCTAACATCTGTTGCCAATCTTCCTGTTTTTTTTTTTCTCCCCAAAGTCCCAGTACATAGTTGTATATCCTAGGTGTAAGTCTTTCTAGTATTGTGTGGGATGCCGCCACTGCATGGCTTGATGAGCGGTGTGTAGGTCCGTGTCCAGGATCCAAACCAGTGAACCCCTGGTGGTCAAAGTGGAGGGTGCGAATTTAACCACTATGCCACTGGGCTGGCCCCCAGCAACATTTTATGTATAAACCATCTGTTGACTGTCTCTCCTGGATAATGTGTGTGTGTGTGTGTACATGTGCTGTGTGGAAGGAGGGTGGCGGAGGACGTTCTAAGAGGTGCAGTACTTGGGTATAGACATTCTTTTAGAGCAGTTCCTAACATTTCATAAGTCACTGACCTTTTTTAAGAATAGGGTGAAAGCTGTGTCCATCTAAAAAAATGCACATAATGGTTAGAATTTGGACAGAGCTGTGGATCCTGTTAAAACCATCCATGAATTCTTGAGAGGTGCATGTAACTCAGATTTAGAAATCCTGCAGGAGTGGAAAGATAACATTAGAATATTTGTAGTGTAGATACACTGATACTCTTTCTGAAAAGGACGTATTTCCTGGAAATTCGTAAAAACTTGAGAAAGATGATTTTTAATGCAACGTGAAACTCCTTCTTGATAGCTTTTACAAAATATTCATAAGCGCTACCCAATTTATCTGCTTAAATTTAAATTTTATTAAATAAGAATTTGTAATCTTGAGTGGAATACATATATATATTGTTTTTTTCCCTTCCAATAAAACCTTAAGAATGCCTTTCTGTTTCAATTTTTCTTTCTCTTTGTCAATCAGCTTAATAGGACAAACCACCATTTGGGGATAGTATTGACCACTAGTTAGCAAACTTATCACCCTCCTTTTCAGTTACTTTCAACCTGAACCCTCTCATCTAAATTTTCGCTGTTCCTTTAGCCTTTTTCTCCTGTCTGTGTACTCTCTGTTCTGATCACCTGATTCTTCTCTGAGTGCCTGCTCCTTTCTGCATATCTTGCTCATCCTTCAAAAAGTTGAGGTGAATTCTCACCTTTCTCCTTTCCAGCCAACTGAACCAGTGCTGCATGGAAAATAAAGGATCAGGCACCCCACAGCTCATTAGACTCTGAAGGACCACACCCCAGATGCACCATGACTTCGGTGCGGAGGGAAGGAGGGAAGAGACCTAGCGTTCATTGACGCCCTACTCTGTACCTGGTGGAAGCAACAGGCTGAAAGTAGTCAAGTAACTAGAGCTGGAAGGTGGTGGGGCTTAGGGCTTCCAGGCCTCTGTGCTCGCTGTTCCTGTGCCCATGATGCGTGTGTGCGGTTCAGACGTCCCACTCAGGTGGATCAAGAGCTCCCTGGATGAAGCATTCCCATGGCTCTGGGTCTTGACTTGTTCACGTGGAAAAGCAGGGAGAATTCCTAAAGTTAAAAGACAGAGTTGTTATTGTTGGTGGGGGGAGGATATCAAAGCTGCTGTGTGGATTTTGTGGATTTTTCTAGAGTGGGCATCTCCCCCACCTTTGTCTGTCTTCCTTTCCTCTTTCCTTTCCTTCCTTTCTTTCTTCTCTTCTTGCCTCTTTCCCTTCCTTCCTTCCTTCCTTCCTTCCTTCCTTCTCTTCCTCCCTCCTTCCCTTCCTTCCTTCCTTATGTAATTACTCCCTTCCTCAGCATGGACACCTAAGGTGAGGAAGGAAGAGAAGCACCCCAGTGTGGCCTCTTGCTAAAGTCATTCTTCATTGTAAAAGAAGACATGAACTATTGGCAAGCATGTTTTGTGTGTGCGTGAGAATTCGACTTGTCTACTGTCTCCCTCTTAGTGTTAATGATGGAGGATTGAGAGTGTGTATGCATAAAATATATTATAATGATATTTGTTTGTTTAAGAGCCTAGAGAACTCTTTTTATGACTCTGAGCTTGCATTCTCCATTGATTGATTGAAGGTTTTTCAAGTTTCTCCTTTGCCTTCGTGCCCTTCACGGGGTTTTGGAACTTCTTAGCATTTTTCCCCGAGGAGCCTCTGTCCTTCTCTTGCCCGTCACTAGATATCTCTTCCTCCCAGACCATGGAATGCCACTGCCTTTCCTCTTAGTCCTGCTTCTCTAATCCAGGGCCCAAATTACACCTCTTTATTGAGGGATTGGCTTGCTGGTGGTATAGCCCCTCGGTGCTGGTGTGTAGTTTAGAAGGTGTGTTCCCGTAAGAACTCAGGGTTTTGGAATCCTGAGGACCGTGTTGACCATTCCATGGTTCCCTCTGGGAGGTTAATACAAGATTCAGAATTAACTAAGTTTCGCATCCTCAGAGGAGAAGAAATCCGTGCTTGTCAGCTTTTTAGATTTGTTTGGCTGTGCGTACACACTTTTTATAGCCCAGGGACATATATTTTTGCATATTTGACTTTATACTACAAAATCTACCCTACTGCTTGCTTGTAACTTTTTTCCCCTAATTTTTGTATAATTTATTATTCTCATTGCTGCTGAAAGAGTAGGACCTTTTTTTTTTTGCAGTGAATTGAGTCAAGGATATTTTTGCTTAGTAAAATTACTTAAACTGCAGAATCTTAAGGAGGCCCATAACAGAATACAATAAGTGTGTACTTCTAGGTGTGGGTAATACTGGTGTTTTGGTTTTTTTTTTTTTTTTTGCTGAGGAAGATTGTCCCTGAGCTAACAGCTCTGCCATTCTTCCCCTACTTTGTATGTGGGATGCTGCCACAGCATGGCTAGATGAGTGGTGGATAGGTCTGCACCCAGGATCCGAACCCACAGACCCTGGGCTGCTGAAGCAGAGTGTGCGAACTTGACCACTACACCACCAGGCCAGCTCCTAAATACTGTTGATTAACTGAAAGTATTGTCATTTATAAAGCTAATAATATTGGAGGGATGTTGGCCTTTACTGCTTGAGTGTTTAGATATTTTGCTATTTTATTTTGCTTTGAGAAACATGTAGATCCTTTTAAATGAGAATTTGCTTCACTGTTTCATAAACTTTATGTTTTTAAATAATCATAACTACTGTAATTCAATGTTCTAATAGCTCCTTTGGGGGAGATCCCATAAAGCCTGTAAAGCTAGTTATCATTAGTCTACTTTTGAACTTCAAATTTTTATGCTAAGATATAATTAGTTCATTATCCACCTTGTGTTTTTGGCCAGAAAACAAAAGTCATTAATCACTCTAAGTACAAATGGCCTTTTTTTGCATATAAAATTCTGAAGAATGTAATTATTTGTATGCGAGAGTGAAGAGATTCTTCCGTACACATAATCATTAAAATGAGATTCGGGACTATGATTCCTAATTTGCTGGAAGAATTGGCATCTGTATAATTAGTCTAGACATCGCCTCTGTGGTATGAATAGACTAATGTCTTCCAGCCATTGTAGCTGAGGATTCAAAGGGCTGTCCTTTTACTCTGACCAAGAATGCTCCAAGTCACGTTTCAGTGACAGTCGTGCGTCGCTTAATGACGGGGACATGTTCTGAGAAAGGCGTCGCTAGGTAATCCTGTTTTTGTGCGAACATCACAGAGTGTGCGTATGCAAACCTGGATGGTACAGCCTGCCACACAGCTAGGCTGTATGGCACTGCTCTTACTGGACCACTGAGGTGTATGAGCTCCGTCGTTGACTGGAACGTCGTTATGCGGCACAGGGACTATAGTTCCTGTTAATTTGGCTTCTTCCCGTCTTCTCTCATTCAGGCCAGAGGGGGATGGTTGTTGTCCAGTATCGTAATCTTCAAATATTGGGGCAAAGAAATGTTTGCTTTCAACATTAACTCCTAAGTGGTCTCCCCACCCCCCCACTCTATGTAGAATGAATAATCTCACTCATTTTCACGTATTTTCATGTTTTTTGCGATTTTTCTAGGAACTTTGTTGTAGCGCTGTAACTTAGGAATCTAGATAACTGGGCTCATTTTAATATCTTCTACCATCCTTTTATCCTTCTCTGTTAAAGACATTTTTTAAAGCAGCAGAAGCACATAAACATCTGACCAGGCATTTGCATTTGTTACGGCAACAGACAAAAATCTCTTGTTTTTAACATAAATGTGTCAGGTTTGGGGAAGCAGTGCTATTCGATTTATTTTGCTTTGCTTTATCCCGTGTGGTATCCTCGGGCATTGTTTGGTCCCAGGGTCAGTGGGACTTTGGAGTCACTGCGCATGGGCATGAGACAGTAGTGTTTCACCCCTTGCAGGAGGGACGTGCCCACCTCTGGGCCGTGTACCAGTCTTTGCCCTCATTCTAGCTAGCTGGTTCCCAGCAAGTACCAGCCCTGAGACTCCCTCTTCTTGCACTTGGAGTGGTTCGCAGTCCATCCCACATTTCCCATAAAGGAGGCAGTGGCCGAGCCATGGATTCAGTTTTTCAAAGAGGCGTGTGAGCAGGGTCCCCTGACTTTCCATCCCTAGCCTAGTGCCTCTCCTTTGCAGGACTCACCAGAGCTGTCGGCAGTCTGGATGCTTCTGCAGAAGTTGTTGGGCACAGTGTCGTTCTAACTGCTCAGAAGTTTGGTAGAGGTGGCGGATAGAGTTCACCTCCGGATTTCATGCCAGTGCTCATGATGAAATCCTACATGTGTTTCGAGCAGCTTCTGGCTTCCCAGCGGCCGTGGGCGGATACATGGTGCAGGGTCTACGACTACCCTTTTGTAGCTGAAGAGGACCCGGCTGTTGGTGCCCACCATATGGCTCTAAAGACCAATGCATGACCCACCGGCTCTTCCATGGGCAGCCTGCAGGCGAGCTCCTGACCTTATGTTTTGCGTGGTGCCTGCTGCTCCCAGAGCCTGTCACTCGTCACAGTTTTCTTTCTTTGCCTCAGGGGCCACACAGTGCTTTTGCTCAAAAAGCCTCCGGATCGGCTGCAGCCCAGCTGGTCTGTACTGTCGCTGCCACCCAGCATTCTACAGTTAGGCCTCAGTGTTTCGAAGGCCAGACATATAGCAAGTGGCATCTCTTCACATGACCATCCTTGGGCACGATGGAGTTGCTGCCAAGTGACTTAATTCGATGAACTGGGGAATTCAGTACTTTTTCCCCTTGAATGTTGTTCACACTACTTCATACTGTTTTCACCATAAAGATCTGTGTGGGGAAGCAGAAGTTGATGGGAAATGGTTTGATTGCAGCCCCCAGGTTGGGTGGATTAGATATCTAGAGTGTCTATTTTTTCACTTTTTATCAACCCCCAGCCTCAGTGGCTCACTGAGGTGACAGAGGAGTCTTAATTTGGAGCAGATTAATTATTATGATCTTGATCAGCGTTGTTGTGTGGGGTAAGGGACATATGTATTGGAGTAATGATTTTAATGTCACCAATGAATTAAAAGTCTTCTGAGTCAAAATATGATCCCCAGACCAGCAGCATCAGCATCCCCTGGGAACTTGCTGGAAATGCACATTCCCAGGCCCCACCCCAAAGCTACTGAATCAGGAACGCTGAGGTACCCCCTCCTTTGTTTTAACAATCGCTCTGGTAATTCTGATGTATGGAAGGTTTGAGACCCTTTGCTCTAGAGCAGGACGACCCAGTACTTTCTGGAGTGGAAGGATTCTTCTCTGTGCTGTCCAGTATGGTAGCCACTGGCCACATGTGACTGTCGAGCCCTTGAAATGTGGATAGTGTGACCAAGTGACTGAATTATTAATTTGACTTAATTTCGACTCATCTAGATTTAAATTTATTATTTTTTTCTCTTTTAATACCTTCATCCACTTCCCCCACTTCCCACCCACCGCCTCTGGTAACCACAAGTCTGATCTCCTTTTCTATGAGTTTGTTTGTTTTTTTTTTTAGATCCTCATATAAGCAAGATCATCCAATATTTGTCTTTCTCTGTCTGACTTATTTCACTTAGCAGAATGTCCTCAAGGTCCAGCCATGTTGTCGCAAATGGCAGTTTCCTTCTTTTTTATGACTGAATAATATTCCATTGTATGTGCGTGTGTGAATACATATACACAGACACACGTGTCACGTTTTCTTTATCCATTCATCTATTGATGGAACTTAGGTTGTTTCCATGTCTTGGCTACTGTAAATAATGCTGGGGTGAATGTAGGGGTGCAGCTATCTCTTGGAAATAATGATTGTATTACCATTAGATAAATAGCCAGAAGTGGGATTCCTGGATCATGTTGTAGTTCTATTTTTAATTTTTTGAGGAACCTCCATACTGCTATCTATAACGGCTGTCCCAATTTACATCCCCAGTCTAGATTTAAAGGTAAATCGTCACATGTAACTAGTGACTGCACATTGCCCAGCCCAGCCTCAGAGCATGCCCTGCTGTTTATTATTGTGAGGATAAACTCCTAAAATGCTTTAAAAATAAGTTCTTGGTTGTAGAATTACTAATTTTAGATCCCAGGATCAGATGCTCCTGGAGTGAAGCTCCAGTTGCTGTAACAGTAGTTTATTCAGGCTCTTCTGTTGGGGGAGCTGGGGAGCTGTCGCTAGCTAGTGGGGGGCACATATTCTTGAGGGTGATGTTGATTTTGTGAATACGCTCCAGCTTGTGCAGTGCGTGGTAGCTATGCCTCTGGTAAATACAACTGATGAGGACGGATAATGTCCTTTGAAAAGGAGTCAAGCTGTTGCTCAGGAATAGAGCTGGGTCAGCTGGGTCTTGGTGTCAGGACTGTGGTCTGTCTGCTGTGTCCAGAGTGTTTTCTGAGCCTTCCTGCCCGAGGGAGCTTTTTAAAGAAACATTCATGTAGAAGATTAGGTGAGTTGGCTTCTTGGCCCCCACTGCTGAGCCCCCCATGGACTTTGGGCTTCTTGTTGTGGAAGTGTCCAGAGACTGTGCTGGGGCTGACTGCTGAGTGGGGCTGGCACGCTGTGCTCAGATAGACGAAACTCTAGAATAACACTCAGGTTCTTAGATTTAGGAGGGCTTAGAGGGAAAGAGAGCCCTGCTGGGCTTGTTAGTTGGAATTGTTATAAATGCCCGAAGATACACTTTGAGTCCAGTCTCTGTTCTCATAGTTCCTGGCATGACCACATTTTGTCACTTCTTCCAAAACACAGTCGAAGCTCTGGGCCAAGAGCATCCCCAGTGGTCATCAGATCTTGTAACTGGAGCAGAAGGGGGCATTTTAGGAGTCAGGGAACACCTGACTGTGGTTAGGGATCTTGCTCGCACATCTAGCAACTGAAGTCTCAAAATGAAAGCGGCCGTCATTGACAGAAAATGATGCTCAATTCTCTGTCACCAGCAAAGTTCTGCGTGACTGAGCTTCCTAATTGAGGGCCCCATTTGTTGCATTATTTAAATTCATGTCGTTGATTTTCATAATCCAGCTCTTCTTAGAATCATAGAATGTTAAAGCCAGGCAGAAGAGAATTTAGAAATGATCCTAGTCCAGCCTTTTCATTCTACACTCGCAGCCCAGAGAGGTTGTGAGTTGAGTGAGGACACACAGCGAGTTAGGGCCAAGTCAGGGGAGGCCAGAGCCAGCCCGAGAGGACCAGGCCAGGATTCCTGTGTTCGTACATCACACTGCCCCTCTGTTTCCTTTCTGTGCTCAGCTCCTTGTTGTCTGTAGACCACATGTGTACAGCTGGGGTCACAGAATCTGGACAGATTAATGGAAAGGAACATTTCAAAGGTGTAGTAAGAATTATAATCCTCACTGTTTAGTTATTTTATAAAATACTTCTTCTTGCTAACCTGTCACATACATGTCTTGAAAAATTCTACCAGGATGTTTTGGCTGGCGACAGAATGCCGCTTACCTTTTCATATTAGCTAAACTTGTTCATGCCTTGTATATATATGATTTAGGTATTGCACAACTCATATTGTTAACTGGGGATGTTTTTGGACAGTGTTTTGGGGGATTAGTTTGTTTTCCAAGCAGTAGACCTGTTTCCATTTCTCAACTCTGATACTCTTTCCTTTGTAACTAACTTTCTTTAAATTGCATGCCTCTCTTACTTTATCTCAAAAATACTGAAATGCTAGATGCTGGAAGTATGGAGCTGTGCACGTAATAAACATTCTCTAAATACTGGTTGAAAGACTGAATATTATCCTATCCAGACTGGTCTGAAAGTTAATTTCTTTGATTTTTACTATGGCCAGGGGGAAAAATGCTATAGTTTAAGGAGACTATTAGCTGTGTAATTTTTTTCCCCTCTAGCTTGAATGGAGTCTTAAACAAAAAGATTCACACGTGTCCGAAAAGGCTGCGAGAGATTTAGTAAATTGAATGTGGGGTTATTGTTTGTGTCCACAAAACGAAGCCCTAAATCACATTTAGCATAATTTGTGGCTTTAAATTGGACTGATTTAGCAAGGAGAGTGAAATAATCTCTCATCCTGTCAAAAGGGCGATACCTTCAGACCAGGGTTTAATTGCATTGGCAAAGTAACTTTGGGAAAGCAGCAGTAATTCTGGCTGCATTATTCTTGGTTTGTGGCTAAATAGAGATCATCATTTTCTCCAGGTTGCACTAACTTTCTTTATTGCTCTTCAAACTAATCAGATGAATGCAGAGGGAGAAGCTTAGTGGTAGCTGGAGGGTGAATGGGAAGGGGTGAGGTCTCCAAGCAGGGTTGTCATCATCTGTAGGGCTGTGCTTCCCACACTTCATGGTTCGGGGATGGGATGGGTGAGCTGCCACTCAGCGACTCAGCAGGCGCAGCCTGACGAATGTCTTCTTGATCCTTTGCACAGAGTGAATACTGTTCATTCACACAGAAGTGTGTTATTGACTACACATTTAAAAATGTGCTTTTGCAGCGAAATTGTCCAGGTAGGGCTCATATGCATTCATGTTGGTATCCAAGAGTACGGTTTCTCTAGGTAATTTCCAGCTGCCTCAATTATCCCATTAAAATCCATCCTTTTATCTCCATCCTCACAACCAGCCACTTCAGTAACTACTCGATGCCTTGCTCATCTTCCTTCTGGACCACTGCCTCTTCCCGAGCGTCTTAGTCCACACTGGTTCGTATTCTTGACACTCCCTTCCTCCAATGAAACCGTTTCCCTTCCCTTTTACCAAGCATTCCCACTAAAAGAAATCAGGTCATTGCTACTTTAAGACATTTTATAAAGCTGAGAATGACGACTCAGAACTCTTGTGGACAGCGTGCTGTCCTCTTTACTTTTGTCCCCCTGGGAGTTACACACTGGACTTCTTGGAATGGCTATCTCCTTGAATATTTTAGATGTCTGGAATTTTATGTACACCTTTGTAATGGTTCTCAGCAAAGCTGCTCCCAGGTATTCCCAGTCTTCTGAAGCAGGCCCTGGAGGGGGCTGGGGTATGGGAGCTAAAGGTACTGGCATAAGACAGGACACTTCCTTGGGCTCCACTCAAGGCCCGTGTCAGTGGTTTCAGTTACCTGGATAGTCTTGGTGTTAGAGTTGACATGGACTGTGGACAAGCTCATGGCCAATAACAAATCTTTGTAGAAGGACTGAATCAGCGATGGGGATGGGTGAAGTACCATCTGTTGAACATCCTTCTGTACCAATTGAGAGTTAGTACTTATGGGGTAAAGATGCCTTTGGCTTTTAAATTGGTATTTGCAAGTAGAGACTCCAAGGAAGGAGGAAACTTTCAGGCCCCCAGTGGTTTATTTTCACCTCTGATCTGCATACTAGTATTCCTATCATGCCACTGAGTTGGTTTTTCATTTTTCTATATAATAACAGTGCATTGATCTGTTACTAATCTGATGTAACCTCTATGTGTGTGTGTATGTGTGTGTATTGATCAAGGTGCAAAGGCCAGAAGCCAAAATCAGAAAGTGGATAGGTTGACTATTTCATCATTTAAAGTTGAACTTAAATTGTTGTGATTTAGTGCAGTGTGAATAGAGCAGCTCTTCAGATGTCCAATTATTGAAACAGATTGATGAATGTATCATGACTCGGGAAGGGTCATGGGGTTTACTTTCTTCTGGTGGAGCTGCGAGAAAGCCAAAAGGAAGAAAACAGTTGCACTTACTAGACATTATAGGACAATTACACAAGTATATATGCTTTGTAATATTCACTTATAGGCTGTGGTTGGCTCAGAAATTCTCTTTTGCCCTTTGAAGAATCATTTCCGTTTCTACTCGGAGGTGAGTTTACTACCTAAGGAAAACCTCCAAAACATAAGCAAGCTCTAGACGTGAATTAGATGGTCATATTGGAGTTTCAGCTCTCTCTCATGTGAAAAGAAAAACAAGATGTGTTGTTGGCATTCCCTGTGTGAGGAGGCAGGTTCCCGCATTCACGCTCAGCGTTTTTGTTTCCCTAGCTGTGCCAGCAAACATAGCAGAACTGAAGAATTTGGAAGTGTTGAACTTTTTTAATAACCAGATCGAGGAGCTGCCCACACAGATCAGCAGCCTTCAAAAACTCAAACACCTGAATCTCGGGTGAGTCTTGGGGGAGGAGGAGAAGGGAAAAGAAGGAGAGAGCGGAAGAGGAGTGCGGGCTGTGGGTGAGGGCGGGGGCGCCATTTGGATTACTGCCTTGGAGGAGCTGGTTTCTAATTTCTCTTCTACGTTTTAGGTTTTTTAAAAAAGTTTTATTGTTTTAATACATCCTTTCTATTGGCCTACATTAGCCCATATCTATTTGAGAGCTAATCGAGAAGCTAATTGTTAGCGCAATAAGGGAGTTTTTTTTACTGTATTTTGTTTCCAATAAAATTTTATTTCAGTTATGTTGACCAGGAAGGGACTTACTGGCATAACATTAACTGTTCAGACCAGTTGGAATATGGTCGATTTTTCTCTCTGTATTAAATAGAAATAATTCACAAAGCGCTTTTCTTCTATGGAGGGAAGGGTTCCTTTCCTAACACTTCTTCACTGATTCTTGTAATTCTTTTGTATGGTTGAGAGGTTATAGTCCTGTGTCTTTCTTGATACAAAAGTGAAGAGAGGGGTTTGGACTCAGCTGAGGTTGGAGAACCAGGTAGCAGTGAATATTAATAATACCATATATTGCTTTGCAGTTTTCAGAGTCTTCTTGCCGGTATTTGACCCTCTCAACAATGATGGGTGGGGGGAGGGCGGAGCTTGTTGCTTTCATTTCATGGAATGGAAGCCAAGCCCTTTCTGGGAGGTTAAAGAACTTGCTCTGATTGCCCCTGAGGCTAGTGACCAAGCTGGACAGAAAACCCCGTTGTCTTGGATCCATGCCCTCTCCATCACATCCCACAGATGCCACCAGAAGTTGGGCTTCTGAATTCCAGCTTCCTTGTTATAGCTGTTAAATGAAACTGCTCACTCTTGCTTCATCCTCTTTGGGAAGTAGTATATTCATTAAATTATAGCCATGAAATGCTCTTGTTAAGTTAGTGGTTTACATGGAGTGGCAATAGACGCTGGCCAGCTATTTATCGACTTCTTAGGAATCCATCATGAAAGAAAAAATCTCATTCCAGGAATGATTTTTAGTTCCTTTTTTGCATGGGGAGTTTGGGTGGATACCCTATTTTCTCTTTCTTTTTTTGTTTTTGAGGAAGATCAACCCTGAGCTAACATCCATGCCCATCTTCCTCTACTTTGTATGTGGGATGCCTCCCATGGCATGGCTTGATAAGTGGTGCCATGTCTGCACCCAGGATCTGAACCGTTGAACCCCACACTGCCGAAGCGGAACGTGTGAACTTAACTGCTGCGCCACCTGGCCGGCCCTGATACCTTATTTTGATGTATACTCTGGTTAAGAGACAATCTTTGTAAGATCCATCAGCATTCTTTTTCCTAATGTCTAAGGGGAAGTAGAGTTTAAAGGAGGGGAAATATCACTTTAGATCATATGGCTTTTTCTACTACAAGTAGTGGAGACTGTATACCCATCTGGCAAAGCAGAAAAGAAAGGATCCTGCATTTATATCTTTGTTTTGAAAATTATTAAGTCTTAATGTTTAATTTACATGTAAGAAAGAAGCTGAAACTAGGCATATATACTAGATGTATAAAACTAGGTATGTTCTTACTGTTAATTTCTTCATCATTTATTAAATGAGTTATTATTTATGTATAAGGTGCTTGGAACAGTGCCTGGCACATAGTAACCAGTACATAAGTGTTACCTATTTTCATCATCATTGTTTTATTTACTCATTTATTTCTTGACCATGTAAGTGCCAGTTCTGCATCAGGAAGCTTGCTGGCGTTGGGGATCAGAGGTGAAAGTCACATCCCCTGGCCTTCAGTGTGGAGGCAGAGCCAGCTATAAATGAACAGTGACAGCATTCAGTTTGGTCACTGATGTGTGGAAGTTGTTGAACGGCAGTGGGAGAGAAGGACAAGGAGCCTGTTAGACCACAGATGAGACTCTCGGAAGGGTTCCTACAGAGGGTAGCATTTGAGCTGAGACTTGATGCATGAGAAGGAATTTCTCAACCTCACAAGTAGAGGGAAGACATCTCAGTTTGTGAGAATGACATATTTAAAAGTTCGGAGCACTGCATGTTCCAGGAATTGCAAGTTCCTGGTGTTGCTGAGCATAACATGTGAGGCAGGGAGTGGTAAGATAGGAGGTGAGGCCAGACAGAGAAGCACAAATGTCTTCTCTTCCTTTAATGAGCATTTCTTGAGCTCCCAACTGTGCGCCTGGCTCTGTTCTCAGTATTGGCCATCCTGCCCTTAAGGAGCGTACATCACGGTTGGGGACACAGGCTAAAAACTAATAAATGTCTATAAAGGCACGGAGTCGACATGCTAGTGAAGGGTCTTGTATGTCATTTGAAAGAGCTCCGATTTTATCCTGCTGACCATGTAGGACTTTGCACAGTGGAGTAGCGGTGTGAGATGAGGTCAGATTTTCATATGAAAGGTCATGTGGAGGAGAGGTTGGACAGGAGGTCAGGAGACCCGTAAGATGCTAGGTTAGCGTTCCTGGTGGACTAAGGCAGTGATAGTGGAGGCAGGGGAGGGTTTTATATGAGAACTCTATAGGAGGTAAAACTGGGAAGACAGTAACTATGGGATGGGACAATCCCTGGATGTCTGTCGGGGGCAGCTGCAATAGAGATGGAGATGGAGACAGCTTCAGGAAGAAGATGATCAGCTCAGGCTTGTTCAGCTGGGTTCGAGGTGGCTTAGGACAAAGTTTTAAACTTTCCTTTTTGATTGAATGCATCTTAGTTGCCTCTTTGTCGTCTTTGGAGCTGTTCACATCTTTGGCTCTTGGTGCTTTATTGATTGTGTAAAGCTTTCTGTATTTAATTACAAAGCTGCATAGATAGGGTGGTCAAAGTTGGAGCAAAATTCTTAGTTCTTTGGGAAAGGAATTGACATGGGTTTCAGTAAGGGATACTTCTGTCCTCAAGTGGCATAAAGAATTACACCTGCACAGCCCTGTTTAAGGCAAGTCACAGAGAGAGGACTCTGTAGAACAAGCAGCCGGAATAAAAACATACACAGGAGACCCTACAGCAGAGCAGTTAGGCCACGCGTATGCATGATCCAAACAGCATATCCTCTTAGAAGTTGCTTTCACAGCTTTATATAGTATTTGCTGTTTATTCTGTTGATTACCAAGACCTGAAAGAACTTTTTGGCCATCTGAATAAATAAAGGAAAGTTTAATTATGTTATTAATTCTTTAAATGTGGTTCATCTTAGTTACTTTGCAAAAATGTAAAGTCATATTTAGGCTTACGTGTTGGTAATTATTACTTTATAGGATATAGTGAGATTTGGGATGATAAACCATGTCCAACTCTTCTGGAATAGCTTTTGACCTAGCAGGATGCCAGAGCTCATCTCGTGAACACTTGGAAGTTTTCACCAAGCACAGGGTTAAATGTTCGTGGATTTGGATTTTGTTTGTGGGTTTCTGGGGTTTTTTTTTTTTTTGCTAAATGTGTGAGCAGGTGGAGGTGAGAGACGTTTTTGCCTTTAGCCAAGGAGGTCTTATTGAAGCAAGAGTTGCCCAAGAGGATGTCCAGAGATCAAAAGGTTCCAAAAGGGAAGCATTAGATTGGGTCTTCCCAGCTTTTGAAAAAGAGAAGGAAAAAAGATGCTGAACAGCCTTTGACTATCTGTTTTATACATTGCTCCATCATATGCAGGCATTTTCTCATTTCCAGTCACATTTGAAAAATGTTCATTGGTGAACAGAAGAATTTATACCATTTGGCATGGTTGAGCCATGAGCTGCTTTATCTTGAAACACCTGGAGTGATCGGAGAGTAAGCCGGTGTGCTGCAGATAGGAAAGCCTTTCCTGATAGTTCAGGCTCTCCACTGTGGTCTTCTCCTAATGTGAGCTTGCCTGTTTGAGGCTGGGTCAAAATCTCTAACTTCCTGAAAAATAATTGTAGTTATACCTATCATTTCTTGAGAACCTACTTGTAAGTCACAAGTTGTGTCAGATGCTTCACATGTTTTCTTTCTCCTTCTCCTGGTGATCCTGCCAGGAAGCTGTTGGTATCCTCATTTTACAGTTGAAGAAATTGAGCCTCAGAGAAGCTGAGTAACTTCCCCAAGGTCATCCAGCTAGCTGGACTTCTAACCGGCCTCTGTTCTTCCACTTCCCCTCCTTTAACCTCTCATGGAATCCTTGAGTGCCAGCATTCTTGGAGGGGGCCCTGGGAATAGATGCCCCACATGTGTAGATGTTGATGGATGTTAGCACCCACTGTAGGGGAAGCCAGCGCCTGTTACCTGTCCTTCTGCAGAGAGATGTGCTGTCTGCTGGTGTGCATGTGCTGGTGTCAAGAGAAACAGCCAGTAGTCCCTGCAGCTCCTTGCATCATTTGTAGCTGGGACTGTGTCAGCACTGCTTCCAGACCTCCAGCAGCATTGAAGTTAGAGCTGTCTTTCTGCCTGCGGGTTAGTGGGCCCACTGCCATCACTACTACTGTCACCTGCATGGAGGCTCTGCCGCGTTCCTAACACGCTGGCGGGATTGGTTTATTGCTCAAGAAGAAAGAGAACCTGCAATTTAGTAGACTTTTGCCATTTCCTGTACCTCATGTTTCAAAAGTGTACTTCTGTCTTTGGAGAGAAGAAAGTTATCGGTGATTTGCAGAAATGGGAAACTTAGAGCAACATGTAAAGAAAGAAGCACCTGCTGTATACTTCTGTGCTTTTCTCACCATCTCTGATTTTTCCTTTGGTTTACTCAGAATCCTTGCGCTGGAGTCCAGGGATTGGGGCTGCTCTGGCCTCCGTGAGCGCTAGGTGCTCTCAGACACCTGTCACCTCATCCGTGCAGTCAGAAGTCCTTGGTACTTACCTTCTCTTGGCCTGTTTTTTCCTCTCAGCATTAGAGAGATAATTGTAAGCACTGTCCTGCCTGTGTTACACAATAGTTTTGGTGACCCAGGTGGAATACTTGACAAGTGTGCTTCACAGGTTGTGAATTCGCAGATATATCAGTTGTTGTCATTACAAGAAATTGTCATGGAGGTTATTTTGCTGAGGGTGAGGTTACCCTAGGACTTCATACCCATCAAGAGGTGGCAATCACTTTTCTCTTGGCTTCTGTCTCTGCTCTGAGCTGTTTCTTATGAGGCCTGGTTGGTGCGTGTGGACAGGGTTGTATCTAGTAGGAGAAGGATTGATGTCTAGAATTATTTTTAGTGTCACAGTCCCTCCCACCTTTCAGTATCTGTCAGCCTGTATTAGATTTTTTTTAAAATTATGTTTGTCAGCTTTTAAGTATGCTCAAAGGGAACTGCATTAAGAAAAATAAGGATCTTGAAGAAAATAATAAAAGATAGTAATAGACAATTTCCCTTCGATTTCATTGGCAATATATATGTATTTTATTTTCACTTGTGGTGAAATACATATAACATAAAATTTACCATTTTACCCATTTTAAGTGTACAATTCCGTAGTGTTAAGTATATTTACATCATTGTGCAGCCGTATCTCCAGAAGTTTCTCATCACACACAGCTCTATATCCACTAAACAACTTCCCGTTTCCCCCTCCCTCAGCCCCTGGCAACCACCTTTCTCCTGGGAGATAATTTTGAATGTTAGTAGTTGCACAAAAAGTTACTTTTTTTTTTCCCGTTGGGAGGAATAAGTAAAGCAAAAAATCTGAAAACTGTCAGCTTAGATTGTATCTTTGGAGCTCTTATTATTGCTCATTCATAAGGAAGTTTTTCTCTAGAAGGACAGATGTTTTGTGATGATTTCAGTTTCTATGTAAAACAATGATTGAGCATCACCATTGGAGAAAATGACAACTAAGACATTTTCAACTGTTTGCCAAACATACAGATTCTCTGACCAAAATTACTAGGTTGGTTAAAATAACATGAAGTGATTATAGAATTATGGCCTCTTTTAAGCTTTCAGCCTCTCGCCTGTGGCTCTTGGGTCTGTGGAGATCTGAATGTTCTGTCTGAATATATGTTTTGTGTGTGACATCTTGCATTTTTTTTTTCCCCAACAACAGCATGAACAGACTTAACACTTTGCCTCGCGGGTTTGGCTCCCTCCCGGCTCTCGAGGTCCTTGATCTGACTTACAACAACTTGAATGAAAGTTCTCTTCCTGGAAACTTCTTCTACCTGAGTAAGAAACTTTTAATTCTATAAATCTCCTTAAAACAGTCCTTTGCGTTCTAAAAGGGAAATTTATTTGCCGGGGCCCAAACTCCCAGAGAAATTATTGGAATCTATATTTTTTTCTTCACAGATTCCTTTTGAGTATTCCTCCATAGCTCAGCAGTATGTATATATGATATATAGTTACCTGACACCATTGTGCTGGAGTAGACTTGGTAATGTCATATTAACTTTCCAGGACAGATTATGTACCTAAATGAGGTCAAGTCTCATATTTAGCTAAGGAACTTGGCTTTCGTTTTAAAGAATGTGGAAAAAAAAATAAAAATAAAAAACCAAAACATGTGGCCTCTCCTGTTGCTTTTATAGGCTGTTTACCCAAGCATATTCTAAAAATATCCTTTAATAAACTCTCACAGAATTTTAAAAATTTCCAGCCATAATTCTTGTTTTAGGCCTTTAAAAAAGTACTCTTATTGATAATAGTCTGTATTGTCTAATATACAAACATTAAGAAATTGTTAGTCGCAGATGGACAGCGTTTATCCTTTTATACGCAAGCAGATTTCTTGCTGCAGATGCTCATAAAAATTAGGAAAAACGGAATTTTCTGAGAACTCCTGAAATATTTAGGAAAGAGTTGTTTTCCTTCAGTGAGAGTTCTGCTTTTCCAAATAGTGACATACATGGCATCTAGGAGTTCTGAATTTTCTGAGCTAGTCTCTAAAATTTCATTTTTTACCTTATCTAGACTCTTCTCTCAGACTTTCTCGAGCACCTGAAACCAACTCTAAAATATTTTCTGGGGCCATGGAAGCAATTGTTTTTATTACGTATGTTAACATACAGTTCTGTCAAGTTTTAAAACATTGGACTATAGTTAAATGTCAACAAACCAAACATGCATCAGATTATACTCCTCCTTTTTGGTTGAGGATAAAAAGATGGTTTAGGATTTTTAGCCTTCAGTAGTTTGGGTTCATGGTATTGTGTTATTTTGTGAACAAATCTGATTACTGATATTCTGTCTAAGTTAGGGTTTTCTTTATTTTTTAAACTCCATGTCATTATTTTAGCCCCTTTGTCTTCGTTTATTTTTGTCATTAAGGCTATAGAAACAAGTAATAATAATATAGCCTGATTGTGGAAACAATGAAATAGTGATTGTGGCCTTCATCACCAGAAAGCCTTTTAGTTGTTTCTTTCTTTTTAACATAGTTGCATTTACGTGAAAGAGCCCTTTTACACTAAGTACTGATATAAATGACACAGTGGTTTTCTTTGTTTTACTTTGGATGCAAATCAAGCCATAAATGTGATTCGGAAGTAATAGGAGAAAAGTAGCTATCTTTTCTGAAAGCGTATTGCGACTCCGTGCCAGAAACTGCTGGTCCCCAGTTGTTAATTGTGTCAGTCCTCTTGGATATAGCTGTTTTCCTGAACACGCCAGCCCCACAATAAGCCAGTAAATCTAAGTTTGACCTGCTTGTTATTATCGTGAGCCCTAGGTATGTCACTGGCTTTTCACCAAGCCAAGGTTATTAATCAAAGCTGACTCCCTTGTATTGATCAGACCTCAAATGGTTGGGTTCCATGCCACCCTGTTTATATATTGCTGTTTAATTTGCAGCCACCCTGCGTGCACTCTATCTAAGTGACAACGATTTTGAAATCCTGCCTCCAGATATTGGGAAGCTCACAAAGTTGCAGATAGTAAGTAATTTATCTAAATTCTCAGAAAATCAATTCACTTCTGCAGCCCTTGTAGGAGCAGAATCAAGTCAATTTGAGCAGGAGTGTGGTTTGTTTTGCAGGAATAAACCACTACTCCTGAAACTGTTTCTTGTTCATCTCCAGACACTTGTAAATAAATTGGAAGGATTGAGCCTTGTAAGAAGAGAGGGCACGAAAGAGGACAAGAGTTTCTGTTGAGCACCTCTTGGTGTGAAAATTGTTTTGACAACTCCTTGTTTTCTTATATTTAGCTCAGCCTTAGGGATAACGACCTGATCTCGCTGCCTAAGGAAATCGGGGAGCTTACTCAGCTCAAGGAACTCCACATTCAGGGGAACCGCCTGACCGTCCTGCCCCCAGAACTAGGTAAGGTTGCTGATGAATGATCTGAGTTCTGGGTTTAGTTAATAATGATGATCCAGATGCTGCAATTCTGCACAACCCTCTCTCGTCTTCTTGGCAAATCTCCTCCACCGAGGCACCCAATTCTGATCATTTCTAGTAGCATTTGTCCTTGGCCAGAGGTTAGCTGTTATGGGTTTGACCTGCCCTGATGCTGTGTTCAGCAGCTGCAGCATCCAGTGTCTCAGAAACTGTAGACAGAAGATGACCCAGCTCAGCTGCTTGCACAGGGTAGTGGAAAGAGCCTGAGATAGTGGTAATAGTCTCATTTATGGCTCCTCCTTTACTAGCTAGTGATGTTTGTTTTTATCAAACCATCACTCTTATTTTTTTTAATCCCTTAATTTTTTGTTTTAATCCCTTGAAAACTTTTACCAAATAATTAAAGTATTTATGATAGCTGCTTGAAAATACCTTTTCCAGTCATGAATTTGGTTCTCTCCTGATTCCATCTCCAGTGGGAACTGTGAAACATATTCCAGCTGATATTCCCCAGTCCTGCTCCCAGGGTGGCTGAATCTTACCACTCTGCCTCGTCATTCAGATGGTCCGGGGTGGGCTAACGACGTCCCTCAGAGGTAACGTCCAGACCAGTTATTCTGTGACTGAGGTTATGCTGCTCTTCTGGGAAAGTTTCATGAGTTCACTTTTCTTTTCTCGTGTAGACTCTCGGAATCCTCTCATTGCTTCAATACATTGAACTGCACTGTTTCCCAAACTATGACTATTTGCTTTTCTGCACCAAAATACCATAGTTTTAAAAAACACATTCAACCCAAAGTTCTTTGAGGAAGTACCTCAAATGCGTCTGGTGGTTTTACAGAGGCCAGTTATTCTCAATTAGGATGGCAGCTCCATGAGCGCAGAAGTTTATATTTGTCCCCTGCTCTGTCCCCGGTGCCTGTCATGTGCTAGGTATGAAGTAGGTGTCAAGGGACATGTACTGAATGAGTGAATGAAACAAGGACCTCAGATAGCAAGGTGTTGGGAAGGCCACCAGGAGGCGGAGTTTGACTGCTCTCCAGAGTCGCGCTGTCCGGTATGGGAGCCACAAGACACATTCCAAGTCCTCAGTAGCCACAGGTGGCCCCATTGGAAAATGCAGATAGAGAACATTTCCATCAGTACTTCCAAAGGGAAGTTCTGTTGGGCAGCACTGGTCCAAAGGAAGAGCATTCACATGATTTCATGGAACAAATGTAAAGTTTCACCCCCGCTTTTCCCATCTGCTTTAGCTCCTTCGTTGGTGTAAAAAGTCTAGAGGCATTTGTTATTGATTTTAAGGGCTGAGGCCTTCCCTTCTCTAAGTTACAAGGAGCCAAGTCTCACTTTAGGAACAGGCTACAGGCTAAAGGATCAGGAAAAGATCTTTGCAAAAGTTTTTAAGGCACAAAACTTCTCGTCAAAAGAAAGATTCTGTATGGTGACTGTGAACCATTGGTGTTAGCATGAGTAACACCTGGGACTTTTGCAGACTACAGATACTGCTCCCTCCCCAGCCTGCTGAATCAGAACCTGCACACGTGAGACTAATTCTTGTGTAGTTGGTAACGCTCCCTCAGTGCTTCTGGCGTGCATACTTGGTTAGTGTGATTAAAAGAAGTGAAAAAAACAATGTGTATTTTGTTGTCGTTTTATTTTATTTCATTTTTCAAGCCATGAGGCACTGTAGGTCATTAGATTAATCAATGATTTCCATCAGGTAATAATTTGTTAGAAAAATACTTAGTTGAACCCACATATACATATGTACTTAAATGTCTTGGAATCTTACTCATATTGCCCATCTTATTTCAGTCCTGCCTGTAGTCATATTTGTCTCATGTTTCTGTTAAGCTCCCCAATAACAAGTTAGATATTTTTTATTCAAGAGTAGAATTGAGAGGGGCTGGCCCCGTGGCCGAGTGGTTAAGTCTGTGCGCTCCGCTGCAGGCGGCCCAGTGTTTCGTTGGTTCGAGTCCTGGGCGTGGACATGGCACTGCTCATCAAACCATGCCGAGGCAGCATCCCACATGCCACAACTAGAAGGACCCACAACGAAGAATATACAACTATGTACCGGGGGGCTTTGGGGAGAAAAAGGAAAAAATAAAAATTAAAAAATTAAAAAAAACAGAGTAGAATTGAGAAGGAAATTGTTAAATGACTTTATTTTTGCGAGCTATACCTAGAAAAGCTTAATCTCAACATCTGTCTGGTGGCAGTTTTCCCTAATTGCAGGCAAACACTTAGCTAGAAATAAATGATAAACCCCTGGGAGTTTCTGTTAAAAATCTCAACTCAAGATGGAGACAGATGTATTATTTATTTTTGGACAGTGATTTTTTTCAAGTCAAGAATAAAATAATACACAGTCATGTAATAGTAGCTATTATAATAGCAGCCAGTATGTATTAAGGCCTCGTGTGCCCTGGCCCTATGATAAAGTGCTTTTTCTGCTCTGTCTCCTGGAATCGTCATAAGAATAGTAAGCCAACTTTTTAGAGGAGAGAAAACTGAGGCATAGAGAGGGTTGCTGACTTGTCCATAGGGATCCAGTTATTGAGTCACGGAGGCAAGATTTGGACCCTGATAGTCTGTCCTCCAGGCCCATATTCCTAACCTCTGCAGTCTAGTTCTTCCCATCTGTGTCCTACTAAGAGGATTCCTAGAATGCGGTTTCCAAGTTGGAACAAAACACGACACCTGCCCAGCCCCCGCCCCACAATGGTGGCAGGAGGAGAGTGATACAGTGTGAACAATTGCATGCCTGGCACCAGGATGGGGGCAGCAGGGCTAGAATAACACTGTGTGAAATGCAGATGAGGTGGCATCTGCAAAACGAATTGCTCTGCTGGTACTCCATTCCAGGCCACTTGCATTGTCCCAGAGGTTCTTTCCCCTCAGTAAATATCCAGCCACAGGAGGAATGTCTTTTGTTTGGCTGTGTACTCCATATCTGAGGTGATCTGGAGCTGCCTGGCTGGCTGACGAACTGTGGTAGGGACTGAAGTACTTGAAGCTTATTATATCTGTTCCTACAGCACCCACTGGCTGCAGGGTGCATTTTTTTTTTTTTTTTTTTTTGAGGAGGAAAATTTCGCTCTGAGCTAACTACTGCCAATCCTCCTCTTTTTGCTGAGGAAGACTGGCCCTGAGCTAACATCGTGCCCATCTTCCTCTACCTTTATATGTGGGATGCCTATGACAGCATGGCATGCTAAGTGGTGCCATGTCCACACCCGGGATCTGAACCAGTGAACCCCGGGCCGCTGAGAAGCAGAACGTGCGAACTTAACCACTGTGCCACCGGGCTGGCCCCTGCAGGGTCCATTTTAAAGTACAGCTAGTGATCTCTCCCCTGTGTATTCATTTTTTTTCTTTTACATATCTGAATATGCAGGGTAAATGCTTTTGAGATTTCTGTGAAGTTTCCTTTAAAAATAAATTTGGAGTTTCTTAAGTTGAGACCTTGTTGGTAAGAGTATTTGAACCAAGCAAGAGACTTCAGATGAGTTCTGATTTGTCAGATCTAAGGACGTGCAAGGATGACACAAAATAAAGTCAGGGGCTTGGTGGGAGTTTTCTTATGTAATTGTATTACTTTCCTATTGTGCATCCCTGAATAAGCTACTTTAACCGTTATGCCTGGTTCCTAAACTGTAAAGCACTTGATTTGATGTTAGTCCATATTCCTATAGGAAATTAGATAGCAGTTGGGTCTGTCATTCACCCATTCATTTATTCATTCCTTCAAACATTTATTAAGTTCTTATTTTACAACAGGTTTTGTCTCCAAGGAAGTTCCTTTTCCAATAAAGTAAAATTCACTTATTCGACAGCTGTTTATTGAGTCCCTGCTTCATGTTTTATTTCCTGAGGATAAATCAAGAGACAAAACACCCCTTATGACATTCTGGTGGGGGAGGATGGATGGATAGATGGATGGATGGATAGATAGCAAGCATATCAGATGATGCTAAGTGCTCTGGGAAAAAATTAAGCGTGGGAGGTATCCACATAGAGGGGAAGGTCTTGCTGTATTATACAGAATGATCAGAGAAAGCCTCACTCATAAGGTGGTGTCATTTAAGCAGAGACCCAAAGAAGGGAGGGAGCTTTCCTGGCAGAGGGAAGAGCAAGGGCAAAGGTGGGCATGTGTCTTGAGGAACAGCAAGACTAGTGTGGCTGGAACAGAGTGAGCGAGGGGGAGAGTTGGAAGAGATGAGCTTAGATAGGAAGTGGGACTAGGTCACATGGGATCTTGTAGGGCATCGTAAGGATGTTGGCTTTCACTCTGAGTGAGATGGTACAGTAGGCTGAATAAGGGTACCCTAAGGATGCCCCCATCCTTATCATCAGAACGTAGGAAGATGTTACATTGCCTGGTTAAAGGACTCTTCAGATGTGACTTAGAATCTTGACATGGGGAGGTTATCCTGAATTACCAAGGTGAGCTCAGTGTAATCACGAGTCCTTAGAGGTGGGAAGCAAGAGGATCAGAGACAGTAGTAGAAGATGTGATGACAGAAACAAGAGGTTGGAATCATGTCTGGAAGGGGCCAGGAGCCAAGGAACATGGGCGGCCTCCAGCAGCTGGAAAAGACAAGGCAGTAGAATTTCTCTGAAGCCTCCAGAAGGAGTGCAACCCTTCTGCATTCATCCAGATGGTGGTAGTGGTCAGATTCTGGGTCTGTTTCAAAGGTAGAACTAACGGGAATCTGTGATGTTTTAGATGAAAGGGGAGAGAGGGAAGATTGACTGTGAGGTTTTGGACCTGGGGAACTAGCAGGATGGGGAAGATAGTGGGAAGGGGGGTTGGGGAGATGTGGGAGGAGAGGAGCTAGTCGTGAGCTGAGTTTGGGTGTCCTCAATTTCAGATGCCTTTTGGATGTCTAATCAAGAAGGCAACTGGATATTAGGATCTGGAGTTCAGGAGAGAAATCTGGGCTGCATGTATAATTTGGGGCGTTATCAGCTTAAATGTGATGCCACAGATTGGATGAGGTCCCTTAAATGTGACCGTAAAGGGTGGAAGAGAGAGCCGTGAAGCACTGGTTCATAAACACTGAAAGCAGAAGGATTGGAGACCTTTATGAGTCAGGCTGCCTCCCAGGCGAGCATCTGTGGCAGTCTCGGTGGCTGTGGTGCCCCTGGCTGGCCCCGTGTGCTCATGCAGTGGGTATGCTTTCGCTTCATAGGAAAAATGGGTTCCCTTATGAGGCAGATTGAGGCTGCTCCTTTTTTCCTGACCCCTGCTAACTCTGCCAGCGAAGGAGTGAAATAGACACAATTGAAATGGTCTCCTGAGTCTGCCTGAATCTAAGTCTCTTTGGACCCGTATTTTCAGCCAGCAGCTAATCTCTGCTTCTAAAAAGCAGCAGTGTGACTAACTGAAGTTTCGCCCACTTTTAATTAATGGGAGAATTAATTAGTGGAGTGGAGAAAGGGCCTGCATTGGTAGGGGAGGAAGGGAAGGCAGGCATCCTGACCAATCTTCAGAAGAGATAAAGCTGCGGAGTCAACAGCCTTATGGTGGTTTCAGAGCTCGTGTCTCTGTGGGCCATCTTTTGTTCTGCTTTTGCATTTTGTCGCGTGCACGTGAGACAGTTGTGGTCTTATGAGCTGGAGATGTGAGATGTATGTTTTCGTATGGTCTCTTTCCTAAGTTTTCCAGGGTTCAGTTAGTTGCTCTTGATGGAATCATTTCTGGTTTCTTGGCTTCGAGACGGTCGTGAGACCTCTTCTCCTGCTTTTGTCAGCCAGATAATTGCCGTTGGTGAAGGAAATTGCATTGGTCAGTTAGGCATGCAAGAAACCAAAGTGTTTGAGATGTCAGAACCTTATCTACACCAGTTTGTGTATCCTTTGAGAGCAATGCTACATACACCTGGGCTCACTGCCTTTCTGACCTACTGTATGTGTCAGTAATCAATAGCAATTTTTATTACAGAAATATGAGAAGCATATGTATTCTTTCTAGCGTGCTCCTGAACGGTGGAAACGAATATTAATCCCATTCAGAGAGTAAATGTTGTCGTGAATGAGTTTCCCTCCAGTTGTATTTTCCAGAACGGACAGAATTCAGAAAGAGTGGATATACCAGCCTAAAATCCTTCCATTACACCTCTTAATCCTTTTCTTTATGGGCATTGAGAAGCTGCAGAAAAATCTTGTCTACTGAGGCAGGCAAGAAGGCAATGCAGTGTTCTCTCTTTGGTCAATCAAGTCCCAGGTTATAAGTGTCTTGTTTATCTTCTCCTGTGTTATTGTCACTCTGTCAGTTGATTCCCAATGATCTCATCCAGAGGTTTACAACGTGCTGAAATGTATGCAGTAGATGGTAAGGCTTTGTCTCTTCCTCACTGGGCTGGGGCTCCAGTCTCGCTCGCTATCCCAATTCCTTGCTCTGTAACTGTGGGTAAGTTATTTTATCTTCCATGCCTCATGTGGTATGAGGGTAATAATAACCCTACTTCAGAGTGTTGTTGTGAGGATTAAAATAATCTGTGTAAAGAATTTAGCCCCATGCCAGGAGTAAGTACAGCCGCTCAGTAAATGTTAGGTAAATGAACACAGGCACACAGGTGCGTGTGTATGGGTGTGTATAGTGTGTATACATGTACACACACCCCAGTGGATTTCATACTGTTAAACTCTGGCTGTTTAAAGGCTGCTTTTCTGAAACTTGGGCTCTTCTAAAACAGTCTAAGCATCGTGGTCGCCCCAAATCCCACCCTTTGACAGGGGAGAAGCAGTTAGCCGTCAGCGAGAACAAGAAGGTCCAAGACCTGAAGTGTCTGTTGCCCGCTGTGATTGGTGGGTTTATCAGGTGGTTAAAAGAAAGGCTGTTGAATTACCCTCCGGTGTACAAGCTGAGAAGAAGCCTGGGCGGTGTCAGAGAGAGAGGCCGGGGTAGAGAAGGGGAGGAGAAGGTGAAGATCAGAGGGAGTGGCTCTGCACGGCACACAGAGTGGACAGGAGGCTGGCAAGAAGCATCTCACTGCCACCCTTTCAATCGCATCATCATAATTTTAATAATATACTTTGTGTGTGTGTGTGTGTGTGTGTGAGGAAGACTGGCCCTGAGCTAACATCTGTTGCCAATCTTCCTCTTTTTGCTTGAGGAAGATTGTTGCTGTACTATCGTCTGTGCCAGTCTCCCTCTATTTTTATGTGAGATGCCACCACAGTGTGGTTTGATGAGCAGTGCTAGGTCTGTGCCCAGGGTCCGAACCTGTGAACCCTGGGCTGCCGAAGCAGCGTGTGTAAACTGAGCCACTGTACTACCAGGCTGGCCCCGATAATACACTTTTAATTTCACTAGTGATTTTCCAAGTCTCTGCCTTTTTGTGAGTTTATATGGAGGCTGGGAGCAGGTCACCTGGTTCTTCCACCTAGAAAGCTCTGTGGTTAGCTTTTTGCTTGGACCATTGGTGGCTTCATTCATTCCTTAATTCCTTCATTCATTCACTTGTTCACTTTTTGACATCCTTTGTATGAGTATAAACTTGTCCCTAAGTATTGAATACTTCGCAGTGTTTGCACTAATTAGATTCACTTCTTCATCCCATATTAAGATATTAAACTGCCTCTCTGCAAGAAGCAATTGTTTTCCAATTGTTTAATTTCTCCCTGTCTTATGTTACCTTTTGTGATAGTGCTCATTTCATTGACGATTTTTTTCCTCCTCCCAGAACTTGTGATAATCATTGTTCTGAACTAATTGTCCACATTTTTTAATATTACTGATGTGTGCATACACTGTAATCCTTTTGCCACTTGTCTACATATTAGTAATTTATTTCACATGTAAAGCACACTAAACCCGTCTTTCTAAATCTTTATTATTTTGTTATAAATGAAAACTGTTAAAGATCCAGAATGTGATGTCTGACTCCTTTGGAGTTGGGCAAACTAGTTTAGCTATGCTGTGCAGTCTTTTAACTCTTTTCTTAAGAAAAGATGTAACAGCAGTTATTAACCATCTCTAGAATAATCAGACACCAAGGACATAGTAAGAAGTTAAAAAAATTTTCTAGATTCTCTATTCTGAATAATTATCCACCCTAACCCCAGGCCACTTTATATTGTTATCAGAATTGGTTTTCTCTATCTAAATCCTGTTACTTGTGAAAGGTAGAGATGGGTCACGATCTGTTAATTAGGCTAAGAAGTGGTCCTTCTGAATTTGTCATCTTTCCTATTTCTCTTCTCCTTGATTTTGTTGATGATGTCCATCTTAGACTTGTGAATGAAGTCAAGACATGGGACTGCGTAATTGAGAGGGCGGTATGTGGCACCAGGTTGCCTAGGGTGCGGTCCTGTCTCTACTCATCACAGGATGGGTGACCTTGAGCGTGTCACTTACCCATATGGTAGTCACTGGCCATAATTAAGTAGCACTTGGCCTTTTTCCAATGGGGGTACAGTTTCTAGTTCACTGAGATCCTCACCTGACCCAGTTAAGATTCCTGACAAAATGAAAATGAAGAAATTACATAACAGAATTATACAATGTTTTGGATATTTTGTTTTCCTTTTAAAATTAATTTTAATATACAAAAATATAGCACAATATCATGATCCTATTACTGACTGGACAGTTGTAGGATTCATAAAGTTTAGTTTGGAATGCTGCTGGCGATGTGGTCTGGATAATGATGCATGAGTTTAAAACTATACAATAAACATAGTCTCATTTCAAACTCATTTGTAGAAAATGCCCAGAATTTGAGACTTTTTGGAAGTGCTATTGGTCCAGACTCCTCACTTGCATTATTGGGGTTTTTTTGCTCCTCCTACTACATTCCTTTCACTGGCCTCTGTATGCACTTGAGTTTGTAAACCCTAATTTTACTCCTGGACCCAGTCTTTCTGTGTTGGAAACAGTGGCCGCATGCAGGAGTCTAGTGGCTGGGTGCAGGAAGCATTCGGTGCCCCTTGGTTCCGTAACAGTTGCTCCTGCTGTTATTCATCTTATCAATATTTTCAGTAGTGCTCTTCATCTCTGTCTCTCCCCTTTAGAAGAAGTGGCTGATTCTGGCTCTGAGATCCTCCTCCCGGAAGCCCTCAGAGAAAGTTGCTGTCAAGAGCTGGGTGAGATGGAGGAGTCTGGCACAAGGGCTTGTGATGAGCAGGGAGAAGTGGGTGCAGGTCTTCAGAGAGGAGCCAGGGAGAAGGAAGAGAAAGGAGGCAGGAGGTGCTGGTGCACGTCTTTGCATGTTTATATCCTTTATGGGTTAAAGGTTTATCATTTTAGTGTTTTGTGTTGATCCAAAGAAGCCAAAAGAATGTAAGAGGAGAGAGCGAATATTTCTTGAGCATGTAAACTGTCCCATTAGGCATTTTATATGTCTTCTCATTTAAATCTCACGATAGCTGTGGGAAGTTGGGGGCTTTCTCCCCATTTTGTGGGTGGGGAATAATAAGGCTCTGAGAGGTTTAGTCACCTGCTGAGGTCACACAGCCAGTTAGACTAGAGCTGGCCTGTAGAACACATGCCACAAGCTGTGCTAACTACGCCAGGTTAACCAAGGGTAGGACCATTTGCTAATTCTGTTTTGTGCCATTTCTGGAACAAAGCAAAATATATTAGTCTAGGGCCAGCCCTGGTGGCCTAGTGGTTAAAGTTCAGCATACTCTACTTTGGTGACCCAGGTTTGGTTCCTGGTCGTGGAATCACACCACTCATCTGTCAGTTGCCATGCTGTGGTGGCGGCTCACATAGAAGAACCAGAAGGACATAGAACTAGAAAATACAACTATGTACTGGGGCTTTGGGGAGAAAAATAACATTAGTCTATGTAAGAAATAACATTTTTATGAATAAAAGGCTCTGTGGGTCAGATACCAGTGAAGATACGCACTCCAAAAGACATAACTGTTAGTCTCTGAAATGGTTGCCAAACGCCATGAGATGTTAGCTTAATAGAGTGGTAAGCGGCAGGTACTTTCTGCGTGGAATTATAGACGCTGCCACTTGTGCAAAATCGAATTTGTCAATTGGTCACGAACATGTTTGAAGTTACTTTTAAGCTAGGTAGAATTTGTAAATACCTCAGTTTTTACACAAAATATCATCATTTACAAAATAATTTTATAGACTTTATCTCAACTCTATAATCTAGGCAAGGAGAGCTCTTTGGCCACCATTTAAAGATGGCGAAACTGAGCCAGCTTTGATGGCCTAGCAGTTACGGTTCGGCGCTCTCTGCTCTGGTGACCTGGGTTCAGCTCTTGGGTGTAGAACCACCCCACTCATCCATCAGTAACCGTGGTGTGGTGGTGGCTCATATAGAAGAACCAAAGATCTTACAGCTGTCCGCAACTATGTATTGAGGCTATGGGGGGTCAAAAGTAAGAAACAGAAAAAGGAGGAAGATTGGCAGCAGGTGTTAGCTTAAGGAGAATCTTCCCCCTGCCAAAGTAAAAAGGAAAAAAGATGGCAAAACCAAGATGTATAGGGAGCTAGTGACTTAGCCAAAGCTATGTTATTGACATGGCTTGTTACTGACGGAGTCAGATTTTTAGTTCATATCTTTTGACTTCAAAAATAAGTATTCCTCCTGATAGTATAGCCATAAATGTATTAACAATGAGCCAATAAAAAGTCATCATTGGGGCCTGCCCGGTGGTGCAGTGGTTAAGTTTGCATCTTCTGCTTCAGTGGCCCGGGGTTCGCAGATTCAGATCCCAAGTGTGGACCTACACACCACTTATCAAGCCATGCTGTGGCAGGCATCCCACATGTAAAAGAGAGGAAGATGGGTATGGATGTTAGGTCAGGGCCAGTCTTCCTCAGAAAAAGGAGGACGATTGGTGGCAGATCTTAGCTCAGGGCTAATCTTCTCAAAAAAAAGTCACCATTTATCATTAGATGACAGATTATCGTGATTCTAAACATATGCCTTAATTCTATTCTTTGAAAAATATGGAAAATGTGAGGGATAGGAAACTTTGAATTTTGACTTGAATTATATCACATGCTCTTACATTTTATTTCTGTGTTAATATTCCTTTTGCCATACTTCACAAAAAATAACGTATCCTATTCTTTGATTCCCGTGGTCTAGGTTGATAATCAAACATGACTCCCGTCAGGTCTCCTCCATGATATTTTTTAACAAGTTCCATTTTATATATTCGATTTCAGCGAATCTCGAGCCCCAGAAAATGCTTTAAGTGTGGATTTTAAAAATGCTAAGCGAATTATATTTCTGCCTGGTGAGTTATTGCTTTAAAGGGGGTGGGAAGTTGCAACACATAAAACGTTTCCATTCTGTCTTATAAATTTCAGGAAGCCCAATGTCAGGTTCATTGTGATTGAACATGTGCATCAATCTGTGTTAACGCCGGCTGGGAAAGCATGCCACTGTTTGCAGTGGACCATCCTTTGATTTAATAGGACACTAAATGTATTCTTGCCCTGGGAGAAATGCCGGCAGTACTGAGATTCCAGATGTAATTTTTTTTTTTTATTCCAGAGGCGTATCTGTAAATACAGTTCCTATCATCTGAACACATATATAATAGCTTGCATTTATGTAGCATCACCTTCAAAGCCTCTCTCATGTATAATATTATTCTTATATTAAAAATAAGCAGTGTTATACTGAGTCAGACCCGAATGGTATTGTGTGTGTGTGAATGTGAGTTTCTTTTGCAGGGGTTGGGGTTTGGAAGGGGCGAAGGATGATGTCCTTCATGTTGTCAACACCAGAAATTTAGTGATAGGATAAGCCAGAGCTTTGGGTCCAACTCCTCATGGGTCATAGTTATGTTTATTTAGACCTTTCCAGAATCATTCACGTTTTCAACCAAGTGTTAATTCCATAAGTTGACTACCTACTGCACGAAAGCATCTAGTGGTGCCATTTGTGCTTCTGTAGAGTCTTCGGCAGCAGCCCGCATTCTAATATTATTAAACACGCCCATGTTCACTGTCAGTACACGTTTGGCGATGTTCATAGGCATCAGTACTCTCTGTTGCCTTTTAGATTTGCTGTTTTAAGAAGAATGGCTCTTGTCCTTGGACAGCCCCTAGCTACCTTATTGTGTCAGATTCTGACCTCTGGCCCTGTATACGGTGTTTTCTTGTAATCTGTTGGGTTAAGGGAACTGCAGTAAATGAAACAGACATAATCTCTGCCCTTATAAGGGGAATCTTTGAAAGAAACAACTAAACAAAGAGTCGAAAATGACAAAACGGAAATTAAACTGATACCCAGATCTGCTAGAAGGTCAGCTCCAGTGTTACACTTGAGCTTGCTTCCTTCAGAGAAAAGAGAACGCCACCCTCTTCTCTCACCTGGGTTGCCCTAAGAACCTCCGAACTGGTTGCCCTGCTTCCTCTCTGGCTCCTTCCAGTCCAGTCTTCACACAGTAGTCAGGTTGGTTTTGTAAAATCCCAAATAGGATTATATCACTTCTGAGATTGGAATGCTTTAGTGTACTCTGTTGAGCTATGAGACCCCAAATGTTGAATATAAGTGGCAAGAGCAGACATCCTTATCTTACTCCTGATCTCAGTGGGAAGGCATCCAGTCTTTCCCCATTAAGTGTGTTTTCTGTGAGTTATTTGTAGATGACCTTAGTCAAGCTTAGGAAGTGCCCTTCAATTCCTTGTTTGTAGAATGATTTTATCATGAAAGGGTGTAGGATTTTGTCCATTGCTTTTTCTGTATCTGTTGAGATGATCATGTGGTTTTTATTTTTGGTATTTTCCTTTTTATGTATTTCTGGATTTGATTTACTAATATTTTGTTTTAAGTTCTTCCACTTTGTTCCGTTCATGAAGGATATTGGTCTGTAGTTTTTTTCTTGTCTTACAGTATGCTTTTGTATCAGGAATATCCTGGTCTCGTAAAACGTGTAAAATTGATATTATTCTTCTTTAAAGGTTTGAAAGAATTCATTAGTGAAGCCATCTGGGTCTTGAGTTTTCTTTGTGAAAAAGTTTTGAATTATGTATTCATTTTTTTTTCATAGATAGAAAGCTCTTCAGATTTTCTATTTTTTTAGTGTTGGTAATTTGCATATCTCAGATTTCGTGTATTTCTTCTAAATTGGTCTGTAGCATCTATAATGATGTCCCCATTTTCATTTGTGATACTAGTAATTTGTGCTTCTTTTTTCCTCCCTTTGATTGATCTAGCTAGATTTCATCAGTTTTATTGCTCTTTTCAAAAAAACCCGTGTTGTTGTTTCATTGAATTCCTTTATTCTTTGTTTTGTATTTCATTGACTTCCTTTTTTTCTGCTCATTTTGAGTACAATTTGCTTTGCTTTTTCTAACTTCTTTAGGGGAAAGCATAGATCATTGCTTTTGAATCTTTATTCTCTAGTATAAGCATTTAGAGAAATAAATTTCTCTCTAATCACTATTTTAGCTAGATCCCACATTTTTTGTTTTCATGATCATTCAGTTCAAAATATTTTCTAGTTTCCCTTGTAATTTCTTCTTTGGCATGTGGGTTATTTAGAAATGTTTTGTTTTCAAGTATTTGAAGATTTTATAATCATTTTATTATTGATTTCTAATTTAATTACATTATGATCATAAATTATAATCTATATGATTCTCAACTTTTTAAAATTTATTGACTTGTTTTATGGCCTAGCATGTTAATGATTTTTCCATGTGCACTCGCTATGTGAAATTATGTACCCTGTGAGATTATATACAGTGTTCTGTAAATGTCAGGTCAAATTGGTTGATATAAGCTCCAATAGCATAGTTTTTTTCTTGTCAGCTATCTTTTAAATAAGAAAAGGGAAAAATATCTTTAGTGTTTATTGACATATTTACCTTTTCTGGTGCTCTTCATTCCTTGATGTAGATACAGGTTTCCGTCTGATATCATTTACATCCTGAAGAATTTCCTTTTATACTTCTGCTAGTATAGTCCTTTGTGGCCACACATTCTCTCAGCTTTTCTTCATCTGAAATATCTATTTTGCCTTCATTTTAAAGGATTTTTTTTCATAGGTATAAAATTTTAAGTTGACAGTTTGGGGGTTTTTTTCCTTCCAACACTTCGAAGGTAGTGTTCTATTGTCTTCTGGTTTGTGTTGTTTTGGCTTCATTCTTGTGTTTTCTGTATATGTCTATTTTTCTACAGTTGCTTTTAAAATTTTCTCTTCATAAATGGTTTTCAGCAGTTTCATTATGTGCCTTCCTGTGGTTTCCTTTGTTCCTTCTTCTTGAGGGTTTTATGGAACTTCTTTGATATATGAGTTTATACTATTTATCAAATTTGATAAGTTTTTAGCCATTATTTCTATATTTATTTGTTTACTTATTTAGCTAGCTGTCCCTCATGTCTGTCTCTTCTTCTGGATGTCGTATTACACTTACGTTAGATTGCCTGGTGTCTTCCACAAGTCACCTGCACAAAACTTTTTGTTTTATCTTGTTTTGTTTCTTTTCAACCTTTTCCCCCCATTTATGCTTCAGTTGGATAGTTTCTTTTGCTTTGTCTTCAAGTTAATTGGTTTTTCTTTCTGCAGTGTCTAATCGCCTGATAAGCCTATTCAGTGAAATTTTCATTTCAGATCGTGTATTTTTCAGTTCAGTTGTAACCATATAGTTCTTCTCATTATTCTATTTGTCTATTAATAGTTCCTATTTATTTGCTTATGCTCATGTTTTCCTCTAATTTCTTGCACACATTTTAAATAGCTGTTTTCACATTTTTGTCTGCTAACACAATTTCTGAATCTGTTTCTGTTGACTGATTTTTCTCTTGTTGATAAATCACCTTTTTTTGTTTCTCTACATGTCTAGTGTTTTTTTTTTACTGTATGGTAGACATTTTGAATAGTATACTTTTGACTGGATGGATGTTATAATCTCTCTTCGTGGGCTGTTGAGTTTCCTTCTGGGAAGCAATTAATTTATTTCCCACCAGCTTGATTCTTTCAAGGCTTGTTTTTAACCTTGACTAGGGTTGGTCTGGACTAGCCTTTACTCCAGGGCTAGATCAGCCCTCTTCCTAAGACTTTCAGGATCTCTATCTAAGGAACAGGCTCTTCAGTGAGGTCTCTACTCTCTGGCTGATCAGAAAGTGAATGTTTCCTAGCCTTGTGCAAACTCCAGTAATTGTTTGGCTTACATGTCCTCTATAGTTCGTTCCCTGTTAGTTTATATTTTTCTTTCCTAGCCTGGAGGAGTCTTGCCCTGGACACTGCAGTTATTATTCAGCCAAAGAGTCATAGGAACTCTCTGCAGGTTTCTGGGGCTCTTTTCCTTTCTAGCTCCTTTCTTTCTACCACCCTGCCTCGAAAATTCCCATTACCTTGGTAGCCTCAAATGCTGATCTTTCTGCAACACCACTGTGGTTTGATCCCCCACTTCCTGCATGACTGTCTGGAACTGCTTCTGGGAGAAAATTAGGGTAATCGTGGGGTTCTTCTCATTTCACTTCTCTCAGGAATTATAGTCTGGGGCTGCCTATTGCCCAGTATCTAAAAGCAGTTATCCATTTTGTCCAGTTACTTCATCATAGCTCGAAGCAGAAGTCAGGATTAGTGTTTGGTAATCTTCACTGTGGGCAGGTGAAGTGAATGAATGAATACAGTTATTTTTCTGCCTCTTTCTTGCTCATTTACACAGCCTCAAGAAGTTACTTTAATTCACTTTATCCCTTCAACCTTGCACTCACTGGCTTGGTGTTGTAGCAGACATGGAAGTATTATCATGCTTTTCATCCTCCATGTTACTTCCAAATGTTCAGTAAGACCATTTCCACTTTCACTCTTGATATTACCACATTTTTAACCCCTAGAATAATCTCTTGGTCTTGACTGCTTTTTGGATTATCGTTTAAGCCACTGTTACAGCTAAGACCAGCCATGTAAGTTTGCAAGGGCTGCTGTAACAAATTATCACAGAGCGGGTGGCTTAAACAGCGGAAATTTATTTTCTTGTACTTGTGGAGGCAGGATGTTCTAGATGGTGGTATCAGTAGAATTGCTTCTTTTTCTGGCCTATAAGGGAAGGATCTCTTCTAGACCTCTCTCTTTGGTTCGTAGACGGCCGCCTTCTTGCTGTATCTTCATAGTTGTCCCTCTGATGTGCACGCATGTCTGGTGTTTCTCTCCATGTGTCCAAATTTCCTCTTCCTATAAGGATGCTGGTCGTATTGGATGAGGGCACACTCTAATGACCTCATTTTAACTAAATCACTTCTGCAAAGACCCTGTCTCCAGATATAGTCTCTTTCTGAGCTACTGGGAGTTAGGACTTCAACATGAACTTTTGGATGGAAGACACAATTGAGCCCGTAGCACCAATCATTTTTCTCATCTCTTTATTTATAAAACTTGGTGTAAAACTTGATGTCCTTTGAGACTGTGTCATTGTTCACATGGCTACTTATGGCTGTCGATCCCTTTTATTTTGCAACAATAGGTCAGGTTTCTTTAAGCCATCATTTTTTATCTTTTCGAGAATCACTGACTCCTTTGAGAAACCAGTGAAACCTATATAGAGCCACTCTCCCCAAAATATGTTTTCACATGTGAAACTTTACATATAATTTCGAGAATTTTAAAGGCTCCCAAATCCATCTATGGACCCTTCAATGTAGAATTTCCACCCCAGATATTCTTAGTTTTAACCCTTTGTTCTGGGTTCTATTTGCTGACTATCATTTATATATATCTGCCAGACTTTCTTCTGAATCACATGCAGGTAAAAAACAATGACTGAGCCCAAGATATGTGAATGGATTGTGCATGACGTTATAGCTGGAGAAAGAGGAAAGACATTCATCACTCATTTGATTGGTTCTCTTTTGAGTCTAGTTCATAGGATACAACGGTAGCTGGCCGTATATAAACTTTAAAGGGGTGTTCGCTTTTTTCCCCTTGCATTAAAAGGTTATGTGCTGCAATGTGAGACAAATAAATCATGATTCTCTACAACAACAGCGTTGTAGTCAGTTATATAAATTGCCAGTGAAACACTAAATCTGTCACTTTGTGTGTTCTGACCATTTAACAATTGGAACAGTGTTGGAAAAGAGGGCTGCCTGGAAACAAAAGAAGCAAATAAAGTGGCAGATGCAATTAGCAAGATCAATGGTTGGTGTTAAAGGTTCATTGTTTGGTCATTTCAGTTGATCCAAGCAATTGCTATCCAAGAGACTTCGCTAGCTATAATTTGCTGTAAAAGAATACAGAAAAGTGAGCTGCCCAACTTTACAACATCTTGGAGGATGTTATTTCTCAGCTTACTGTGTTCCTTAGGACAGTGACCAAAAGATCAAGCTTGTTCTTTTCATTCATGCTTTTCATTGATATTACAGAACTTTTGCTCGCCCTGTAAACTTTTTTGACTTAACTGTTCACCTGCTTATTTAACAAAAATCTCCCGGTCCGTGTTTGAATCCTTCGTAGCAGTTCTTTGAATCTCAGTTTATCACAACTTTCTGTTTCTTCAGGCTGCCAGATTGTGCACTGTCAAGTCGTAACCTCAGGATGACTTCCTGAACTGCGGCCAACACCACTTTGAATAGCATTGAATTATCTGTGTTAATAAGATTTTTATAACTTTGTGTTTCATTGTCTTAAATTGGTCAGTTTTTATAAGTGAAGAAAGTTGGAAATGTGCCAATAATGATGATGATGATGATAATGACACTAGTAGCTCCCATTTATGAGTGTTTGTATCTCCTAAATAAGATATTTAATTCTAAATAAGGTCTTCCTATAAGGTGGAGCTACTGTGTCACCCATTTTACACATGAGAAAACTGAAGCTTAAGGTGACTTGCCACAGTCACAGAGGTGGAAAATCTCTTCTCTGTCAGACTCCTTGCTTTTAACCATTACTTATGTTCTCTGGAGTCTCTTAAATGCTTATTACCTAATATCTTTCCAGACCTTGTGAAAGACACAAAAGGTATGATGCAGTTCTCTCTCCCACAGAGCCAATAGCCTAATGAAACCTAAAACGGTTAAGGAGCTATTAAATTAGGACACCAAATGTAATTGCAGTAGGATTGCAGGCTGGGGAAGATCAGCATGGCTTTGGATAGTTTAAAAAGCCATCAGCTTGGGCTGCCATAACAAAAATACCTTAGCCTGGGAGGCTTAAACAATGGAAATTTATTTCGCACTGTTCTGGAGGCAGGAAGTCCAAGATCAAGGTGCCGGCTGACTTGGTTCCTGGTGAGGACCCTCTTCCTGGTTTGCAAGAGGACACCATGTTGCTGGGCCCTCACGTGGCAGAGAGAGTTGTCTCTTCTTAGAAGGGCACTAATCCCATTCATGAGGGCTCCACCCTGATGACCTAGTTACCTCCCAAAGACCCCAACTCCAAATAGCATCTCATTGGTGGTTAGAGCTTCAAGAATAATGGGAGAGACAGTCCATAGCAAGCAGAGATGAGATGTCAACTGGCCCTTAGCAGAAGCCGCAACAATAAAAGACAAAAGAAAAGCAATGGTGTATATTAAATTTCTTGACTTAAATACAAATTTAGTCATCTCCTAGTATAGCCTCCTCCAGCACTCATCGAAACTTCTCCCTTTCACATAGCTAGGTGTTCTGTGACTGGTTGGACAACTTTGAGCATCCCCATAGTGAGATGCTGCTCATGCTGTTCCTCCCCATTTAGCCCAGTTGGTTCTCAGAGTTTGTGAGATCATGGGCTACTTAAGGAAGCTAATGAAAGCTATGGATTCTCCCTAGGCAAAAAAAGTGTATACATGCTCGTTGGAACTGGGCTTAAAAACGTCCATCCTGGCCCTACCCTACACTATCAGCTTATTTTAACCACTCTTGGAGGTGTTGGAGATAAATGGCAGAGCTGCTTTACATACTTCAGTAGGAAAAAATTAGCAAGAACAGATGCTTCACAAGGGAAGATGGATGGCCAAGCATGTGAAAAACTGGTCAACCTCACTAGCAATCAAAGCAATATAGATTAAAAAAAAGTTGCCATTTTTTAGTGTATCAGCTAACAACGACTTTAGAAAATAATCATATAAAGCGATGGTGAGGGCTTGGGAAATGAACGTTTTCATACACTGCTGGTGGCTTGTAAATTAATGTGATGTCCTAGACTGTATTTTAACCGTATATATCAGGCACTATGAAAGCTTCCCATCTTTTGTGGCAGTATATGCCTTTCTGGGAACCTGTCCTCAAGAAATAATCAAGAACTCGGACAAGTTTATACAAATATGTTTTTGTAGCAGTCTTTATAATAGTGAAAATTTTGAAGCCACCTTAGAGTCCAATGATATAAGAATAGTTAAATAGTTACCTTATAGAATATAAAATGACATGGGAAGTGCTTACAACAACCCATTATTAGGTTGAATGCATAGTATGATTCTAATTATAGGGAATAAAAAAAGTTATTGATTAATGTCTTTGTATGTTGGGGTTCTAGGTGATTTTTATCTTTCAAAAGAATTTTTCAGAAGTTTTGCAATGTATTTGTGTTAGCTTTATAAACTATATCAAATTAGCTTTTACTGCATAACAAACTACCCCAAAACCTAGTGGGTTAAAACAAAGCCATTTTATTTGCTTATACGTTGGTCAGAACTGTCTCATTGGATACTTACTTGAATCTTCATGGCTCAGGGGTCAGCTGGGGGTTGGCTGATGGCTGATGATCCAGGATGGTGTTACTCACGTATCTGGGGCTGGCAGGCTGTCTGCCAAGGCTCCACAATGCCCAGGTGCACGGGCACTTTCCAAGCCTGTGTTTGGTTCACATTTGTTAATGCCTCATTGGCCAACACAAGTTACATGACTAAGCCCAGAGTCAATGTGCAAAGGAACTAAGAATGGGCTGGGGGAGAGGATTTTTGCAGCCATTTTTGCAAGCAGTCTTTGACCTAAACAGTTAGATAAAAATGTCATTAGAAAAATAAAAAGAAACACCTAACTATCCTGAAGTCCTGAATTACAGCCTCTGAGAGTCATAGTATCTTTATGTTGTGGTGACTTTATCTCCTTGTCTTTTCATTCCTTTGTGGCTGTAATGAGCAGGGAAGAGAGTAGTTTTCCAGCTTCATTTCCCCTACCACATCCTTCCCCAGCTTCAGTAGCCAGGAGCTTGGGCTTGTCCATTAATTTTCTTTCTCTGTAACTGAAACTTTCTGCCACACAGAAGAAAACCAACAGAATGAGAACAACATGGAAGTTAATAGAAGTTTAACAGAAGAATGCCTATTTTATGGGTCTGATGTGGAAATAGTGTGTATTTCTTTTTGTAATATTGCTAATAATGTTTTATAGCTTCTGTAAGCATCAAAACATATTTAATTTGCAGATTTTGTGTGCCAAGGTAAAAATGTATTATGTTACTCTCACTCTGTGTAATAGGAGGCAACAACTTTCATAGACGTTTGGTGAATAGTATATTGAGGCCTTGAAAAGTTTCCTAAGTTGAGATAGCTGAGAGAGCTAATATAGATAAGCACCCAGAATGTTTTTGCAGAGTGTCTCAGTTTCCTACTGTAGAAGATTGCCACAAACTTAGTGGCTTAAAACAACACCGATTTATTCTCTTACTGTTCTGGAGATCACATGTCTGAAATCAGTTTCACTGAGTTAAAATCAAGGTGTCGGCAGAGTTGGCTCCTTCAGGAGGCTCCAGGAGAGAATCCAATTCCTTGCCTTTTTCAGCATCTAGCGATTGTCTGCATTCCTTGGTCTGTGATCCTCCATCTGAAAGTGCATCACATCAGTCTCTGCTTCCATCATCACGTTGTCTTCTCTCAAACCGATTCCTCCCCATCCCCCGTAGAAGGACCACTGTGATGACGTCAGGCCCACCCAGATCATCTTCCCATCTCAGGATCCTTAACTTACGCACATCTGCAAAGTCCTCCTTGCCGTATATGCTGACATTCACAGGTTCCAGGAATTGGAACATGACTATATTTAGGAGGCCGTTATTCAGCCTATCACACATAGTAATATACACATGAGCTTCATAATGCAGTCATATTTGTGAATTATCATTTCTTCCCCCCACTTCTTGGTGGGCCCACTCTCAACCTCCGGGGTTGTGTAAGCTGGGTGGTTTCATGGTACCTCTTGACTGCAGGGTCCTGATTCCACTGGGATTTGGGTCTGGGTTTGATGAAGTGTGTAGGTGTATGTATGACTTGATTTTCATTATTCATATTGGGAAGAAATGAAGTTCATACTGCTTGTCTCCCTCATTCTATATATTGATATTATGATTAATAGTTTTTGACACAAGACTATTTTGAAATAGGAGTCTTTGATGACGTATTTTGACAGGAGCAATGTCATAGTTTTAGCTGCTCTTACAGGAGTAAGAGGGGATACTAGCTTAATATTCCCTACCTGAGTAAGCAGCCAAAGACAGCGTGTCCAGAAATAACACCAAAATGTCAACCACAAAATCTCCTTAGAATAATCTCATTCAGAGAACTTGAATCTTCCTTCCTTGCAGTTTTGAAATATCAAATTTTTTAAAGACAGGGAGCCCTAAGTTATTTCTTTTTCAGAGATGCCAGATGGATGTTGAATTAAGTCCAGTTTTTAGTTTTTCTTCAGATAATTTTTTTAAGTTTGTGGTGGAGTTTTGGATCATTATCAGTATATAGAGTGCATATACTGATCCTCCACCGTCCCCCACAGCTCCCCACAGCCTGGCATCAGCGTGGTTGCCTTGGTACCTGTTTCTGAAGGATGTCTGCAGTGAAATTTGGTTGTTTAAATAGCACGACTTGTCATCTAAAAGTAGAAGTCATTAGCACGACGCCGCTTGGTTAGTGGTGTCTTGAATACAGTTTTAAAATTTTTCTTATTTTATCACTTTACTGTTAATGTTTACTCATTTCACCACTGGAAATTTCAGGGCCCAGTTCACAGTATGAATCCGGAGTGAAAAATGCAAAAACTTCTCCCTAAGAGTCTCCTGTAACTTGTGCCAAAAGCAGTGGCCTGAGTTAAACATTTCGTGTATTTTGAGAGCTGTGAACTTTGAAATTCCAGCTCCGTTATTACCCTGCAGGATCAGTAATACTTAGATGTGTGTAGCTGTAATCCACAACTGAACAGCCTTCTGTCGTGTCTAAGGAAAACGAATTCTAAAATTCTTGCTGGCTTCAGTTTGGACTTTAATTGGCTTTCATTGTGATTATGAATTTGCCAGAAACACATAGTTATCTCAGAAAAGTTAGAGTTTGTTTTTAAGTTGAACATAAAAGTTGAATTGGGTGCTTTGGGGGAATTTTTATCCATTTGTCCCCATCCCAGTTATCTCCTTTGTGTAATTATTACTAAAGATGCATCCAGGTGGAACATCATCACTCTTCGAACCCAGGTGAGTTGACTCTCAAGTCGACGGCTGCTGTCACTGCAGGTGAGAGGGTAGCATCCTGCTACCAACTGCAGCTTGGGTTGGGAGGGAGGTGCATTAATTATTTACTTGTAACTCTCCCCTCATTAACTCCAGGTAAATTGTTAGAAAAAAATGTTCTGGAGTTCAGAGTATTAGTTTTGATAACAGGAAAACAAGTTTAATTGGAATATATCATCTTGTTTGTAAAATAGTCAAATCATATACAGTTCTTTTTCTTTGGGGGATCCAGTTTTGTCATTAAGGTGCTTGATCTTCCTTGAACCTTGTGGCTCACTTCATCCGGTGGGTATGTGTAGGTCGCAGATGATGAGGTCTGTTTTTTAGGTGCATTTAATTTTATGCCTTTTTTTAATTTGGTAGGAAGGTTGGTGGTGGGAAAAAGGAAAGGACACCATTTTTTGGTTCTAACTAGCTCAATTTGACAAAAAAAATGTTTCGCTATTATAAAATGTTTAGTTCTTTCAAATAATGAACATGAATTATTCAGAAAGCTTAAGAAATTCACTTAAAGTCTCACCAACTTGAAATAGCGATTCTGTTTTGGTGGCCATCATTCTAGGTATGTCTCTGATACGAACAGAAGGGTGAGTCGAGAGTTAGAAGGGTAACTATATTGATAAATGGAAAAACATAATAGTTTTTAAATGCTAAATTTTTTTTTGAATTTAGGCAAGGAAAATCAAATGAAGAAATTACTGAAGTTTTACTGCTTGTGCCCAATAATATTAAGATATTAATTCCTAAAAGATCACTCTAAAAGTGAAAATAAAAATTATGGACAACATTGAGGCATTTTATATATATAGTCTATATATATACGCATGCACAACTTTTATACATAAATATATTTAAGTATATATATATTTTATATATATATATATATTTTTTTTTTATTGAGGAAGATTAGCCCTGAGCTAACATCTGCCACCACTCCTACTCTCTTTGCTGAAGATGACTGGCCCTGAGCTAACATCCATGCCCATCTTCCTCTATTTTATATGTGGGACACCTGCCACAGCGTGGCTTGATAAGCAGTGCATAGGTCCGCACCTGGGATCCGAACCAGCGAACCCTGGGCCACTGAAGTGGAACGTATGAGCTTAACCTCTGTGCCACTGAGCTGGCCCCCTATTTAAGTATATTATTTTTCAAGATAGGTTGATAGTTTCTTGATTTGTTTAATTGGCTGGATTTAATTGTTAAGTAGCTTTTTGTCACGGGTTATTTTGTGTCCTGAATTTCTGCATACTTGAGAATGTCTGTCCTTTGTTATTTTATACTCTGCCTGGGTATAGAAATCTTGACTCACCTTTTCTTTTCCTAAAACTTTGTAGACGTTGTCTCTTGACATTGAAGGTTGCCAGAGAGACATCAGAGACCAGCCTGATCTTTTCCACTTACTGGGAGACTTGCTTTTTCTACAAGGATGACTATAGGATTATTCAGTTATTTTCTCTCTCCCTCTCCCCTCTGTCCTTTCCCATCTCTCCTCTGTGCTCACCCCCTCTCCCCTCTATCTATTAAAGCATAATGCACATACCAAAATGTGTATACAACATAGGCTTATAGCTCAATGAATTATCAACCTGCAAGAACTCAAGGAGCAACTACACAGGTCAAGAAATAGAACACTGCCAGAGTCTCAGCCTGCCCCTCAGGCCTCCTTCCAGTCAATCATTAGGCCTGCCTTTCTACCGAAAAGTAACTGCTGTCTTAACATCTAATGCTATGACTTGGTTTTTCTGTTTTTGAATTTTTATAAATGGAACCATTCAGTATGTATTCTGGCTCCTTTCACTCAACGTTATGTTTGAGATTTATCTATGCAGTTGCATATAGCTGTATTTTATTTGTTTTCTGTGTTCCAATGATATGAATTATCTATGCATCAGCCCCATTTCTTATTTGAGCTGTATGTATTTGCTTAAACAACATCCCTCTCACTCTTCAGACCTTCCCCATTGGGGGCCAGCAGTGGAATGAAAGGCTCTCAGGCTCACGTCAATGGCACCACTGCATCCTGTCCCTCCTTTGGTCACTTCCTTCTCAGACAATGAAGGTGCTCACTGTTCCACCTTTTCTTCTAGCAAACCATTACCCTTAGCTATTGGCACTTCAACTGAAGGCTCATTGGATGGTGCTTATAGAACTGTGACAAAAATCTATGTGATATTTGAATTCTGAGATGCTATCTGTCAACTACCAATGTTCTCCCTCTTTTTCGTCTAAATTTCCCTGAATTCAGCTAGTTTGTCATAGTTTGTGATGGTAGGTCGTGACTTTTTACTTGTTTCATTTAAGAAATCATTCTCTCCCTTCTCCCAGTAGATTTTTAAGGAAGGAGAATATAGGAAAATGCTTGCATTCCATCCTGTTTAACTGGATGTCTCCTAAGTTACCTTGGGAGTGAGTACTTTTAAAATCTAAGGCTCGTGGTGCAGATGAACCAATATGGGAGAAGCGTGGGTTGACTTTTCAGTTTGCTTTTCATGCCACCTCAGTTGGCCTTCTTCCATCTTACTCACTGGCATTGTGCCTCCACCCGTCTGTGTCCATCTTTTTGCAGACCTACCTCTCTTCTGTCCTACGGTAGCCCAGAACACCTGCCACTCTAGCTGAAACTTCCCATTCTTCTTTGAAGCTGCTGATCTCAGAAGAGTGCTTTAACCAGAAGGGGTAAATTATAGTATGAGGCTAGCTTTATGTTCCTTTATAGGTTTTTAATATCAGGGAATGGAGAATTATTGTATGCTGCCTTTGCGTAGGAGCTTAATATTATCATTCATCATCAAAAAGCGTCTGAAAATTGCCATCACAGCTCCTGCTTCTCTGCTTCATTGGACTGTAGTGAGGTGCTTTTTGTTCTCTTGTGCTTAATTTGATGCCAATGGGGCAGCCCCCTGAAGATACAGCCGTAACTTTTACAAAGGAGCAGTATTTCTTTAAAGAATATACACAGTTTACAAAGATTTAAAGTGACAGCAACATGTTTGAGGAAAGATTTTATCCAAAGGATGAAAAAAAAGCCTGGATATTAGACAACTAAAGAGAAATTCAACCTTTATATCTGATCGTATCCTTCTCTTTCTGGATCCACCAAAATGGTACCCAGAGTTGAAAACACCAGGAGGAATAATTGAAGTCAGACTGCCATGCACTTTACTCGCGCAGCTCAAATTACGTCAATTCATATAATAAATTATATTATATATAAAATGTAGTAGGTTGTTACATACAAATAGTGTGGTCTTTGGAAAGCTTGATTTCCTCTAACCTATATTATCCAGAATATTGTCTGTTGGGTTCTTCTGTGTTATATGGCCTGTATCTTGAAGATGCTTAACTTTGTATTTTTATTCATGAATCCTAATTCCGTATTCTCAACCCAGCTAGTTCTCTGGCCTGATATTCCAAACTAGATACCTTACTGCCTGGTGGCTGTTTCCACTTTGATGTTCCACAGTTACATCGCATCTAACACACCTGGAATAGTGCTATCACTTCTCCTCTTCTTCTGGAATTCTCTGTTTAAGTTGGGGGCACCACCATTCATACGTTTGCCAACTGAAAGTCTGGGTATCAGTTCCTTTGCTTTTTCAAATCAGTTTTCTAGATCAGAAGTTCTCATCTTTTATCTTTTTTGTGATGTAGTCGAGTAGTGGTAGCAATCACCATGGTAGTAATAGAATACATTTCTGTTGTACTTGCTGTGTGCCAGGCGCTGTTTGAAAAGCTTCACGTTAAATAACTGTTAATCCCTTAGGAACCCTATGAGGTAAGCACTTAAAATCCTCCTGTTGCAGAAGAGGCAGCTGAGATGCCGAGAGGATAAATAAATGACCTGTCCAAAGTCTTAGTGTTAGTAAATGTTGCGTCTGGGATTTGAGTGGAAATATATGGAAATGGATAAGGATTACCAGAGCGTTCTTCCCATTGCAATTATTGGTACACTAGTTGTTTTCCGCCCATTTCTCGCTCAAATGTATGAGCGTATTGATATTAGAAGGTTAGTCTTGGATCCAGCCTAATTTATAAAGAACATTTTATAGATCATTCAACTCTCTTTAGTAACAAATTGCTTGGGAAACAGCTCAGAACTCACTGTCACATTCCTGTGTGTCTTTGTGGCAAAGACTCCTCTTCTGTACAGAATGAGTAAAGTACTCTATCAAAAAACGGAGGTCTGACCTTACAGCTTTCCTGCTTTACACCTTTTGGTGTTTCAGAGCATATGCAGATAAAGCCCAAGCTCCTTAGTGTGGTTGATCAGGCTCCTCATGATCGGGCCCCTGCCTACCTCTCTAGACTCCCATTCTTCCCTGTTCTGATTGTGGTTTTTGCTTTTTGCTTCTGGTGAATTTCCCCTCTTCCTAGAGATTCTACTGATTAAGTATCTGGTTAAGTCCCATTGGCCCCTAGAGAGTCATTCCTTACCTCTGCCACCATTTTCGCTCTAGATCAAGTGCTATTGTGTTCTGATTATCTTTTTTGTATGTATCCATTTGAACCACTAGACCATGAACACCTTAGGAACAGTTTCTTCTTTATCGTGACACAAACTATACTAAACAAATGTTTGTGAATAGATAAGTACCTTGATTAGTCAGAACCAGATATCTAGAGCAGATTTTCTCTCTGCTTCTCCAGTTACTTGACTATTAAGAAAATGAAGATAGTGGCTGTTGTGGGTTGAATTGGGCCCCCCTAAAATCCATGTGTTGAAACCTGAAACCCCAGCACCTTAGAATGTGACAGTATTTGGAGATAAGACCTTCAAAGAGGTGATGAAGTTAAAATGAGGTCCTTAGGTTGGGCCCTAATCCAGTCTGACTGGTGCCTTATGAGAGGAGGAAGTTTGGACACTCAGAGAGACACCAGGGTTTGCGCCCAGAGAGGAAAGACAATGGAGGACACAGTGCAAGCCAAGGAGAGAGGCCTCAGGAAAACCCGAATCTGCTGACACCTTGACCTTAGACTTCCAGCTTCTAGAAGAAAGTAAATTTCTGTTGCCTAAGCCACCCTGTCTGCAATATTTTATTATGGTAGGACTAGCAAACAATACAGTGGCATATAAAATAACTTCTGAAAACCAGTGTGATATCTGGAGTTGTGTGTGTGCGCCCACTTCCACGTGCATATGTACACGCATGAAAGAGTTGCCGTGTTTGGAATAATTCATTTTCTATGTAGCAGACTTACTCATATGAGAAACTCCAGTACATGAGAAAATGTTTAGCAAGAATAGAAGTAAGGAGAATTTTCTGCTTAATCTGAGTTAACTATAAAATTAATAAGACTTTTTCATTCCCTAAACATTCTTGGTGATATGTGTGTCGTTTTGTATTGTGAAATGCTCAAACATCATCTGTGTAATTCACCAATATCTGTAGTGATTTAGTGCTTCTGAGCATTTCTATTTGATATTGGTTTCTATTTGGTATTTATATTTATAGATATATTTCTGGAATATGTATAATATATATATAATATATGTAGCATATATTATATGTATGTTTATATACTATGTTTATATTATATATTTATATGTAATATATATTAATATGTTATATAATATATATTTATATAATATATATAATATATGTTTATTTATATAAAATATATAATATAATATATATGTTTGTTTATTTGCTATCCAGGCTATTTCATATGATGAGCTATGTACATTTTATATCATAACCATGGTTATGCTGTTTTAGGCGTCATCAGCCAGTTGCCCTGAGCCTGATGCGCATCAGAGTATGTTTGGCGTTGTCACTATCATTTTTTCTTTAGAGGCGAAGGAGGAAAAATAGGCAAGACTTAGGAGAAGAGAAGAAAATGAGCAAACAGACAAACTAGTCCTTTCTGACAGTTGCCCGTGGCATGTAGAAAGGAGCAGACCTTGGTTCGAATCCCAGCACTCCCGTGTACTGCTCTCTGGTCTTCAGGAAATGATGGAATTCTCTCTAAACCTCATTTTCCCTAACTGTGAGGCACCTCCTCAGGTTGCAGATTCCTTTGAGGCCTGAGGTCGTATGCATAAAGCATCAAGGCTAGTCTCTGGTATATAAATACATAAAAAGCGTTTTCCCCATTCTCGAAATACTAGATAATCGCTTAAACCAAACGTTTTGTTTCCTTTTTGTGTTTGGGTGAAGTTGAATCACGCATGTAAGTGCGTGCTAATAGCCACTTCAGCACACCTTTGAGAGCTTGCTACAGCACCTTCTGTCTCTTTTCTCTGCCCTTCCCAGGCATTCTGTTCCACGCAGGCTCACTCACATCTCTGAGGTGTCATTACTGTCCAACGGAGCGGCAGAGGGGACATAGCAGAATCTGTGGTGGGGGCTGGGTGAGGTGTAGATCAACAAGTGTATGGTTGTTTTTAACACCCTTTCCCTTTAGATCATGGGAGAGACAGCCTTAGAGGGATAAAATCTCATCCCATTTGAAAAGCACATTCCTATCATATGCAAGACACCAGGGAGAGAAAAATGAGTAAGATGGAATTCCCATCCTCTTTAATGAGGGACGCCGGAATGGAAGCAAAGTGATTATAGTTCCAGTGTGGTTATGTAATGGGAGGATGGACCCAGCAGTCAGTGCTATAAGAGGAGCAAGGACGAAACTCTGAGAAAGGGCATTTGAACTGGTGCCAGGCACCATGCAGAGCAAGACCATCATGGCCTCTGTGTCCATGGAGTTTACCGTGGAGTTGGAGAAACAGACCAAGAAAAAAAAAGGCCAACGAGATAATTATGAAATGTAGTAAGTACTGTGAAACAAACAGATAGGTGCTGTGATAGAAAAATCACAGGGATCGCCTTTCACTGAGGAAGTCCAGGCAGGCTTCTCTGAAGAGGTGACATTGAGTGAAATGATGGTTTGTCAGGAATGGCAAGGGAGAGGGCATTTGGGTAGGTGCAGAAGCAAGAAAGGCCACGGTACATTTGAGTCATTGCAAGTAAGTCACACACTGTGTCTAATGGGAAGCGAGTCTCAATGTCTCACTTTCCATCATATTCACATGTGAATGATTTTTGCATGACATTGTTTTTAAAGCACAATTGTTTGAAAGTTGAAGCCATGATTCTGACCACTGTGCAGGGCCCAGGTTGTTTATCCTAGATGTCATCATTTACTATTTTAAATTTACATCATTGACTAAGGGGGCCTGGGTCTTGATTAAGCCATAGGGCGCCATTTGTTCTTCTTTGTTGATGTCAAATTACCACCAAACAAAAATTTTTCCCATGTGAACATGCCTTTCAGTCTGCAGATCGTGGAGATTAAATAAAATGATAAATGTGAATAATGTATAAAATGGCACATATAAATAATTTACTTACTACTTAAAGTCATTTTTTGTTTAGAACAATTCTTGCCATTGAAAATACATTAATTCTATTTCTCTATTTTCTCAAACCAGTTTTCATGATAATAATGAAAAGGAATATTAGGATAGTCTGAAGTTTGGGAATTGACATAGCAAGCTGGAATTTCGGGGTTGACAACACTGTATAAACCAGTAGCAACCAGTAGAGTTATTCACAAGTGCCATTGCCTGGAGCCACGCCAGGGCTAGGCTAATTTGAGCTCTAATTTTTTGTAAATAGATTGAGTTTCTGAAACACCTTCACACATTGAAAACAATTTTGTATTTATTGATTGTTTTTTCCCTTGAGTAGAGAGTATCATAGTAATTTCCTTTTTTATTGTTTGTTAACTGTGACGGTATTGCGTATTTTTAACCCAAGACAGTTGGCTTGCCAAAAATACTGGAAACAAATTCCTGATGTAATCATCTCACCCGAATTCCCAATTGTGGTAAATCTCCCTTTTCTCTCTGTTATTTATAGTGAGTGCCTTTTCATTTCAGGACTGGTTAATTGTCTAAGGAAATCCTTGGGAAGTAGAGTAAGACTTTTTTTTCCTTGAGTTGTATATATAGTTATTTTGCTTTCATTTTTCTTGAGCCTTACTGTTAAATTTTTGAAACACATTAGTTTATATCTTTGGCTTATGCTTGACTCTGAATTAGCATGAGATGATAAGACACTTGTTTATGTTGGTTTGAGATGTTGACGTACCTTATATCACTTATACTGAGGAAAAGTATATAGTTATCTGTAAAAGTAGAAACAACAATTTCTTTCTTCAACTACATGGTTCTTCTGCAATGGCATGCAGTTTTTCTTTTATTGTATTTCTTAAGTCCTGAAGTAGGGTGAGTGTGTAGGTGGGTGTCTACATGTCTTTGTGTATTTACACACAAGGATATACCACTTGCAGAGAGTTGTGATTTTCTTCCCATTGCATCTTGCTTCTATTATTGTTAAACTTGAAAATAAGTGAAAGTAAGCTTCATCAAAACGCATTAAAATGGATTGTCAGTACATAAACTAAAAAACATTTGGCGCATTTTTTAGTGTGACTAGTTTTGAATTCACTGGAAATTACGTTACAATTGTTGCAGTTTTCCTTGTAGACTTAGCGTTTGTGTCACTCACAATTCTTAATTATCTTAGTACATATTTTATGTGACATAATATCTGCACTCTTACCATCTCCAGCTCTGCAGAGAGTGCAACACATGGCACCAAAGTAATAAAAATATAAGCTCTCGAGCGAGAAGCAAAGCCGAAACAAGCCATTTTTACATATAACTTAAGTTTCGGTTCTGTGTAGTAGGCTGATCCCTTACTTAACCTTTAATAAAATTGGATTCAAGGGTATTTATATATAAATAAAAAAATAAAGTTAATTTCATTTCATACTTCCATATGAGCAAGTGCCTAGTAATATGTTACGACGACATTTTAACTTCAGTGTTAGTCCTATTGGCTGGAAAATTGCTGTATTTTTTTAGCAACTGTTTTTGAGGTTGGACATTAGAAAGATGAGTTGTTGCCATTTGGGAAGGTTATTAAGATAATTATTATTAAGATTATGTGATTGTATTCATGCTGATTGAATCAGCCTATATTTGTTTGACCTTTTATCTCCTATGAAGTTATCTAAGAAGTCATTTCCTCTTTTTACACAATTGGGAAATTCAAAGTCGATGAAAATCTGGATATGTGTACGACTCCATCCTCACAAACCCCTCACACCATCCAGATGTTCTTTAATCAGTTCTCGAGTTGCACCTGCATCCAGATCTTGAACAGATCCCATCTAAGTAATGTTACAGTTCGAATGTTTGTAGTCACGGACTCTCAAAGTACCGTTACAGGTGTTGGGTGAAAAGGGAAGAATCTCAGATCTGTTGGTCACGTCGATCCGGTGTCTTCATTTGGGCCTGATGTCACGGTGTGGCAGGAGGTAGCAGGAGATGGGAGTGAGGGGGGCATAATCCCATTGCCTTCCACCCCTATCTTCCCCTAAAACTATCAGAAGCATGTGAGACCTCTCAGAGTGCTTATAGTCAGCCATGGACATTGTGACACATGAGTCGTTGCTGTTTCTCTGCAGTAGTGTAGAAGTTTCCATTTTTGGAGAGAGATTAATATATACCACTCCAACATCCACACCCTGGCCCTGTCACCTGCCACCCTTCACCTGTCCCCAGTGGCTTGTTCTGTGATGGTCCTACCCAGACTCCAACCTATTCTGCCTTTTCGTCTGATCAAAAATTTCCCTAGGTAGTTTCAATTTCCATAATCATCTAGTGATTTCCCTAAGATGCTTATTTTTAAAATGAGATAATAGTACTTTCCATGCAAGATTGTTGTAACTACTTAGAATAATATGTGCAAAGCTCTTGAAGCAACATCTGGTACATAGTACATGCTCAACCAATAATAGCTGTTATCATTATGATGATGATAATGGTCAGCATTCATTGGTTTGTGGGTTAGGGGTTTTTTTTTGACATCTTTAGTAGAACTGGTAAGAAGTATCTAAAAATTCGGATTTCTTTTTCAGTACTCTAAATAGATTTAATATTCTTTTGCTTATTTATTTAAAATCTCAAGGACTTTTTATTCAAATATTTTTAAACTTACTAAGGAATAATTGACAAATATAATTGTATATATTTAAAGCATACAACACGATGATTTGATATACAGTATAGAATGATCACCAAGATTATTGGTAAACAGCGACTTTTCTAAGTATGGTCCCTGGACCAGAAACATCACCATCCCCTAAGAAATTGTTGGAAATGCAAACTCTGGGGCCTCACCCAGGTCCTGCTAAAGTCAAAAACTGAAAGTTTTAACAAGCCCTCCAGGAAATTTTGATGCACACTCAAGTTTGAAAACCACTGCTTTGGAAAATCTGAGAAACACAGAAAAAGCTAACTTTCATGATCCTACCATCCAGAAATAATCACTGTTAAGATTCTGAATATATTTCCTTCTAGTCTTTTCTCTATTCATGGGTGTATATACTTATGTGTGTATTTTCTTCTACTCTTCTTCCTAAGCGTGTGTGTATATACTTATGTTTTTTTAAAAAACGTATTATCATACTATGTGAGTTTTATAGCCTACTGTTAAACTCAATATTATGTCATGACCATTACCCCATGCCATTAAATTTTATTTGAAAACATTTTTAATCATATGGCTACATCCTATGAGTGTCTCATAATTTATTAACCAACCCCTTAGACATTTGACTTGTTTCCAGATGTTCAGGAGGAGCACAAGCAACACTGAATTGAAAATTTGTATTCATAAATCATGGTGAATATCTATGATTATTTCTTTAGCATAAATTTATTACCAGGGTGGAATTACTAGGTCAAACAGTAGGAACATTTTTATAGCTCTTAATATATATTGCCAAATTAACTTTCAGAAAAGAGATGCCAATTTGTACTGTAACGAGCAGTGTAGGGAAGTGTCCAATCCTTGAACCCTGGACTAACTTCGGAATTGCAGTCCTTTTGAACATGTGCCAGTTTGATAGGAGGATGTTTATGAATTGTGAGTGAGTAGGATATAACTTGACACTTTCTAGTCTTTGTAGTGGCTGACAGTTTTGTATTTACAAATGTAAATGGTAGGTGCTAAGACATTCAGGTTGTGAATTTCTAAAACTTTGCCCTTCCCATCCTGCCTGCCCCTCACTTAACAAAGACTCTGCAAGTTTTGTTGAAAGGGGGTTGCACCTCTTCTAAAGGTGTGCTCTGGAATAAAAATAGCTGGGCATCCTGGGTGTAATGGTGAGCCCATGTTTCTCCAGCTTTAGGGATTTACTGAGGATCAGAGGGCCTTCTAGGAAGAGAAAAACAAATTGTTTCTGTCTGTAGTATCACAAGTCAATTAAGTAACACTGTTATTAATATTAAATCTGACTAGTGAGGGAATTGTTGAAGGGATTTGAAACAGACTGTTAACTAAATGCTAAATTAGCTGAAAAAATGTTTTATCATTAAGGCTTCCATCTTTTATATGTTTAACTTAAACAGCTGTGGTGAAGGCTGGTTTGTGATAACTTAATCGATCCTATAAACAGTTGCGATACTGAAACTTACTCCTTGAACATATATTTATTTTAGTTTATGTTGCGTTAATCAGTGACTTCTCCCTGGGTCCCCAGGTTAACTGGGACTCCCTTGGTGCTGACATTTCCAGCTTCCCAGGTGATTAGAAGGATGTCCTAACTCGGCCCCCATGAACTGAGGATCAGGGTGAGGAAGTGCCCTCTGGGATCTTACCCCAGGGGGTTGCTGCAGACTGCTGGTGTTTAGAAATCTTTCGGCCTTCTAGGAAATGACATGAGTGTTCCTAAATTTTATATTAACCCTACTTTTGTGTGTGTGTGAGGAAGATTGTTGCTGAGCTAACGTCTTTGCCAGTCTTCCTCTGTTTTATGTGGGATGCTTCCACAGCATGGCTTGATGAGCCATGCTAGGTCTGCACGTGAGATCTGAATCTGCTAACCCTGGGCTGCTGAACGAGAGCATGTGAACTTAGCCACTATGCCACCAGGCAGGCCCCTGTTAAACCTACTTTTGATCCCAGATCTTTGAGAAGCTTTATGAACGGAGCCCTTTCCCAGAAGAGTGCCATCATGCATATAAAGACTTACTGTGCATTCAGTTTCAAGAGGTTATGAATTCCTTGAGTGAGCCCCTGTTTTAGGCAAGTTGTTTTCAAATATGCATTTTATCTCTTTTGCAGATTTCATTTATAATGATGAATAATGAAAAGAATATTTTATATTTATATGGTGTTTTCCAGTTTATAGAACCATTTTATATGATTTTTTTGGCTCCTGTCCACAATCTTATCAGTTAGTCCTATTACCCCCGCCTTGGCAGATGAGGAAACTGAAACTCAGAAAAGCAAAAGGATTTATCCAAAATCTCTGGATCGCGAAGTTGATGAATGGTACTTGGGATCAGAAGTCAGGTCTGGCCACATCCACTGAGCTCTTGTCTACAGCTGATAGTATTACATAAGCAATAAAAGGGAAATCTGGCAAGCAGAAGAAAAGATTACCTCCCACACTGAGAAGAATGATTAGGAAATCTGACACGAATATCAGGCCAGGTTTAAAACATGAAGTATTTATTTAACATCCATAGAAGGGGACTTGCACGATAAAGCAATGGTGGTGGTGTGTGTTGGGGGTTCCCCCTGCTCTCTTGCTGGGTAGTCATACTTATAGGTGACTGGGAGACACTTCTATTCCGTCCGACCCTGGAACACAGATATCAAATGGCCTAGAAGAGCACCAGAGGGAAACCACGTAAAATGCTATTTTTCTTCATTGGTAAAAGGGCTTTTAGACCATTCACACCAGCACACGCATAGATCACATGCCGCTTCTGTTGGAACCGTTTGGCAGGGTTTGTTTTTTTTTTAAATCTTTTTTATTGAAATTATACTTTTCTCCTGAGCAGATCAGAAGAGTAACAGTTTATTTAAGTACATAGCATAGAGCAACAATGCATTGTATATATTAACTGAACAAAAAATAGAAATGTGTGGCCAGAAAGCGTATGGCAGACAGTTGCCAGAATGACAGTGTGGCCTCGAATTCCCCACGGAATAAATTTGAGAGCTGTCATGAGGCATCCCAGCTTGCTTTGATTGCACTCATGATGCACAGAAAGAGAAACAGCTTCAGACCTAGATGCTCAGTCCAGTTAGGGCCTCCCAGACCGTCACCTATAAAGCAAGGTATTCCCTGTGGTCAGATGATGCCATTTTAAATAAGATGCACTTCTTTGTACTAATTAGTCTATCTCATGTATTTTGAACTTGTTTTTGACAATTTCCTTTTAATGCACTTTATTCTTTTTTAATTATAAGAATAATCCATACTTGTAATAACATGAAATTCTCGAAAGAGAAAATTAATAGTTTACCTTTTGTTCTGCTGGTTCAAATCCCTGTCTTACCTTACTCTCCCCTCTTTTAGGAAACCAGCATTAACAATTTGATATGTATCGTTCTCTTTCTTTTTCACATGAACATTTTCTCACACATCCATAACGAGATTTCTTTCCCCTGTACTTTTTTCAAAAATTAAATCCTAGCAGATTTAGTATACCCTTCAACTTTTTTTTTTTTTATTATAGTGTAGACCTCTTTTTAGGTCAGTACGTACAAATAAGTCTATTTCATTCATTTTAATAGCGCATAACATTTCATTGTATGGCTGTAGCATACGTTATTCTGCTTATCACCTGTTGAACATTCTGGTTGTTTCTAGTGTTTCATCACTGCAAGCATTAACTGTTATAATGTAAGCATCATTTTATAAGCCTTCTGATCACTTTCCACGCAGTAAAATGTGTTGCTAAAGAAATGAAAAAGTAGGAACCATCCATCTTCAGCTATTATCTAGAATCATGCACTTCTCTAATTAGTAGTCTAGTACATAGCAGTATGAATTATAGAGGTTTATGTGTAGAATCTCTCTTCATATATGGCACGGCCCTAAACGTTGCTTTTATTTTGAAGTCATTTGTGGTGAGCTTCTGCGTGTGGCTTCACTGCAGAGCAGAGATGATCTTTCAACTGTCATGATACCCCAACTAGACTCCTTCAAGAGCGAATCAATTACCTGGGTTTGGGCGACTCTAGTGTACTAATGATGGACTCCCCAATCAGCATGGTTTGCTAAGTTTACCTTGTTAGTCTTAGATTTTTATGAGTGAGAGAGTCTGGCATTTAGAGTGCATTAATTTAAAAAGCGCCTGTGGTATTTTGGAATTAGGAAGGGAGGGAATGCTGCTTTGATGACGTGAAAAATTTGCCCAGATCCCGTCGCCTGCTTAATATGTGATAAATAATGGTACAGGCCACATGTTTCAGGATATTGAGTGCTCGGGAAGAATTCGTAACCATGTGATTATGAAAACAACCAATTTCCATAAGTGAAAATGAGCGTGCTTGTTAAGGGGGCGGCAGTTGCCTATTGCATTCAATCCCATTTGTAACTAGCAAGGAGAATGAGGGTTTTGCATGATTTAGTATTTACAAAATTATAGTTGCACGGCAACGCTCACTCTCCTAGTGGCTTTGGGAGGAAGCATATGTGGTCCTTGTGCAGGTAATAAAATGGAAAATCCAATTTGCAATTGCAGAATAAGCCTCTGAGTGATATATGATCTTCATAGCAGCATTGGTCAGAGGGTCACCGCTAATCGTGGTGCGGGCTGGCTTCCCCTGTGGCCCGGGCCTTCCCGCTGAAGAGTGAGCACAGTGAATCTCTGTCTGGGAGCCAGTCAGCGTGTCTGTAGATGCACCACTCTCTAGCTTATTAGATCCTCTTTGTCACAGTGCTTAATCCTGCTGCCTGATCCTTGTTAGAACACCACCGGCGCGCCGCTCGGGCTTCTAATAAAGGACTTGGGTGAGGGCTTCTAACTAGACGCACTGGAGCGTGCGGCAGTCAGGGCGTTTGCTGCCTGACTGACAGTGGGCTGAGATGCTTCCTGCATGTTATTACTTAAAAGGGAACCCACCTCCGACAGCTGACAGATGAGCCTTGCCGAGGCAAGGGTAACTTGTTGCTAGGCCAATAGGAGACGGGTGTCATCCTTTCACACAGCATAATGGCCCAGCTTTACTCTAATTATATTAACCCTCTTTTGAAATTGCTGCATCCCAGGCTGGCACAGAGTGAGGTTAGAGAGCCGGAGACAAATAGTCGGCAGGGAGGATTAGAACTGCACAGAAGCAGAGATTGTGTTATCCACCGGTGACATTAAGTTGAGAAACAAAATAAGTACACCCTGTTACGCCAAGCCCGGTTATAACTCTGAAGAGTCAGTGCTCGGTGTGGCTCGTGCGGTTTCCATCTCTGTCATCTGCCTGCTTTAAGGTTTGCTATGGACATTAAACATGATTTTCATGGTTCTTTGTTAAAAAGAAAGCACAGCCTCAACCATAAAGCTATTGTTTTGTTTTTTTTTTTCCCCCAGTGAACCTGAACTGTTGTTTTCTATTAGGCTGCTCAGTTTGGTAGCTCTAGGAAGCACCCGTGAATTTGATTCAGTAGCGTTGTCGTTTGATGCTAAAATAAACAATTGGGGGTGGGAGAGGGTAACCCAGTCACTTCTCACCCCCACTGCAGCTAGAATGTACAGTTGACTTTGAAGCGATGTAAATGAAGATACCCATGAATAGCCCGTGGTCCTCTCCGTGTGCCCCAACTTTCAGACATCAGCATAAGACTCCTTTTCCCTGAAGGGAGTGTGTCTAGCTCGCATCCAGCGTTTCCTGCCTGCTCCAGTTAGCAGATGTCGTTAGCAACCCCCTATGCCTCTTCTGTCTCCGCTGACAGCACGTAAATAGAGACATTGCTGGGGATTGACAGATCTCCAGGGGCTTAGAGTCTGCAGACAGAAGGGCCCAGAGAACACGGCTGACCTTTCTTGGCATTATTCCCCTAGGTCTATCTTCCATGTGTGGCGATCAGGGAGCGTAGAACTCGAGTATGTTACTTTCAGAGGATTGCCCCTGAAAAAACTGTCGGCTTAGTAAGAGGCTGTTAGTAGGTTAACAAGAGGCTGTGTACCTTCCAAAGTGGGTTAATAGGTTGTTGATAGTAAAGGGCAGGCTCTTCTTTCCCACAGAAATATGCACCTGTATGTTAAGTTCAAGGATACTCCATTAAAACCTGCTTTGCTCATAAGATACCTGTACTCTTGGATTATTGGAGCAAGCCTTGGACCTGGGTGGAAGGGAGCTTATGATGCAGAATCTTCTTTCTCTTGCTGTCCCCTGGAACTCATTCCTGGGCAAGTTTGGAATAGCTGAGCCTTCTCTGTGGGGTCCTTCCTAGGCCCTCTGCTGAGTCCACGTTGCTCTCACTCTCAGCTTGCTGAGAAATGCTCTGTGCTTCAAATATAGCTCTCGCCACTCTTCTTCCCCAGAGTGAAAAAAATAAAAAAATAAAAAACAAATCGTATTCCTGTGATTCCTGTCTGAACCAGATATCAAGGGGAAGCCAATCCATTTGAGTTAATCCATGGTAACAGGTAAATGATGGAGAGTCCAGGATGGTTGTTCAACAGATAAAATTCTACCCAGTAGAAATTCAGGCTGTATTTCTCATTAGGATGACCAATTTGAGGGGACAAGAAAGAAAGATATTCAGGGCAGAGTCGCCACAAATACGGAGATTCCCCTTTACTTAGGAATCATTTCATTTCCTTGTGCAATTTATACTTTTCATGGCTTCTTTTTCCTTATCCACTTTGGAATACATAATATTTTTCTGAAGGTGTCAGGTTTTTTTTTCCATAGTTGATTCTATGCTGAGGTCAGTGGGCAGAGCTTACAGGCGGGAAGATGGTTTTGTAAAAGCATAGATAGCTTATTAGGCGAATGTTTTAAGACAGATGTGTTCACCTCAATTGCCTCCACCCCTAACTTATTAGTGAATTGCTACACCATGGTACTGTTGCCTGGTATGTAGGCCCTTCTCTCAATGGCCATGCGTCTTAAGAACAGTGGGCAACGTATACACCGTATACACATTTAAGACAAAACACTTCAGAAATACAGACTTGTTTTTAAATGGAAGACTTTTTCCAGAAATTTCTGTTATATTCATTTTTAGGAGAAGTGGAAATTGGAGAAAAAGAAGTAATGAGAATGATCTGAAAGACAGGATATAGAGTATAACCAGTGAAATCCTAAGAGGAAGTAAAAATTATAGAGAAATTTAAACAAGCAATCAATTGCATTCTTGGGAAAGAATGAACCCCCCTTTCCAAGTAAAGGTAAAACCAAAAGAAAGATGGATGCCAGTCCATTGCCAACAAGGTCACACCTGGTAAGATACCCAGCTGAGCAGAATATGTGCAAGTCCTAGATTTTCATTACTCTAGGCAGTTTTCTGATTCATGGTTTAGAGAATAAAGCCCATTAATTTCCCAAATGATTTAACATCTGACTAACGATGTTTAACTGTTAAGATGAAGAAATTGACATATTGATAATCTTGGAGAGAAATGTATCTGCTTATTTTTGTACTTAATACCAACAAATTCTAAGTAGCTTTGGAAAGATCATGATGAATTACTCACTCTTAATATTTAGTAGTATCTATTTTCTTTGTGAGTATTTTTATGAAATTGTAAACACTATTATATTGGTCTTTTCTTTCTCCATTTTTTTCTGAGTAGTTACAAGTTCATATACCAAAAAGAAGACAGATTCAAAGTATCAGTTGTTTTAAGAAGAAATGTTACATCATCTTTCTAGTAAAAATTTTTATTTACCTTTTCATTTCTAAAGCTCAGATCAACTAGGAAATTATGTGCTTCATGGTATACTTGCATCCCAGAATGTGTTTTCAATTATCTTGAGTTACCAGTTATGACAAAATTGACAGTACAGCCTCAGAAAAGGACAAACATGTTACTTTGGCTGTGTCTTGGAAAGAATAATTGCTGGATATCTGTGTTCAAATAGGCTTGGGTTGTAAACCAGGAGTCTGAGAATGGAATTCCTCAGTAGGACTTTTAGAGAAAGGCCTTTGGTGGGTCTGTTGCCAAGTAAAACCACATACATCTTCTGCTGCTAACCTTGCCTGCCGCATCTCTCTCTTTCCTAGGTGAGCGTGTTATAGGAAATTCTTTTGCACACTGCCTTTTCCATGTTTGAATATACCAAAAAGAAAAAAAGAATAGAGTTGACAGATCATCAACAGATGAGTGGCACTTGCTGGCTTTTTAATGCTACCTTCGTTAACTCATCCTTGGTTTATCTACATTGACATGTAACCTTGAACGTTTCACCAGCCGTTATAGAAAGACTACAAGATTTGGAGTCAGAAGCCTGAGGTTCAGATCCCCATTCTGGTGTTTTCTGATCTTGGACATATTACTTAATTTCCCCAAGTTTCCATTTCTTCACCGATAAAGTGATGTTAATAACTGACCTTAGGGATTGCTGGTGAATCAAATGAGGAAATGCTTTAAAAAAGGTAATTTGTAAAGTGATAAGGACTATACAAATGTGAGTTTCTATCATTACCATGTTAACGAGATTCATTTAGTGCTGATTCTGAGATGTGCTTATGGTGCCTGAGTAATGCAATAATCATTTTACTTGGGCGATATTCTTATCTTCCTTGACTCATAGTCTGCTTTGGATGATGAAAAAAGTGGTGCTGATCCGATTTGGTTTAGATCAGAATTGCACAAGCAGTGATGTACATTGTCAAGACAGAGTTTCAGGAGGTTCTAATATTAACACTTCTCTCAATCTTGGATGGGGTCATTTTAGTCTCTGTAGCAAATACCTAGAAAAATAAAGCATATGCTACATTTGTAAGAATTCCTTCCAGGTTAATTTCTTCCTGCCTTGTTCCTTCTTCCACTACCTCTCTCCCTCCTTCCTTCCTTTCTTCCTTCCTTTGTTCTTAATTTCTCAGACTAGGGTACTGTCACTAACTTTGCTTCTGTACCGGTAATGATTTATGGTAAGAAATTCAAAAAAATCAGATCAAATGACCCAAAAGGCACTTAGGATTTCCTGTGGTTACTGGGCAGGACTTCTTATCCTGGTCTGTGTTGGATGAAATGACCTTCGCCTTTTTTTCCCTCCCTTTTTTCAGGAAACTTAGATTTAACGGGTCAGAAGCAGGTTTTCAAAGCAGAGAACAATCCCTGGGTAACCCCGATTGCTGACCAGTTCCAGCTTGGCGTGTCCCATGTGTTTGAATATATCCGTTCCGAGACGTATAAATAGTAAGTAGACTATGATTTTTTAAAGTGATAGACTGTGCTTTTATAGTATTTGTAATTATGCCCTTTGAAAAACCATCATGTGCTGTTGTATTGGTGGCAGTTAGTTCATAACATTTTTAAATGTTTTATTAATCACCACATGTAGTAGTTGTCCCTGTATTTATAGATTATTTTAAGTGACAATTTCAAAGGAGATTTATACCAATTTTGTATAGAAAATTTTTAAGGTATTATATTAGTTGAATATTCGTGGTGCTAAGGAAATTCGCCAGACACATCAAGATCAGAACATACCTTTTTCTCCTTTGAATGCAAAGAATAACAAATGTTATGAACAAAATTGTGAAGCAGCTTATTTATAAAATCAATAGAGAATACAAGGAAGCATCATTCTATTCTTTAGAAGCTTTTGCTCATGGGAGATGATAATCTCTCTAAGAGAAGAAAGGCAGAAACCGAGGCAGAGGAATCAGCTAGCTTGAAGTCGCAGCATCAAAATCTCAAGCCCTGGTGCTGGGACAAGGGTGGCTGAGGAGAGCCAGCCCAAAAACCTAACTGTTCCCACCTCTCTCTTCCTCACCGTGTCGGGGTTGGAGGGAATTCTGCTACTTGCACCTGCTCTGCTGTTGTGACATCTTCTGTCATTGTTGGCCCCTCATCCCCCCCCCCCCCCCCCACATTGAAGTGAACATTCATCTCAATCGAGTTACCTCTAGTTTGAAGAAAATTCAAAAGACTTGAAAAAATCCATAGGTTTAATTTGTTTTTGTGTCCATTACCAACTTTTGAGAATTTAGCAGCCAACTATTAGAGGCAAGCTGGAGGATTGTTAAAGGTCATGTTCCATTAGGAGTCTCTTTTTTTGGTGTCAGAAGAATGCCGCCCCACCCAGCCCCCAGCCCTGACTGAACCTGTGCTGGGGTTAGTGGGTCAGTACTGACTAACAGGGCAGAATCCCTGCCTATGATTGGCCAGCCGTGGCTCTGTAGCCCTCCTCCCTGGATGCCATGCTTGTGGTGGTCCCACATTTAGGACTTAGCGTGCTCATATTTCCATGTGACAGGATCACAAAGAAGAGGAGCTGTGAAGGACAATGGCATTGAAACTAAATGGATTAAAATGACCGAAATGAGAGCATATCCTCATATATGAAAGCAGCTTAAAGCATGGTTTAGATTTCTTTTAAGATAATACCGTGACATTTAAAATATATCTTGAAGACTTACCTTAAGAGTAAAATGAGACAAATATAGGATGTGTTATTGTTTTATGAGACCCATAGTTATGTGCAGTTATTATAGATATATAGTTTTTTAAAAATGAATATAGCTCAGCCTTGGAAATTAGTTAATTATGAAAATGTGTGAAAATATAATCGCAAATTAACAGATTATTGTTCATTTTGTTGCTCTTAAATTGTTAATCATCGCTATCATCGGTTTTAGATAGAAGTCTAATTTTTTGTTAGTAAATGGGAGCTTGGTTTGTAGTGTATCTTTTTAGAATCATTGTATGTATTTTAACAAAAATAAAAATACACAAACAAGCTCCTATTAACCCAGAATTAGAGGAAATACTTTGTTTATAATTCTAGTTAACCATTTTTTATTTTCCCATACATTAATTTATAATTTACAGAGAATTAGAATGTGTTGCATAAGAAAGTGCATCTAATTTTAATTTCATTTTAAAAGATTAAATTGTGAATTTATGGATTTTGTATTACCTCAGAGTCATCATTAGGCAGTTAATTACCATTATATGCCATTACAAACTACTTCTATTTATTTGAACATGGTTAGGATTCTGGATGAATGAGAGGTGCGTTGCTTTGAATGAGTTAATATCTGAAAGGGAATGTGTGATACAACATTTGAATCAGTAACATAGTTGATGTGTATATTCTTATCTCTATTATTAGCATTCTATATTTGAGGGTTGGAGTAATCTAAGCAATTTGCCTACCAGCTATTTTTTCTGTGTTTGATTTCCTCATGGGGAATTATATTATCTTTTATACAGTTAGGTCAACATTAAAAATCTTAAGTAAGCATAGGAGAGCCATTGTCCCCTTTCTAGGGGGACCAGTCAGTACCCCATGCACTGGTTTTAGAGGTGTCTCCGTGAGCATCTTCTGGGAGAATGCACTTGCGCTGAGCTCTGGGAGCACAGGGGCACTTGGCGAGTTCCCTCAGAGTTCTGTTGTCCCCTCCTTGGGAATATAAGAATGGTAACTACTCCTGTATTTCAGCTTCTCTGTCCTCTCATTCTCCCATTCTCGTTCTCCCAGCCCAAAACACGGACTATTAACTAAATAAGATGCTACGTCAAACTCTTAGTGTTTTTTTTTTCTTTTCTCAAAGCCCCAAGCATGGTTGTATATCCTAGTTGTAAGTCCTGCTATGTGAGCCACCACCACAGCACGGCAACTGACAGACAGGTGGTGTGGTTCCGCGACTAGGCAGCAAACCCAGCCACTGAAGCAGAGAGTGTGGAACTTGAACCTAGTAGGCTATCAGGGCTGGCTCTCTTAGTCTTTGTTTAAAAAGTACTTGTACAGAAATGCCACTGTTATGTTTCACTGATTTTTAAAATTTAAGGTCCTCTTTTATATGAATAGATATATATTACTATATCCTCATGTGACTAGACTCTAACTTCTCTAATTTTTTTCAGCAGCCACTACATAATTAGAGGACTTTTAGTATCTGAAAAAATAGTAATCTAATTATTAGGTACTTGGCTACTTTTGTGTGTGTGTGTGTGTGTGTGTGTGTGTGTGTGAGGAGAATGGGCACTGAGCTAACATCTGTGGCCAATCTTCCTCTTTTTGCTTGAGGAAGATTGTCACTGAGCTAACATCTGTGCCAGTCTTCGTCTATTTTGTATGTGGAACACCAACACAGCATGGCTTGATGAGCAGTGTGTGGGTCCACGCCCGGGATCTGAACCTGCAAACCCTGGGCTGCAAAAGTGGAATGTGCAAACCTAACCACTACACCACCAGGTGGCCCTTTGGCTACCTCTTTAAAGCTGTACATCTGGCGACCTCCAAGGAGGCAATTTATTCATTACACTTGTATTATTTTAAAAAAGTAAATTTCACATTCAGTACTTTAGTCTTAGATCTTGTATTCTAAAACCTGTAGTTTCTAGTCTTCACTTCTTTGTCTGTTTCACGTAAGCCACGTACACCCCTCCGAATAAAAAAGATCCTTTTTTTATATATAGATCTTCAGAGTACCACGAAAGCATATCTTAATTTTGTTTTGGCACTTAGAATACCAGTGCATCGCCTTCCTTTTTTTTTTTTTCATTTTTCTAACCAGTTGACCCATTACCTCAGTGAGAGCACTAAAGAACTTACCAGCCTTCCAGTTTCATTTCCATTCACGTCTGTGGTCGACTTTCACAGCGACCTTCGTGTTCTAAGCACATCCTCGGAGGCCTTCTGAGTCTAGAGCAGCGACAGGCAGAGAAGATGGATTATCTGATTTCCAGGCTCTAATAGACTCCAAGAGGAGACATGGATGTTTGAAACAAAACAGTGAAGTCAGTGTTTAGAAGAATTAAAATAGTTCGTGATAATTTAACTTGATGGAGGTAGGAGCTTGTGCACTTACACAGGAGGAGATGTGGGTAGGTGTGGCTGGGAGGGTGGGGAGGTATACTTCTTGAGGACATTGGTCTTTGGAGTACATCTGGGCATTCATCATGTCCTCCTCATCATTTCTCAGGTGGAGATAGCTCTTTGTTTGTTTATCATTCTTTCAGCACGGGGTGGGGGGGGGGGGGCATATTGGCTGGTGTCATTGCATTTGCAATTAATCTCCCTTTGTCAGAGTAAAGGAATTTGCTCGGTCGGGTTGTTGAGGATCAGATCCTACAAGTACATTAGGGCTATTGTTGAGTTACTCCCTGCTTGAGGGTGGTTCTCTCCAGGTTTGACCTCTTTTATTTCTGTGGAGCAGAATGATGATAGAATAGTCACTGCTTGTTAAGTTTCCAGAAGGTGGAATTTTTTCCCCAGGAGGAGAAGTCAGATTGGAGTCAGGATTCTTGACAAGATTCTTTGTGAAAGGGAGTAACTCACACTTTTCACATTTCCATCAAGGAAGGTGGATAGAAACGGCAAGCCATTTTAGAAGCTGACAACTTAACTCTTAACAAAAGAAGAGGTTTGACAAATGTTAGGCTGAGAACGTGTTGGCTGAAAGAGGCGTTTGGGAAACAGGCATCGTCATGAAGGCTGCAATTTGCAAAGCATGGCAGGCCTAAAGCCTCATTTCCAGGGCGGCATCACACCGAGGATGCTTCATCATTCTTCCTGTCTTGTGGCTATGTTTTCGCTCTAGGGAGAGGTGCCACACTCACTCGCTTTTTATTTTGTTTTTTGATCTTAAATGAACATGGCCATACTATTGTTCATGTTAGTTAATGGAAGCATTTTAACAAAGCAATGCCTGGTGAATGGTGGACAATAGTGAGGAAAATGCTGGCAATTTCTCTTCACTAGAAATCTAGCAAAATAAATTATCCTGTTTAATTGATAAGGAAGAAGACTTTATCTGCTGCTTATTGTTTCTCCAGTTGTTTTACTTGTGAAATTAAAACTAAGTAATGTTCTTTTTTTCCTGTACTGTGTGCAAACCTAGCAGAGGCTAAGATGGACATAAATGGGCTTTATTAAACAACTACTATATCAAATGGCTGCTGAGTCAGTGGCCTACAAGATCCTTAAATAACAGATATGTCTGGTCTACCAAAAGGCTAAAGCATTTCAAATTTAATGGGCGACCCCATTCGTATTAAGACTGTCCCTTGCAGAAGGAAATCATATCCAACAAAACTGTATAAACGTTATTATTTTCTGATGAAGTGTAAATGGATGCACAGAACTATCAGATGTTTTTATAAATATCACAGAAGGATGGAGGAGAGGGTTAACCTGCCAGGAACTTTCCAGCAGTTAGTGAATTTTACATAGTGACAGTCAGTATGCAGAACAATGTAAGACTTTTCTTTTTCATTACTCTGTATGAAAATAGCTCAAATTAAGCCAGAGAAAAACAATATTTCTATATAGTAGACATGAAAATGAAGAACCGTTTTCTTTTCCCCAAAGCTTTTGGCATAAAGATTGTTTTTATTTTTAAAAGTTGACAGTGTATTGGGTTCCTGGTAATTTATATTTCCTTTATAGATGGTGCACATGTATATTTGGGTTCCTTTTTTAAGTTAATAAATGTATTATCACATTTCCTCCATAATACAAAGTATGATTCAAACTTTTGACATCTCTGGACCTATTTGCATGCAAATATGTTGCATTTAACTCATATTGCTAAGAAATATCAAAGAGAAGAGGGAAACCCATAAAATATGTTATATTTTGGGTAGGATGATGTTACATCTCTTATCTCATGTTGACTTTGTATGGTAAAATTACACAGTATTCCTTTTTCTCCAGGTAGAATGTTACAAGTGCAAACAGTTAAAGAATGTTTATTCTACTGAATGAATGTTAAGTCAGGGCATCATATCAAGTGTTGATCTTTGACTTAGTCACTCAATTGTTTCTCAGTGTGGCCATGAGCTATTAATTGGCCTGGTAAATTAGGACCTCCCTTCTTAAGGTAATAGGAAGAAAACAGACTTTTTGAGGAAAAGTACATAACAGTTTTGTCTCTCTTCCAAGTTTTTTGATAGATTGTTTAATGTATTTTACATTTAAAAGGAGTTTTGCTTTTCTGCATTTTCACAATTTCTTTGATACATCGAGTTTTTACAAGCTTTTTAAAGGCTTTACTTTTCTGTAATTTCATAGCTCATGCGGAATGGTTCAGTTTTTTAAATAGACGCTGCTTCCCTTTTGACATTTCCAGTGCACCTGGATTCTAGGAGAGGTACAGAGGGCAACCTCGCCACCCTCCCCACCAAACCTGGGAAGGTCAAAGGTGAACCCTGCATGGGTTTAAAAACCAGCTTCAGGAGGCTAGCTAGTATTCCTGAAGGCATCTAGGAAAGCCCATCTTATACATATTCTGGAACGTTTTTTCTCTCTGACGTGCCTTAGATACAAATGCAGCCTTGGAAAAGGTTCCCTCCATGTCCACATTCATTCTCTGGCCCTCTAATGTGGTCACGCCTCAGGCACGCTGTGCTGGCCTGCTAGCTCTGCAGGGACCTGGTGAGATCAGGCTTGACCAATGAGCAGGAGCGCTGTCAATCTTTCTGCGTTTTACTCAATGGCTAGCGCACATATCATTAAAGAGTTGTGAATAAATTTAGAGGGGCGAATGGGGAAAAAACACAACTGCTACCTCGAAGGGAGAAGAGTAAGGTTTATTCTGAACCTCACACTACAATAGGCTTTTACGTATGATTTTGAAGAGCAGAACTATCATGTTCCTCCCCGCCCCCACCCCTTATCTCCTCCTGACTCATGTTGACTATCAAGCTTGCATTCAGCCTGTCTTGTATGGCTGTAATGTACAGCGTGAATACGTTACAGTATCAATTTAAGGTAAATAGAATATAGATAATTTGTCTCACTTGACAGAAGGAAAATAAACACAGGCTAGACTCAATCTACACTCCAAAAAGAAAATGTGTCAGGTTACTTCCTCTTCAAGAAGAGCTATTTTGAGTTACATTTTTACATGATATTCGCTTGTTATAATCTTGTGGAACTATTGAATATTGACCTACTTAATGAAATGAAATTGGTCAACCCTACCTATTGATAACCTTTATTAACTCCCAGTAATCTTCAAGTTCAATGCTTGATGCTTTCTCTCCAGTCAGGATGAGTTATTGCTTACATTTGCTGTTTTTATTTGAGTGATAAATTAACAAGTGGCGCTTTTATAATAAGGCAAAATTGTTTGATTTCTGTTCTCTACACAGTAATATCTTGTTTTATTACATGCTGGCTTTTTATTGAGCTTTGCTCTCGTATTCTAGTCCAGCATTGTTATATAGGTTTTTGGAGTTTTTTGGTAATTTTTGTCAGTTAAGGGTATTATCAGATATTTTGATTTAGACTGCATAATATTATGAAAGGAATTTTAATCAACTTTATCAGATAAAAAGCTTCCACGTGAATTGTGTTCACAGGAGTTTGTCAATGCCCCAGTGTATTCATCAGGCATTAAGGAAATAACTTTCCATGTTTTATTCTCTTGTGTTTGTACATTATTTCATATGTGTTTTTAAGACTCATGGTGTAAAAAGTTTGTGGTCAAGAAAATCTTGTTTTCCACTCTAACAGTTAATTTTTAAATAGCCTTACTTGGAACATATACAATTCTGTCACCTTTAAAGTGTACCGACCTTTAATTCTCTATCCTATTAGATAGTGTTTGTTTAGAGAGTAAATAAATTGTCTTGAGGTTTTGGTTATTTTACATGGTAATTGTTCTGAATAAGCTTTGTGGCTTTCTTTTTTCCTGGTGATAATTAATTTTGGCTGGTTAAGCCCCCCAGCAGAAATGCATTGTCTCACAGTTCTAGAGGCTAGAAGTCCAGGTCAGGGTGTCAGCAGGGTTGGTTTTTTCTGAGGGCTGTGAGGGAGGGATCTGTTCCAGGCCTCTCTCCTTGGCTTGCAGATGGCCGTCTTCTCCCTGTGTCTTCACTTTGCCTGCCCTCTGTGTGTGTCTGTCTCTGAGTCCAAATAGCCCCCTTTTATAAGGACACCTGTCATATTGGATCAGGGCCCACCCTAATGACCTCGTTTTAACTTGATTGCCCTTGTAAGCAGTCTGTCTCCAAACATGGTCCCATTCTGAGGTACAAGGGCATAGGGATTCAACACAGATTTTTGGGAGAAAGACACAATTCAACCCACAACACTACTGTTAATCTTAAAGCCCAGAAACAGCATTCAATTCTTTATCAGTCTGTTCTACCACCTTGTCTTGACTCTCTTCTCTCGTAGACCCCACAACTTCATGGGTAGCAAATTCTGTTTGTTAGTGAGTGTGTTTAAATGACTCTATAAGACTTGATCCACCCCCAGCCCTGCCATGCCTCTTAATGCTTGGCTTCCGCAGTTGTGTGTTCCTCCAGAAGATGCAGACTCACTGCTGTTTCATTTTAGGGACACGTAGGATAAGTTCTTGTTTCAGTGTTGGGCAGAGGGTCAGTGTTTTTATTTCTAATCTTTAAGAACGGGCTATGTTAAAACAGAAGCTGGTTAGAATTTGAAGATCCCTTGGGAATGAAAGGCACCTAACAAAACTCCCTATTTTGTCATATTTGGCTAGAGAATTCAAGAAGGGAGTGTCACAGAGAACACCAACCATGGGCCCCATGTGGTGTCTTTCACAAGAATCTCAGGGAGGGAAGATGCAATGGAGGGCCTTTGTGACTCCTGGCTGCTTCTTGTGATGGGACCCCTGCTGGTGTGCATGGGATCTTCTCCCTGGGACTTTGCAGTACCACTCAGGTAGCTACTGGAATTGGCCCTCTGAGGAAAGGGGTCAGGGATTTCCTCTCTCATCTTGGAGTTCCAGTAGCCACATCTGCAGCCCTTATAACCTTTGTTCCATTTTTCCTATGTTGTCTCGGGAAATCTCTGCAGTCTGAATGGTTAAGATCAAGACTACTGATAATGCGTCACAGAATTTTCTTCTCGTGTAATTAAAGCTGGTTTGCTTCACCAGCGCAAAGAGGGACGTCAGAGATGGAGTGTCTATTTTCCTATGATGCACCATTGGTGTAAAGACACAGTGACATACTCTGCTGTGACACTGTGAGGAAAAAACAGAAAACAAGGTCTGTTCTGAGAGGACTGGCCTTAGAGCTGGCACCTAGCCCCAGGGCTATCAGTGACAAATGATGTCATCACACTCACTCTTGGCGTCCCCACCTTCAAAGCCAGAGGTTCAAACTGGATCATCCCAGAGCGTCCCCCAGCAATGATATCTAATTCTGGGTTCTTTATTTTTCTGGGAAGCATGTCTTAGTGTCTATATCAATTCATTATTTTTTAAATTTAGTTTAATTCTTGAATTTGCCCACCGTCTGGATTTACTTTATTGATTTTTTTTTAAAGGCAATGGAAAGTGATGATGACCCCGAATATAAATTGTTACAGGAAAATGGATACAAGATAAAATTACAAGATCAACCTTTTTATTCTATATTTTATGGAATACCTAATAGATGTTTGGCAGTAACTTATTCGTACACATGAATTCCTGACACTTTCGATTCTTCAGACTTATTAATCAGTGTAGTCAGCACCAGAGCAATTTTATGAGACTTACCAGTCATCAAAAATTTATTATCAGATAAATCAAAGAAACAACGAGCATCTTAATAGGGTAGAGAAAGTGGCATGTAAAGGATCGTTTAAGACTGTGCTTTTTGTCAGTTGTGTGTTATATTTACAACCAGCGTCAGAGAACTTGCTCATAATTTCATGCAAAGACTCAGCAGGGCGATAGTTATCTTCTTTGGTACAACCTTGTCTCTTTGTTTTTTTCCAGTAGAATATTGTGTTTGGTCTAACTGTACGACTGAGGAAGCTAAATATACAGAAGGGTAGGATACATCATGTTCTGATGTTCTGATGTCAAGCTTACAGCATTTGTTTTAAAACAGTATCTACGTTTTCTTGAGAATTTCATTACGGTCGTCATCCAAAGTTAAGAATTATCAAGCCCAGTCCTTCCCTTGGGGATAAGGTTGCTAAACTTGAACTCTTGGAAATGGCATGGGAAATAGCAGCAGACCAATTGCCTTTCTTGGAGATGAACTCCATGTGTGTCTTCTGACTAATGTGAGACCTGGGCTTCTGTCTGCTCTCATCTTGGCACTGTTTTTGACACCACCCTGAAGGTAGAGTAAAAGACTTGGATCTTCATCATGTGAGATGAGCTGCTTGTAGGGGAGTTTTTCCATCACTCTTGCCCTGTCCTGAGTGTGCTGGAATCACATGATCCTCTAGGACAGAAGGATCGTAGCAGTGGGCTGAGGAAGAGCTGAACTGGCACTGGAGAGCCTTGATGCAAACCCACTGGGAATGGACCCAGAGCGACAAGGCTGGGTTACCTCTCATCAAAGATGCATCCTTCTTTCTACCTCACATTTCCATAAGTGCTGTTTTCTCTGTCTAGAATGTTCCTTCCTCCCATACTTGCTGATTGATTGCCCAATTATTCTTAAAGTATCTAGTTAAATATTGCATCCTCAGAGACCTTTTTTCTGAGTGTTTCATCTACTCTAGGTGCCTTTTGTCAGTTTTCTTCAAAGCCTTTACTTTCCCTTAGTAGCAGCTTTAATAGTAATAATAATGGCTATCAGTATTGCATACTTACCGTGTGACACTAAACTCATATGTGCTATTCATCAGTTTATAACTCAGTGTTTATTTCTGTGAATACTACTTATATTTGGGGGGGGGTGCAGTTATATTATGTTTTCTGTCTTTTAAGAGACTAGAATCTTTCTGAAAGCAAGACTCATGATTCCTTTGTGACTGGACTTCACATGCGGCCTTCCTCAAATGTCTTATATAAATGAACTGTCTCTGCAGAGGGGCCTCCGACAGGTTGCCCTGATTTCTGAAAGGAAGACTGTTCTGGCATCCAGAATGGACCAAGTTGTAGTTCTTTGTTTTTGCTGGTACATGATAAACAATCTTCGAAACGTTAAAACGCGTTCTCAATATATAATGTTAAGCAAAGATTATGTTTTCACAGTAGTCTTTCATTATTTATATAGATCTCTTCTTGGTACCACACTGCTCTCATTAGAAATGAAACAGTCCCTTCACTTCACAGATAAATGGATGGTGTTTGAATGTGAGACCTTCCTCTGTGTGAACCTGCAGGCTCTGTGCTCATTTTGTCTGCCTTTTCTTTGTCCTTCAGGGGAGTGTGTGATGGGGTGTGTGAGGTGTGATTGTGTTTGTAAAGGTTTAGGGTATTTCTGAGGGAGATGCAGTAAACTAGTACGTGTGCTTATCTTTAGGGAGGAAACTGGATGGCTAGAGACAAGGAGGGGAGGGCACATTCTCTTCACTTTTTACCCTTTGGACCTAAAGAATGTTCTATTCTCTATTGACTAGATTATTACCAGTAGGGCCCGTGAAGCTAGGAAGGAAGAAAGCACAAAGAATGTAGCTATGTGATTGGTTTTGTCTGCTGTGATGTCCTCTTTCTATTCATTTTCCTTGCCTGACTGGAACCCCTTCTTACTCGTCTGTCTTTAACCAGGTGCACCCAAAACCTTCCAGGTGATGTCGCCTCTTCTACTGTGTCCTGAATGTTGGAAAGCAACTCTGAATGAGAGCTTGAGAGAAAGTTTCTCACTTAATGCCTCGGTCATTCCTGTTCTTGGCTTAAGCACTGTGAAATCTTACATCACTTATAACACCTCTCAGATAACATCAGGCTTTCCTGGACCCTTGGAAGAATCTAGAACAATCCTTTTTCCCTTCACAATCCGATGTGAAACAGGAGAAGGTGGTCATTCACAAAAACCTAACAAAAGGGAATAGGGAAAAAAAACAGAAAATGTAATTTTGTATTGAGCTTCTCTATTCAGGGGTATTTTCCCTTCTAAGATTTTGAGTAATTGAAAAATAAGCTTTTCTATATTTGAAAGGTCCTGAGGGTTTGAAATAAGGGAGAATGGATCTTAAAAGAATTGACTGCATATTAGTGGATGCGATTGGGCTTCAGGTTCGCATATATGAGACATGGACCTTTTTTTTGTTTCAATTCTTCTCTCTCCTTTCATTTTTTTGGCTCTAAGCTAAGATGACGTGTGTGTTTCAGACTGTTTGTGTGAGATTATGAGCATTTTTAATCTGCTGTTGTGCATTCTCAATAGAAACTGCGTGAATGGTGATCTTTTAATAGATGTGTCCTGCAACTGGCAAATTTATTTTGGTACTAAATTCTAGATAATTCCAAAGGAATGTAAATTTTGTCAATAAAAGTTTTTGTTGTGAAATACTGAAAATCTGGGAACTGTATTTTTTAAAGTTTTCTGAAGCCGGCTTCTGCTTTATTTTTATAAGTTCAATTGACAAGATAGGGCAACAAGAAAAATACTGGTCATCAAGCTGATGGAATACTGTTAATTTTTTACTGGAACATGGTTAGAGAAAGAAATAATGGCATGTGGGGAAAGTGTTCCTTCAAGACCACTGTGTAAACACATTAAACAAGGTGGCTTTGTTTTTACTGTGGTTGAAATACTCAGAATCCTGAGCAGCTTTTACTGGAGAAATTCAGAACTTGCACAATAAAGTCAGCCACTCCCAGTATCCCCTTGTCCCCATTTTTCTTCTCTTCATGGACTAACATCCAGGTGGATTAGTGTGTGACAGAGGTTGCCTCAATTACACTAAGGAGAGAGAATTGGCCTTTGTTGACTTCCTGCCGTGGTCCAGGCCCTGGTGGGCTCCTCACAGGCTTCAGCTCCTATAGTCTCATTACTCCTTGAGATGTAGGTATTCGCCTGGCTCTCAGATGAGAAAATGGACAATCACAGGTTATGTAGAATGACCAATGGTTAACCCATGTGGTAGAGTCAGAAATCAAACTCTCTCTGATAAAAGAATACTATCTCGTATTCTCCTTGTTGCTTTTGGGTAATACCTGGGAAGAAAAGGAAGAAATGCTGAGTTTATGCTGGCATTCGCAAAGAGAAGTTAATGCATGGTGATTAAGGGTACGTTCATAATCATTTGACTTTTGTGGTTCTTGAATCAGATTCAGCCTCCTGCCATGCCTACATCTCATCCTAGAGTTGTAGGCACAGGCAGCATTCAGGGTCCCTAAACATGTCCCTGCTGTAGCTTTTTAGTCCCTGAAAGCCTGTCTTCCTGCATTTACCCTGATTCTGATTTAATATCCTGATATGTGAGTGGTTCTGGTCTGACAAATACAAATCCATTTTCCTGCCACTACCCTTTCTGGTTCAGTGGATGTGTATCCATCCACTGTGTGCTACATGTTTATCTTGTTTTACAGTTGGATTCAGTTCTTTAATGCATATTCAAGGGTGTGGCCCTTCTCTACCGTACTATATCATTGATCTCTGTAGGCATCATTATGGACTCCTGGACTTTCTCAGCACATCTTGTACCAGTGACTGAAATCAGATTCATTTCCCCCCAAGCTTTCTCCATGGTCCCTTCTTCATGTCTTTGTTTTCTTATTAGCTCCAGACCCAGGTTTTAATTCGTTTATCCCAACAAAGAACTGACTCTTATCCAAGGAGTCTTGGTTCCTTTAAGTGGAAAATAACATTAGAATCCAAAATCTATGGTCCAGGAGTGCATGTTTTCCAAATAAGCATCAAGGGTAGAGTAGAGTGACATGAGATCTGCCACCCACTTAAGTGACAAAGCAGAAGAATTACCTGTTTTCAAAGACGCATACATTCATGTTAATGGTTCCCATTCACCTGTGTCTGTGTTGTTTGTTTTGGCCTTATTCTACTATTGGAATTTATTATTCCAGTTCCCCCTTTGCCAGGCTGTATGTACTAAATCATTCATGTGTTTACATGACTGGTAATCCCACATTTGCATGTCTTCAGTTTCTTCTCTCTCTGTCCCCAGACTCAAATATTCTGCAATCAGCTGCTAAACATTTAAGTTCAGAGAATCTTGTCATTGTCCCCAGAACACCTGAAAAGAAAAAGAAATAGTAACCTCCTTCCAGGTTTTATACTAAAGAAACCAAAAGTGTGGGCCACTCAGTAATAGAAAGATGTAGATCACCTGGTATCTAGATAGAATTCCATCCAATTAAGAGACAGTGACAGTGAATCGGGGAAAATGTACCAGGACAGCCTTTTGAAGTTTTGTCCATTTTCTCGGGTGCTCATATTTGTCTTTTAACACAAACAGCTTTACTCTGATATTGAATTCATAAATGGCCTTTGGCTTTCTCCTCCATCTCATTTGAGTTTCTGCTCAGATGTCATCTCAAGAAAACACTTTCCATATCACTCTATCTAAAACAGACCCCACAGCCACCATCCACCCTTGCCCCTAACTTTATTGTCCCTCATACGCTGATTTGCCCCCTTAGATTGGGTCCCACCAAGAGCCGGGACTTTATTCTATGCAATACCGTGTCCCAGGAGCCACAGACAGCTCCTGGCACCTGCTCGGCTCTCAAAATACTTGATGAATGAGACTTGTTATTCTTTCAGCTATACATTGTAGCCCACAGTGAGACATTTCTGCTAGAGGAAAATTTTTAAAAGCCTTCCATCACACATCCATTACACATTTTTAGTGTTTCCCTTTTTCTTCTTGTGTCTGAGTTGCTAAGATTTCATGATATTATTAGAGCTACTTCCATCACCATAAATGTTTCTGTGATGTTTCTAAGGCTGCAACTTTCCCTAGCCAGCTATTTCCCATCAAATCTAGTAGCTCTTTTTAGCGAGGCTTTGAAAGAAACTCCGCACATGAAATTTTAGAGGATGATATGGAAAAAAAAAAAAAAAATACCAGAACTGTAAGAGGGTATTTGACCTGGACTCAGCCCATTAGCCTGTTTTCATTTTTGAATCAGCCAGGCTCCGTCCTCTAACAGACACCTTGTGTGTGGGACCTACATATTGGCTGCTGAGCACCTCAGGATGCAGATGTGGCTTTCGTCCTCTATCATGGTAGTGTGAGAGTCTATAAAAGGTGAATTGGCAGGCTTTGAACTATAGAAATTGCTTAGAAATAAACAACAGAGGAGAGGACAGAACGGGGGAGGCCAGTTTTCCTCCCAGCCCTAAAAATGTGTTTTGTTGATAAGTCAGAAAAACCATTTTGAGCCCAATCTCTGAACCTTGGAACCTAGCTGCGAAAGGACGTCAGGAATTCCTCAGTTGTCACTCAGTCTTGGGGAACCAGAGGCCTCCTATCTCTGCATTGAGAAGGGGTCCTAACCTGTTGTCAGTTGTGTGTCCTTCCCATCTGTGTCACCGAAAGGCAGTCTGAGCTGTCGAACTCAGGAGATGCCCAGCAAAGGTGAGGAGTGATGGTGTGCTTAAAGAAACCTGTGGCTTGTCTGCACACAGAAGGATCCTATCAATACCCCGCTTCCAAATTTGATACTAAATTTTCTCACAGGTTGGCATTAATTTTGTGTATTTCAAACACATTTCTCCTAGTCAAATTTTCATTGCCAACTAAGTGTTGAGGACAAAAAGATGACGTTTTAAGTGTTTTTCCTAAGATGTGGAAATAGTGTGGATTAGTTTCATTATGTGCACAAGAAAGAAAGAAAGAAGGGGGCTGGAGAGGAAGAAAGAAGTGTAGTTGCTCTGTTTCCATTATGCCAGAATTCCTGCTTTTGAAAATAAGTGGAGTTGCCTCCTTTACAAAAAAGAACCAGAGGCAACTGTCAGAACTGCAGCCAGTGTCACCCAGCTTCTGGTTTCAGAGGCTTGCCAGGTCCTGGAGGGGCACGCTTCTGCCAATGTATCTTGGGCACCCTGGAGAAGATTTCTGTGGGGCCAAAGGGCTTCTGAATATCCTCAAAGGAAATGTAAACAAATTGTGAAATGTTCCTGGATACTGCCTGGGAGTGAACACAGGCAGAGGGGGGCTTAGCCACTTTATGTCAGGCAGGTGTTACCTTGGAGAATACCCTAGCTCCAGGAGGCACACAGAAGTCCCCTCCACAGTATAGACAGTGGGTGTGAGTGCTGGCTCTGGAGGCAGGCTGCTTGGGTTTGAATCCCACTCTTACCTTTCGCCATCTTTGTGACATTGGGTCAATTCGATTTTTTAAAAATTTAACACCTTTATTGAAGAGCAATTGATACACAGTGAACTATATATTTAAGGTATACAATTTGATACATTTTGACATATGGATACTTGTAACACCAGAATCAAGATAGTGTATCCATTCCTCATCTCCAAAAGTTTTCCTGTGCTTGTATCCCTCCCTCCTGCCCCCTCCCCTCATTTCCCCCATCTCCAGGCAACCGCTGACCTACTTTCTAACTACATGTTAGTTTGCATTTTGTAGCAAGTTGTATAAATATAGACATATAGTGTGTAATCTTTTTTTTAAAAAAATCAGGCTCCTTTCATTCAGCATAGTTATTTTGAGAGTGGTTATTGTTGCTTGTATCAATAGTTCATTTCTTTTTATTGTTGAGAAGTAGTCCATTGAGTGGGTATACCACCATTCATTTATCAAGTGGACTGTTGCTGGACATTTGAGTTGTTTCCTCTTAGGGGCTATTGACATAAAATTTCTATGAACTTTCATGCACAAGTCTTTGATTCGCATGTGCTGTCACTGTAAATACTTAGGAGTGGAATGAGTGGATCATATGGTAGGTATAGATTTACTTTCTTAAGTAACTGCCAGCCCATTTTCAAAGTGGTGGTATCAGTTTTTATACGAACCAGCACTGTCTTAGAGTTCCTGTTCCTCCACATCCTTGTCTACACTTGGTATGGTCAGTTTTTCAAAAGGTTTGTTCTAGTAGTTTCTCATTATGGTTTTAAGTTGCATTTATCTGATGAATAATGTTGTTGAGCTTTTTCCATCCTTATATCTTTATTTAGTGAAATTTTTGTTCAAATCTATTTTTTTAATGGAATAGTTTATTTTGTTATTATTGTTTCGAGATTCTTTCTATGCTCTAAATGTAAATCCTTTATCAGATGTATGCTTTGCAAAGCTTTTCTCTCTTTCTGTGGTTTGTCTTTTTATTCTCCTAGCAGTATCTTTTGAAGAATAAAAGTTTTTAAAGTTCAGTTTATCGATTTGTTCTTTTATGGATTGTGCTTTTGGTGTTGTATGTAAGTATTCTTTGCCTAATCCAAGTTCACAAGATTTTCTCCTTTGTTTTAGTCCAGAAGCTTTATAATTTTAGGTTTTGCATTTAGGTCTATGATGCATTTTGAGTTAATTTGTATATGGTTTGAGATATGGATCAAAGTTCATATTTTTGTACGTAGATGTCTAATATTTTTGCACCATTTGGGTACAGGTTGGTTGAATTTTTTTTATTTTTTTGAATCTTCTGTACCCTTACTCATTTTCTGTCTAATTGTCATGTCAGTTATTGAGAGAGTGAAATGTTAGACTATAATTATGGATTTCTTATTTTTTCTATTCTGTCAGTTTTTGCTTCATATGTTTTGAAACTCTGTAGTTAGATTGATAAATGTTTAAAATTGTTTATGTCCTCTTGATGAGTTGACCCGTTTTTATGATAAGTGAAATGCTTTAACCCTAGTAATATTCTTTGGCCATAAATCTACTTAGTCAAATATTAATATAGCCTCCTCATCTTTATTTTGTTTAATGTTAGCATGGTATATAATTTTCCATTCTTTTGCTTTTCACCTATTTGTGTCTTTGCATTAAAGTGGGTTTCTTATAAGTAGCATATAGTTTGATATTGCTTTTTTCATATCAGTAGACAATCTCTTTCAGTTGGAGTATTTTGGCCGTTTACATTTAATGTGATTAGTCATATAGGTAGGTTTGAATTTGTCCCTTTACTATTTTTTTCCTATTGTTTCATCTGTTCTTTTCCCTCTTTTGTATCTTGTGGGTTGTATATTTTTTAGGACGTCACTTTATCTCCTTTGTTGGCTTATTAGCTATGATCTTTTATTCTTAATGTTAGTATATACTTTATTTAGTTTTTATAGTTCACATTTTTCACATTTCACAATGAAGTTATAGCACTTCACATATGATGTAGACATCTTAAAATAATGTACTTTTATTTCTCATCTCCCAAGCTTTAATGCTTTTGTTTTCATAAATTTTACTTGTACTAATGTCATAAACTCCACATTACATTTTTATTATTTTTGTTTTAATAGTGAAATATCTTTTATGGAGATGTAAATAAAAATAAAGCATCTTATCTATTTAGTTATGTATTTACAATTTTTAGTGCTCTTCATTCCTTTGTAAAAATTCATATTACTGTCTAGTATAATTTTCCTTCCCCTTAACTTTTCTTGTCATGTGGATCTGCCATATATGAATTCTTTTAGATTTTCACGTCTGCAAAACTCTTTATTTCACCTTCATTTTTGTATGATATTTTCACTAGATATAGAGTCTTGGATAGACAGTGTTTATCTTTCAGTACTTTAGGGATTTTGTTCCACTATGTACTCACATGCATTGTTTCTGACAAGAAATCTGCTGTATCTTTATCTTTGTTACTTTGTATATAACCCTTTCCTCACCTTGACTGCTTTTAAAATTTTCTCTTTATCTTATATTTTGAGCGATTTGATTTTAATGTGCCATAGTGCAGTTTTCCTCTTTTTTTGTGCTAGGAGTTTGCTGAACTGCTTGGATCTGTGGGTTCATAGTTTTCATCAAATCTGAAACTTTCACCCTGTATTTCTCCAGTATTTTTCTAACCACCCTACACTCCTGCCTCTCTTTTTGTGACTCTATTTATATGTTTTAGCCTCTTGTGGTTGTTCCACAGCTCAGTGATGTTCCATTCATTTGTTTAATCCTGTTTTTTTCTCTTGAGTTTCATCTTAGATCATTTCTGTTTGTCTTAAAATTTCCTCATCTTTTCTTCATCTCATCCATTATAGTTTTCATCTCTTGTGGGTTTTTGAGTCTCTTTTATATCATTCAAAAGTAAGGATACTGATTAACTCTAGAGGAATGGGAGGAGATTTCAAGAAGAGGGGTTTCACCTCATTCTTGTTGTCCTAGGTGATGGTTATTACATGATCCTTCATTATTAAACTCCTGTTAGTTCAAGGAATGTACATGTTTTATGCACTTTTTAGCAACAGTCATATTTTCACAGTTTAAAAAATGTTTTGGGGACTGGCCCTGTGGCCAAGTGGTTAAGTTCACATGCTCCGCTTCAGTGGCCCAGGGTTTCCCCAGTTAGGATCCCGGGCGCGGACATGACACCACTCATCAGGCCACGCTGAGGTGGCATCCCATATAGCAGAACCAGAGGGACCTACAAGTAGAATATACCACTATGTACTGGGGGGCTTTGGGCAGGGGAGGAAGAGAAGGGGGTGGGGGAGTAGGAGGAGGAGGAAAGATTGGCAACAGATATTGCCAATGGCTCAGGTGCCAATCTTTAAAAAAAGAAATAAAAAGTAAAAAGAAAAAAATTTGTATAAAAAATGTTTTAAATGACTTAAAAATGCAGTGATTTGGTTGTGCATTTTGTTGGATTAAACCCCAATGACAAAAAGAACTGCAAAAAATGATAACTGTTTTCAGATGTATTAATAATAACATTTTTATTGCTTTTGAGATGATTGCATGTTATAGTTTAAAGCAAACAAGTAATTATGTTAGTATCATTAGAGACTAAAATTTTCAGCAAAAGAGAAAGGAGATACAAATAGAAAAATGAGACATGTTGGTTAAATCCTACAATCCTAAATTTTAATTGGAAATATAGTAAGAACTCGTGATGTATTTTTTCCTTCAAAAAAGTATCTTTTTTTGTTCTGTCCACCAAAGAGGCCTAGAAAAAAATGACCAACACAGCAGCAATGAGCACTCCTAGCTCCTGGATCATTGTCTTTGAATACCATTTCCCACCAAAAGAACTCAGGATCTTTAGAAAAATGGCTAATCTAAGATCTCTATCAGGAGCCTTAAATATCTTGTTAATCCAGAAAGCAAGGAAGCTATCAAAGATGGTATCAAAAGAACCCAAGGTGCCAACTTGAAGAGGCTCCAGTTGGCCAAAAACAGATAGTTTGGATATCAGTAATAATAATAACTTCAGTGTATTAACACACGTCCAACGTGGCTTTTGAAAAGCTCATTCAAGCAAATAAGGTGTAGAAAAAAATTCCTTTTGGAGGTAATCAGGAAATTTGAATGCTGGATATTTGATGATGTTAAGAAATTATTAATTTTTTATGTGTGATAATAGTTTGTGTTTATATACTTAAATGTTAATGGATGAACTAATATAATTTCTGGGATTTTGCTTCAGAATAATCTAGTGCAGGTTGGGGGAGACAAGTAGAAGTGAAAGTGAGTGAGACAAGACATGCCCTGAATAAATAATTTTTGAAGTTGATGATGGGTACATGGAGACTTAGATTGTTCTCTTGACTTTTGTGTAAGGGTAAACTTTTCCCAAATAAAGTTAAAAATATTTTAAATATAATTAAAAAAAATTAATACTGTCTGTATCATAGAATTCTAAGGTTATTGCCTATAAAGTCATTATCACATTACTCAACCTTAAAAAAGAAAATAAAAATAGCTCAGAGCCCATGCTCTGCACCCCAGTTTTCCTCCCCAGGCTCTAAAGTATTCTTTCATTTCAGTCCAATTTAGAGGCAGAAAAGATCCCTGCAGAGCTCTCCGTGGTGCTGACCAATGCTATCAAGGGCGCACTAGAATAAAGGGTTGGAGGCAAGGCAGGGGGCATGAAAGATGGGTTTGGTCTTATATACACTGAATTTGAGGTTTATTGATACCTCTGAGTGGGGAGAGATGTCACAGAGGAGAGATGTTATGAGCCTAGTATTCAGGAAACCAATTTAGGCTGAAGGTAGAGTTCATCTTCCTTTTGGCTAAGTCCTTCCAGGGCCCCTGTTTTTACTAGGGGTTTACTGCCATCCCCTCACTGGAGTGTAGCCCAAGACACTGCAGCAACAGACTGTTTAACTGTTGGATTTTTTGGTTCGAAGAGGTGGGTTTTCAGGTTATCAATTCATGTTTCTGTGTATACATTGCTAGCTGACTTGAGGAATTTGACAGAGATTGAGTACCTGTATTTTGGATCTGACCATGGAATAAAAAGGAATCTTTAGCATGTACAATTATGTAACAAGCACAGGAAACATTAGCTGAGTTCTATCTCTTCAACTTTTAGGTACCAAGCCAAATCTACCAACCCCTGTGCTCTCCTGTATGATTTAAAATATACCAAAGTTTTTCTCCTTAGTTGGTTCTGGCATAAGCAATGGGATGCAAACATTCACCTGGTCAGCCTAAGAAAACAATAAATTGAATTGATTTGTATTATAGGGGCCTGAATAGAGACTGCTTTGTCTAGATGTTAGTTTTATCATTTAAAATTTTGCCCTAGAAACCGTTTGTGATCAAGCTGTAATTTTTAGGGACCTCTCTCAATCAATCTATGAGCTAACGCGTACTGGGTGCTAATAAATAACAGCGCTTTTGCCTCCCTCTGACTATTGGTGTATAAATGAGAATGAAGAAGAGAAGATGAAGAAATCACTGTTTTTGTGAATAAGGTGTCACCGTTGGGTAGAGTCTTCTCTTTGACGAGCTGAGAAGATGACATTGGCTTTCCCTAGGATGGGTAAAGAAAGTCTGAAAGATCAGCAGCTGGTGGATATCCCAAAATGGAAGTTAATGAAAAATGGTTAAAAAGCAGTGTAGTGCTTTGGGGAAAAAAAAGAAAATGTTAATTTCAGGAAGACACTACAAGAGAATTTGTGCGGGCTTTTTTAGAGTGAGGTAGTCATGGATTTGAATCCCAGCTCCACAATCTGGGTGGCCACGTTTTCGTGAGTACCCTATTTAAGTGGTCTGAATGTGTTTACTCTTCTGCAATCTATTATGGGCTACAGGGTTATGGGCCACACTCTGAGTAAACCTAGTCTGACATTTGTTATTGAAAATTAGCTCTGATACCACCAGCAACACACACTTCTGAAGTTTGTATAAATATCCATCTTAAACAATAGAATTTTCAGATACTCTACTAGACGGTCAGTTGAAATAGGCTTGACCTCCTGCAGAAAGCAATACACAACACTGTTGAAGGAAAAGCCCAGGGCCTCTTAATGAATTGATGTATCATATGGCCATGAATATGTATAATGTTACATGAGCAGTTTGGTTAGTTTAAATGTGTTTCCAGCCATGTTGGTATACAGCAGACCCTCTGATAAGACATAGCTGCCTGGAGTCATGTCGACGGGTGATTCTCCTGACACAGAAAATTGACATTACAGTTGGAGAAATGTCGACCACCTTCAAAGACAGAAAAACAGGTCACTGCAGTGTGATTCCTTTTGTTTACAGATGTAGGAAAGTTAATAATGAGGGCGATCGGGGCAAGGGGAGCAGAAAGGAGAGAAAACAGGAATGTTCTTAAAATTTACGTCTAAGGACCTTTTGACTGCATTTAGAACCAGGGAAAGGAGTAAAACATGTCAAATTAAAGTCCATTTCAAATGTTTTGTTTTGGGGCCAGCCTGGTGGCATAGTGGTTAAGTTTGTGCACTCTGCTTTGTCAGCCCAGGGTTCACCGGTTAGGATCCTGGGCGCTGACCTACACACTGCTCATCAAGCCATGCTGTGGTGGCATCCCACATAGAAGAACTAGAAGGACTTAGTACTAGGGTATACAACTATGTGCTGGGGCTTTGGGGAGAAAAAAGAAGAAAGGACGATTGGCAACAGATGTTAGCTCAGGGCCAGTCTTCCTCACCAAAAAAAAAAACCCCAAAAGAGATTGTTCAAATGTTTTGTTTTATTGTGTTCAAGTTTTATGGAATTATGAAGATTTCAAAACCATAGAGATAATCTAATTTCCCTCCTTATTTTTCACATGATGAAACTGACTCTCAAAATGGTTAAGTGATCTATCTCAGATAACCTAGCTAGTTCATGTTGTCTTGTGCTCATAGAATCTTTCAATGCTCTTACCTCTGCCTGAAATACTTCGACCCTGCACCTGTCCTCCCCCGTGGCCTGGTTAATTCCTGCTGTGCTGCAGATTTTAGGTCATATGTCCTTTTCTCTGACCCTGACCACTGCCCCCACCCCTCGCCAAGGTCAAAAAATTATAATAGAAAACAACTCCAACTGTTTATTGAACACTTATTATTTAATGATCATAACAACTCTGTGAGGTAGGTACTGTTTATCCCCATTTTACAGAAGGAGAAACTGAGATACAAATGGCTAAGTAACTTGGCCAGAGTTACAATCAATATATGGTAGAACCAGAATTCAAACGCAGGCAGCCTCACTGCAAAATCGGAGCTCCACTCCCCACAGGGTTCTGTCAGTTGTCTGTTATTAGGATACCTTGTACCTCTCTTAGTGCTCGCTGCTCCTAATGTATTTATTTCTCTGATTATGGAATACATTTTTTCCTACTAGATCATAATGTTCATGAGGGCTCAGATCATGTATCTTTTGATTCATCATTTTTGCTTAGCTCCTAAGTGCCTAATGTCTATCTAGCAGCTCATTACATATATTTTTCATATATAAAATGGAGTTAATAGTATGTTTTATGGTATTATTTGTTCTAATTGCATCGTGCTGGAGTACAATTGCATAGAGTACTATATACAGCTGCACTGTCATGGGAACTAAGTGAGAGATGCACACTCAGTGCTCACTAGTTCATGTCACTTGATAAATGTGTAGTAACTGTGGGGCTCTAATTATAGTAAACAGGGTTAGAGATAACTTAGCTTGAGAGCACAAGACAGAATCTGAACCCACGTTCAGTGCTCTTTTTAGTCCCTATTCCTTTTTGTACCCATCATGAACATAGTTAGAAAAGTGAGTCTTAGAAAATATATTGCTTCACAGAGCTGATTTCTTAACTAAATAGGCAGCTCAAGTATAAGTTTCATCCTTAATAAGTGTCAGTTTCATCCTTGAGACCAAGACAGATGCAGAGTCTTTATGACCCAGTGGTAGTTAGCAGGTAGCTTTCTGAACCAGTCTCCTGAGCATGAACCCTTAGGAAAGGCTAAGGTGAGCCTTTTCAAATCAGCATATTCTTTGAGGCTGTAATTGTTCTGTCCTCATTCAGCTGCAGTAGATGAGTTCTTGCTCCTCTAGCCTTTCTTTGGTGTTTTATATGCATTTGTTTCTACATGTATTCCATGTCTTCCTTTGTCTGTTTTGTGTGGTGCGGATAGAACTTATTATTTCAGATCATATCCTTGAGCTTAGTTCAGCAGTGTTACTATCTCTAGGGTGTAGAGATGCATTTTGCAAGTGATCAGCAAGGTATTCTAGTGTGCAGACGCTAGCTGTAGAATAAAAATTGTTATAAAATTATAAAATCGTCACAGATAAAATGGCAAAGAGATCAAAATTAATCTTAAAAAAAGCATGAAACAAAATGCAGATATCCTAGAATCAAAATAGTGATATTCATGAAAGTGACAATTAATTATTTAATTCCAAGGACAGACACATTATAGTCTAAAAATAAATTTCAGGTTCACGATTGACTAGCTATTTTATGTGGCAGAATACCAGCTTTGCATATTTATTAAAATTATTCATAACTGCGTGGCTGCCTAGATGAACTGTTGAGGTCTCATTCCTTGATCCAGTATATTATCTTGTCTGTTTTATCATGGTACTGTCATAGAAATTTGTCTAAATTTTAGAGTGATCCATGGAATATTTTCAGTATCAGCATCTCCTAAATACATATTTCATCATATCCATTTTGCCTAATATGGTCTTTTACATAGGTTGAGGGGAAATCATCTCTCTCTTTAGAAAAACTACAGCTTTTTTTGTTTAGGGAATAAATTTTAAACAGATATCTTTATTCGATACAAAAAGTTATTATAAATCATTAATATTTCAGTATCGAAATATTCCTGCTACCTAAAAATTCAGAGAAGATGTGAATTCTTTGGAAGAGTAGAAAAATAGTAGAAGTTTATGATCTTCGTGAAGATTTTATAGAGAACTGTTTGCTTTAGGTGTTATTTGTTGAGTGTAATATGCTGCTCTGGTTAGGATGGTGAGTTCTGGAGTCAGACTTCCTTCAGTTCATATCCTAAGTCCACCACTTAGTATTGATTTTATTTAACTTTTTGAGCATCAATTTTCTTATCTGTAAAATTGAATGATAGTGTCTGCCTTCTTGGGTTGTTAGGGAGGATTCTGAGATAATGCATATAGAGTCCTTAGAACTGGACCAGGCACGTAGTAAGCACTTCATAAATATCAGGTGCCGTAAGTGTTCATAATAATAATGGCGTATCATGGAATGCCACAGAAAGTGAGGTCTGGGGTTTCAGCGACAATATACGGTAAAGAAATTTTATCTCAAGTAACATATCTCTAAACTGGTAAAAACTTCGAAGATGATGCTAGGAAAGAAGAATAAATACACCTTTTTAAATTAGAATATTAACAATAATATACTAGAGTTCAAAGGAGCCTCAGGTAGTCTAGTTTAATGCCCTCTTTCTTGGCAAGGGTTGGAAGTGCAGCTCCGAAAGGGTAGGCAGTTGCCGCAGGATTTCTCCCAGGATTGCAGACTCTGACCTAGCTCTCCTGGCTCACGGGTTAGTGCTCCATCTGTTCTAAAGCACTGGCTTATCCTTGAAGCCCTCCTAGATGTGGTCATTGTATTAGGAACTAAGAAGTATGTGACATCTTATCCAGTAGATAAGACTTCTTTGCTTCTCTTGGTTTGGTGTCCTAGTGATTATTAATCCTCTAGAAACATCTTTCCATACACCCAGGAGTCATGCAGAAAATGATTCACTGTCCCAGAGCTGGTGCCCTCCTCCATGAGTGTGAGCAGCTCCATCTGAATGCCTCGATGGGACAATAGCTGTAGCTCTGGGGAGAGTTCAGAAAAGGGAATGTCTGCAGAGTTGTCTAGAATTTCCCTGGGGATCTCATAAACTTCTAAAATTAAAATGAAGCCTTTCTTCCTTATAAAACAGAGTCATGTGTTAAAGGAGATGCATTAGATGCTTCTGAGCTGTATATTTTCGTAGGTTCTATAAAATTCTCAATAAAGGAAAGGTTAGAGTTTGTACCGTAAAGAGCGTTAATGGAGGCGTATTTAACCTCAGTCCCTTTTGTGATTCCTGGAGTGTATTGTAGTTGAACTACTCTTCTTTGACAGTTCCCCATTACCCATCACCTCCCAAAATGACCCTGCTGTCACCTGGGCGCTCTCTTTCTTAGGAGTACTAACCACCCCAGTTTTGGGGCCAGCGTTTCACCAAAGGGGAAAATGAAAAGAGCTGATTTCACCTCGTTAACAACATGGGCATCGAGCTTCCCTTTGAGCTCGGCCGCAGTTTTGTGTTTGTGGTTAAAGCGAAAAGATTGTCGTCATGCCAGTTTGTGGGGTATGCCGAGTGGAGTCCTTCTCCTGTATTTTTATGGAGACCACACGTGAAAATATGAAAGACCAATGGGAGACCTTTGCCTACTGATGACACAAGTAGTTGTTCAGCTCAATGAGGGGCTATTTTTCTGACATTCCTGGTTGTCAGCATGGCCGCCTAGCCCACCAGCCTCCTGTACTGCACAGTGGGAGAGCTGAGCTGATGATCCCAGGCTTGTTCTGCAGAGCAGTGTTCAGGCTTAAGTGAAGAATATTTTTAACCCATTATCCAAGAGCATTAGGAGAAAATGTTCAAAGAGTCTTGATGCGGTATTTAAGAGAGTAGATACCCAAATAAGCCAATTCTAGCCTTAAATAGTAATCCATCTTTATTTTGAATCCCTTCATCTTTCCAGGATAAAGACTCCTCTTTGAGGGCATGAAAAGGGGCAAAAGAAGCTAGAGTGTTACCAATGATCCTTCCTCCTGGTGTACATGAACACATAGTGCCCCTGTTTATTACAGATTGCTTTGAGTGGGCCATCCAGAATAAACTTTTCAGAACAATAGTGAACACGTCTGCCAGGCTGGCCGTGGTGCATACAGATCTGGCTGGGAGATATTTAAAGGTGTACAGGCCACATGGAGTGAAAAGCAACTGTTTGAGGAACATGAATGGGCTTTTCTTTATATCGCTATTTCTGGCTCTTTTCAGGTTTTGTTTTTGGTGAGGAAGATGGGCCCTGAGCTAACATCTACCACCAATCTTCCTCCTTTTGCTTGAGGAAGACTTGCTGAGCTAACATCTGTGCCATTCTGTCCCTATTGGGTTTGTGGGATGCCTCCATAGCATGGCTTGATTAGTGGTTTGTGGATCTGCGCCCGGAATTCGAACCCACAAACCCCAGGCCACCGTAGTGGAATGTGCAAAACTTAACTGCTATGCCACTGGGCCAGCCCCCTCCTTTCAGTTTTTATACTGAGCAAATATGGTCTCATCCTTTCAAACTTAGAGGGGTTTGTTTGAAGGATCCCTGAGAGGTGTCCCCAAAATTGTTATCATTACCCCTGCCGACATCTCACTCAGTCATGGATTATAGTCAAATGTAATCTTATCTATAGCTTCACATAGTTAGTCATCTTTTGGTAAGTTTTTTCTATTATTTTGTCTTTTAATTTTAAAATAGGAAAACATTGTTCCCAGCTTTTTCTTTAATTAAGATATGAGCTATTAGAGAGTGTCTAACTAATTGAAATCTGGAAGCTTCTTTGATTTAAATGCACATGGACTTTCAACAGCATTTTCATTTATTAATTCTTCTTTCCTATATTCTGAAATTAGAAAAAATATATATTTCAAGTCACCAAAAATGTGCTTCTAAAACTGTGACTAAAATTTGCCGAAATCAAGACACCCAAGAGTCTGTTAAGAGTTAAGACAGGTTAGAATGTGTACATGAAGGACAGTCAAAAAGTGGCAGTGTGATTTTATTAGGAAACTGAACATAGAGAAGTCTTTGTGGAATCAGTAAGAAGCTATGGTATATATTTAACAAAAATATAAGGTAACTTCTCTTTCAGGTATGAAGTAGTAGTTCATGATGTCTCTTAAACAAATAAATATTGGTTCATGAGGATTTCTAGTCTATCAGAAATTCATTAAAAGAATTCAGTGTTTCTCAAGGGGAAATGCTATCTATAGACACCAAGGGCATATGAGGTAAAGTGGTCAGTGAAAATGCTTTGTCATAAACTTACTGAAAATAGGAATGTCATCTGATAAGTATATTAGATTATACAAGCTGTATGGATGTTGCTTTATGGGTGAAACTTTTGATCTAAACTTTGTAATTTACAGAGAAGCATTATTTCAAAGCCTCTCTTGCCTACTCATATGGTCAACTAATTTTAACCATCACTAAAAGACACTTGCAAAAAGGAAAAGATGCCCATTTTTTAGATGTGTGGACAAAAAAGAAAACTTGATGTTTATGGGAACCAGATATTCTGAAATCCTTCTCATCTTGAAAGGCTAGGTGCAGAATAAATCAGAGAAACATAGTTTTTAGATGTATTGTTGAACTTGTAAGAGAGTAAGGGAACCCCAAGAGGCAAAAGTCTGTATAGTAATTTGAAACCAAAGAGGTGTGCTAAAGAGACCAGGACTGCCCCCTTAGCAATGCCTGTGTAAGGAATTCACAGCTTAATTGCCCTGGGGGAAAAAGAGATGAGTAGGCCCTCGGCCTGGGTAAAGTTGGAGGGCCAAACATGTAAACTCTCACAAAGCTAAAACATTCACAGAGGCTGCACACTCAGTTACAGTCAGAGCTGGAAAAAAAATCAGCCTACCCACAAAGGGAGCATAGGAGGAAATCTGTTTTTGCTGCTGCTCTAAGGAGAGGAAAACAGAAATTGTCGTAATCATCTCCCCTGAGGCTTTGCTACTATAAGCTTGTTTTTGGATGAGTCTGGGATATAAACTTAGACTTCTTGCCTGGTCATGGAAACCTTAACCTAAAAAATTTAAATAAAATGATTGGCACCTCTTAGAGATAAGGGTAAATCCTCTCAGGAGGAAAGCATTCATATCCAGCTCCCTCAGAATTCATACAGAGTCATCTTCTATGAGGTCACCATAAAAAATATCAAGCACTCAACAAAGCAAGTACCAAACAGGGAATAACAGAACCAAAATTCACAAGAGTCAACAGAAACAACCAACAAACAGATTTGGATCCCCTGCGCTTTATGACGCTGGGATGCTGAATACTAAATATAAAACAATTGCATGTACAATCTATCAGGAAAAACACTGAGCGAGGAATAAGAGACCATCAAACATGACCAGTTACCCTGATACGAAAACCAGACAAGGACGCCACAAGAAAAGAAAATTACAGGCCAATGCCCCTGATGAATGTAGCTGCAAAAATCCTCAATAAAATATTAGCAAACTGAATTCAACAACACATTAAAGGATCATACACCATGATCAAGTAGGATTTATTCCAGAGATGCAAGGATGGTTCAACATCCACAAATCAGTCAGTATGATACACCACATTAACAAAATAAAGGATAAAAGTCATAGGATCAAGGGCCAGCCCGGTGGCACAGCAGTTAATGCATGTGCTCCACTTCGGCGGCCTGGGGTTCGCCTGTTGAGATCTCGGGCACAGATGTATGCACCACTTATCAAGCCATTCTGTGGCAGGCGTCCCATGTATAAAGTAGAGGAAGATGGGCACAGATGTTAGCTCAGGGCCGATCTTCCTCAGCAAAAAGAGGAGGATTGGTGGTGGATGTTAGCTCAGGGCTAATCTTCCTCAACCAAAAAAAAAACAGAAAAGAAAAGGATGCCATGAACAAATTGAAATTATAAGCCACAACTAGGAGAAGTAATCTGAAACACATATCACTGACAATAGATTTGTACCTAAAACAAATAAAGAAATTATATGAATAAAGTAAAAATAGGGAAAAGGTGTGAATAAACATTTCAAACAAAAGAAAATATGAATGGTTCATAAGCATGAAAAATGATCAACCACATTAGTAATCAGAGAACTGCAAATTAAAACCACAGTGATACTATTTTGTGTCTGGCAGGTTGGCAAAATTAAAACTGAGAACCATACTATCTGTGGACAAGGACTTGGGGCCACAGGAATTCCCATGTTCTCATCTCATCCCCTCAAAGACTCAGGCAGACAAGTAGAGGCTAACTTGTCTTGTGTTGTATCAAGCATAAGTAGAAAAGTAATTTAACGAAAGTGTTACTCTGTTTTTCTTAATAAGCACTGAGTTATCTTTGAAGCCAAACTGCTCTCTGGTCAAACCTTGAACATGAGGACAGACGTGGTTTATATTCTCAAGGGGAAAGAAATATCTACAGTGAAAGATTCACAACATACAAGGTGATCCCCATCATTTCTTTTTTCATCCCAACCCACAAGCTTAGATAATTCAAAAGAGAACTTCAAGGAATAGTCTTCTAAAATATTGTTGTTACGTGCCATCAAGTTGGCTCTGACTCCTGGCGACCCTATGAATGAGTGATGTCCACAGTGTCTTGTCCCCAAGAGCCACAATCAGCTCCTGTAGACTCATGCATATGGCGTCCTTCATGGAGTCAGTCCATCTCATCTTTGGTCTCCCTCTTTTCCTGCTGCCTTCTACTTTTCCCGGTATTATTGTCTTTTCCAAAGAATCCTGCCTTCTTTATGATGTGCCCAAGGAGGACAGCCTCAGTTTATCATTTTTGCCTCGAGTGATAGTTTAGGCTTATTTGCTCTAGGATCATATATAGGACCATATATTGTGCTTTTATTTCTGGTGTAATTGAACTCGATACATTGGCGTACAAAATGAAAACACATAAGGTACCCAGTGATTAGAGGGAAAGGCATAAAACACTAAAAATCCTTGTGTTTGAGATGAAGAGAAATCATGCCACAAAACCCAGTTATCCACTAGAAGAATTCAGTAGAGGATTAAGTTGTGCCATGTCATGGACCAATGGGGAAGGATTCAGGAACTTGATGACCACAGGCATAAGAGCTGTCTGTAGGGATGGCCTCCAGGGCAGCTGAAGAAGATGGTGGGAAGGGGAAAATAAAGGGGATTTTCTGAACTTTTAGTTTATGCAAACAAACACCAAAGTCTGGTCCAGAAGAAGAAAATCTAACCTAGAATTGTTCTTTTTGTGGAGTATCATACAGATTTATGGTAATATTAAACAATGAATAAGAACCCCCCACAAATTCTAAAAGTCTAACCTGGAATAAGTTCATGGACATTGTTGCTTGGTTCTTTCGATGCTTAGTTTTCAGATAGCTTTTAGTATCTAGTGAAGTGTATGTGTACATACTCTTACTACCCAACAGCCTGTTTATTAGAAGTTCTCAATGCTTGAGTTAAACGAGATGATCAAGTTACCTACCTCATTAGCCAGATAAACTAATGGAAGTACTAGAAGTTACCATCTTGGGGAGAAATTTCCCAGCTCAGATTTGAACACTCATCAAATTTTGTGGCAGTAGACAGGGTCTGAATCAATATTTCTGCCTGGAAGTCACATAACCTCTATGCGAGATTAATGTGGTTCCTGGTGGACCCTGTGTTCTCCATCAGCGAAATACGTGCACTTGTCATTCATATTTTGTTTTTAGCTTGTTACATTGACAGAAAAATCTCTGCAGAATAAGGTACCAGTTTTCTGAGCATAGGAAGCTATATTGTATTTGCATATTTCCATTATTTAAAGCAAAAGGTGTTTTTCCTTGAAACATTATTTGTTAGGTTCTTCTATGTGTATGGTACTGAAGAACATTGTCGACAGCTACTAAAATGTCTGTCTCTCATTTTGTTTCCATTGATTGCTAATTTTGTTGATTAAATAGTACAAGAAATAAGGAAAGTTTTTTTATTAAGTGAGATATTTCCATTAAATGACATATTTCCATAAAATTTTCTCTAAAATGCTGAGTAAAATTTCTGACTTTTGTTAAAGCCACTTTTCTTTGTGTGTTATATAATATGGAAGTACCCTGTAAGCCAATTCTGCTAAGTCAAGTAAATTGTTCCAGTTGTACCTCTGTTAATTCAAGTACACAATTAGGCACACGCTGTGTACACTTGATCGATCAAGGCCACGAGATGCAAAGGAATTCTGAAGTTACCAAGAAATCACTTGTTTAAACACATTGACTTCGTAACAGCCCCAGCCTACAACCACTGGCTAAAACGTAAAAGAAATGAAATTCTTGATCTGGTGTTTACTTTATTTTGTACGTGAAGTAGTAATCATCTTAACAAATAAACAAGCAAACAAAAGCTTAACCTCATTTATAATAGCAATGATCCAAAGTCACAGTGTCCCGCAGTATTTGACTGAGTAATTAAATAATGATGCAACAATATGATCGAATCCAATGCAGCCATTTAAAATCATGTTGTGTAAGACTAATGACTTTGGAGAATTTTCATAACATATTACAAATTTAAAAAACAGACTATATACCTATACCTATATGCAAATTTGTATTAAAAAAAGCTTTTTTAGAGGATATGCCTTAAATATTAATAGCAGTTTTCTGAAGTGGTAGGATATGTGGTTTTTGTTCTTTCTTCATGCTTTTTATTACTTTCTAATTTTTCTCTAACTACCTGCAACTTAATTATTTATCATTTTCACTAACAATAGGCAAATGTTCTAATAAAATCTCATAATTAAAAAAAGTATTAAAGAAAAAAGGAACCTCATACTTCTGTATTTTTATCATCACAGCAGTATTCAAAAGAATTATGAGTTGTTAATTGTATATGCATTATGTGTTTATATATATACAAAATTATATATAATTATATAACTATTGAACCTGTGTGCCACATGCTCCGCTAAGCCCTTCTTGCAGGTTTTCTTATTGATTCCTCAGAATACTCTTTGAAGTCGACAGAAAATGTAATCGTCCCCACTTTATAGATCAGCAAACTTTGGCTTCCACTGGTTAAGTTCTTTGCCCTCAGTAATGCAGCTACTGAGTGCCAGAGCCCAGCTTTGAACCAGAGTCTGTCTGAGACCCAAGCCCATGCTCTTAAGCACCACACTTTTCTGTCTTGTATTTTTTTGGGTGATTGTTACATATTAGCAACGGTTTTGCCTTTATCATTCCCATTTCTGGTCTCCCATTTCTCATTGGAAGAAGAAGATAAAATTTCATTTGAGAGACAATTTTAGGGATTGTCACAATTAAATTGAAACAGATGGTTCACACCTATATAATATCCTCAAATATCCGTTGACTAAGCGTTAGGTTGCATTTTGCACATTTTGTTGAATAATGCCAGATGGATTTTTCTGTTTAGGAAGGAGAAGTACGCATGAGTTGTATCAATGATTGTGATTTTGAAATCCATGAATAACTGATTTCCTTCATTTTAGCGTGTGTGTGTGTCTGTGTGCGTGTGTATGTTTTAAGTTGGGAGAAGCACAATGAGCCAAGTACGGGAAACCATTTGTGCTTCAAGGTCATGCTGACCCTTGCGCTGGGCAGTTGGAGTTACTGCAGGGCGTGTGGAAAGGAGGGCATTATTACTGCAGAATCTTACTCATGTGTTTAGGAATCCGAGGGGTCTAAATGAGAACACGGCTTCCAGGACCAGCATCCATTAGCTCTGCCGTCACATTTGGGCCTTGGTGAACTTCTGTGAAATCCTTTGAGAGTACCATTCTCTCCTACTTTTTATAAAATTTTCAAAAAGCACATCCCAGTAATTAATCCAGAGAAAAGACAATCTTGTCTGGCATTACCTTCTTCCTTCTCTTCTGAAATCAAGTACAACTAACAAATGAAATCATAATAAAAGTTTTACTAAAATAATACAATTACTCTCAACATTTCTAGTCAAAGAGGCCTTTAGGCTCTAAGTATTTTAGCTGATACATATTTGCATACCCAAGTATAACTTGTTACATATTTTTAAGCCAATGAATGAATGAATATTTAAGGAAAAAAAACCTCTTGATTGTTTTACTTCGTGTGGTTAGGTTTTAACACATTTATACTCACCCATCCTTTGTAGAGGCAAAGCGGGAAGCCTCATCATTACTATATAAAGCTAACAGTGGTTTTATTTTTATGTGTTACACACCACACACACGACATGCACACAGAGTATTGTTTTGTGAGATGAATTCTATGTAGGAGTCTGAGATCTATTTGTATCCTGGCTCTTCCCTCATTTTATATCCTTTGGCACATCACGGAACCACCCTCTCTTGAGTGCATCAGCTTTAAAATGGGGATACTGGTAATAGCCTACTACAACACAAAAGCTTGTTTACTAAACGTAGATGATGTATGTCACAGTTCACAAATATGAGGCATTATTCCTTCTCTTTTTTCACTTGCCTCCATGAGTACTATTTGAACCTTTGGAAAGAGATATTTTTTCAATGGTGACTCAAAGTTTAATGATTTCTCTCTCTCTTCCACTCCTGTTTTTTTCTCTAGATTTCCTTATTGGTCCCTTTAATATTCTTCTGTTCTTTAACAATGGTTTTTTAAAAATTATTAACAGAAGGGCTGCCTGGTGGTGTAGTGGTTAAGTTCACACACTCTGCTTCAGTGGCCCGGGGTTTGCAGGTTTGGGTCCCGGTCACGGACCTAGGACTGCTCATCAAGCCATACCATGGCAGCATCCCACATAAAAGAGAAGAAGATTGGCACAGATGTTAGCTCAGGGCCAATCTTCCTCACACAGACAAGAAATTATTAACAGAAGTCTCTTAATTTTGTATCTGCCGCATTAAAATAAGCATACATTTTCTTTTTTCAGTTGAAGTATAATTTGCGTACATATAATGCACGGGCCATAAGTGTACATAGCGCCTTGAGTTCGACAAGTGAATATATCCATGTAACTAGCACTCCAGTTAAGAGATAGAACATTCTCGTCACCTTGGAAAGTTTGGCAAAAGATTGTCTATGTTTGGCTATGGTTCAGTTCTCCACTCATTGGTTTTCTTGCCTTCGTGCGGGTGAATCACCTCTTCGTGTTGTCAGGGCTGCTTCCGTGGCTTCAGGACAAACTTTCTGAATTACCTCCTTTTGCTGATGACATGCTTTCTGAATGGGAGAAAGTTTGCTTGCTTTTTCTGTGTGAATTTTCCTGTCTTTTTTTTCCTAACGTCTCTCTTCCCATTTCTAACTGCTACTGGCAATATATTTCTCGGTTTAGCACCACTGTGAATCAGCCTCCAGAGAAGTCATTTAAGGGTTATGAAGGGTTCCCTATCAGAAACGTTTTAGTGTTGTCTCTGAAATTTATCTTCAATTATCTGACCCCTGCCATCACTCTGAATTTATCTGTATTTTGTATACGTAAATGCTTTCTTCCCCTCAAAAAATTTAGTGAAATGTAGTAAAAGGCTGCATTATTGTCAGTTGTAGGAAATTCAACTCAATGGCAAACCAGCCATTCTTTTTTTTCCTGAGGAAGATTTGCCCTGAGCTAACATCTGTTGCCAATCTTCCTCCTTTTTTTTTTTGTATGTGAGCCACCAGCCACAGCATGGCCACTGACAGAAGAGTGCTGTAGGTCCACGCCCGGGAATCCGACCCAGGCCGCAGAAGCGGTGTGCACCAAACTTAACCAGTAGGCCACTGGGGCTGGCCCCGAACCAACCATTCTTGTGCAGTGGAAATAAATATTTTGTTTATTTGCTTCACTTTTTCCCCCTCTTTCAAGTAGACGATTCTTGATTAAGTTCAAAGCTCTTCCTCTTCTATTTAAGTCAGTTATTTGTGCTTTTTTTAAAAAGCCTTCCTTAGATATAAAAGATTTCCATAAGTAAAGTTTTCAAAGTACTATTGAGAGTTGCTAGCCATCATTCTGTTTTTATTCTTGGAATCAATACCTAAACTAATACCTTTGCGGTGAATATTTCAAATGAGCATTGCTTATTGGAACTATTTTAAAAAGTATCTGAAGTGTGTTTGTTCCACCTTCCCTGTGTATTTACACCTCTTCGATTTTGCTTTATGAGTAGCAAAAGCAAACTGTCACTATTTGCTGTAAATTGAAGCTTTTAATAACTATGTCTGTTCTACAGCATTTGTCAGCTTTGAAAATTCTGTCAGGAGAAAATAAAAATAGCAGGGAGACTCAGCAGCAGTGACACTGAGAATTTATCTGCTTATGCTAAAGAAAGGTAAAAAATATAATCTTGAAGGATGAGCATTTGGCGTTTTTCCTTCAAATAATGTAAGTTTAAACTGACTTTTCCTTGAATAAATTTTAGATGAAAAGCTGGCAAAATAAATGAATGAGGAAGTTTCATCATTAAACACAGACCACCTTTTAACCCAGAAAGAATACCTTTTAACCTAGAAAGGAAAGAATAAAGAGATTATTTCAGATCATCAATTCAGTCATATATGCCGTGTTTGACATGAGCTTGAAAAATAAGTTTTATAAATACATAAAAAGAAACATGATAGCTCAGTAGTAAAAACTTTAATGCATATAGCATTTAAATTTTTAAACTATTTCATAGTAAAAATTCATGTGCAGAAGATCATCTTGGATGTGTGACAATAAAAAATTTATCTAATAAAGATGATTCAAGTAAATCAAATCTAAATAAATTCCATCGTCCACGTTTTTGTTCGTAAATCGTGTGTGTCAGTTATAAATATTAAAAACATGAATGAAATATATATTATGAAAAATTCACTGCTCTCTCTTTTTTAGATAAAAACATTAAAAGTTTTTCAGAACTCCTTGGTATTGCTGATTTTCAGTGTGTTAATTTAAACTCAGTTGTTTTCTGTTTCTCTCTACTTGTAAGTCTCTTCTCGAAAGATACCTTTATGATTACCTTTATCAATAACGGTTAACATTTATGAAGCACCTGCTGTGTGCCATGTTTGGCATTGACCACAGGTCAGTAGTAGTTTGCATAGGAAGCAAAGTGTTGTTAAGATGATGCTTAGCTGTGTAGTCTTTATTTAAACTCTATTGTAACAGAAAGGTGATTAATGAGACTGTATTATGAACCTGCTTATGCCTTTGTCAACCTTGTGATGTGCCTGCAAATAGAAGGAATTTAAAAAATAACCACAGTCAAGCTAAAGAGATGGTGTCTGCATTTACAAAATGAACGTGCCTGCACGTTTTAATTTCATTTTGTATTAGCCTGACTCCATTCTTATGGATTGAGCCTGAGGGAAAGAGTGAATTAGTTATTGTCAAAATTAATGAGATAATTGCATATGTGTGATTTTACAAAGCACTCTACAAGTGTATTTCTCCTTGATGACAAATGCCTGGTCCTAATTCATCCTTTGGAGGGAGCGGAATTTGAAAAGAGTTTTAAATGGCAAGGTGTGTTTTGTTGTTTTGTTTTAAGCAAAAGTTCTAAAATATAAAAGTTTTTGATAGTGGCAAGTTGGGAATTTGGTTTATCACTGTGTGTGCATAGAGTTTGTTTTTTCCGAGAAATGTCCTTATGTCTCATAAAGTTTCATTTCAAACAAGATTAAGGAGTGATTTCCAGTAAAACTAGGATGTTAGTCAAACATTTACAATTTGTGAAGGTGGTTGTATTTTCTTTCTGCAGAGCGTTTTGATACTGAATCCATGAAGGATTGAGGTCCCCTAAAAAAATCACTTGCCTGTAAAGAACTTAATAGGGAAGACAAGAGATGATTGTTCTTTTCTTTGGTGTTTTCCCCATCCTGATTTGCAAGATAGTGGTAACAAAGCTTTTGATTTAATTTTCTCTCTTTTTGTGCCTCTGCCATACAGGAAAGTTAAAATTCCTCTATGTTTGCTTTGTCTTTTTTTAGTAGCTCTGATTTTCAGTAGCTCTTAGGATTTACAAAGCTGTATCTTGGGTTCTTTCAGGTACAATATTTCTTTTTAAATACTGATAAGATTCTCCACTCTGAATATGCTTTTTCTTTTTAGTTTTGTTAATTGATTTGGATAAATAAGTTATCCCAGTTGTTTGGATACTGCAGAAATAAGATGCATATCTCAGAGGAGAGTAATTTAATTCTCAGTTTTCACACATGCTGCATGTTCTGTCTTCGTGATTCACAAAGCCCACTTCTAATCTACGTTTTGTTTAGAGTATTTGTCTTGCTTATGAATAAATTTCAGTGAAAACCTTTTTAAGTGAAAGCTGCGTTGATGCTTCAAAAACTAAATTAAAAATAAAGATGAGATTGTTTAAATCTCTGATTAAGCAAGTTCGTAAGGTTCTCATGGTATTTTTTTGAAGAAATATTTAAATGGATTTCCCTTAACTATTTAAAAGTCTCAAGACAGAATCTCATTTTTTAGGCTATCTAGTGGAAAGAAGAAAATGAATCTGCTACAGAAAAGTCTGTCTTTGTAAATAACTGATATATAAAAGTCATTTGCCATAACTAATGCTTTTCTACTTTGTGACTTGGGCAAATTTAACATTTTTCGCCCCACTGTCTCCTGTTTTTAATAGTTAGATTACGCAGTGCTCGTAATTGAAAAACAGTATCTTGGATTTCAACAGTAAAGTGTGAATTACAGAAACTCTTGTTCTGAATCTTCTGTCTATATTCCAGGTGCATTTGATTCTCTGTAAGCTGTTGTTTTTAAGTATGAGAGCGAATCATTGAATTTCCTATTTAATTTCAGAAAAAATGGATTTTAGTTTGTTTTAGCCATCCATATACCTTCCTCTCTGACTATTATCTCCTTCCTGCCTCCTCAAACAAGTTATAAACTTGACTAACTGGAGATTCGGCTTCTACTCCTGGAAGTATTGCCAATTCAGAGGCTCGTAACAAGCCTTGACGTATTTTCACGGGTAACATGAAGCAGAAAAGCAATAAGCAGCGTATGCAGAGTCAGCAAATTAGTGAGCATCTGAGAAGTCAGATTACCTAATTCTGATAGTTTTAACTGTCTTTGAACTGCCTTAGTTCCCCCCAGGTGATCAGTTTTTGAGAGACTAGAGGAAAAAAGTGATTCAGAGAGACTGCATTCTGAAGTGAGCTCGTAGGTTAGTGGCCGTCCCAGTTCCTGTGCGTGTGCCAAAGAGCTCACGTAGTGTTGGGTTTTATAAGAGCTTTATTGAGATATAATTTACAAACCATACGATTCATCCAGTGAGTGTACAGTTAATGACTTTTAGTGTATTTCTAGAGTCTGCATCCATCAGCACAGTCAATTAGAGAATTTTTTCATTACCTCCAAAGAAAACCCACACCCTTAGCTTCATCCCCAACTCTTTCTCCAACCCCTGGCAACCACTGATCTCCTTTCCTTCTCTATATATTTCCCTATTCTGGGCATTTTATATAAATGGAATCATATACTATGTGGTCCTTTGTGACTGGCTTCTTTGACTTCAGCATAATGTTTTCAAGATTTGTCCGTGTTGTATACCACGTATTAGTAGTTCATTCCTTTTTATGGCCAAATAACATCCCATAGTGTGGTTGTACCACATTTTATTTATCCATTCATCACTTGCTCAGTATTTAGGTTATTTCCACTTTTTTGGTTATTATAAGTAATGTTGCTGTGAATGTTTCTGTACAAGTTTTTGTGTGGACATATATTTTCGTTTCTCTTGGCTATATACTTAGGAGTGGAAATGCTGGGTCTTATGGTATCTCTGCTTTTAACCGTTTGAGGAAATGCCAGACTGTTCTTGAAAGCGCCTGCACTGTTTTTTGTTCCCCCCAGCAGTGTATGAGGGTTCCAGTGTATCCACATCCTAGCCAACACATGTTGTTTTCTGTCCTTTTTATTATAATTATCCTAGTGGGTGTGAAATCATAGCTCATTGTGGTTTTAATTTGCATTTCCCTAATAGCTATGAAGTTGAGCATCTTTTCATGCGCTTATTGACAAATTATAATTTTGTTAGTTACAGTATCTTACAAACTGATGCTCACTACCATAGTACTCAATGAAACTAATACTCAGAAGTATCTGCAAACATGTGCCGTGGCTGTCTTAACCCCTGAAGCTGGAAAGAGCTTTGCACCCTGCCTCAGTGACCTACACGGTAGCGGGAGGAAAAAACATGTTAACAAATACATGAAATAAAGTCTTTGGGGAGCTGTGATGGAAGTGTGGGCAGAGAACAGTGGGTACCTAAAGGTGGAAGCATTCAGTCCTGCTGGAGAGAAGAGGATTGATCAGGAAAGAAATGTCACAGAAGTGGTATTGATTTATCTGTTAACAATTATATCTCAGGCATTGAACCGAGAAGGAGGGATGCAAGGATGGGAAGACAGAGCTCCTGACTCTATTAAGAGCGATCAGTGGCTGTTGTGGCTTTTGATTCCTGACAGTACAGATGTTTTACGCCACAGTTTAACATAGCCCCTCTGACCTGGTGTCTTTCTCCTCTACTCCAAACTTCCTGATTGGGGAAAGTGTTTTCTCCTATTGGGTAAGACGGGCAAGATATCACAAAGCAACTGAACAAGAGCTGGGTCCATTTGCTGGGTCCAGAAACTACTTTTGTTTTGTTATTGTTTCTGTTTCTGAATGCGTGTAAGAATCTCTTTTATTGCCAGGTGGATATCTGAAAAAAAAGAGTTCCTTTTAGAAAAAAGTGTGACTTGTAATCTTCAGTTTATGAAATATGAAATGACCTCCCTAGGTCCTTTGCACATGTGAAAGAAATTTTTTTCTTTTGGAAAATGTATTACTATTTGCCTATGATTAAATGTTTTGATTTTCAGGGATTTTTTAATTATTATTCTTCTTTCTCTTTCTGCTAGCTTTTATGATGGTTTTTGGAGAAAAAGATCAGCTTCTGGGAAGCATGCAAATAAAACTCCCTTTTGTACTAAGTGTCACCCAGAACATTTCTGTCTTTTAAAGACTCTCCAGGATAGTCTTTAAAGATATACAAGAGAAGTGACTTTCAGCATCCTTGACTAGCTCAAATCCTTATTTATGTTTACTAAAATTGCAACTCTGACATGATATTTTAGAAAGCCATATAAAATGATTTTGCCCATTGGTTATGACATGAGATGGCTTAAAGAAAGATAAATGTCTGTCTTGAAACTCCTGGAATCTTTCCAACTTCACTGCTTTTTTCCTCCCCCTTAAAAAGGGAGTGCTGAGAAATCAGAGCTATTAAATATTATCAGTCAATTTCTTTGACTTTATTTGTCTATAGATAAAATTAGATCAGGAACAAAGGTTTTCTGGAATGCTTTCATGAAAAAATAGGCTATTGCAGAAGTACCATGAAATAATTAAAGCTCAATTATTTGTACTAGTGTTTTCTTAAATGTAATTTAACATATCATAATAGATATTTTTGCTTAAAACCATCACTTCTATTAATAGCATTGAGAAAACTTTCATTCCTGCTCCCTTCTGCTATGAGTATTGCTCTACAGTTCACCATAAATATTCCTCTTTCTTCTCTTCTTTCTGCAGACCCGTTTAGCATGCACAAATTGGAACTTTGCCATCTGTGTGGCAGTTGATTCCATGGGCCTTGGAGACCCATAGTCTGGTTCAGATCCTAGTGTCACCACCTTTTAGCTCGTGACCTTGAGCAAGTCCTTCAGCTTCTCTTACATCTCAGTTTCCTCTTTTGTAACGTGTAAAATCAGTAATAGTATGTAAATCCTGTGGCTGCTGTGAGGAATAAAGAAGACAGCACCTGGGAAGCACAGGGCAGAGTGCCTGGCACATGGGACACACCGTGTACCACACCCATCATGTAACCTATGATTGCTGTCTTTATGGTTAAATATACTTAGTGGGAAAGGAGAATGTTGAAATTCAGATCCCTTAAACTATTAGGAAACATTTTGGTTGTGGTGATAACTCCCTTTGAAAACATGAACTTCCTGTGTTATTTCTAAGTCATCTCCATCCGGGTGTGTAGTGGATAAGTTGTTGATAATTGAAGGCCTGTGCCAGGTGCGGCTCAGGAGTTGGGGGGCAGGCGGTGTGCTATACTGGTATTTTCTAACTTAGCTTAACAGCTGCCCTACCAGATAAGTGCCCTTATTATGTAGATTTGGAAATTGAGGCACAGAGAAGTTAGGTAACTTTCCCAAAGTCACATAGTTAATACAAGTTTCACCAGAATTGATAACTATATGGGTCATTTTATACAGAATGATAACTTTATGTTATTTGGGTGGGAGTGAATTATGATTCAGAAGTTGTTTCTTAACTTTAAATCTTGGAAGGAGGCAGAGTATGGTAACGAGTTCACCACGTACTTCTTCCTAGACTTATTTTTTATATAATATGTAATTCATATAATAATATATTTTAGGTAGTTCATTCATTATCATAAATGAAACTTTGGTTCATAAAGTGCAAAGCTAACTAATTTAATGATTTCTTTAATATGTGGGCATTATTCACATACTGAAAATAATTTTTACATCTTCAAGTGTGCACTGGAAATCCCCTTGAAGTAAAGTGGCCATCATGGTCTTTCTCTTCTCAGTAACAGATCACATCTGTTATCCTTTCCTATAAATCATCATTATGTGTTTGACGTTGTCCAGACAAATCCGTATGATCCACATGGCCGGGCGTTATTGGACTGACTTCTCAGATTGTACTCTGATTCTTAAATGAAGCAGGTCTGTACAGATTCTTAACTATCCTTCATGGTAGTTCTCTCTGAATAGCCATCCTGTTTTATAAATCCCTTGATTATGAAAATACTGATCACTTGTTTTTGTCTTGTGAGTAAATTAAGCAATAAACACATGCACTGATCAAAAAGGACTTTTTACCTCTTCACCTCTTAGAAATAACATTTTAATTTTAGAGCATTGATAAACTTTTGTTTTGGCTTGTTATTTAAAGAAAAAGCATGAGATTTTACTGTGCATAAATTATATCCCAGTAAACCTGACTTTTAAAAAGGAAAGGAAAGCGTAAATATTTGAAATCTCAAGACGAGCAAAGAATCATATATAAATTCAAAATAGAGAATTCGCAAGGATTTTGTTCTATATGGTGGTTAGTCTTTTGGAAATAGGTTTAAGATTAGTGGTTTTATATAATAAATTGCTATTTCAGGGTCCTTTTAGAGAATATCTATATGAAGAGACAAGAATGTTATAAATTGGGTTTCAAGAATAATGGTCTAATTTTACATAATAGTGCTATTCCTCCAACGCCAAGAATGATGTTTCTTGTTTACTTAGTGTATGAAAACATGCCATCCTAGATATAATTAATGGCCAGGAAATTTAAGACAAAAGAAAGTGGCTCTTCCTCAGCACGCAGCAGACAACCTGTGAAAAATCACTCATGGATGAAGTTCGAGACCCAGATTCTGTAGCTGATGGTAGATTTCAATTGCTAACCAGCATCCAAAGTCAAAGGCTGGCATCAGTGCGGTTTCTGCCTTCGAGATGCCCTCTGTGGATCTCCACAGAGCAGCTCTTTATTGTTCTACAGCTCTTCTAGATTATTCGGGGTTTGGTTTTCCAGATCATCTATGACCCTGTCTATCACTTCTTCCCCCTTCCACCCCCTGCCTGTGCGCATCTGGTTGCTTTTTAGTCACTTTATTAAAGGGAAACTGAACATCAGTATTCTTCTCTATCACCAGGTAATATGTTAGGTGACAGAGGAAATCCAAATTAGACAAAATCCAGCTGACATCCATGATCATTTTGATCTCCGTTTCCATATCCATGAAGAGTCAAGAGTAGGATGTTTTTGTAAACATCTAATGCCAAGTTTACAAACGTGAGCTGTATCCTAGACTGTTCGAGCTGAAAGAAACAGCTAGGACCCTTTTAAACTTACAGGAGCCGGCTTCCAGGAAGCCCTGTGCCAGGCCACGGACCCCCTGCTCATCTGCCATGTGGGGCAGGCTTCTGATCCTCCCTCCTTGAGAGCCAGGCCCATTCACAGGCTGACTCATGTCCTTGCTCTGTGATGGTCCTAGTAAAGATGTGTTTCAAACAACTAATACTATATATGAGAGTGTGTGTGTGTGTTTGTGTGTGTGTGTGTGTGTGTGTGTGTGTATAAATAACTTTTTAAAATTCTTCTCTCTGCTCTGAGGGAAAAAACCTGTGTGTTGGTGGGAGGTTGTCCCGTCAAGTGATTCCGTGTGTGGCTCTGCAGAGCCTTGATTTTAATGATGGTGATGATGGGAAGGACATTAGATGTCTTCTTGCCTAATATTAGTGTGAGAGGACCCATTGTTGAGCTCCACTCCTTCAGCTGCATTTATTGAGCACCAGCTTTACATTCACCGGATTCATGGGTAAAGAAAGATATGTCCCCTGCCCACATGAACTGTACAGTGGAGTAGGGGAGACACACTCTAATCAATCTCATAAATAGATGTGTATTATAACCTATATTGAGTATGGGAAAGGAAATGTACTATGCTATAAAAGCTTGTATCAGGGGACTTGACAACTGAACAAAGCTCTGAATAGTGACAGGAGGGAACCAGGTAAAGGAGTCCAGGGGTGAAAGTGGAAGGATGTTTCCCGCAGAGAAAGCCACACGTGCAAAGGCCCTATGGCAGCAGAAGGCAAGGCCCTTGTGGGGAACTGACTCTGCCTGGAGCAAGGAGAGTGGTCCTAGGTGAAGTCGGAATGCTGGGCAAAGGTACCTGGTAGCCGTGTTGAGGATTTTTATCCCAGAGCGAAGGGAAGAAACTGTGAAGGGCAGGAGTGGGACCAGATTTGCTTCTGAGATCACTTTAGACTACAGTATAGAACAAAGTGAAGGGGCCAGTAGAAGTGGAGAGACTCCTTGCTGGGCCATCTCAGGGTCCTAGATGGGAGACACAGGCACTTGGACCAGGAGGTGATGAAGAGGTTGAGAAAGTTATTTAGAGTTGAGAATTTGGGAAACTTATGTGATGACTGGACAGGAGGAAGGGTGAGGTGTCCAAGACTGTTTTGAGGGCTTGTGTTCTCATCGCAGTCAGAATAAATACAGGGCCTAAAATTAAAAGTACAATTCAAAATAACCAGAATCCAATAAGCCCTGGGTCTTGTCCCCTTCCCCCTCCCCTTTCCCTTCCTTCCCTCTTCCCCTTCCTCTCTTCTCCCACCTCTTTCTGTCCCCGCCTCTCTCCTCATCTCTTCCTCTTTCCTTCTTTCTTAATTTTCCCCTTTCTGGTTCAACTCAGGCAGAAAGATTGGGTGCTTACACAGAAACTTCGGTCCCTAACTTTGCAGATGCCCAATGCTAGGTCATTCCCGTTCATCTGAAATGGGGGTTTGGTATGAAACCTTTCTAAAATATATTGTCTCATTTATATGAAAAGCATACAACTTCCGAGCACTTATTTTAAACTCGCTGGTGACATAAAACATGAGCTGGCTCGGTGGTTTCTAGGTGCTAAACCGAATGTCTGCGTGAATTGCAGTGTTGCTGTAAATATTTCCGGGCACAGACAGGTAGATGCAATAGGAAAAACCCGAACAAATTCTTAGGATGCCAATATTGTCACAAAGTCTCCGTGCAGAATGAAGTTGTTTGACAAAGTGTTTCCCTGGTGATTTGGCTGCAGATGAAAATGTCTTCAGCAATAAAATTCCGTGCTTGAGTCTCAGTGCTGTGCTCTCATCAGTCAGGAAATGACATATCAAGGATCTTTTTTGCTGTGTTAGTTAATGTTTTGGCAGAAATATGTGAAACATTGTTATTCCCCTCATTTTCTGTGCATGGATTTTTTTCCTACCTTTAAACACACATTAATTTTACCAAAATATTTGCCAGCTGTGAATCTATTACTGATCCATAGGATTGCATTAGAAGAGAGAGAAAGGTTTTTATTACAAGGGTTTTCTTAGTTACCAGTACTAGACGACATACATAGCAAGAGCTGCTGTTGTGCCATCATTTGCAAATAGTTTCAGGGAAATTTAAGGGTTGGTAAGGCAATTAGCAATGAAGCATATTTTAATTATAGTAACTGGATAAGCTGCATACAGCTCTATGAATTGATACATTTTTGTTTAATAGGTCACGGTGAGTTTAATCACACTTATTGTAGCCACAGTTTTATTAGCAATGATGTTTTATAACTTAATAATTTATACATGAGTTCAGAAGTTCCATTTGCAGGATATCGAAGAAATAATTTACCCCATACATTACCACTCATCAACAGGAAGAGGGTCCTTCAGGATCCCAAGCAAATAACTCTCCGAGATCATTTGGCATAAAAGGATGCTTTTAATAATGAGATCATTTGACACCGCATTACGTTATTTCTGTGGATGCCAAGTCTGGGTTTCACAAAGTCACTTAAGAAACAGGAGAGAAGATGAATCACAGTAATTTCACACGTATTTAATAAGCATGAATTACCCAGTGAGGTCTACATCCATTCTTTCAGTTGTGAAAACTGTAAGTGATTTGAATTCATGCTGTATTGTAGAATTTTCTTCTCTGACGCTACCTCTCCCCCCAGTCCTGCCAGGCTTCAGTGCGTGTCGGAAGCCGTTACACGGACTAGATGGAGCTGTGTGTAGTGTAATGGCATGTGTGTTATACTTTAGCTTGGGTTTTGCAAAGCCTCGGTGCATCCTCATCTTCTGGCGTCCATTGCCATCTCAGGGAAAGCACAGTCTTCATCTCATCTCTAAAACTAACCTCTTCAGGAGCCCCTGTGAGAACACCTTGGGCCCCAGTCCCTGCACAGGAACAAGGAAAGTCACACTCGTGATTGACTGCTTTACAGCAGACAGACGTGGGGCTAGTTTATACTTGTCATTTTCATGAAGATTTTATTTTAAATCATAAGCGCGCTGGGGCTTCAGTTCTAGAAAGTCTTTTGAGGCCGTGAAGTGATATTTGAGAATCTTTGGGCTACGGTGATCTGCATAAGATGCAAGGATATTAATAGGTTCTAAGCCAAAAAAGGGTGTTACGTTCAAATAAGCTTGAGAAACCTTGGGGAAACTTTCTGACTTCCAGGTGTTCATCTTTAGTGTCCAGGGAGGGCATACAGGGTGCAGCGTTTCCCAAACTTTATTGACCATAGAACCCTTTCTGGAAGAGTCTCTTACCCTCAGTTTCTTACTCTATAAAATATATAAATATTAAAATATATATATAAAACATGTAGAAAGTATATGGTTCCACTATTCTGTCCACAGCACAAATTTTGTCAGGGTAGAAGAAATGATGTATGGTCGTGTGATATTCAAGCTCTAACGTACCATAAAAATGTAACCAATTACGGTTATTTTTCTCCTTTGATCATTGTAGAACTAGAATGTCAGAGAAACGATGTGCCAAATTCATTAATTGTTTAGGTTCTGGTGATGTGGATACTGCTCTTTGTGTCCTTTTTTCTTCCCGTCACTTTCTTTGATGCTGGGAAAATCTCTTCTTTGTTGGAGGATCCATATTACTAACTGCGGAAAATTATCATTAGTCTGTGGTTGATCGGAGTGTTCATTTTCAGTGATTTTATTAGTTGTGTTTATACTGCCTTCTAAGTGTTCACCGTCATTTATTAATAATGCCTAGAATGGCTTTTCTTCATATTAATGCAGCCCTATAATTATCTGTATGTCCCCTCTGTTTTCTGCACTCACTTTTCCAGATTGGTCTAAGCTTTAGAAAAGATGGGAGGTGGGGTGGGCAGAGAATGCAATTCACAACGAATTCCCACTACACAGACAGGTAGGCGGTGAGCCCTACGAGAAACCTCCCGCTGGCTCCAGCTGCCTGCCTTTTCCTGTTTAGTTCGTGCTCGTGGTAGCATATTCATAAATGTTGATTTAATTGATACATAACTTTGCATACCGTAAATGCTGTTTTGATTTCCTGTAGAGGCAAGATTGAATTTCTTCATGGTTTCCTTCAATGCTGTTGATTCTCTTAGGGTCATTTGGAGACATAGAGCTTTCAGTGGTGGTCTCAGTGAGCTAAGGTGTTGATAATGGAATTTATTGATAATGCTTCTGTTGCAGGAAGTAGAAGGAACATGTGCCACTCAATATGAAGCATAGTATTCTTTTGTTACTCATTTATTCACCCAACCAGTATTTATAGTGTCTGTTACTCACCCTGGATCCAACAGGGAATGGAACACAGTCTCTGTCCTTGTGAAGTTTGTGTTCTAGTTGGGGAGATGATCAGTGAACAGTGGGTGGGTGTTATGTCAGATGGTGATAAGAGGGAGGGGGACAAAGGAGGCCTCAGAGACCTGAAGGATGTGCAGAAATGTAGGGGAAGATGGCTCCAGACAGGGGGTCAGCAGGTGCACCTGCCCAGGGAGGTGCAGACTCGTGGCACAGCAGTGAGGCCATTTTAAGGCCAAAGAGGTGACAGGGACAAGAGTTTGGTTTTGTTCTCAATGAGACAGGAAGCCATTGGTGTGTTCTGAGCAGAAAAGTAGCACAACCTGGTTAGTCTTTCAGACAGATCACGGCTACCAAGAAGTGAAAAGGAGAACAACAATTTGGAGGCAATTGCAATAACCAAGCAGGAGATGATGGTGGCTTGGCCCAGGTGGAAATGATGAGCAGTGGAAATGATGAGAAGTAGGACAATGCTGGTTATTTATTAGAAGGGGTGGAGGCTGACAGAATTTGTTGATGAATTGGATGTGTGATGGGAAAGAAAGAAAGAAAGGAGTCAGCAATGACTTTATGTTGTAGCAGAATAACTAGAAGAATGACATTGGCATTATTAAAATGGGGAATCAATCCTGGGAGTGGGGTGGATATGAGAGATGGAGAAGTTTGGGAACAGTTAAGGGGGTGCTGCCTCTCAGACAGCCAGGGCGAGAGGTGTTCGGTTGGCAGGTGGCCCTGCCAGTTTGGAGGCAGGACTGGGATCTTGGCTGGAGATATAAATCTGAGTGTCAGTGGTGTCCAGAATGACTGATAGTTGTGTCTGGAGAAGTCAGAGACTGAGCCCCAGGCACCCCAGTGTTTAAGAGTCAGTGAGAAGAAGAAAAACCAGCACAGGGAACTAAGAAGGAGCCGTCAATCATGAAGCAAACCGAGAGAGCGTAGTGTCCCGGAAACCATGTGAATGAATGGTCTCAACAAGGTGGAATTGATCAGCTTTGCCGATTGCCATTGATAATTGGAGTAAGAGAAGATTGAGACTGGCCTTGGAGTTAACACTGTAGAGGTCTCATCAAAGCTCAGAGCTTCTTTTGGGGACGAAATGAGGTTGGAAGCTTAGCTGGAATGGGTTCAACACAGATAAATCTTTTGAGAGTTTCCTCCAGGTGGAGGCAAGGAGATGGGCAATAGCTGTAGGAGGATGTTGGGTTAAGTAAGGAACAACGTTCTTAAGATGGGCAGTAACACAGTGTGTTTTAGGTTAATGTGAGTGGCTAGCAGAGTGGGAGAAATAGATGATGGAGGGAGGAAAGGGGACAGTTGCTGGAGCAGTGTCATCACTTGGGGAAAAGGGGTTGGGATCTAGAATGCAAGTGGAGAATTAGCCTTGGCTAGGGGTCCAGGCAGTTCGTCCAGTGACGGAAGAGAAGGCAGCGTATAGGGAGCAGGCACGGAGGTTATAACCTCCTCTTGGGACTGGATGGAACTTCGCTTTGGAGTGTTTCCATTTTCTCAGTGAGATTAGGGAGCGAAGTTATCAGCTGAGAGGGAGGATGGACGAGGAAGTAGTGTAGTATTAGAAGTTTGAGAGAGAAAAGAGAGTATAAAACAGTTGGCTAGGAGAGAGAGTGAACTGAACAAATGAGGTAGGATGGCCAGGAGTGGGCTTCTGGTGATAATCCAAGAGAACTGAACTGTCTCTTTCTTCTTGCTGTGTCAGGAGAATTTGCCCAGGATATCTGCAAAATTAACCACTACTCCATTGTAGAAATATACCACAATTTGTTTACCCATTTGCCTATTATTGGACATTAATGTCGTTTCCAATTTGGGGCGATTGTTAGTAAGTACAACTACCATGCACATTCTTGTAAAAAAGTCTTTTTACGGACATATATTTTCATTCCCCCGGGGTCAATTCCTAGAAGCAGAATCACTGGGTCATAGACTAGATATATATTTAACTTTGTAAGAAACTGCCAGTTTTCTAAAGTGGTTCTGCAAAAGTAATCAGGCAAATGCTTCAGCCTCTTGGGTGGAAAATAAGCTATAGTAAATGGAAAGTGCAAGGGAGTTGAAATTCAGAGTCTCAGCTTAGTCATTAGCGAATCAGGAAAGCCACGGAACTGCTATGCGCTCAATTTCCTTGAAAGCCGCATGGAGGAAATAAACTAGGTAATCTACAAGGTCCCTTCCAGATCCCACATTCTGTGAATTTTGGTGAAATTCAACAACATGGTAATAAACAGACAGAAAGCCACGTTTCGGCACATTTTTATTCCGTGGGAGTTGAGCAGCATTTAATATACTGGACACAAGAAGAAAATCTAGAACATATGGTGCAGAGGCAAAATGATTAGGCTTAAATGATGCACATACTTGTGTGTGAAAATCACATATTCTTTAAAAGAAATCATTGTTAGGTGATACAGGATTCCACTCAAAATTTAATATAAAAAGTTGTATACTTATAACATTCTGCTCTAGTTAGAACAAATACTGGAAGAGGCAATTGGATGGTTTAAGGAAAAAGGCTTACACATCCACTGTTGGATTGCCGTGGCTTGCTTTGAAACTAAAATAACAAGACATTGGCCTCTTACTTCTGCAGAACTGCTGGGAAAGTGTTGTATTTACCTGGGCTCTCTCCAGCCAAGAGCAGAGAAAATTTCTGTTTCCTTCCAGCGACAGGAGTAATAGCCATCTTGCACTAGATCTTGTCTGTAAATGGATTTAAATATACGTTGGTGCAAATCTCTGCGAATTCTTGGCTGCCTGTTTTCATACTTCAGCCCTGCGTGGTGAAGGGTACACTTTAGCAGACTCTGAGGAGTCATGGTTCATTTGATTGAAGCCATCTGATAAATAGAGGATGCTAGGAAAGACAGATTGAACATCAGTGTGAGATCACATTCTTCTATAATTTGTCTTTCGGGTTAATGATAATTAGGAGTGGGGAGAGGAAAACCATTTGGACATAGTGCTGAACCAGGTGGGGAACCTTGGCTAAACTGTGGGTGGTGGGGAAGATGGGTGTCCAGTTGGCGTCCGTCACCCCTTGGAGTTCTAGGGTTGTGAGATCCTAACCCTGACAGGGCAGGGCGAGTGCCCTTTGCTTGTCACAGCTTTCTCAAAGGAGGCTCTGAAGAGTCTGAGCATTGGAAGGCATTCATAGGCCCATGGAATGTTGGATTTGAATGTTAGAGGTCAGTTAGGCCAAACTCTTGTGGCATGTAGAGTCCCTTCCACAGCATCTTTGGCCTGATTGTCGTCTGTCCTCTGCTTGAATACCTACAGTGACTCACTTCTTCAGCACATTCACTAGGACACATGCTTTCCAGAACATTCCCCCAGGGTACAGCCTCCCCAAGCCAGTGCTCACCTTTCTTCCATGACAGGAGGAAAGAATCTAAAAACAAAAGCATACTCCCAGCTAGCATGGGGTGGGAGTTCTGGTTGGTTTTGTTTCATTTTTCCCCCTAGGTGGGTATGGATCGCAAGCACCATACGCATTTTATTTCCTTTCTTTCTTGGTCATCTGAAGAAGCACAAATAAGCTTTTTCCCCCCCAGGCAGGGACCATCATATGCTGTGTGGCCCTGATTTATCTTTACATTGATCTGTAAAGATGAATCCTTTCTCGCATTCGGCTTATATTCTTCATAGCTGTTCAAAAGTCCATTTATTTGTAATTCTAAAGCAGAGATTCTCAGCCAGTGCAGTTTTGTTCCCCAGGGGATATTTGGCAATGTCTGAAGACATTTTGGTGGCCACATCTGGTGTGGGGGTCTGCTGTTAGCATCTAATAGGTAGAGAACAGGGATAGAGGCTGGTAAACATCCTACGGTGCAGAGGATGCCCTCCACAACAAAGAATTATCTGGTCCAAAATGTCTTTGCATTGGGATTAAGACACTCCAATCTAAAAGAACCAGTAGTTCCAACCAACCAGTAGTACCATCCGATGGTGGCCAGCACAGATGACAAGTTTTTGCTCTGACACATAGCTTTATTTGTATCTAGGAAGATTCAAGTGTTTTAATTTCAAAAACAGAAGAGCTTCTGCATTTATATTTGTCTTCAGGGTTATTACAGAAGAGTTAATGGAACCAAGCAGTTTGCCAGGGAAACAATTCATTGAGCATCAGTTTTGAGGTGTGGTTGTAATATGACACTGATGACAGGGCAGTTCGCTTACTTTAATGTTTCCTCACACAGTGGTGGATACCTTTGAATCCTAAATAGGCACTTGGTTTTTGGGGGGTTTTGTGTGTGTGTGAGGAAGATTGGCCCTGAGCTAACATCTGTGCCAATCCTCCCCTATTTTGTCTGTGGGATGACCGCACAGCATGGCTTGATGAGTGATGTATAGGTCTGCACCCGGGACCCAAATTTGTGAACCCTGGGCTGCCAAAGCAGAGCACGTGAACTTAACCACTACACCACTGGGCCGATGAGGCAGTTATTTTTAAAAGACCTTCCAGGTTTTTTAAGATATGTCCAACTTATGAGTAATAAACCAAGGAAGTATAGATTCCCTCCACTTAAAAGAGAAGAATGAGCAGTGAGGATCAAAGTGTTTGAAAAGACTTTGCTCTTTCAATAGTTGATTCATACAGTTTCAGAAAGCAATTTGTTTTCCACAGTTTACCTAGAATTCTAAATCTGGTGTATTGTTTATTGTTGGTAGGGGCTTTATTTCATTGCTTTTGTTGTGTAGTAGGGGAGACAAAAGGAAAATGTTTTGAAAGAAAATCCTGAGTTCTTTCTTACATCATCTAGAGAAGCAAAAGTAATATCAACTCAAGTCTTGATGTGTAATAGTAGTGTAACAGACATAAGCATTGAATAATTTCCCTCTCACCCGTTTTGGGGTAGGACCCATGCTGAGGAAGAATGCAGAAGAGCTTGTCAGTCAAGGCAGCAGCTAATTAGATTAGCCCCAGTGCTTCTCTGGACAGCTTCCAGAAGCATGCACCCTGTCACATTTCCATGGGTGTCAGTTCAGGCTCCCCCCTCCCCCCTTCTTTTGGCTGAAACCAATCCAAGCTTGAAAATGGATGGAATATACCTTTCCAGGGTGCCCACTCTGTGCTGCCTGTCTGCACTAGGGGTGGGGTATTAGAAGAGAAACAGGAAGCACACATCCTTTAGGGGTGCAGAAGTAGGGTCAAGGAGGAGTCCCAGGCCCACCATAAATGTAACTCAGTGAAATAATACGGTGGTAGTATACCAGCAGTATAGACAGAGGGCTATGGGATTCTGAATTGCACCGCCAGGTGAGTTTCTCTTTTTCTTTTCTGGCTTGTATGCATAATTATTAAATGACTATTTTCACTTTTAAATGAAAATGGCAAACCTACAATTAGGGAGCTGTTGTTAAGTAATGGTGGATCCATTGGAGTTTGAAGATGTTCCAGAAATTCTCCTTTGGTAGAGCTATTTATTCATGGTTAAAAAAAAAAAAAAAAAATCACCCCCCTCTGTTTCCTCTTATTGTGAGGCTCATGGAATCACGTAGTGGAGGGCCTTATGGTGGGCGCCACTGGGCAAGGGCACTCTCTCAAGAGTGACCGTGCTCCCTGCTGTGCTAGCGGGACCCAGCACCGCTGCACCCTGGGCTTGTTTGTGGCTTAAATCATCTCAGTGCTCTGAATTCTTCCCCCTGGAGACACGCTCTGTACTGTCCCCCGCCGATGATGGCATTGCCGCTCTCATGCAAAAGCTTGTCTTCTGATCCTCTATCATGGAACATGACAGTTTTCTCTGTGACGGCGAATTAATTGTCAGAAATGGTTTGCTGGCAGACAGTTGGATGCTAATTGTGATTGGAACCTTTGGGGCCCTTAAACCCAAATCTGTTGATGTTTGTTGGTGGTGGTAGAAATGAAAAAACGTAAAATATGAAAGGAATTTTTTCTTTGGAACAACTGAAAGCAATGCAGATTATGCCAGGAAATTTTGATTGAGTTAACTATGAGCTAAGTTAAAACTACTCAACCCATGATTGTGAGGAAAGGGATGGAAGAAGTGGTTAATTTATTGTTACTTTTTGGTAAAGAGAGGTTTGAGTTTGGATATTTCAATGCAAAGCAAAAAATTGGCATTGATTAAACTTGAGGTGACATTTGGGGAGGTGTTCTCAGAATGTCCAAGTTTGATTATCCAATTTGACTTCACACTGTGTCCCAGGTTTGTGAAATCTTTCTAGCAGGTTCCACTGGGAAGAATTATTTTCATTTAAATGGATCATGACCGCTGGAGAAAGAATCATGAAATGCACCTGTAGTGTGGGGTCATGTTGTGAACAAAGCTGCCCAGCTCACAGAGGGATGGTTTGGAAGTCAGCCTCTGCTAAAAGTGGCTTTGGGTATCATTTAATTCTTTCCCATCAACAGTTACATTAATGAGGTGTAGAGACGAAGGCAGGTGGGTCCTTCATGGAGGCCGTGTGACGCAAGAATGTGGATTCTGTCACTGGCTCTCATTGGGGGCAAACAAGAAGGAGGCCACTAGACCCTTGATCATTGGAAGGGGTGATAAGCCACTGGGAGATTGTCAAAAAGTAGGAAGGGGATCAAGTATTAGTGGGGAAAGCAGAAAAGTAGAGAAAAGAAGAACAAGGAAAGTTCCTCTCATTTCCTAGAGGTATGTGAATAAGCTGGCTTTCTTTAGCAGGGCTTATGATATGATACAGGCAATGTTCCAGCATACCTTCTAGAATAATCTTTAAGGAATAAGTAAACAAAAGGCACCTACTTTTCTTTTGAGATGCCATGGATTTTTTAAATAGGGTTTTTCTCAAGGAAAGTTTAGGAATTCATAATTTGTTATTAAATTAGGTGGCTAATATAAAATAATATAAGAAATAAATTTTGTCTAACTGTTGCATCTCAGATAATCATCAGACAGACTGTCTTGCAGAAACATAAACTTCCCTTTAGATTTTACTTCGAAATGCAGCAGCACAGTGAGTCCCCACTCATGAACTGCTCTTAGCACAGCCTCATTTCTCGGGGAAAATTTACACATAGACAAAGACAGGTGCATAAAAATACATTGCATTGTTCCATGGCAGAACAGGGTGTAGTTGAGGACACAGTTCTGTTATGACGGGTTATTTTAAAGTCCTTGAAATTTTTCTCCAATTATGCTTTGGGTTGAATTTCCTGATATTTTTTTCTTGCTTCCAAGGTACAAATGCAAGATAAGATGAAAGGGAAGTTTAAGGGAATTATATTTATTAAATCTCATTTCTCTTTGCCTCCTCCAACTTTTTCTTGATAATTTTAATTCTTGCCATGCAGCAATTCACTCACCTCAATTCTCCTTCTCATGAGCCAGAGAGGAAAGCCCTCTGTTTAAAGAGACTCAGAGCCTTCAGTCTGTCCTAGTTTGCTCAAGGGAGGCCGTGCCATAGCAGAGATCCACCTGGCACAGGTAGAGATTGGCAGTTTGGCTCTGTTGGGAGGGGTGAGGTGGGTGGGTGGCCAAGCCAACAGCATGAACACCTGGATTTGTTCATGAGTTTCCACATTCGCTTATTCACACCCTCCTTCACTCGCTAGCTGGTTCACAAAAACTTGCTGAGAGTTCGAGAGTGCCAGAAGCTATACCCATTGTGGGGAACAAAACATACCCCCCAGCCCAGGGGTTCAGTTCCCAACTGTGCCTTGCAGCAGCTCTGTAGCATTCAACAGAGGCAAAGCACAGAGGAGCCAAATTAATACTACAGCCCAAGAGCCGTATTACCAGATGGGCTCATATCTGTTTTGAATGGACACAAGAATTACAACATTGCACTTCCTTGTTTTCAAAGATTGGAAAACCACATCCATCAGCAGTCTCATAGGTGAATGTCTCTGTATTCCATCAACTCTGTTGGAGACCTTCTGAGTGACTTTGGGCAGAGTGATGCTGTCAATCTGAAAAGAGCCTGGACCGAGGCTCCCAGTAGGTTCGGAGCATATTTCTGGCACCAACCACCTCTGCCACCTTGGCCAACTCACTTACCCCAGCCGAGCCCCAATTTCTCATCTGTAAAATAAGACATTTAAACAAAGTGAGTTTAGATCATCCTAAATTTTTTAAATCTATGCCTTTTTATTTTAATAGATAAAAACTAGTGATTTTAAGGTTTAATCCAATTATTTTATTACCAAAATGGGGAAGAAAACCCAACCAAAAACTTTTTTTTTTACGTTTCTGACAAGATGAATGTCAAAAAATAGCATTGGACATGGCACCACTCGACAAGCCATGGTGTGATAGGCGTCCCACATATAAAGCAGACGAAGATGGGCACGGCTGTCAACTCAGGGCCAGTCTTCCACAGCAAAAGGAGGAGGATTTATGGCAGATGTTAGCTCAGGGCTAATCTTCCTCAAAAAAAAAAAAGAGAGAAGACGAAAACTTAGCGATAAACCAAACTTCTCAGGGCTGTCCTTTAGAGCTAACTAGAGGATACCCAGCCCCTTTGTTTTTTCCTCTAAAAGTTCACATTTTTTATAAAACAACTCCAAAGTGAAAAATCCTGTGTCGTGTAAAATGATTAGTCATATTTGTGGTTAAGGACAAATACACGGTATCAAGAAACAAATGCCTTTTGTCCTTGTCTCATGTGGCTGTTTCTTAAATGCACAAAAATTTTGTATAGCATAGAGTAAAAAATGGAAAACTTTTTGCAATCAGTTGATTCTAACTACTAAGTGAAAATTGAAGCTTAGCTCATTTAGAGGAAGTTAAATTATGTGTTCAGTGAAGTCTTTAAGGTTTATATATTCAAAAAAATTAAGTATTGTGTTCAAAACATAAATTGATTATAATGTAAATCGAATCTACTGTGAAATGTGAGCATGTAAGTGTGCTAATACATGTATGTACATGATGTGTTCTGATATGAAGAAAGCTTATTACTCCTTGATTTTATAATTTGTTGCTATTTTACAGAAGGTTAAAGCAAAATGGAAGTGTTGGAAGGATTTCCAGAACCATCCATCCCAACTTCTAGGATTGTGTTCTCCAAACTGCTAATTAATCTAGAGTCAGCTTCATATATTGAGATGTTTAATCAATTGGCAGATTGCTGTCAATAAATGTGTCTTAAGTGGTCTGTAATAGACAGGCTAATGAAGTACCCTCTGTGAGTGTCAGAGCTATTGGGAAAAATCTCTCTCCCTTCTGGGCATCTTGCCATACATTGTTAGTCTCCCCCTGATGCAGAGAAGAATGCCCTTCACTGTTGCCAATCTCACTTTTCGATGGAGTATCGGGAGAAGCAGAAAGTGAATTTCATTTTACACTCGCGGTTAGGTGGAAAAGGGCGTTACTGGTAATATTAATGGTATTAATAGTAACTAGTGTTTCTTGAGCAATTATTGCATGCCAGGCTCTGTGTTCATCGCTTTGATTTCGGTTACCTCATTTAATCTTCTCGGCAACCCTGTGAGAAAGGGCACTGTTTCTCAAACCTCTCAGATCCTCTGTGTAACCCATATTTTTGTCCTGCCACTACAATCCTGAAATAGGTTTCGTAGGTGACATAACCTGCTTCACGTGTAATTGTTTTTAAAAAGTCATTGTAATTCCCCAACTATAACATAGAGAGAAATAAAAGGAATACAGCCTGTTAGTGAGTGCGTTCGGTCTATAAACACTTGCTCCTGGCTACACCAGAGGATGGGGAGGAGTGGTCAGGTGTGTGCATCTGGGCGTGGAGGTCCTCTCTGGGAATTTGACAGCGCTCACTGCAGACTGACAGAGAGCAGAGGTGGTAGCTGCTCAGATGCTGTAAGTGGTCTCGATGTCAGTGATGCGATTTGCCGAAACGGGGAACAGTTCTTAGTGAAGCTCCAGAAACAGAAAAAACTATACTCCCACCTCGGGGAGTCTCACCCAGTGCAATTTGCACAAAAATTGCATTGCTGGAATATCCAGTACACATTGATACTGGACAGAAAATACTTTGTGTTCATACTTAAAGCAGGTTTAGGTTCTAGAGTTTCCGTCTACATGAATGTTCAGTGGACACTGAGAGGTCCTGTATCCGGGAAGACCACTCGTAATGTTGCAGGCCTGGCCTGCATATCCAAAGACATGGCATCCCAAACTTTCATCCAGTAATTGCCCTTAGAGCCCCCAATCATTGGGACAACCACAGACACCCCAGCAGATTTCCAGCAATTCTGCAAGGGAACATTGCCACCCATGAGGCAAGGGTACTGTGGTTTTCATCCCTATTTTCCACATGTGGCAACTGAAGCGTCAGTAATTTGCCCAAAAGCACATAGCTAGGAAGTGGCAGAGCTGGGATTCAGACTGTTCCTTCTGACTCCAGAATCTCTGCGTTTAACCCGCCTCTCCATCGTCCCCCGTGCATCGAGACAGGCCAGTCTCGCCACGTGGGAGCACGTGTGGGCCTCATGGGTCGTTTCTTAGAATTGTAATGTTATGAGGAAAAGGATTTATTGAAAACCCACTGCTTGTCATCTATGTCCAGGCGCTTTGCACACATTGTCTAACATTCACAACAACCCCACAATGTAGTGTTTTTATTCTCTTTTCGCAGATCAGAAAGCTTGAGTCTGAGCCCCTTCCCCAAGGTCACCCGGCCTGTGAGGAGCAGAACTGGGTTTCACATTCCTTTTGACTTCAAAGGCAAGCTCCTGCTCCCACTCCTCAGAGCTAGGATGGGCCCTCAGGAGGAGGGAGTGTGTATAACTTGTTGATAGCATTCACCCACCCCTTCTTGATTTTCTTCTACTTTCTCATTACCCGATAAGTAAGGTGCCTCAATAATTTACTGGCCAAAAGAGGACACTCTTGAGAGTGAAAGCTGCCACTCTTAGACCAGCCCATGGATATGGGTCACATGGTGATGCTGATTTCAGGGCCTTGAAGAAGGGAGCACTCACCAGTTTATCACTGGTGCTCATACGCGGAGCTAGAAAAGGACCACATGCTTCCCAATCGGAACACACTGGGGACTCTGCTCTCACGGAACTCTGCCTTGCTACTCCCAATGGCTATGTGACCATCTTGAAAGGGACAGTAACTTTTCTCGTTTGAGATCTTTTCCAGTTTAAAAATTCCACACCCATGTCAAGAGGACATGACACTTGGACAGGCAAGCCTTGCATATTTCATCTCAGGGCATCATGAGAGTAGGCGGGGGACAGGCCTGGTGGGGACACACTGGACCCCTGGGGACAGAACCTCTTCATAGGTGATGGCTGGGGGAAAGAACCTGCTGCCTGCATTGAGCATCGTCCTCTTTCCCTTAGAAGCAGGACCGTTCCTTCAACTTACGTGTAAAGCTTGTACTGAAGGAGTATGAGTGACTAATTCTGCCTGAATTTCCCCAAGCTCCTGCGCTTATCTTTGTTTATTATATTAATAAATAGCATGCAACTAATGTTCCCATCTGGCAGGGCTGAGAAAAGAGCATAAAAATGAAGTTGTGGTTGCATCTCTTAAATACTAATGAAGGTGATACGTACTTGGCATGGTAGAAAGGTGGGTCTTCATTTTAGAGTTCTTAATTAAGAACTGCCAAGTGACTAATATTAATTAGGAAGCCAGCTGTATCCTTCAGTTTCGTGGTATATTTCTTCTTACGAACCTGTGAAGGGAGTAAGTCAGAGCCTCTTTTAATCAATCAGCGCATGAGCAATTGTCTGTTAAGTATACTTTGTGTGTACGGGACCAGGCTGTGCGGACAGAGATTTATAAGATACTGTCTTTGCCTTGAGAATCCCCATCTAACTGAGGAGTATGTACCAACAGAGACACCCAGTATTTCAGGACACTGAAGTAAAAGATCCTCTGAATCATATCGGTGGCATAAGGGGAGTATGGCAGTGTGGTGGGAGGGAGCTTTTCCAAACTATGCAGGGGCCTTCCCTCTCCCAGGGTCACAGGAGCCTGCCAGTGTAAGTGATGGAGGGGTATTATATCCCCAGGTGTGGTGGGGTAGACAGAAGAAGATTGAGGACCACCCAACAAACTGGAGAGTTGGAGCTCAAAGGAAAGAACGATGATCATGGGCAGAAATAGTCAAGATGACTACAGCTGGGCTCTGAAGTGGAGGGACAAGATTTCCAATGGGTGCGGAGCCATGGGCAGCCCACAGAGGTGGAAGGAAGGGAGCAGGCCAACTGGAAGTCATGGACATCACCCTGGTATGTCACCTTCAGCTCTTCACTGCTGAGTCTCTCTACCAGCTGTTGCATCAATAATTCTCTTGGCGCTGTTCATGCCTCCACATGCATATATTTGAACGCGGGAATATTTCCTGAATGTTTTTTGTGCTGTACACAATGCAGTGCGCACATGTAGCATGTACTTTTAAGTTTGATCTGCTTTAGTAACATATCCTTGATCACTTTCTTAAGTCTGGATATGCAACAATACCATATATCAACCTATGATTTGTAGCGTTTTCCAGTTTCCCTGGTGTAAACCCTCTACCATGGCCATTTTAAAACTGCCCGCATGATGTCATTGAACACGGTGTTAGGAATAGTTACCAGTGGTATATATACCATTATATTCTGTTTCTGGCATACTGATACAGTGGATGCAAATAACCTCAGGAACATAGAAAATAAAAAAATGTGTAATGATAAGAAAGTGAGAAGCCTTTTTATGTATCTTTTGAACAGGTTATTGCAGGGATAATTGACTCAAAATAAACTGTACCTACTTAAAATGTAAAAAAAAAAAAAAAGCTCAAACGTGGCCTCCTACACGGACTTAGTACCCTGAGCTAGAGGTGGGGGGAGTGGTTGAAGCAGAAACTCTGTCCACGGTGTATTCCTGGCATGATCACTCAGCTTCTTAATAAAATTATGCCTAGAATGAAGGGCTTAAGATGAAGCACCTCAAAATCCCTGTCCATTTTCCAACTTTCTAAGTCTCCTTTGACATTGATGTGTTAATATCCACTGAATTCTATTTCCTTCAATCACTAGCAATTGAAGAAGGATTATATGAGATTCAGTTGGAATGTACTTTCTTTCAACTTTGCCTTACATAGAGTGTTAATTTTCGCAGGGTTTTTTTTTTTGAGCTTGAATTGTAGTCCAATTTGCAGTTCTCTCTTAATTTCATACCTAGAAACTGAGATTTCTGAGTCATATCTGTAGATGGACAAAATTGCCTGGCCAGTGCTGTGGGTCTTCTCATGCAGGAGCCTTGAGCCCTGAAATCTGCAGCTCTCCATGCTCCTTCACAGACTTTCTTGAGTAGTTAGTATTTCTTCCAGATGATCCAAGGAGAGCTCTAAGTCAAGGATCCTTAACTTCAAGCCTGAGAAGTGGTCATTCACAAGGTCATTCACATCTAAGTCTAAATCTGAGGGAGCTGAGTTTGATGAGCTTTTCTCTCCTCAAACTCTGCCACTGAACTCTTTCTTTTCACATCTGTTCCACTTGAGTGCTAATTCTCGTGCAGTTTACACCTGTGTGTGTATGGCAACCCTCTCTAGCCCTGGTGTATAAACAACCTTTTTCAAGAAATCCAGACATCCAGAGCAATCTTCTTCCCAGCTAAGAAACGTTTTCCCTGAGCACTTCGGAATCCTATCTGTTGCTTAAGATGAGGTCCTGATCAGTGGCCACCTTTGGAATGCTGCCCTATGCTGTGGTCCTGCAATCCTTGAATATTACCACAAGCACAGTTCCCTTCAGAGAAAAAGAAACCTTAGAAATAGAGGATCTGTGCTTTTCATTTTGTAACTTGGAGAATGCTAACCTCATGTACCAGCCTTTTATTGAATTTAAATGGCTACATGTGAATGGTATATTTACAAAAAATAAGTACAGAAAGTTAGGAGAATGATTTTGCTATATCCAGTAGCACTTACCTTGTTACAAGGTTTAATATTTTCCCTTAAATCAACTCACATGCTTAAATTTATGTTTAAGAGAAACTGTGTAGCAGTATTCTAGATGGTAAATTGACAGCACTTGCAGTTAATAGAAATACACACGTAGTAATTAGAATGTAAAGTGTCCTTCAGTATACATGGAGTCATATCACAGAACACCTCCGTGAGACATCACTTGGGGGAGATGTTACGTTGGTGGGGGCTTAGATAGGATGAGGGAAACAGACCCCTTTCTCTCTGGCTTTAACATCCAATACGGACTTAAGGTTTAATTTTACTTGTAAGTTTTGTTTACAACAGGATTTTTCAAACTCAACACTATTGACCTTTGGGGCTAGATAACTCCTTGTTGGAGACTATCCTGTGCACTCTAGGATGTTTAGCAGCATCTTTGGCCTCTAACTATTAGATGCCCGTAGCCCTTCCCCAGGTATGACAGCCAATGTTATTTCTAGACCTTGCCGAATGGCCCGTGACAGAGGGGAAAATGGTGCCTGATTGAGATCCACTGTGTTATACATGAGTTGTTACGTTGCTTTTATTATCCTTGTTGTCTTAAATTGTTACTTTGTTAAGTATGCGTATTTAAAAGATGCTCGTACTTTTTGAGACCATGTTGTAGCATCTTTGTGAGCATGCCTTTAACTCCCCTACTTCCATAGTGGAAGTGGGCCTGACCTCCCCTGGTACCTGCTGGGGCACACCTAGTCCCTTCACCATAGAGGCGAGTTAAGTCTCCCCACTGGCTGTCAGTTCCCAAAGCCCTCTCCTTCGTAAATGAAAGACTAGGTCTTCCCTTCCTTCCTCATATGTTTCTGGCTTATATAGAAATATGCTTCATTTTAAGACAATCCAGTGAAAAATGATTTCTTGTGTTATCCCCTATTTACAAAAACAGAGGTCTACATTTTTGCGAGATATTAATTTAAATGTATTATCTCTTTTAGCTCCCACAAATGTCTAATGATGCTGATTAGTATCATTTGTCCTTGTTTTCTTCAATGAAACTGAAGCTTAGATAGGTTAAATGACTTGCCCCAAACCACACAGCTAAAGTGGCTTTTCTGTCAAAGAAGAATGTTGGAAGCAGTCTGTCCCCAAACAAAGAAATATTTGCATTAATTATGAAATGCAGTATGAATTCATAGGTAGCCTGTCGATAATTGTGATGATGATTATGTGGTAGATACTGATGCTATGACTTTTGTTTGAAATTATAAACCTAGCTATAAAATTATAAACTGATTATTACTGTTTAAAAAAATGCTTCAGATTTAAACCTGAAAGAAATTTGCCAAAATACTAATAGAAATTATGTTGAGCTAGGAGACTTCTGGCAGTTTTCTTTTTTAACCCTCTTCTGAATTTCTAAATAGGTTGTAATATATTTCTATTTCTTTGAAAAAATTGAAATTTATAAGTTAAAAATGAAGAAAGATATAGTTTGGATTACTGCCAAAGTTCTTTTTTCTCTATAATTCTAGCTAAGAAAGGTCCGTATTCTGCACATGTACAGATGTTCATGTGTCCATATGTCTGGAGTCAGCCATCTTTCAGAGTTGATTTGCTGTACCTTGGGGCAAAGGGCTGGCCTGCCATGTCTGGTTGAAGGAGAGAAACACACAGGATACTTCCTTGGGGTACCCAGCCAAAATAACATGTACTGATGTAAGCAGGCAGTAGGTCAGCTCCCTCTCTTTATTGTTGTTGTTTTTTAATATGAATGCCTCTGGGATGAGATTGAACCTTCAACCAAAAAAATGTCACGGAACTTGCTGCATGCCTAGATTGATTCATTCTTGGTGACAGTAGTTACAGTCACGCGTCACTTAACGACAGGGACACATTCTGAGAAATGCATCATTAGGCGATTTCGTTGTTGTGAGAGTTTACTTACACAAACCTAGATGGTATAGCTACTAAACACTTCGGCCATATGGTGTACTAATCTTATGGGCCCACCATCATCTAGGCGGTCTGTCGTTGACTGAAATATCGTTACTCGGAGCACGACTATATTCATGTTGCTGTCACGGAGGAGTTATTGACAGTGAACTAAGTCGCTATCAGCTTTTACACTCATGAAGACTCATAACTGTAACGTAACAAATTGACAAGACTGTGAAGTGAAAACATGACGTACTCTGTTACAAAGAAAAGTAGATACTTGCTGGCAGAATGCCTAGAACATTTTTAACTACATGAGTGTTATCTCAAATGATATTTTTATTTAAACATCCTTCCATCTATATCTTTCCATTCACTTTTAATTTCTTAGTACTTCATAGTAGACAAATGTGCTTTGAGTGGAGTATTTTGGTAACAGTTGTGAACCTTGTGTTCAAGGGGAATTGTTTTCAGGTGCTGAGTACCTGACATTTCATCCTCATGACCACTATATTAGGTGGCAGAGAGAATGCCCATTTTAAATATGAGTAAACTGAGGTTCAAACAGATTAAGGATGCTCACGTCTGTGGTTCTGTACGGTGATATATTCCTGAGTGATTCCTCTTGAATATAGGGTAAGTCTATTGTTCCATTCCGAAGGAGCTCTCTTTTTGGCTTCTGGTGTGTATAATTAATCTTGTCAAATGCTAGCTGTTTCTTGATTTAATATCTACTAAAATTTTCTGTTGCTTTTTGCTTTTTTACTGTTTTCATGTGCTACTCTTAATTTGAAATTGTGATTTTGGTTAATTACCTACCCAGCATGATTATTTCCCTTAAGTACAGGAGAATGTGGTTTGCCAGTTCTGTCTTTCTTGTTCATAATGTTAGGGTGTGTACAGTTCATCTTAACATTAAAGGAATCATCCTCCTTGCCTGTATTCTGGGCTCTTTCTTCTGGCCTTGATTCTGTGCCCACCTTTCCCACAAGTATGAAATTCCCAAGGAATATGACCTGATCTGGAATCGTTTCCTGTGTGTTTACCATACACATGATCTTCACATCCATCAATAGATAGTCTTCTGTACTCACCAGAAGCACTGTGTCATGTCTGGAGAAAAAAAAATTTTAATGTTGTCTTTAAAAAGCTGTAGACATTTTAATAAAAATTTCTTCTCAGCTTTTCTCTGATGTGTATCAGGAGAAAAGTACAGTAACAGAGAACATGGCATTACTGCAGCTTGCCTGTCTGAATACATTTCAGTTCATTGAGCTAGATTTCCCTGAAAAGGGAGTATTCCCAGCCAAGTCTGGTCTAAAAAGATACCCAGGGTGGTGAGCCCAGATCTTTGGTGCCTGCAGGTGCTATTTTCTTATCCTTAATATTTTAAATTGTTCTCTGGCACCATGGCAGACAGGATCAAAGCTAATGGCCTGATGAAAAGTTGCGATGCCCAGTAACAGATGGAGATGGGCTGAAGCCTCATACCCAGTAAGAGTGGTAAAGCCTCCAAGTGTTCATGGCCAAGAGTTCAACCCAAGCTGTCTCCAAGCCTTTGGTGACCTCTGCGGTGTGGCAGTGGCATAGTCTCTCTGAGGGCTCACAACCTACTTACAAGCAATTCCAAGAGCACTGAGCACAGAGGCATATGGAAATTCCACTCTCAAGCTTAATATACAACATGCAAAATGAATTTTTCATATTGGGTTTTAAAAAATGGCAACATTCCAGCTTTCCCTCGCTGGTGTGCCTTTTGGAATTAGTGCCGTTTAAAGCAGCCGGAGGGGGGAATGACTGTAATGTAAGCACGGCAGTGTTTGCAAGTGAGAGCTGCGTGAGGTGATGATGATTTTGGAAACATTATTCTGGGTGTGGAATTGAGCAAAGCGTCATTACTAAAGGAAAAAGTATCTAGAGACACGTTGTTAATGCTCTCTCGGATTTGGGCCTGGAGAACCATACTGTGAGTTGAATGGAAGATAGATAGAGAGAAAAATAGCAAATTAAGGGGACAAATAACCAGAGAGAAGAGGGGGTGCCCACTGGCACTGGCAGAGGAGAACGTATAACCAGCATCTGATGCATTTCCTTAAGAATCAGTGTGTTTGCAAATTGCTCCGTTGCATCTTAGCAGAATCTAATCTGAGTAACGAAGAGCTGACTAGCGAACATGGTTGGATGAATTCCCTCAGTACTCCTGAAATATAACAGAGCAAGGAACAGTGTAATGAAAAATAACAGAGAGAGTAGCTAGGGGCTTAACTTATGATCAGTGTTCATTACAACAAATGACATTTTCACTGCAGAGTTACCATAAAGATTATTGACTCTTACGTAATGTAGTTCCCATCTGAATAGACTTGAGAACAGCTTAGCCTGTGAATGGGAGAGCTGAAGCAAGTGGAGGACTGAAGATGTACTCAATACCCTTATTCGTTTTTTCAATTAGTGAAATTTCAATTAGTGAGCCATCCATTCAGAACCATGGACAGAGCAAGAGAGACTGAACCTTCTTCCAGGAAGACTCTCCATCATTATCTTCGGCATTGACTAGCATGGTTATGTGTTCCGTTCAGTGAAGACCAGGCTTACAAATGGACTAAACTTATTGGTAGTTTTATATCCAAGGCTCACTCCTTATGTTCTCTGCCATTTGATATTTTCCTCAAGTATATACACGTTACAACATTTTTAAAAAAATGTATCTCTTTGGAAAGAAACTGTGTTTTGTGGAAAACTTTGGGCATACAACCGTAAGGCGTTTTGCCCCTCTGGGGCTTCAACCAAGTTGAGAATGGACAACCCCAGTTCTGAGCACAGTGTGTAATAGCCTTGGTTTATTGAGCATCTGTTTGGTACCTGCTAAGCACTTTGTTATTTCATCCTCCCACCAACCCTGTGAGGTATGTCCTATTATTATCCAGCCCATTTTCCAGATGAGAAAGCACGCTCAGAGAGGTTCGGTAACTTCTCCAAGATTGCCGAGCTGCCAGTTATTAGAGGTGAACTTCAAAACCTGGTCTAACAGTCTACCAGACATTTTTACTTGCAAACAGGTACTGAGCATAGAGAGAGAGTCTTTCTCTCCCGCTCTCCCTCTCTCTCTTCCTCTCTCCCTCTCTCTCTCTCTCTCACACACACACAGACACGCCAAAAGCAGGCTGGATTTTTGAAATCAGGGCTTGGACCTTTCTTTTCCATTTGATATGAGATCCTACAAAAGTGACTTAACCTCTTTTACAAGTGGTTGTGATGAAGAAATGTCTCAAGTTTAATGTGCGGCCAGACACAGTGACAGACCCTTTACGTGATTTCCTCGTTCAGTCCTCACCACCGAAAACAGTAGGTTCAAGTATAATTCCTATGTTAAGAAAACAGAGGCTCAGAGTAGGCCAGGCTGCACAGCTGGTCAGTCTGTCCAGAACCCTTCTGTTCAGCTGGACTTCACGAGTCAGACCAGCCTTGCTCGTTGTGGGCCGTTTCAAAGCCCACTCTGCAAAGTGTCCCCCCACAAGAGAGGCTCACCATTGATATCAACCAGAGGCGAAGGTGGCAGCCCTCATTGCATGGGCGATGCAAGCAGAGCAAGGGAACCCAAAGAGGCTCGCGGGTTAGGGGCTATGTCATTGCAGGGAAAGAAGCAGTGGAGTTTGGAACAGGTGAGTAGAACGATGAGGACGTCTGTGGGAGCTCCGCAGTAGACGACTCTTTGGATCTCCAGCTTCGTTTAATTTTCAATTTTGTCTTTCTGAGTTTTATGGAAAAAATACCTCAACAAGGAATGGGAACTTTAAAAATACTCTTGGCGTTGATACAGCCAGCATATTTAATATTTGTCCTCTTCTCTCTTCTGAGCACCTTGTTCTTTCTCTCCTTTATAAAAGCCTGATTGTGATGTCTCGCCTCAGGGCCACCTGCAGTGGGCTTCTGTCGACCTCCCTGCAGCGCACCCCCGGGGCTCGCTGGCCCAGAGATCAGAGATGGGCAGGGAGATGGGGCAGCAGGAAGTGCCAGAAGCTAGATTTAGTATTTGCCACTTCAGAAGGAGCAGAGCTGGTGAGGAAGTCCAGCTTGCCTAGGAAATGGCAAAACTCAGGAATAACGTGGCCTCTAGCGGCTGCTGCTTGAGCCCCTCCTAGTTCAGGCCTCCCAGATGGTGCTCTGGCCAGTGCCGGTTGATGACTTTTGCCTCTTACAGTTGTTTTATGTTTTCTTCCTTTTTGGGAAGAGGGGCCTAACTATACTTCCCTCCACCCAAGCAGTCTTCATAGGCTTCAGGAGTTATTTCTGTTGGCCCTTTACAGGCTCATCCTCAGAACTATTACAAATGACTAAAGATATTGAGAGAACCTTTAGGTAAGTGAGATTACTTAGAAAAAAAATAGAGTGTGTTTGTGAATCTGTGTGTATATATATCCTTCCTTTTTCTAAAGCACTGAAAGTAACCAAATGCCAAGAAAGGATCCATCAACTTTCAAAATTCCTTTCATCTAAGTCCAAGAAGATGGGGCATTGTACCATATTCACATGGTCTCTGTCTGTGCCATTCAATCTGGTAACCGCTAACCACATGCAGCTCCTGAGCTCTTGATTATAGCTTATCTGATTGGATGTGCTGTAAGAGTAGAATACTCACCAGATTCCGAAGACATAGTACAAAAATTGTCATTAGATGTATATGATAAATATACTAAGTCATTTATAATTTAACGATAAAATAGGTCAATCATTTGTATTTGATTACGTGTTAAAATTATTGTATTTTGGATATATTGGGTTAAATATATATAATTAAAATTGACTATCTGTTTCTTTTTACTTTTTTAATGTAGCTCGTAGAAAATTTAAAGTTACATTTGTTGATCTCATATTTTGGACAGAGCTATTCTATACATATGTGAAAATATGGAATATGTCTCTACAAATTAGAAGTACTAATATGTGTTTAAAAATAAGATTTAAAACATAACTTCCTGAAATATATATGAGGGGGAAAATGAACTCCCTGTAGGTATTCAATATAGCAGGTACGACTGACTAAGAGACCCTTGTTTTACCTTTCCGGGGAAAATAGCAATTTTGATTAATAGCTATTCAGGGGAGAGTATTTTTCCATGAAAACATAGGTCAGCTTGAGTCCATCGTTACAGAACATGGCTTGTTAATATTTGAATAACTGTCATGCATGCATTCCCTTTGTGATTTTTCACCCAAGTGTCATCGCCTCGGCCGCATCATGGCCACACCCACTCGATGTACTGGAAACCATGACTACAGAGCAGCCCCAGGTGGTGGTCCACAGATGCCCTGGTCCTCTGGCATCTCCACCGCATGCTTCTACTTTTGTTTCACATTTACCATCTGTGTCTAGGATGCTCTGACACCTTCCAGGAGTGTTTTGTGGGTGAGATTCCTGGATGAAACACTTGAGATTCTTGGATGAAAAGGTCTGTTGTGACAAGCGTTAGCTCTTCTCTCCTCACCCACGGCCACACGTTTGCTGAGTCTACAGGTCTCTGTTGGGGACAACAAACAACTAAAGCCTGAGCCCCCAGGGAGAGTCCATCCTCCTGTTGATGCATTCCCATGGTCCCCACCCAGACGTATTGCTGATGCATGGAACCCTCTGCTAGACTGTTTTTAACATCAAGCATAAACCACAAACATCTTAGTTCTTAACCTTTTTGCACTGGAAGACCATAAATTTCTCTGGGATTCTTAAAAATCTGATTAAAAAAAACTGAGAGGAAATGGGATGACATATATTAAATCTGCTGAATATATCAGAGCTAAAAATATTTTTTAAATCTTCCATGTCTCTTCGGAGTATGTCATCTTACGCAAAACAGGAAAGTGAAACTAGAGGAAAGATGGGATCCAAAGACTCGTCTACTGTTAAGCTCTCATACCTGTCTTCTCTGTTATTCTTTTGACAATTGTTGGCTTGTTCCCAAGTACCACTGTTTCTTTGCCTACCTAAAGCTGATCTCCGCCCCCTCTGCCAGCCTCCCCTTACCACTGGTCAGTAGTTCCAAGATTAGGGTCAGGAATGGAGGAAAAGCACAGATCATCTTGCCATGCCATGTTCCAGAGGTGGGGTTTGCCACTTGAGAGAGAGCCCAGCTTACATGAGGGAATTCAGCTTTGCCAGGGAAGTGGCCTAAGGGAATGAATCGAGTTTAGCTGTCTCTAGCTGCTGCTTCCTGAAGTCCACCTGGTGAGAGCCTCATGGCTAAAACACTGTTTGGAAAAGTCCACCCGTAGGTAGATGGATGCTCTCTTGATTTTGATTCCTAAGGTTTGTTTTAAAAAAATTTTTTTTATCTCCTTGCTCTGTCTGTAAGTGGAACATGACTCACCTTATAGAAAATCCATGGACGGGGAGGAGGGGCAAATGATACATTGCTGGCTAAAATCTCAGGCATCATGCTGTAATCTGACCAGAGCACGGGGGCCACCTTAGAGATGCGAGCCCTTTAAGGTTCCATTTAACATGATTTTGCTTAAGGGTTAAATGAGTTAATAAAAGGACAGCACTATACAAGTTTCATATATAACATGCGCGAGTTCCATTCAAATGCCCATCTCTGAGCAGGTTGAAGCCTTTGCCTGGAGCACTTGATCTGAGTGGGTTCTGGGTGTAGTCTGATAAGCGCCCAGTCGATGTGTGAGGGGGTGCAGCAGGGTGCGTGCTAGTTACCACTGCTGTTTAAGTCCAAACACCCCACTCTCTATCTAGGGAAACACAGATCACCCAATTAGTGGATTTATTCCAAAGCGTTCCTAGTTCCAGTTCAGTGTTACTTGCTCTGCACTCTGGAACTTATAGGCTTATACTTAAATTTAAAGAGCTGTCTAGCTTTCTGGTGACCTGGCCATGGGTCACCTGCCATGGTCAAATCATCAAGTCACCTGAACTCAAGAAACAGAGAGAGAGGAACAGTCTCAGGAACAGAGAGTCCAAATTGTGAGCCTCAAAGAGGAGGAGAAATAGTAGTAGTAATCCCTCTATATATGCTTTTACTGTTTGTCCTTACGGTAAAACCAAAACAAAGGAAAAGCAGAGGCATCTGTGTTTAGACACTGGGCTTCCTGGTCCTGTGACACTAGCTCTGTATTTGTAATATTATTTATATCTAGAGCCACGGGACAAGTGTGCACCCTACATGGCTTTGTTCATGTGATATTGCTTAAGGTTGAAATGAATGAATGTCTAGAAAATGCCATAGAAACTTCCTGTGTCAGTGCTCATGTGTAGTAAGAGCTGCATGAGTTTTGCTGTTGTCATCACCAGCTCGACAACTTCAGAGGTCGTGAACAATGCTGAGCCATTCGCGAAGGACCCATGTGTGACCAGAAAGACTCTTATCTTTCCATGATAATAAAAATTCATTCTGATTTTTAATTTGTCTAAAGGAAAGGATTTAAAAAACCCACTATTTTCCTAGTGTTCATTTTAACTTAATTCCCTTTTATAAACGATTACTATCTTCAGCTTTACTCATATCAGAGGTAATTAATGTTCAATAAAAAACCCATTGCACTTAAAGGAATTTAATGGAAACCCCTGGTCACAGTACTAGGAAAGAGAATTTCCACATGAAGATGATGGACTGGGCTCCCAGTGGCCTCAACATGCTGCCATGGTGCGTTTACTGCCCAGTCTCACCCTGAGAAGTCCTGCAGAAACTGAGGAAAACACTTAAGAAACTGATGTAGGAACCAGAATTCCATAACAAGATAACTGCCTCCAAAGACTATAAGACTTGCCTTGGCCTGCGTAGCACGTCTTCTTTCAGTACACAGCTCTAAATGGGAAGCTGATGTATAATCACTTGAAGGGCGTGGAATTGAGAACATTGGAAAATGTTTCTTGCCTAAGATATTCTTTTAATTCACCAATCAATATTTATTGGGTGACTAGTGTTTGGCTGGCCCTGGAGAAACAAAATGATGCAGACAGTCCCTGTTCCGGTTGGGAAGACGTTCATGTAGTCAGATACTCTTAGTACATCCTAGTAGGTGCAATGATGTCTGCTTTCATTCACTCAGTCAACAAACCTTCATTGTGTGCCCATGGCACACCAGTCACAGAGTATACTAAATAAGACAGACAAGGTTCCTGCTCTGAGTTAGTCTTCTGTTAAGGGAGGCAGGAAACAATGAGTTAACTCTGTTAACAATAAGTAATCAAATAAACAAACTAATTATATTGTGACTATTGGTGTGAAGGAAATGAATGTGGTCAAAGATGGATAATGTGGGCAAAAAGGACCTCTCTTAGAAATTCACATTTGAAGTAGACCAGAGGGATGTGTTGCTCAGGACTCAGCATTCCTTTGATTACAGGGAACACAAAGCCTAAGAGGAGGAGGGATTATTTGGTTATTTTATATAAAAATAATCTAACAATACAGTAGACTTCAGGCATGGCGTGATGTCGGGGTTCAGTGTTGTTGGACCCCATCTCTCTCCCCCTCTCAGTTCTGCTTTGTCTGGGCTGGGCTGGTGTCTCTCCAAGGCTGGCTCTCTTCACAAGATGTCAACATGGCTGGCAGCAGATCTAGGCTCCTAATTCAAGTAAAACAGGAAAGAAAGAACTTTTCTTCCCAGCAGTCTGAGCTGAGGTCTTAGGTCTTTCTCTAGTTGACTTAAAGTGGCCACAGGCTTGTGTATGAACTAGTTACTGTGCCCAGGGCAAAGGGAGGGGGTTGAGACTGAGTCTTGTTTTGACACTAAAACTGGGTCAGCATAGCCATTCACATCGAAGCTATTTAAGCTCTCGTGCGTCCTTACCCTCACCCGTAAGACGGAGGTGGTAATAGTGCCTGTCTCAGGGAGACCTGGAGAAGAACATTCCAGGCAGAGTGGATAGCAAGGTCAAACCTCAGAAATAGGCAGGGGCCTGACTTGTCTACACCCTGTGCTGGGGATTGGGGACGTGGAGGGTGGTGCCAGAAGGCCGGACCACACAGTGCTGGCGCCATGTTTGTTTTCTCTGCTTCCTCTGAGAGACGTAGCCCTGTCGGGCCTGCATAGAACTCACAGCCTGGGTCCTCACCGCCCCTCTCTGCAGGGTGCCCACTGCCACCGTCACCCACTGTTTGCCTTGCTGGCCAACAGCAACACTCTTCTGATGGACAGTTCTCTCTCCAGCTTTGCTAGTACCCCTGGTCTGGTTCCAGTCAAGTCTCACTGCCTCAGAGTTGTGCTGGTGTAATTTGGGGTGACTCTTCATGTTTCTGCTTTAATCTATTTTGTGTTGATATTTAACACGGAAAAGACATTCTTATTGCCTTTAAATTCAAGTTTTAGGGTAATGCCTCACTCTTACCCCAACTCGTAATCTCTGCAGCCAAGTCCGTTTGGCAGGATGTGAAATTTAAAGTGGGTTATATGATATGGACAAAAGCAATAATTTGTGCTTATCTTGTGTTAACATTACAACTGTTCATGTTAAGGGGTCTATTACATAATTACTATTTAGCTTTTGAGAGCCAGATTCAAGTTAGAGAATTTTAATATTAATGTTTTTTCAGAAGTAATTTTTAAAGGGGGTAAATGCTCATGTAAAAGTAATTCCTCACTTCCTCGTATTTATGAATAGCTTATACGTCTATGTGTATTACAAACACATCCAGACATATATGGTTAGGTGTCTCCTTTTTAATCTCTACCAGTGCCAAGTACTGGATCACACAATAATTCTTTTCATAAAAAATATTCTCCAGTACTCTAGATATGAAGTCTATTAAGGAAGTAGCTTGTTTAGAAAACTTAAAAATGCCCTTAGACTTGTTTCCCTTTGTCTTTTAGTTTATTTTGGAAATTGCAGCATTTAGCACTTTGCAGTTTAATTTAAAAGGATTACCTATTTTCTTAAATGCTTAAGCAGGGAAGCAAGTTGGAGTTATCGATTTTTGTCTGCATGTATTCCGTGAAAGCTGTATTTGCTCCTTCCCCAGGGAACATACCCCCTGAACTGCATGCTTGCTGGTGACAGCTCGGACCTCTGATACATAACCAAAGACCTTGCCTAATATCCTTGCAACTGCTCGGGGAATTTTTATTAAGTGAAAGCATCATTAGAGTAGACAGGATGATGAAGTTTAATGAGCATCTTTTGTGCATGAGATTGTTAGTTTTGCTCTGCCAGCATCCTCATTTCTCCCCTCCAGTGGGGCAGATAGTGAGTCTAGAATGCATGGGGTGTTTTTAAACCTGCTTTATATTTTATATTTTTGTATAGCGTAATATCTGTCCTAAGCCAGCTACAAATTCCCTTCAGCTATTTATAAGGGTGCCATTTGCACGTGTATGTTTATACTTTCATTTTACACAATGTGTTGGGGACAGAGAGCAGTGAGGGTTATAATGGAGAAGAATGTAGGAGACACATATGGCCATTAGCAAATTGCATAGAACCATCTCTTAGAGGCTTGATCTCAAAAAATCATTGCCTTTTGAATTAATGAGACTTCTCATGGGAATATGGTAACTGTTAATTTTTTTTTTCTTTAAGACTCAGCAGTTTATGTGTTAAGGTTCTGTCACCAGCCCCTCATAGCTGCTAGATGGGATAAATAAAGATATTGCAAATGCTTATTAATAATCCAGGCTTCACACTTTGTCCACAGATTTATTTGGGGAGATTTTAAATTTAGCTTCCTACCATAAGATCACAGATTATAAGCAAAAATTATTTCTCTCCATTATTGTCACTGGCCATATACTTAGATTTTAAAATTGGCTCTTTTCTTGGTCTGTATGAGGACTTTCCATGGAAACACCCAAAACAACAGGAGGGAGGCATACGACATGAGCAAATGACTTAAGAGCAGCATATTGTACCTCTCATGTACCTGGCATTCTGAAACACAATATTTACATAGCACACAATGTGCTTCTAGCACTCTCGCACAAAAGAAGTGAAGTCTTCAGTCCCCACCCTCAAGAAAATGGTAGGCTTATTAAGAAGACAGAACTGAGAAATCCAGAAGGATGGGAGACAAGATAACTTAGTGCATTAGGAATTTGAACTTCGGAATAGTTGCCTGGGTTTGATCCAAGCCTAAACTTCCTAAGTTTCCTCAGTTGAAAAGTAATAATAAAAACCCCTACCTCACTGGATTGTTGTGATGTGAATGCAGATTGCATGGTATCAAAGCATTCTGCTGATGCTTCGAAATAATGAGCCAAGAACGAGAATCACTTTATGTGTCATCAAAGACTCAATGGTGAAATCCTGATTAATCCGACAGTATTTTGTGAACACAAGAAATCGGGGTGGGGAGGGAGGTGGAAGCGGTGAAAGACCTAAAAATATGGATAAGGTCTGAATTGCAGAAAGAACCCAGGCTGGCATTCCAGGCAATAGTAACACAGATCAGCAAAAAACAGAGACACCAGAAAGAATGCTGGCTGGCAGGAAAGGCTAACCCTAGGCCTCCAATTGATTTAGCACTTGTTTTTCAAAACACTTTAGTGAGCCTAAGCCAGTCTGATTGCCAAAGTACCTGTGAGGTAGACAGTGTGCAAATATTCCCATTTTACAGTTAAGATAACAGAGGTTCTGGAGGGATGTAGGTCTCTAAGTTTACTCAGCTAACAGGTGGCAGGACTCACATTCACTCCATCTTTCGTATACTCCCCACGGCCTTCCTCCAGACCAGCCTGGCTGTACTCAGGTCTGTTAGTAAACAAACTGAGATGAAATTGAGTAAGTTAAGCATTACGTGGCATGTTCTGTGGCTGCTCTGTGCCACATACCGGGCTGGGTATTTGATCCACTGGGCAGTGGATGCTGTTTTCCATATATTAACCATGGGGGGATTATTCTGTTGGTCATGTGTAGGACATATTGGAGGCAGGAAGGGGTCAGCATCAAGGAGACCAAGAAGGAATCCATTTTAATAACCAAATGGCTATGTAATATGGATCTGTATTAGGGTCGAGGAAAAAGAAAATGGATAAAATCATAGGATGATGGAAATAAGAAGAAGCACCTAAAGCAGCTAAGTAATCCATTGAGTTACGAACCTTTTGAGAAGCTGATGAAAGCTTTGTTCCCCTTCTGCTGAAGAAAACGCACACAGTTTTGCTTGGAGTTTCAGATGCTTCCCTGGTCCCAAGCTAAGAATTTCTACAATAGAGGAAACTTCAGTCAAACTTGATTCATGTGGTGACTGAGAAAAAAGAGGCAGATGTCAAAGTGGCTTGAACATTCTGATCCTGAAGGTCTGGGGATGTGGAGGACAGACCCGTGGAAGTTGGGATGGGGAACTGTCACATGCTTTGGTTGGGTTTAATAACTGAGCATCCCAGGGGAGATATGGCAGAGCAGGGGTTGAAAATGGCAGTGACTTGGAGGGCTCCTGCTTAGAGAGAATTGTTGAAGCTACGAAATTCACTGATCTTTCTAGGGAAGAGAATACAAAGAGAGAGAAGCAGAAACACAGGACTAAAGTATCGGGAGAGAGAAAAAGAACCAAGTTAGTGCGTTGCAGCCAAGGGAGGAGATTTTCACGGAGAAAGTGGGCGGTCCACAGTGGTCTTGACTGCAGCATCTATGAAGGGCTGAAGGTCTGCTGCAAGAGACCCTTGGATCCAACAGAAACGAGAAGACTCAGATTTTTATTCCCCCAAGATGAAGATGCCCATATTAAATAAAATTTATGTATCAATAATAGAAAAGTGTGGATATCATCCTGCTGAATATAATGTTTGTTGAAAAGTTTATTCTGATTCTGGCTGACTGGAAGTTATACTCTGCAATCTTAGATGTCAGTGGGCTGAGTGTTCAGTTGCATGGAGCTTAAAGTGGCCAGCCTGCCGGCTGCTTTAACAAGATGCCTCTGAAGTGATCGCTCTGGTGACCCCGGCAGTCCGCGGAATCGTTTCAAAATGATTCCTCCAGTGAAGGTCTTCAGCAGGGGTTCTTCCAGTGGCTGCTCAGGGCGGGCCCCCTCCCACATGGATGAGGGTGGAGAGCTCTTGTGAGCCAGCAGTGCTGGCTGGCTCATCTCCCACAGTGTGGAGCATCTGCAGGCATCTCCCCTCTGGGATTCTCTTTGGTGACAGAAGACTGCTCGTCAGACTCCTGAGTGTTAATGAATCCTTTGCTGTCCCTTTAGATTGTTCTTTGTTGGTTTTCCCCTCCTTAATCATCTCCCAGTTACCCACTATAAACCTCAGATTTCAGAGGAGAAAAGATTTTCTAAGATTCTGTGCCATAGGGTCCCTCCATTTCCTGGCTTGAGCATTTTGCCCACTGACGGCTGCTGCCTATTGGTAACCTTGAGCCAGGCTCCCTTTGTCAGCATTCAGGCTGGCAGGGCCAGGTTTCAGTGCCCACAAACAACCTCCCTGAGAAGGGATCTGCTCCAGAGGCACATGACGGCAAAGCAGGGTTGCTGGCTGTGCTCTGTGCGTGATGGCAACGTCAAAAGTGGAAGAGGCTGGCCAGCTTAGCCTGAGTCTTGACCTTCATGAGAGGTGAAAGGTGGCGGCTGCCATTCTGGGACACCTGCTATGTGCCTGCACAGCAGACCCTTTCCATGTCTGGTTTAATCTTCACCAAGCCCTGCAAGGTAGCTGGGAATTTTCACCCTCGTTTTGCAGATGAAAACATCAGACTGTAGTCACTGTCCCAAAGTCACACGTCGTTCACAGTGAAGCAGGGTGCAAGAGTGCAGGGGTGAGTGACGCCCTGAGACTGTTCTCTGGTCCCCCCTGGGCAGGGTGCTGTGGGCTCCTGTAGGGCGAGACAGGTGCACCTGAGCAGAGCACTAAAGGGACGTGCCGGTTTTGGAAGTGTGTATGTCAGGGTCTGAGGGATGCTTGGGATTTTCCCAAGTGGAGGAGGTGGAAGGAACAGACCCAGCAAGAGAAGGTATATTCACCAAGGTCCTAAGGGAAAAAGCACATCATGAGAGGAGGATGTGAGACAGTCAGGAGGACAACAATGCATCCTCAAGGCCGTGGACTGTACTAATTAATCATCTTTTTTACTTCCTGTATCTTATGATGCTTTGATCTCTTGGGGGTCTTGCTGACTGAGGAGAGACTGCCCTTCTCAGGCCTAGCTTAACTCCTAGAGACAGCGGACAACTTCTCTGCTGGCCTTTGATGTGCAAACCAACCAGTCCAAGGCCCATACCCCCAACCGCCTCCTTTCTGGAACTTGCACACACCAAGCCGGTATTTCCCTTGCCCTAAATCACCCTAGGCCCAGGTATTGGACAACTGGAGCCCACCCCTAGAGTCCAGAGCCCATGGGAATTATTCATGTATCCAATTCTGAACTTGCTCCAACTTGCCTACCCTGCTTCCCCCATTCCTTCCCATGAAACCACCTTAAAGGCTCTGGGCCACCCGTCTGCTCTGCCCCTTCTGCCTCCTGACTGACCTGGGGCTTTGCGGCATGGCCCTTTGTGGTGTGCCATGTTTCCTCCTCTTGGGAACGGCATGTAATAAAACTTCTTTCAGTGGCGGTGACCTCTCCATGTTGTCACTCAGTCACCTCTGTAAGTTAAATTCCAGGAGTATCCAAAACATGGGCCTCGGGTGTTAGCGTCATCAGAGAATGGAGGGGGCAGGGGCCATCCAGGCTACCTGTAGTCGAGAGGGGATAGCTTGCCTGCCTGTCCCCTTTCTTCTGGTAGAAACAGCACCCATTTTTCCTTTGGGCACACTTGGCCCTTTCTGAAACCTCGTTTTTAACTTTTCCTTCTTTTCAGTGAGCTGCTACCCTCAGAAATTTTCTATTTTTGCCCGCTGAAATTAAGCAGAATTCTCACTGATAGCCTGCCCTGTCTGTCCCAGAGAGGTCACTTAGTGTGTTGATTCTCTGCTGCTGCTGTAGCAAATTGCTATGACCTTGGTGGCTGAAAACAAAACAAATGTATTATCTTACAGTTCTGGTTGTCAGAAGTCAGAAATCAAGATGTCCGCAGGGTTGCATCCTTCTGGAGGCTCCAGGGAGAATGTACTTCCTTGCCTTTCTAGCTTCTAGAGGCTGCCAGCATTCCTTGGCTGCTAGCCCCTTCCTTCATCTTCAAAGCAAGCAAAGTAGTGTGTTCAGATCTCTCTCTGACTCTGACCCTCCTGCCTCCCTCTTTAAAGACCCTTGTAATTACACTGGGCCCACCCAGATAATCCAGGATAGTCTTCCCAGCTCAAGATCCTTAAGTGATCGCCTCTGCAAAGTCCCTTTTGCGATATAATATATGCACAGGTTTTAGGGGACTAGAGCGCAGACATTTGGGGGGCCATAATTCTGCCTACCACACTTACTTACCAAATGGAAGCCCGATGGCTGGTCACTGGTAGAGCCAGGAAAGGAACCAGAGACCCTGGGCCCTAAGATGCCGGTCATTACTGCTCTGCCACAGCGATGTCTCCGTGTGGGAACAGCCACTCTGAAGTGCCGACCCCACACGGTGGAGGAGTGAAGGGACCAGGAGAGGAGGACAGCCTCGGCCCGGCTCTGCCGTGACTCACCGAGCAAGTGGGGCGATGCATTGAGCTCTGCCTCAGTTGGTTTCTTCAAAGGGAACTTAAAACCTTTCTTCCCAAGATGCTTGGGGATTTGGCGGGGATAGAGAACACCATGTTATTTTTGAGAGGAAAAGGCCCTAAAGAAGGACAGTGATCATCTGCTTATCTTTATTTAATCACTCTGACTCTAACCCTGCGTCAGTCCTGTTTTTCCACCAGCATTCGCTGACCACTTCCAGTAGGCTTGGCATGGTGCCAGGCTTATTTAACCATCACGGCCACCCTGCAAGGAAAATGACATTGTTATTTTACAGATGGGGAAACTGAGGCATGGTGGGGGTGAGGGTCACTGTCATTTGCCCAGGGTCGTCAGCTAGCGAGTGGCAAAATGAGGACTTAAACATGAAGCTCAGGACTGCTGTCTCCCGTGTGGCCCCTTGTGGTGCCTTGCTGTGCAGCCCCAGGAAGCCCAGGCACACAGTGAGGTCTGAGTATTAAAAGGCAGGCATTGAAATACTGGAACATTCCAGTTCCTTCCTAAAAAGGAGAGGAGCCTTGCTGAGTCCTGAGCAGCTTTTGCGTCTCCTTCTGAAATGACATTGCTGGATTTCCACCGTCAGGATCCAGCAAAACAGCCGCTCCTTCTGGGAGGCCTTCCATGCCCACTTGGGCTCTTCCTCGTTCAGGTCCTGGCACATGGCAGGCCCCTACCAAATCTTACTTCTTGTCTTTCTCCCTGACCTCTTCTTTTTGTGGATACCACTTTCCTGGCACTTAACTATTGCCAGGTTTGCAAGTGCGTGAACTATGGAGTTGTATTTTTGTAACCCTTCAAGTTTGATGTTGTCTGTGAGTAAGAACGTGTCTGTTTTGTCCCTTATGGAGATGAAGATTTGGGAAATAGTGGAGGATACTGAGGCTGTTGTAAGAAGGCTGTTTAACTGAAGATACTGAGACATGGGAATGCACAGAGCAGACTCACGCCTTTGCTTTGGGCCAGGGGAGAGGAGCTTGGAGACCAGAGGCCTCCGGGACCTGTCACACTGCAGCGCTAAGCCCCTGAGCTTGAGGAAGTCAACGTCCTGGGAGGAGGGAAGGGCAGGGACCAGTAGAGGGTAGGTATGTTTCAGAGTGTGCGTTGATAAAGGTGAGGAATATAAAGGACCAGTCCCCTTCGGCTCAGGGTTTCTTCTACCTGTTTGATGCATCTGGGAGAGATGCTGGAGGAGGGGTGAGGGAAGGGGGTGCACAGATTGGACCCCTCCCCCCAGATAATGCAGGATGGTCTCCCCAGCACAAGAGCCTTAACTTAATCACTTCTGCAGAATCCCTTTTGCCAAGGAAGATGACAGTCCCAGGTTTCAGGCATTGGGACAGGGACACCACTCGGGGTTGGGGCAGCAACAGCAGTAAAGCTGGAGTGGCTGAACTTTCCTCTCTGCCTGAACTAATAGTTCTTTACCTGGGATGCAGGGCCCCCAGGTATCCATGACATAGCCTTCAGGGGATCAGTGGCCCTTTTCAAAGTGTGGAGGAGGGGACCTGTGTGGTTTTAAAGAACCGTTTTCCTGGTGGCAGGTTCTCTTGGGGAAGGACGTGTCCCTCCTGTGGGGACACAGGGTGGCCCTCTGTCAGGCCAAGCAGGACTGGGCCCTCTGTCCGTTAGATTAGCAAAAAGCCTTTTAAGCTAACTTCTGCAGAAGTTGAAAGCTAACTCGCAGGCTCTGATGTTACCTGTCTAGGACATGTGGTACCTCCTTGACACAAGAGATGGCCTTCTCCTTGACCTGGAGAGCATTCCCAGCACCTGGCGGGACATACATTCTCCAGCTTGTAGGTCTGTCCGCTGCCACCTCCAGACTCTGCATTCTAAACTCCTTGGGAGCAGAGACCTATGGTCATGACCACTGTTGGTAGAACCTGTTCTAAGGAGACGCTTGGAAGCTTCTGGCAAAGATAGAGTACGGTATAACCTATCAAAACCCTAGTATCCAACTTTCCCTAACTACTCCATCAGTTGGACAACTCCCTATGCCAGTTCCATCCCTTGACCGGTCAACCACGGTTGCTGATGTCATGAAGAGCATTAGTATATGCTAAGTCGTGCCACACTGTGCATGGCCACCAGTGTGCCTAGCAAAATGTGAGTGTCAGGGGAAGGTGTCACTTCCTTGAGTGGACCTTAGAACAAGGGACACCTCCTGTAGGGAGGTCAGTCTTTGTGTCAACCCTTGTTCTGTTGGCACAGGCGATTGCAACAAGCAGAGTCAGGTGTTGTCTTTCCCCTGGAGGAATTGAGGCACCCACAAGGCTCTGTCGGGGACATAGGTATATCAATAAGGGGAGTTAAGGCTGAGCTGTGTTTATTTGAGGGTGGTTTTTAATTTTCTTTAATCAGAATTACTCATAAATTATCGATTAATTACTAGTCACTGTTCGGTTCAGTCCTCTCAGCTGCAGAACTAGCTTCGCTCTGCGATGAATGCTTGCCGCTGTAATTGTAGGGTGCTTTGTCAACATTTAATCAGCGGTACTTATTAACGTGGCATTGATGTGTGGCCGCCATCCCAGCACCATCCATCATGCGTGAGCAGCCAGAGCGGGCTCGGATGCCATTGCTCTCTGTCACATTATCCAGCCCGTGGGCTTCCAGGCCAGGCATAATGTTCACTTTTCACTAAATGGACACTCTATCTCTTCAGTTCAACCCGATTTTTGTCACTGTCGACTTAAACACTGCCAGCCTTGTGATCCTCAGTCTGGAAGGCTGGGCTGAGCGTTACTGGGTCTCCCAGTCCTGCTCTCTCTTCCTTTGGTGTTTCATTCTCTGCCCACTGATTGTGAAATGCCAGGAAACTTGTCCAGAATCAGACTTCATGGCATGCTCTGTGTGTGTGTGTGTGTGTGTGTGTGTGTGTGTGTGTTTGTATGAGAGAATTTTAAATTCTTAAATACAGTGTATAACCCAGAGAAAACAGAAGTGATCATTTCGTTTTCTTCAGCTTACTGAATATTCCTGGGGATTAATTGTTTAAAGCTCTACCAGTAGAAGCTTATCTTGTGTTAGTAAGGTGGATCTCACCATTTCCCCCCTCTCTCTTTTCAGCCTCTACGGCAGACACATGCAGGCAAACCCAGAACCGCCGAAGAAAAATAATGACAAATCGAAAAAGATCAGCCGGAAACCCCTGACAGCCAAGAACAAATAAGGGGTTGGCATGAGCTGGGCTTCTGGTCGCTTCTCTCATTATGACTTCTCTTCTCTCCTGCTCTATCCCACAAATAAATAGTGTGTGTGGGGGAGGGAGGTTTCTTTTCACTTTCTCTTTCTAGTGCTTTCTACCTTTTAAATACTTTTGGTAGGTGCTAGATTTTTCTAAGTTCTTGAAACCATTTCCATTCATTTCCTTAAAATTACCAAAGGCAGGAAACAAAGCTGTAATTCAACTGCAAATTCCCTAATAGGCACAGGTTTCAGTGCCTTGAAGAGATGTTCACAGAGTTGCTTGTTATGAAAAGAATAATTAAAATCATGTAATCATTTAAATGTCACAGTTAACACTGTTCATTCCTCTGTTTATTCACATAACTCATTATTTTGCTTTCTTAAAAGTTTTCCTTCACCACCGAGATATTATGCTAACTTACAAGTGATTTTAATAAAATCTTGCATTTGTGTCACATGTTGCTTCTTGAATAGAATAAAGAACGATCTGATCTTGGGGTATACACATTTTTGTTTACTTTTTTCCCCAAAATTATCTTGCCCAATTTTACTGGTTGTAGATGATAAACTCTGAAACTTTCCATGAAAAAAATGCAAAATTAAATCAGAGTTAGATTCTTCTCACATCGATTTGTCAGGTTTTTTTTTTTCTTTGAAGACTGTTTCTAAATTAGGTAGGAGCAGAAAAACAAATCTCTGGGATATTCTGCCAAAGGATTTTGGAAAGCAGCATTTCTTAGCTGAAGAAATGGTGACTTCTGCCAGTGGCTGGTAGACAAGAGCTGTGAAATGGAGAGAGAAAAAAACTCAAGTGTGTTTCTTGTCACTGCAGAAAATCTGCTCATATCAAAGCATTCTTCTAAGTGACTTTGATGATGCCAAAGAAATTGTGTTCATGTGCACACTCTTTACCACACCCAGTGTAGAAACTGCAGTTGCAGAGTCATTAAACATCCAATTGTTTAACATCTGTGATAGGCAGCTTTGTTCTAATCAGTAATATGTATGTAAATGAAAATAAATACAAGCAGAAGTTTTGTGCTAACAAGAGGGCTGCCACCACCAGAACGGCTTGAAACAGAAGGTGTGTGAAGATGTCACGTACTCTCAGATGGATTGTGGTGTATTTACCCTGCGTCATCTCCTTTCAGTTTTGCAGTTGAACTCCCAGGACCAGGACGACTGGAACATGTAAAAAGCCAGAATCAAACGAACGCAAAAATCCTGAGTTACTTAGGAAATGGACTTTGCATTTGAATCAAGAGGCCGCCGATCAAGGTCTATGCTTCTAGTTTCTGGGTAACTTCCTGATAGAACAGTTCACTGTGGGAAAAGGGATCCCCAGGTGCCATCACCTGTTTGGGGGTATAGTTGATGTGATTTTCCTAGGTGCAATCTTTGCCCCAGCCTGAGTTTTTAAAATTCATTTGTAGCACATGAAATTGCAAGAGGAAGAACAATGCCTCTACTGTTGTTGATTGGAAAGACATCATTGAAAATTAAACTAGCAACAAAGCATTAGTTAAATATAACAATGTACTCTTAGGAATAATTTTTTAAAAAGAACACTCTAGATAGAAATATGGGTAATACACATAAATTCACAAGGAGGAAATATCTCTAAGAAACATGAAAAAAAGAAGTCCATACTCACTAGTAATCAAAAAAATACAAATCAAAGCAAAATCAAGGTATGTGTAACTATGAGAAATGTGCAAATATTTTTTAAGGCAGTATCAAGTGGTAAAGGGGTAACATGAGCTACACATTCTTATGCACCACTATTGGGAATGTAAATTTCTCTCCAGAAAGGTGGTAGCAGTTTGACAATATGTAGCAAAACCATACAGTTATATACTCTCATCCAGGATTTTTATTTCTAGGAATTTATCCTGAGGAAATTGTCAGAGATACACAAAAAGGGCAAAGTTTGGCAATTGCTGTTATAGCATTGTATACACAATGGAAACATGGGGAAAAGGCAAATGCCTATCAATGGAGAATGGTTAATTGTGGTATCCACGTGATAAACTTTTACAAAGATATTAAAAATAATTGAACAATATCTAAGGGCGAAGGAAGGTAACCATATCATCCATTTAAGTAAAAAAGCAATGTTTAAGGATGATGTGTAAGGATAGCCCCAGTTGTTTAAAAAGGAATTTGTGTTTATGTTTGCACAGAAAAAGGAAATGACTTGGGACTTTATGGCTGATAAATTATCTCTGTATGGTGGGTTAAGATTTTTTTTTAATTTTCCTTTTTATACTTACTGTATACTTTAAATTTTCTATAATGAGCATGTATACTTTTGTAATCAGAAAATATTAAATGCATATTTTTTCAAAATAAAATTGCTGTTTTATGTAATCCAGAAAATATCATATATTTAAATTCAAAGCATAATTTAAAATGTTGGGGTGATTTTCTTTCTTTCTTTTTTTTCTTTTGTCAGTAAAGTCGGATTTTCACACCTTTATATACACTTGGTTACTTGATACCTAGTTCAACAAAATATCCACAGTTGAAAAGGGAGGTCTTTTCCCTTAGTTTTATTGAGATTGTCGATTATGACATACAGCACTGTGTAAGCTTAAGGTGTACAGGATAATGACTTACGTATATTGTGAAATGATTACCATGATAAGTTAAGATCATCACCTCATATGGATACAAAAGGAAAAAGAAAAGTTTTTTCCCTGTGTTGAGAATTCTTAGAAGCTACTCTCTTAACAACTTTCAAACACACCGTACAGCAGTGTTAGCTATCGTCATGTTGCACATTACATCCCTGGTACTTATATGTCTTATAACTAGAAGTTTGTACCTTATGATCACCTTCCTCCAATTCCCTCTTCCTCACCTCTTGCCTCTGGTAACCACAAATCTGATCTCTTTTTCTATGAGTTTGGTTTTTTGTTTTGTTTTAATTTAATTTTTTTTTAAATTCGATCCATAAGTAAGGTCATGCAATATTTGTCTTTCTCTGACTTATGTCACTTAGCATAACACCTCAAAGTCCATCCATGTTGTCACAAATGGCAAGATTTCCTTCTTTTTTATGGCTGAGTAATATTTCATTGTGTGGATATTCAGTTTCTCAGCACCGTTTATTGAAGAAATTGTATTTTCTCTTTGAGTGTTCTTGGTTCCCTATTAAATATTAGTTGGCCATATATGCATGGCTTTATTTGGAAGCTGTCAATTCTGTTCCATTGGTTAATATGTCTGTTCTTATGCCTGTACCATACTGTTTTGATTACTATAGCTTTATAATAAAGCTTGAAATCAGGAAGCATGAAGCCTCCAGCTTGTTCTTCTTTCCCAGAATTGCTTTGGCTGTTCAGGGTCTTTTGTGGTTCCACATAAATTTTACGATTGTTTTTTTCTGCTTACATAAAAAATGCCTTTGGACTCCTGATAGGGATTGCATTGAATCTGTAGATGGCTTTGTGTAGTATGGGCATTTTAGCAATATCAATTCTTCCAATCCAAGAACACAGGATACTTTTCCATTTATTTGTGTCTTCTTCAGTTTCTTTCATCCATGTCTTAGAGTTTTCAGTGTGGAGATCTTTTGGCTTCTTAAATATAAATATAAATATATTCCTAAGTAAATATATTTACTTAGGTTAAATACATTCCTAGCTATTTTATTCTTTTCGATGCTATTGTAAAAGAGATCATTTTCTTTATTTCTTTTTCAGATAATTTGTTAGTGTATAGAAACGCTACTGATCTTTGTGTATTAACTTTGTATCCTATAAGTTTACTGAATTCATCAATTAGATAGAACCTTTTTTAGTGGAGTCTTTAGGATTTTTCTATGTATAAAATCATGTCATCTGCAAATAGAGCCAGTTTTACTTTTTATTTTCCGATTCTGATGCCTTTTATTTCTTTTTCTTGCCTGACTCCTCTGGCTTGGTCTTCCAGGACTATGTTAACTAAGAATGGTGAGAGTGGGCACACTTGTCTTATTTCTGATCTTAGAAGAAAAGCTTTCAACCTTTCACCATTGCGTATGAGATTAGCTATGGGCTTATCATATATGACCTTTATTATGTTGAGATTCATTCCTTCTCTACCTAATTTGTTAAGAGTTTTTACCGTGAACGGATGTTGAATTTTGTCAAATGCTTTTTCTGCATCTATAGAAATGATCATACAGTTTTTTTCTTTCATCTTATTAGTATGATATATCACATTGATTGATTTGTGCATGTTGAACCATCCTTGCATCCCAGGGATAAATCCCACTTAATCATAGTGAATGATCTTTTTAATGTGCTGCTGAATTCAGTTTGAATTATTGAGAATTTGTTGTTCTTACTGCTGTTGAGTTGACTCTGACTGGTAGTGACCCTGTGTACAGCAGGGTGAAACCTTGCCCAGTTTTTTTGCCCTAGCATCCTCCCACCTTCTGGCACTAGATCAGACAATTCACAGTGTTCATGGCCAGTTTTTTCAGAAGTGGGTGGCGAGGTTCTTCCTGGTCTCTCTTAGTCTGGAAGCTCCACTGAAACCTTTTCACACAGGTGACCCTGCTGGTATTGAAAATACCATTGGCATAGCTTTCAGCAGTACAGCAACATGCAACCACCACAGTATGACAACTGACAGACGGGTGGCATGGTTCCCTGAATGGGAAATAAACCTGGGTCGTGGTGGTGAGAACGCCAAATCTTAACCACTATACCAGCAAAGCAAGCCTTATTGAGAATATTTGCATCTGTATTCATCAAAGATGTTGGCCTGTAGTTTTCTTTTCTTGTAGTGTCCTTTTCTAGCTTTGGTATCAGGGTCATACTGGCCTTGTAAAGTGAGTTTGGGAGCATTTCCTCCTCTCCAGTTTTTTGGAAGAATTTGAGAAGGATAGGTGTTAATTCTTCTTTAGCTGTTTGGTAAAATTCACCCGCCTAGCCATCTGGTCCTGAGCTTTTCTTTATTCAGAGATTTTTGATTACTGAGCCAATCTCCTTAGTCCTAATTGGTGTGTTCAGATTTTCTATTTATTCCTGATTCAGTCTTGGTAGAGTGTGTGTTTCTAAGATTTCTTCTTAGAAATCTTCTAGGTTGTCCTTTCATTTCTTCTAGGTTGTCCAGTTTGCTGTTGTATAGTTGTTCATTGTAGATATTTATGATCTTTTGTATAGCTATGATATCAGTTGTAATATGTCCTCTTTCACTTATAATTTTGTCAGTTTGGGTTCTTTCTCTTTTCTCATTGGTTAGTCTAGCTAAAGGTTTGTCAATTTTGTTTATCTTTTCAATGAGCCAACTCTTAGTTTTGTTATTCTTTTCTATTGTTTTATTTCTGTTTTGATCTTTATTACTTTCTTTCTTCTGCTAACTGTTCTTCTTTTTCCACTTCCTTGAGGTGTAGAGTTAAGTTATTTAAGATCTTTCTTAATGTAGGTTTTCATTACTGTGAACTTCCCTCTTAGAACTGCTTTTGCTGCATTTCATAAGTTTTGGTATGTTATGTTACCATTTTTGTTTGTCTCAAGATACTTTTAATTTTTCCTTTAATTTCTTCTTTGATCCATTGATTGTTCAGGAGAGTGTTTAATTTCCATGTATTCATGAGTTTTCCAGTTTTGTCCTGTTCTTGATTTCTAATTTCATTCCATTATAGTCAGAGAAGATAACTTGGTATGATTTCCGTCTTCTTGATTTTCTGAGACTTGTTTTGTGGCCTAATGTGGTCTATCCTAGAAAATGTTCCATGTGCACTTGAGAAGAACGTGTATTCTACTGTTGTCAGATAGACTGTTCTGTATATGTCTGTGAGGTCCATTTGGTTGATAGTGGTGTTCAGATTCACTGTTTGCTTATTGGTTCTCTGTCTGGATGGTCTATCCATTGTTGAGAGTGGGGTATTAAAGTCCCCAGCTATTCTTGTATTTCTGTTTATTTCTCCTTTAAGCGCTGTGAGGTTTGGCTTTATATTTATATTTAGGTGCCCTGAGGTTGGGTGCATGAATATTTACAATTGTTATACCTTCTTGATGGATTGACCCCTTTTTCATTATATAATGACTTTCTTTGTCTCTTTTTGCCATTTTTAAAGTCTGTTTTGTCTAATGTAAGTATAGCTACCCCTGCCTTTTGTTGTTGTTACCATTTGCTTGAAATGCCTTTTCCAGCCCTTCACTCTCAGTCTGTGTGTCATTAAGGCTAAAATGAGGCTCTTGTAGACAGCGTATCATTGGTGGTTGTTTTCAAGAATTTATTCAGACATGCTATGTCTTTGATTGGAGAATTTAATCCATGTACATTTAAAGTAATTATTGATAGGTAAGGATTTACTATTGCCATCTTAATTGTTTTCTAGCTATTTTCTAGATCCATTATTTCTCCTCATCCCACTATTTTTTATGTGTGTTTTGATGTCTGTTGGTATCAGTATGTGTTGACTTCTTTATCATGTTCTTTTGTATAATTACTACAGGTTTTTCCTTTGTGGTTACCATGAGGTTTACATAAAATATTTTAAAATTATAATACCCTATTTTAAACTGATGATAATTTAACTTTGATAGCATTCCTAAACTTTACACTTTTACTTCTCCTCTCCTTCACATTTTAGGTTATTGATGCTACAGTTTAAATTTTTTGTATTGTATATCCAATAACAGATTATTATAGTTATGATTATTTTTACTATGTGTTTTTTAATTTTTAAATAAGAGTTGTAAGTGGATTACACACCATCATTATTGTATTACAGAATATGACTTTGACTATATGTTTACCATTACCAATGAGTTTTACACTACTTTCTTATGTTTTTATGATATTAATTAGCATTGTTTACTTTCACTCAAAGAATTCCCTTTAGCATTTCTTCTAAGACAAGTCTAGTGGTGATGAACTTCTTGGCTTTTTGTTTATTCAGTAAAGTTTTTCTCTCTCCTTCATTTCTGAAGGACAGCTTTCCTGTGTATAGAATTCTTGGTTGACAGTATTTTTCTTTCAATATTTTGAATATATCATCCCATTCTTTCCTGGCCTGAAAAGTTTCTGTTGAGACATCTGCCAGAAGTCTTATGGGGATTCTCTTGTAAATATCTTGTCTCTTTTTTTTCTTGCTGCTTCAAAATTCTTTCTCTTTGACTTGACAATTTATCATTTGTCCTGGTGTGACTCTATTCGAGTTCATCCTGTTTGGGGGTCCTTTTGGCTTCATGGATCTGGATGTCTATTTCTCTCCCCAGATTTAGGAAGTTTTCAGCCATTATTGCTCTAAATGTACTTTCTGTTCCTTTCTTTTTCTTTTGTCCTTCTGGAATTCCCATAATGTGGATATTGTTTCTTTTGATTGTGTCACATAAATCCCATAGGGTTTCTTTACCCTTTTTCATTCTTTTTTCTTCTTGCTCCTCTGACTGGATAATTTGTCTTGTCTTCTCACTCACTGATTCTTTCTTCTTTGCAGCCAGTTCTGCTTGTGAAGCTCTCTATTGAATTCTTTAGTTCAGTCATTGTATTTTTCATCACTAGCATGTCTAGTTTTTTTGATGGTTTCTATTTCTTTGTTGAACTTCTCATTTGGTTCATGAATTGTTTTCCTAATTTAATTTAGTTGCCTGTATGTGTGTTTCTGTAGTTCTCTGAACTTCTTTAAGAGAACTATTCTGCATTCTTTGACAGTTCAGAGATCTTCATTTCTTTAGGGTCATTTATTGGAGTTTTATTAGTTTCCTTTGGTGGCATCATGTTTACCTGATTTTTTATGATCTTTGATTCCTTGTGTTGGTAGCTTTGCATTTGAGTAGGTGGTCTCTTTTCCAGACTTTGCAGATTTGCTTTGGCAGAGATAGTGCTTTACCAGTCAGCTCAGTTTAGGTCTCTGGATGTGTCCACTCATAATGTCCTTGGGCAAGTAGGGCTTGCTTTCAGGATCAGTTTTTGGGCAAGGCCACTGCTTGAGCTCTGAGGGTGGCGGATATGGTTGCCACTGGCTGAGAACATGTGGTTAGGACTGCTGGCTTGCTTCCTTGCCCAAGTGAGGCTGTGCAATGGGTTCTGCAGTTGCCTTGGTTCTCTGCTCAGGCATCCTAGACAATTGGTACTGAGTAGTTGACTCAGAGGTAGGTGGGGCTATGAATTTCCCTTCCCTGGTGGAGTAGCAGAACAGGCCCCAAGGCCTACAAAGCTGCTTGTTTGGGTACCCAAATCCTGCAAGAATGCACACTGAATTCCCTGGCCAGGTGAAACCACTAGTTTTGCTCTGCAGATAGGGCAACACACGGTCTGTGCTCTCTGTTCAAGGGACACTGTAAGCAGAGCTTTTGGGATGGGCTATGCAATTCATGTGTTCTCTGGTTGGGTTCCCTGGTTGGCCAGGCTGAAGGCTATATTCAGCAATGAGCAGGGCTATGAATTAGTTTCCCTGCCCAGGAGGAGTGGGGGAACCAGCTCAAGCTTGGCAACGCTCTCTGTGGTTTTACTTTGGCAGCCTGCACCCCAAGTTCCCTGGCTGAATGGTGCCACTGGCTTTGCCCTGTAGATCAGCTCTGCCTGCCAGACTCTACACACCAGTGTTGCTGGGCCATGCAGCTTTCCAGGTGTTCTGGTCAGTCGAGTTGGGAGCTACAGTCAGCAGTGGGTGGGGCTCTGAATTAGCTCCCCTTTTTGGATGAAGCAATGAAGTCAGCTCCAAGCAACCTCCCAGGTTTCACCATCAGGCTTTCTGGTCAGATCAGGTCAAAAGCAACACTCAGCAGTCAGTGAGGGCTCTGAGTAGCTCGCCTGCCTGGGTTGAATGAGAGAACCAGCTCCTAGCCTGGAAAAGCTCTTTGTTGGTGGTCTTGACTCTGGTGACCTCACCCTAAGTTCCCTAGCTGAACTGTGCCACTGGCTCTGCCTTGTGGACGATTAGCTCTGACTGCCCAACTCTCTGCTTGAGTGTTGCCAGGCTACATAGCTTCCAGTCGTTCCGACAAGGCTCTCTGGTCAGGAGGGGCCAGGTGCTACACTCAGCAGTGGGCCAGGCTATGACTCAGCTCCCCTGCCTGGGCTGGGAGCAGACCAGGCTCCAGGGCCAGCAAGGCTCTTTGTTTGAAGACCCTAATCAGGCAGACCTGCCCCCCACTGAGTTTCCCTGGTCAAACTGCACCTCAGTTTTAGCTCTGCAGATGAACAGAGCCACTGGTTGGGACTACTCCTTGGGTTCTACAGGTAGGAACTATTCTGCCAAAATTCAAGCACTGGTTGTTGCAAGCCTTTATACCCTTCTCCATCACAATCATATTCCTAGTGGTCAAGCCCTGCAGATTTCCCTTGTTCCCCATGAGGTGCACCCAAGGTGGAGACTCCAAAGAAGCAACCCACTAGGGGTGCTAGATGTCTACCCTCGTCTCTCTTTTCCCTCTGGAGGAACTGTAGGCTGGGGGAGACCTCTGCATGTGGCTCTGTGCTGACCTCGGAGCGGGGCAACACGGTCAGTGTGTAGCTGCTCTCTTACCCTTCTAATGCAGTCTGTGTTGGTCTCTGTGGTGCAGGGGTCGACTCAGCCTCACCCCCGGGTTCTAGGATTTTCTCAGTGGTGTCTTGTCCATGAATAGTTGTTAGTTGTTCTCGTGAGGGAGAGCCAAGTCAGGAACAACATATGTCGCCGTTTTGGTGATGGCACTCTCTCCAAAAGGTATCTTTTTAACAAAGAGAACCTGATCTTTTCAGCACAACGATGAGATTGGTTGTTGCTGTGGGTGCCTTGTAGTCTCTCAAAGTAGCGTCTGATGTGGTGCTCTGAGCCTAAGTGGGAAACTATGGATATTTTTTTAATCCTTGTTTGAAACATCCTTCCTCATACTTCACCTCCTTATATAAAATACTGACCCTGCCCATGTGCTGGATACCTTCGAGGTGGCATGCAAAATACTTTTGTGTTCATAATTGTATTCGGTCCTTGCAACTACCATGTGAGATGGGCAGGGCAGGATTACTTAGGAATAAATTGTATAATTGTATATGATGTGGAAGAGAAGTGTTTTTCTTTGCTGGAAGTTGTTCCATTTATTATGAGTCTTGATTTTTTTTTTCCACTTAAGATAGGAGCAAGTAGAAAAAGTGGAAGCAACTGGAATAGGTTGGGGTTGGGGGAGAAGTTCGTTGTTAAAAAGGTTTTGTGGGTTTTTTTGTTGCAGGATTACTCAGAGACTTTGCCATCTTACTGTGCATTTTGTATCTCTGAGAAGGAGCTATGGTATGCTGGGCAATTTGACCAGAGAACCACTTTTTTCACTGAGCATTACAATGTACTTTTAATCTGTGGAACCCGTGTTGGAAAATGTGCTCTATAGGATCAAGCGTCTGGCCTGGAGTCACATCAGATTCCCTCTGTGGAATCAAAGCTCCTTGGAAACCACTTAGCAGAGGTGAATCCTCACTTTGATAAGTTGGAATAGATATAGCATGAAAATCTTATGAATCCAGAGGGAATTGGGTTCTCTAAGTCACTGTGTCAATATTAAATGCTGGAAATATAGAAGTCGACCCCAACTTTCTATGTTTTACTTACTTACAGTCACATATTATGTTTCTTGTTGTTTTACTTACACTTAATACTTGTTTGTTGCACTGAGTTGAAAAGGTAAGTTTATAACAGTTAAGTTTCTGACAAAGCTTCATAATAATATCCCACATACACCCTGTTAGGAAATCCTCTAGGCTCCACCTTCAAAATGTAACCAAACTGCAGACTTCTCACCTTCTTCTCCCACCTGGGTGCCAGCCACCCTCACTTCTCACCTAGATTATTGCAATATCCTCCACTTGGCTGTCTGCTTTCGCTCTTGTCCTCTTACCATCTCTATGATCAAGAGTGATCCTTTTAAGACAGACATCAGAAGATACTTCTGCTCAGAATCTCCCACCGGTGTCTCCTTGTCTCCTTTCACCCAGAGTAAAAGCTCCAGTGACTGGTCTGCAAGGTCTTGTGTGGTCTGCTGTCCCTCTCCTGCTTGTCTCGTTCACTGTGCTCCAGCCACCCTGGCCTCGAGGTGCCTCCCTCTTCAGGCCTTTTGTGCTTTTGATCCTTTCCTAAGATGTTCTGTCCCCAAATATAAGTTCCTCATCACCTTCAAATCTTTGTTAAAAAGTCACTTTCTCAATAAAGCCTACCCTGCCCCCTGTTTTAAATTGCAGTTTGTTTTGTTTATTACTTGTCCCCACCCCCAGAAGGTATGCTCCATCGTCCCTAGAATGTATGCCCCATCGTCCCTAGAAAGTAGGCTCCATCATCCCTAGAATGTAGTAGAATGTGGGCTCCATCATCCCTAGAATATAGGCTCCATCGTCCCTAGAATGGATGGAAAAGAATCAGCAAACTATGGCCCACAAGTCAAATCCTGCCCATGCCTATTTTTGTAAATAAAGTTTTACTGAAACACAGCGATTCTCATTCATTTACATCTTGTCTCTGCTTTTGTGCTACCACAGCAGAGCTGACTAGTTGTGACGGAGACTATATGGCCCCCCAAAGCCAAAGATATTTGCTGTCTGGCCCTTTACAGAAAAAGTCTGCTGATTATTCCATTAACTGTTATATCTCCAGCACTTAGAATGGTGCCCGATGTACAGCAGGAGCTCAATAAATGTTTGTTTAATTACATTCAATACTATTGTCATTAATATAAAGCTAACGAAGAAGGAAGGGGAAGAAGGAAGGGGAAAATCTTAGACATTCCTTTAGAGTGTTCTGTTTTGTAATTTGAGTTTATTTTATCAAGGCCAAATTTCCGTAAGTGGAAAATAGTCTCTGAATATTACAGGTGAGACTTTATTCAACCCTGTAAAAGTTCAAACAAACTTTCAGCTGAATTTTTGGGTTCTCCTGTAAGGACCCAATTGTTACATACTTGATTATTTAAAACCTTCCTCCAATAACCATTCATCTCTTCTGTAGCAGCTTGAACTTGAAGGGCCCTGCACCCCAATGTACCTGTTATGAGTCCACAGGAAGGGCCCAAAAATGAAAGCCAAAGTGCTCTGGTCAATATAAGTCAAAAGAGCCTGTGGATCTTCACCAAAATCCACGTCTCTGGAAAATGATGTTTAAAGACAGCAGGACCAGCAGCCAAAATACTACTGGTCTCTGTCTACTCTGAACACTTTGTGACCTCAAATTAGGCATTAACCAATTATGTGTATATTTCTCCACCTACAATGTCAACAAAAGATCATGCTATGTAGTATACTATAGTTATGTATGTGTAGTGTATATATGTGTTCTGTGTCATTGATCTTCAAATATATACACTTACATATATACATATAGATGCACAAATATATATGCGTGTGTCATTGATCTTTCCATCAATAATAGGAGACCCTTGTGCCCTTTACAAATGTCCTGTTTCTATTAATACTGCATATACATATCTTGTGATAGTACCTGTTACTTCATGCTTATTTCATACATAACTGAACTTGGTGACTTGCCATTGCTTGATTTTATCCTGAATATGTTTTGTATTACTAATAGCACTTAGTGATTGAGTGACTTGCATGTCTCAGGCACTTTATGTTTTCTTTCATTCTCGTTCAGTGGTCATCCTCATTTCATAGGAAATTTGACTCAGATTAGGGGACATTCCTAAGGGACCAAAGCTAGTGAGTGGCAGAGCAAGGATGTAGAAGAAAATTCTTTTGAGTCTAGAGCAAATACTCTTTCCTCAATCCCACGTTGCCACTCTGCTGTCAAGCATGGCTCCCTGAGTCTCTCCAAAAGGTGGCAATTTCCCTTCCCATCATCTCTTAAATTGGAGTTTCTGGTTTGGATCTCCTGAAATGTTCGTTTTATTAACTTGTTAAGTCAGGGCATGATGACAGCCAGGTCGGTGAAGCATTATCCCATTTCTGTACATCCTGGACCTTTGGTTTCCACTGTTTCTGTCCCCCAAGCTTGGTAGGGTGACAGCATCTCTCTGATGCCCAAGTGATGTGTTGACTAAAGCAGATCAGCCTCACTCCTGAGAATAGCACTGCTTTTCCTTTCTCGTCCAGAACGCAGCACTTCACACACTGTCCCATCAAGGAAGGATTTCCCTCCAAAGGGGATTCTCTCACATGACCCGCCCAAAGAGCAGTCCCTCCTGAAATAGGTGGCAAGTGTCTTTGGGTTTCATTTTCAAGGAATTTTGGCCTGGCATGATTGGACTCCTTGTGACTTTGTTTCTAGTGGCTCAGTCACAGACCAAGGAGAGACCCCATCTTATTCACCCTGGTATGCTCAGACCTCGCAGAGCACATAGAGCATTTTGGACATTCGAATGTTACTGAATGAATGAATACTGTTTCCACTGGATATTTCTTACATCTTGTTGCTATTTTACCTATGTGTTTATTCTCATTTGATAAATGGAGAGGCCATGTCTTATAATGGGATGTTTAAAGGCTTTCTGAAGAATCAGGCAGTGCATCTAATAAGCTTGCAGGCCCAGGAATTGAGAGTGAACTAAGTAAGCAGGGTCAGGTAAGAAGGTAGTGTTATCAGAAAAGGCCTCTAGTTAGGAAATTTGTTCATCCCCAATTGCTTAAGAACCCAACAAGACTTCGGTTATGCAGCTGCCAGTACACACAGCTCCCTGAGGTCAAGAATTCTCTCCCATCCCAGAAACCCTCTTGGTTTACACATTCACAGGACCAACTTTATATGTCTCTAGAGGCACCATCTTCTTGATGCTTCTACTGCCCAGTGTGCTGTGAAATTGGCATTCTCCGTATACAGGTGTTGTCAGCAAAACCGGCTCATCTCTGCCCCAGGAGGAAGGCAGCTTCCACGGCTAACAGCTGAAAGTCGGGAAAGCAGCCCAATCCATTCATAACTCCCCCGGAGTGCCACCGAAAATAGCCCTGCCACACCAGGCGGACAGTCTCGCTGCTTGTGTGGGCTGCTGTATTTGTCACTATGCAACCACGATTTTAACAAAGATCTACTTTTTAAGTCGCACAACGCAGCCGCGAGACTGATATTTCCATTAGGGAAGGCCCTGCCTGTAGATGAGGAGCTCTGAGCTCCCGGATTCTCTAACCATTTAGCAGTTCTAGTATAGGGTGGAGCTTTTTTGTTGCTGTTTTGTTGGGATCAGTGATGGAAGGGCTTTGGGTGAAAGGCAATAAAAATCACACCTGATCCTAAAACAAACCATCTGAGGGAGTGGTGGCTTAAATTTCAGGTGCATGGAGGACACACATGAAGATGCTGGGGCTCCCCCGGGCCAGGAAGAAGCTGCTGCTGGAGGGAGCCATCCACGTTGATGGGGGTGTTCAGATGGGCTTGGGCTTTGACTTTCCTTGGTCAGAAGTCACCTGCCTTGGGTATTAGGCTGGGTTGAATAGGGTTCCCCCAAAGATTCATGTCCATCTGGAACTTCAGGATATAACCTTATTTGGAAATATAGTCTTTTCAGATGTAATTAGTTAAGTTAAAATGAAGTCATACTGGATTAGATGTGCCCTAAATCCAATGATTGATGTCCTTGTAAGAGCACCATTTGGTAACAGATGCACACAGAGAAGAAGACCATGTGACCGTGGAGGCAGAGATTGGAGCGATGCAGCTACAAGCCAAGGGATGCCAAGGTTTGCCGGCAACATCAAAAGCTGGAGAAAGCAATGAAAGATCCTTCCCGACAGCCTTCGGAGGGAACATGGCCCTGCTGACACCTTGATTTGGGGCTCCTCACCTCCAGAACTGTGTCAGAATACATTGCTGTTGATTTAGGCCACAAAGTTGGTGGTACTTTGTTACGGCAAAGTGGGAAATGAATACAGGCATCTAGAACCAGCTCAGGGCAGACCTGGGCTGCTTCCCTGCGAGAGGCCAGCGAGGACCACAGAACATGATGTGCGGCCAGCAGTGACTGCCCCTCTGATCAGAATGGAGAAGCCAGAGCAAACTAGGGCTGTCTGTGGTTTCGTTCCATTGTTGGCAGGCCCAGAACTGTGTATGGTCACCATCCTGGGATCCAGCACATTGACCTAGACTCTGTGTCCCTGGAGTGCTAAGGGAGATGACTTACCCCATTCCTGGCTATGCATCCAGGTCCCCAGTTAAGAACCTGAATGATTGCTACTTCATCGGGTAGCTTCTATTGCTGCAGAAAAAGGCTAAAAATGGAATGATCTCTTTTGAGGAAAGAAAAGCTTTTGGTTACTTCATTAAAGAAATCTCATTTCTTTATAGGTGTGGGGTGACATGCTGTATTCACGCTTATTTTCTGATGCAGAGCTATAAACAAAGACAAAAAGAATCAACATGAAGAGGGTTTTTCCAAGCTGGCTAAATTATCTTATTTTTTTCTTTGTTGCCTAGGTACAGTTTTATGAACAGAATGAAAAGCTCTCATCCAGTTGCCCCCTGAAAAACTTTCACAATGGGTTTGTGATAATAGAAGTGATTCTTTAATTCATTCATCAAAGAACATTTATTGGCTATATGTAGAATATGTGCTTATTCTCACAGATTATCTCTGGAAGCATATAGGTAACAGCAGAGCTTGCCTCTCAGGACGGAAACTGGGGATTTACTTTTCACTGTCTACTCTTTAAAAAATTATCTACATGTATCAAATATTTAGAATAAATAAATAGAATTTTAACTTTAGCATGCCAATGGTCTCTCTAAAATAATTTTTAAATATTTATCAAGCATGCATTACATACAGATGCTATACTAACTATGGAGTATACAGTTTTTCAACAAAGCAGACACCATCCCCGCCCCCATGGAACTTAATAGTCTAGTGTAATGCGAGAAACCATCGATAAACTAATATGCACACAGATAATTATAAAATTACAAATTTGATAATCCTCTGAAAGGGAAGAATTTGGTACTGTAAGAAAGAATAACACAAGGGACTGAACAAGATTGGGGCATCACTGAAAACCTGAGGGAGTCATGTTTTCTCTGAAAGAAGGTAAAAGTTAACCAGACAAGAAGAGGGGAAAGGAAGTCAAGCTGAAGCCTTGAGCCGAACAGGAGCTTGGTACATTTCTCAAACTGGAGAAAGGCCAGAGTGGCTGGAGAAGAGGGAAGAGGTAGGAGAGATGAGCAGGCACCAGATCTCACAGGATTTTCATTCATTGAACAAATGTTCATGGAGTGCCTCCTTCATGCCTGGTACTAGAAACACAGCGGGAAATAAATACAAAGCTTTCTCAGCTGTCTTATGGAGTCTGGATTTCATCAGGAGCCCAAACAGAATCCGTTGAAGGATTTGAAGCAGAGAATTCATATGATCTGATGTAGATATTTAATAGACCACTTTGGAGCAGTGGAGAATAGATGTATCAGGCTGCCTTGGCGCAGTAGAACCTAGGTGATGAGCTCTGTCAGGCTACTTGGCTGCGTGGATACCAAGGTTAACAATACCAATGTTTATTTTTCTGGCCTCAAATAGCAAAATAGCGGCCATTCTATTCCACAGCAGTGGTGTGTCCATGCTGTTAAAAGTCTTTGTAGGAAACCAAAAACTGAGAAGTGGTATTTAATCTGGTTATTTGTTTTTACCACTGACTTTTTAAAAAGATAATCAACTTCATTTTACCAGGAAGAGCAATTAGCACAAATTAAGTTCCCCACTGCGCCATCATTTAGCAAACTGCTATAAATGCAGGGCTATATAACAATACCAGAATAAGACCAGGCACCAAATTGTCACACTCAATCAATTAAGGATATTCCTGTTGTAACTTTTGTTTTGCTGTTTTACTCTTCAAGGCCACTAACATAGCCCTCCTAGCAGCTCATTGATTCTTTTTCTCTATGATTTCTGACTGTAAGAGAACAGAGATCACCAACTTTATAAAGTAGAGATCATATATGTGCATAATAAGAGTTCTTACCACATTTACATTTTTCACATTTTCCCAAGAAATGCTTCCTTGCATATAGTTAGCAACTTATGCCGTTATATCTGGAGACAGAAGTCGATCTACGTTCCCTACTCAGCCAATTTCGTTTAATCAAAGATTTGGGAAATAAAATATTGCTATCTTATCCACATCCCCCCTCCTCTTAAAAAAAGATCATAGTATAAAAAAAGGATGTCAAAGAACCTTGGAGGATTCATTCAGACGAGGTTTTTGGAGATCATCTCATTCCAACCCCTGAAGAGAAACCGAAGAGAAACTTGAACAGAAAACTAAAGCCCTGAATCTAGTGATCCCAGAAATTCAAATCTCAGAGCTACGTAGCGGCCAAATCAGACAAGAATTGGGATATCCAGACATAATTCAGAGAACGCTTAATAAAATACTAAGGGAGAAGAATGGAAACAAACCAAGGAAAGGTATGCTAATGTGGTCTGTCCTCGGAACTTGCATAATCACCATACGTAAGTGCACCTCGCTTCCCTCATCCAAAAAGTGAGAATGACAGCACCTGTCTCTTCTGTCTCTTCTCTGAGGAGCTGCCTGATGTAGGAGATCTGATCTTTGGGGAGTGCTTGGAGTTGCCAAAGGCGGGGTGTCAGAGCCTAAGAACATGGCGTACCAGTTATTTTGCTAAAGTGCAAAGCCCTCAGCCCCACCAGCGCATCTGGAGCCAAACCACCGGATCAAATCAGAGCTCGCGCAAAGCCTGCATGACAAAAGCCCCCAGATCTGGAACATGATATAACAGGACAGTTATTTGGATAATCCCAGAGATTTATTTGAGGTGGGAGGGAAAAAACAGACCCCCTTCCTTAGCTGTCTGAGAAAAATAGAGCGAAAACTCTTCCAAAGGTGAGCATTGTTTGTTGGAAAGACCTAGAGAAAGATCAAGTGCAATCAAGGGCTAGTGAAATGGAATGGGTGGTTTCATACACATTTTGAAGATTGCCTGAAGCAGAGCACTATATTTGAGTAAAAACCCGACTTAACAGAGATGTGTACTGTCAGCAGGTCTCTCTAGGCCAATCTGTTCTTGCTAGGACTGGATTTCCCTCCCAAAGTAACAGAGAGATAGAAGACCAAAAAAGGAGACCATCTCTCATTTCACCTGGCCCCTAATATGTACCTGGGTCTTTGTGTGTAGTTTCACCTAATTTTAAAGAACCCCAATGCAATATGGTAGTGCTAAAAGATAGGTTTGCATGTCTCAGTTAATTGTTCTTTTTTCATTGTTCTAAAATGGCTTAAACATTAAATCTTGTTGAAATGCACAGAAGCATCTTATTGTAGCTTTGCCTCCCCTGCTGTCTCTTCCAGCCCTTGACGCCCTTCACGTCTTCCAAGAGAAGGTTACAAGCCCTAAGCAGCTCTCCCTAAGTAAGTGGGAGCTTGAGTAAATGAAAAATAAGGAGTGACCAGAATAAATAAGCATCTAGAAAGATGCTTGAGTGAAAACCCTTGAGTAGGCTGATGCCTGGATATCCAAAGCCAAGAACTACTAGGATGACATTGAGAAGAAAAAGAAGGGTAGCAGAAAGATGGTCATGAAAAATCTGCATCTTAACAAAATAATTCAGGTCATTAACAACAGGAGCGATGGGATTCACATTTTATTCCATAGTATTCGAAGTAACAGTAAATAATAATTGTCTCCTTCATCACACCTCCGTTTTGAACATGCAAATTAGGTTAAATTATTTTGGGTTTCCAGCCATATCAACTGAAATCTTCTTGTTAAGGGACTCAAAGCACTTTACAAGTGGGTTTGAATCCCCCTGTGGGGATCTATAGCAAAGCAGCGTACTTCCACCCTCTTTTCGACAGAAAAGTTTAAAATGGTAGAAGTTTTGAGAATTATGTTGTCTACCATAATTTTATGCTTAGATCTGTGTGTGGCACAAGTAGTTGTTAAGCGTCAGTAGAGGCTTTAGCTAAATTCCACTGCTTAAAAAGGTGCCTAGGGGATGGGATCTGAAGCCTGCAGAGTCACAAAAGGGTTCTGCCCTCGATTGAGGGGGTTTCTATTACGGAAGAGTCTGTTATAGATGTGAGCCTATGGCTGTATTTCAAAGGCTGTGTTTCTTGAAACATTTTAATGTCCTCCCTCAGTTGGAATCATCAGTGTCCAAAATAACAAATGGTCCCATACTTTTTCTCCTCTGTACCTCAGGAGGCTTGCTTTTTTGAAGTAGATGGAAATTGGTTTGGAAATCATGAGGGAGGTCCAGAGAAGACTAAAATCAGCCATTCAAAGCTGCCAACAACCCCTGGACCCCCCTCTAAATTGCTATTTCCATGTCACAGAGTTTTTTCATTTTAAAACATTCTGAGATATTTTCATGGTGTTGTGGCTAACCATTTTTAGTCAGTTAAAAAAAATGCCTTTATCACCTCCCACCAGGAAACTCATGGAACACACTGTTGGATATGCTAAAACTTTTCTCATTTCTCTTTAAAAAATATTAATGGTAAGCATTAAAAAAGAAAGGAAAAGTATTTAATTTGGTTTTCAGAGAGCTTAGGTTGAGATTAAAAATTGTGCGTATAAGTGAAGAAGGCGTCTGTGAGTAACCACAATGAACAAACCTGATTGTTTTAATTGGACGGCAGGGCAAATGCTGAGTGCTGCATCCTGCCGAGTGGGTGCAGAGAACGTGCCAGGGTGCACGAGTGGAAGCAGCTCCAGGTTGGATGGTTTAGGTTTGCAAAATTAAAAAGCTCGGGTTCCTAAACACTAGTAGGTCTGGTGGAAAGGAAGATGAAAGCAGAAGGAGGTAGACAGGGGCTGGGGTAAGAGAGGGAGCTGAGACCAGACTGGTTCTCAGCTTGACATAATGAAGAAGTCTGCAGTCCTGCTGAGGAGCAGGAGGGGGAGTCCCTATTAGGTCCCCTCTCAGCTTCCATCTCTTTCCGGAAATGAAACCCAGGGCTCTCTTCCATCCAGCTTTCCTCCAGGCCGAGGACAGAGTGCCTATGGCCCTGCGTGAAAGAAGGACAGGCCATGCAGATGGTCTTGGTGTTACCCTCAAGCAACTGAGAGCCCTCACTCAACTTTTAATAGCTTACAAACTCTTCCGGCACCCGGGAGAACGTGTGAGTTGGTAAAAAGTATGATGCTTTCTTTGTTTTACTCTATGATAGACATAAACCATGGCCGAATTCCAGGCACAGTTTGTAACAGAAGAGAAAGATGGCAACAAACAGGAACACATTCATAGACTCTTAGCCATTGGTTTTCTCCCCCATGTTGGGAAGAAATGCAAATGAATACAATAGGACTTTTTATTTTCTTTTCTTAAAAAGAACAAGAAAATAAGTGAGATGAAGTTGGAGGAGAAAAGAGTAAAGGAAATAAAACTAGGAGAAGAAAACATAATTCTTTTTCTTTTTTTCTTTCTGCTTTATCTCCCCAACCCACCCCCGTACACAGTTGTATATCTTACTTGCAGGTCCTTCTAGTTGTGGGATGTGGGACGCCGCCTCAACGTGGCCTGATGAGGGGTGCCATGTCCGCGCCCAGGATCCGAACCCTGGGCCGCCGCAGCAGAGCGCGTGAACTTAACCACTCGGCCACGGAGCTAGCCCCAAGAAAACATAATTCTTTATAAAAAGAGCTCAGTATGTGTAAAATTCCCCTCGATGGCTTTCTCCTCCAAGTGGATCATGAATCCACCCGTAGTCAGAGAAAGGGAATTTGCCACCGAGAAGGGAGCTCTAGTACATGGAAGACTTGGCCAAATTCTTATTTCCTCTCTCTTAAGGAGGAAATATTTCCTCTCTTTTAAAAGAAAAAGTAAATAGGACCTCTGAACGGAAGCACTTTAATAAGCAGTGAAAATGGGTGAATTGTGTGCCCCCTACTCAAATTCATATGTTGCAGTCCTAATTTCCACTGCCTCTGAGTGACAACTTATTTAGAAATAGAGTCACTGCAAACGTAATGAGTTAAGATGAGGTCATCCTGGAATAGGATGAGCCCCTAATCCAGTATGACTGGCATCCTTATAAAAAGAATGACAATGAAGAGAAAGACTCCCAAAGAGAGAAGATAATATGAAGAGACACAGGGAGAAAATAGACATCTGCAAGCCAAGGAGAGAGGATAGAAGAGATCCAATCCTGCTGACACCTTGGTTTCAAACTTCTGGCCTCCAGAACTGTGATACAATAAATTTCGGTGTGTAAACCACCCAATTTGTGATACCGTGTTATGGCAGCCTGGGTAAACTAATACGAGCAGCTTCTCTGGAGCAAAATAGTATCACGTTATATCAAAAATCATAAAAGCTAACATCCATTGAGCAATTTCTACGTGCCAGCACCTATGCTTTATATATGCATTACTTCTCTTAGGCCTCGAGGTCTCAATCTCAGTTGCCTCACGATATGATGCCTGGAGCTGTGGCAGCCATCTTCATCCATGAGTAGGGACAAGCCTAAAGACTGAAGCCAACCTACTGAGGATGTCAGAGTAGAAAGACAGAAAATAGCTGGGTCCTTCATGATAACACAGGGTCACCAAATTAACCAACCCTGGAAACTTCTGTCTTGAGACCTTTTTTGATGTGAGATACTATCTTTATTATTTAAGCTATGTTTTGTTGTATCTTTTGTTACTTGTAGTCAAGAGCATCCTAACTGATACATTTCCCTCCTATTGTGTTATTTTACCAAGTTCCTCTGAAGGTAAGGGTTCTGTCACTTTCATTTTTACATTTCTAGATCCACTCAAAGGACCAGTATCTGGAGGTAAAATTCAGTCAGTGTTTGCTGAACAAGTAAATAGATGAACGTGTCCTCAAACAGATAATATCAGTGGCATTTAACAGATGGAGAGATGAAAACTCCATGAATTTGCTTTATTTGCTGAAGATCATGGAGTGATTCCATGATTCAGTGGAGTGGTGGGGTCCCCTGACCACCTCGTTTTCACACTGCATTGCTTTTGGTGCCATTTTGTATGATTATGGAATTCTCTCCCCAATACTACTTTCGTCCCCAATGCTTTCAACTTGTACACGCTGTGCATACTTCCTATTTCTGTGTTGTTTAGAATTTTTTATCCTATTTGTGAATACTTTACCTATTTGTATAAGTAAGAGTCTAGAAGCCAGGGACCACATCTGTGCTGTTATCTTTGTGCAGTACCTGATATAGCTTGAGTTTAATTTGGCAATAAATAAATCCCTCTGTATGATGATGATATCTGAAAACATAAAGTGAAGTCCTCAGAGAAATAATCTTCTCTTCTCAGCCTGTGTGCTGTATGCTCTTCAGGAGGGCATGGCTAAATGAGAAGTTAATGGGATTGGAAATGTTTTGTGCGTGTGGTCCAGGCCAGACAGGTGTTGTTCTTGTTGTTGTTTTCAAGTTTGTGAGTTTAAGTTCTCTGTACTTTGTGCAAGTTGGATTTGCAAAAAAGACATTCACAAGCCCACACGCCATCCACGAAATGGATCTCACTGTTTTGAGGTCGTATCTCCACATTTGGGACTGGTAAATGTGGAATGATTATCTTAATACCCTGGTCTTTGTCTCCAATTGTCTAGCCATTTCCATTTGGATGTCTCATTGTGACTTCAAATTCAACATGTTTATGAAGAAACTCATAGTCACTGATGAACATAAATTCCCTTCCTTTTTGACTTTCCCCCACTCCTGTCACTTTTTTCCCCATCCTCGTGGTCACACAGGATCAAAAACTTTGTGACTTTTGATTCATTGGTCTCCTTCACTTTCTATATCAAGCCAAGTCCTGTCCATCTTCCCTTTAAAATATATCTAATTTGTTGCCACACCTTTCTGTTCCCGTTACCACCACCCCATTTTACTCCCTTAGCTGCTGAGGATACTATTATTTCTCCTCATCTTGTTTCCCTGAATTCAGTCTGTCCCCCATAAAATCTGTCTTTACATTGCACATGAACCAGTCTTCCTTAAACGTTATATCATCATGATGTTTTCCTCTTCAAACTTACAGTGGCCTCATATTTCCTTTCATACCTAAGTACATCTATATTCCCGGAGACTTATCCTACTTTGCCTGTGTAACCATATTTTCCACTCTTTACTAACATACATTGGCTCCAGCAGACTGGCTGATTTCCTGCCCATCTCCCCAAAATGGATAGCATATTTTCTCTTCTCATCCCCTATCTTAATTGCTCCCTCTTTCCTCTTAACCTGTCCAAAATCAGCCTGGTCTAGTACAGCGTTCTCAACTGACAATGATTTTGTCCTCCAGGGGACATTTGGCAATGACATTTCTGATTGTTACAACTGGGTAAGCAAATGTTACTAGCATATAGGGAGTAAAGGCCAGGGAGCCCACTAAACCTTCTGCAGCTCACAGAATAGCCTCTCATAACAAAGAATTATCTGACCCAAAATGTCACCAGTGCCAAGATTATGCAAACCTCACCGAGTAGAATGAGTACAAGAAACAGGACTCAATCAGAACTCTACTGAGTAACTTCAGTTGAGCTCCCTAAGACTGAGGCATCTTGTATGTCAAATGAGACAAGTGGGCTACAATGTCATGAGCTCTGTCCACCCCTTGCATCCCTGTTGAGTCTCCTTAATGCCTATAACGCTTGTTAATCTGTGCTACATGCTTTAAACCTTCAGAGGTTGTGTTGGATATTGTTGGCTGTTCCTTGTACGTGTATTCCTCTGCTCAGATAGACCCTGGCCTTCTCCCTGAAGATGATGACTATGTCTCATTCTTGTATTCCCCCCAGCACCTTGCCTACCGAGCAAAACAAATGCCTAAGAAGCCTTTGGTGATTGATTGGTTGATCATATTCCCAAGCAAATATTCCCAAGCCACCTGAGACATAGGAATATGCCTATGTATGCTCAGAAAATCAAAACACGTTGTTTTGTTTGGTCAAGCCAAATGTTTCAGGTTGAGAATGTGTTGTTTTGCCTAATAGGATAAAGGAACATTGCACTCCTTCAATCTAACCCGTTTGGGCTGGCTGATAGAGCCAAATTCCAGAGAGGAGGCCGTTTCTCCAGGGATTCGCATAATTTATGATGATTATGAAATTAATACATATTCATTAAGGAAAATTTTAAAGTATAGAAATATGTATAGCACAAAATTAAAAATAAATCCTAGCCCCACTATCCAGAGATAACCATTGTTATCATTTTGATCTATTCATTCAGTTTTTTAATGTATATATGTGTGTGAATATATTTTAAAAAGTAAAGAGCAATGTACATTCCAATACTTTGCTTTTATTCAAAGACACAAACATTTTCATCACAAACATGTAGGAGTAACTAAGATGACAAAAGATTCCCCTCTCCTTATCTTATCAATATTTTCCCACAGAGACAACCACTGTTAACGAATTAGCATGTATCCTTCCAGATTTTTCTACTCCTATACAAATATATGTCTTTTTATTTTTACAAAAATAGCATCCATATTGTTATGCAACATATATTTCCACCTAATATATTTTGGATAACTTCCTACATCATATAAATCTACCTCTTTCTTTTAAACCTACATAGTAATGCCATTCAATAAATATAGCAAAACTTTTTGACCAATCCCCAGTGATGGCTCCTTGGATTTTTTTCAGTTTTTGCTCCTATAATCACCTTTGCAAAGAACATTTTTGTACATATATGTATTTCGGTGCTTGTACAAGTTTTCCTGGAAGACAGATCCTAGAGTGGAAATGCTGAGTCAGAAGAATGCACAGTCTAAACTTTGTTAGATGCTGCCAATCTACCCTCCAGAATATTTGCTAATTAGCTCTTAAAAAAATGAATCCATTTGGATCAACCTTGTTGAAAATTAGTACAGTTTTAGTAGAAGATGAACATATATAATTACTTTTCTTATTTTAATATCGTGCAGTATATTGCAAGGTCAAAATTATATCCCAAATTGACTTTTAGATTTAGTATGAGTCTTTGCATATTCTCTGTGCAAAATCTCTCTCCCATTGAACATGATCAGACTGTCCTTGATGTCTGAATAAGTAGCCACCAAGTTTCCCAATGAGAAAAGTAGCATGCCTTGGTGACTTTGGAGTCACGCAGATTAGATTTGACTCCTGCCTCTTCTAATTATTCACTGTGTGTCCTTGGGGAAATTATATAACCACTCTGAGTCTCAGTTTCCTTTTATGCAAAATGGAAAAAATAACAGTCAAGACTGCTTTGTAGAGAGGTTCAGAGATTAACACTCTTTCTACAGTACCTAGCAAACAACAGACACTTGGTGGTTCGTTTTAAGGGAGTGATGGATGTGGCTCAAGCAAGAAGGAAACCTATTACTCAAAATGATCCAAAAAGAGATGCCAGACCAAATATCTTATTTTCCCCATCAGGCAGAGTCTTGGTGTTGGTTAACTCTAGAAGACTTTCAATTCATTCTTATCATTTGTTTTCCCTAATAGCTGCAATTAAAACAAAAGGGGAGCCGGCGGGGTCAGATCCCTGCGTCCCCCAGAACACTGCAATCTCTTTTATCTTAGGACTGAAAAGGACCTATCTCCACATGTTGGTTGACGGGGTTATAGTCAGCACCTTTAGGATGAGCCAGACAAGGAAACTTCCACAAGGATTAAGGCAGCAGGGAAATGTCATTCTTGGGTAACTGAAGTCTGTTATTTTGCTATGAGCAGCGCTCTCTGCAGTGGCATGACAGTTCTCGCTCCCTGTGGGTACACCAGAGCTCAGACTTGTCATGAAAAGGTAAGGGCGAGAAATTCCACAAAAGAATTGAGTGACAGTAATTGGAAATAATTTGAGTAGAAGGGATATGAGAAAGTAACTTTTTTATTATTAATTCTCTTTTTATAATATAAATGATCATTTGTAACACATTTATTTTGACAGTAGTCCCAGACTTTAAAAAATATTCCCATGAACCGGTTACAAACTGTGATAATCAATTTCTTGGAGATTATACTGATTAAGGAAATTATTCATCTACTATATTTTTCATCTCAGATATTTTTCAAATGTCACTTAAGTCTCTTAAGCTTAAAAAGCCTTGCTATTAGCCAGTATGCACAGTCAATGAAAAACTGATGGCACAAATATTATGAATAGTACCTCTTAGGACAAAATTTGATTTGTTTGAAGGAAGATGACATTATAAAGGATAGTCGAGATGTCAGTAGAGGGAGTTGGTATGCTATGTGATTTACTTAGCATCTTTGTCACTTTATAGATTGAGTTATGATTGATGGTAACATTAATATAGAAAGTATGTTAATATTAGAACAGCCTTTAAGATCCCCTACTAGAAAATTCTCCCCCTCCTCAAATTGATATAATTTGGAATAAAATGCCCTAAGGATACAATGATTCTTAGTCTGCCTGCCCTTTGATATAAGGATTCAATTTTTTTTTTTAGAAAAATCCATTTTTGAGGTATACTTTATACAATAAAGTGTACCCATTTTAAGAATACATTTCAGTGAGTTTTGGTAAACTTACACACCCTTATAACCATTCCCACAATCAACACATAGGACATTTTCTGCACCCCGAAAGTTCTCTTTTGTCTCTTCCCAGTCAACTTCCCTTCCTCTTTAGCCCTAGGCATCTGCTAAACTAATTTGTCACTACGGATTGGATTTGTCTTTTCTAGTTTTGTATAAATCAAATCTTATAGACTGCGGTATTTTGTGTCTGACTTTCAAAATTCAACCATATCATTGCCTGCATCAATAGTTCATTCCTCTTTTTTGGCTTGTTAATATTGCATTACGTGAAGGTGGCACATGTGTGTATCCCTTCTCCATTCACTTGATGATGGACATTTAGTTTGTTTCCACTTTTTGGCTGTCATAAATGAAGCTGCTTTATACATTCATGAATAAGTCTTTGTGTGAGCATATGTTTTTATTTCTCTTCGGTAAATTTGTAGTAGTAGTACGGTAGGACGTGTGGTAAGTGTATATTTAACTTTATAGGAGTCTGTCAAACTGTTTTCAAAAGGGGTTGAACAATTTTATATCCCCATCACCAGTTGTTCCATATATTTGTCAACACTTGGTATTGTCAAATCTTTTTAATTTTGATTATTCTGATGAGTGTATAGTGATAGCTAATTGTGGGTAATGACTAATGATGTTAAATATCACTTCATGTGCTTATTGGCCATGCATGTATCTTTCCTTGTGAAGTATCTGTTCATAACTTTAGCTCATTTTTAAAAATTGGGCTGTTCGTCTTGTAAAAGTTCTTTGTATTTTTTAGATATAGTCCTTTTTCGGATAGATAGATATATATTGCAGATATTTTCTCCAGTCTGTGGCTTGCCTTTCCATTTTCTTAACATTGTCATTTGAAGACCAGCAGTTACAAATTTTGATGAAAAAGGGCACTTTTTAATACCTGCTCATGTCTCCTCCACAGCTTTGAAATTTGGATAGAGTTTTTTGAATACAAACGTAGACCCTTAGCGAATCTTTGTTTGTTGACAAACTGGGAAAAGCAAAACCATTAACTCTGAATTCAGAATTCTGTTTTAAACATTGACATTCTGGCTTCCTTCAAGTAAATTATGCAGATTTTTAAAAGCCATCCCACGAGGTAGAAAAAAATATTGCTGCTCCCATTTTATGGAAAAATAATCTGAGGTGTCAAAAACTGCAAAACTGAAGTACATGACCTGAGGTGATGCAAAGTGGCTGAGGGAGAGCAGGGATGCAGGAAAACTAATTGGTCACAGCGATGGGTCTCGTCCAAGCCCTTCAGGGTCCATCGCCTGGCGCCCAAACCCATTGAGCTAAATAATTACAGCAAGACGGGGGCCTGAAGGGATCAAGCCCCCACTGCTGCTTTAGATTCTTTTCATTTTATTTTGTCTCTTTTCTCCACCCTTCCTCCCGTCCTTCCTTCCTTTTCTTTTTTTTTCCTTTTTCTCAGTCTCTTTTTCTGCCTTCGCCTCCATTATGTGCTTCATTCAACCATGCTTAGTTTTGCAGTTTTTTCTCTCTTTCTCCCTCTCCCCTGCTCCCTCTCCTCCTCCCCTCTTCTCCTACCTCCTCCTCTCTCCCTCTCCTCCCCCTTGCTCCTCTTCCCCCCTCCTCCTCCCTCCTTCTCTTCCCCCCTCCTTCTCCCTTCTTTTCCCTCTCCCCATTCTACTCCCCCCACCCCTCCCTCCCTAGCCTTCTCTCTCCCTCTCTCTCTCTCTTCACCTCTCTCCCTGCCCCCTCCTCCTCCTCTCCTTCCCTCCCTCCCTCTCTCCCATCTCCTCCCCTCTCCCCTTCCCTCCTTTCCTTTCTCTCTCTCTGCCTGTCTTAAATGAGAAACTCACCTTTTATAATTAATCAAAGCCTGATTTTCATGCTGTGCAGGAAAACATACATTTGACTATGTCTGTATAATCTCCTGATGATGGCAGAACCAAAGGCAAAACCCAGAATCCACTTCAGTGCCACAGATGCCAGCTAGGGCAGACATGTTGACTGCATAGATGAGTCCAGTAAGACTGAAAAAATGCACGTCATTTCAGGCGAAAACGCTGATGTGTTTTTTCTTTTTCTTTTAAATTCAGTTTACTAGCAATGAATATTTTCCTCTTACTAAGCCTCTGTAAAACAGCAGCCACTTGAGTAGATAGGATCCCTCTATGTCCTCACCTCATCTCTGGCCACTCCCTCATGTTCCACTGTGTTGGTTGGTTGGTTGGTTGGTTTCCATGCCAAGAGCCGCCTACTGCAGGCTGTTCTTGAAAGTCCTCCCCTCAATGGTGCCTCAATGCCCTTCTTCCTGCCCGCTCATCCTCTGCCTACCATTCTCCTCTCCTTCCTTCTTCTTCATAATAACATAATAGCTATGTTTGTTTACAAAAAAGTATACATGCTTGAAATAAACTCAAGTGATACAGAGAAGCTCAAAATATAATTTTTAAAAAATTAACCCACCACTTAGAAATAACTATCATTCGCATTTAACATTATTGCAAACTTTATATATACACATGTATACAAGTTCTATATAATATATATACACACATATATACAAATAAAATGTACTTCCTATATATTTCTACATGGATGGCAGGATAGATTCTTAAAACTTTATTGAAATGGGATTATATTAGACATAGTATTTTAAGTTAAAAGTTTTACATTTAGGGACCAGCCTGGTGGCACAGCGGTTAAGCTCACACATTCCGCTTTGGCGGCCTGGGGTTCCACAGTTCGGATTCCAGGTGTGGACCTACACTCCACTTGTCAAGCCATGCTGTGGCAGGAATCCCACATATAAAGTAGGGGAAGATGGGCACAGATGTTAGCTCAGGGCCAGTCTTCCTCAGCAAAAAGAGGGGGATTGGCGACAGATGTTAGCTCAGGGCTAATCTTCCTCAAAAACAAAGTTTTACATTTATTTGAATTTATAAAGAGAAAAAGAAACTGAAAGAAGAATAAACTTTAGATAAAGGTTTCTTCACCATAAGTAATATTATTTCCTAGAAAACTCCTATAAAGTTAAGACAAACACAAAATATTAACAGAATCATTCTGTTTTAAAACAGCTTTATTGAGGTATGATTGACATACAATAAACTGCACACACTTAAAATGAACAATTTGGTTAAGTTTTGCATGTGTGCATACCCATGTGAACAGACCCTTCACCCCCAAATGTTTCTTTATGCCCCTTTGTAAATCCTTCACTTTCATCTCTCTCTGCCTCCCTTCCCCAGTCAAAGGGATGTGTTTTCCATCACATAGATTAGTTTGAATTTTCTAGAGTTTTATATAAATAGAATCAAACAGTATGTACTCTTTTTTTGGTCTGGCTTCTTTCACCCAGCATAATTATTTTGAGGCTCACCTGTGTTGCTGTGTGCATCCGTAGTTTATTCCTTTTGACTGCTGCATTGTATTCCATCCATTGTATGTCCATACTATGATTTGCTTATCACTACCTGTTGATGACCATTTGGGTTATTTCCAACTTGGGGCCATTACAATGATAAATTGGACTTCATCAAAACTGTAAAACTGCTCTTCAAAAGACATTAAGAGAATGAAAAGACAAGCCACAGACTAGGAGAAGGTATTTGCAAAGCACATATCTGATAAAGGATTTGTGTCTGGGATATAGAAAGACAATTCAGAACTCAAGAAAACAAGCAACCCATGATAATTTTTTTTAACTATTTTGATTTTAACAGAATCTGCTAACTCCTTGCTACAAAAGATGAGCAAGTTAGCTCTTACACTTCATCGTATGATTTCTCCTTCCTCTTCCTATTTTTGTGGTTATTTTAGTATTTTTATGTTGTCAAGGTTTATAACATTTTCCCTGTGGCCGGTAATCATAATTCCCACTATATTTGCTCTTAACCCTTTATTTAAACAGCTTCAATGCTCACAGCTAGTTCTTTCACCATAGCTTCTTTATTCCTAAAGCTTTAATTTTTGTTTATTCGTGACTGGCTGGATCTTGTTAGCGGTAACTTTGTTCAAGAAGGACTCATGACGCCATGCTCAGTACGTCCTTGGGTGCTTGATCTTACTTTCTGTGGCTATTCTTGATTATTGGTTGTGTCTGCCTACCTTTCCTCAGCTCTCAGCCTAAAAATCAGTGTCTTTTAAGTGAGGCCTTCTATAACTTTAAGATTACATTAATATCTCTGTACTTTCCCTTCAAATTACATAAAACTATAGTTAATTAATTAATCAATTGTGTGATTTTTGTTTAATGGCCTTCCTAGACAGTATAAATTTTAAGCGTAAGAATCATGACTGTTTTATGATAGTGGTGACATAGCACCTAGCACAGTTTATGGCTCCAAAGAGATGATTAATACATTTGTCCCTTTATTTAACAAACATTTATTGTTTGAGGAGCTGGAGATATAGCAGTAAGTGAAACAGACTAAAAAAATTTATCTCTACCCTCATGGAACTTATATTCTAGTTGGCGTGGGATGGGCAGAAAATGGACAAATAAACTTAGATGTAGTATATAGAGGATTTTAGAGAAAAATACATAAATTTTTATATAGATAATTTATATATAAAAATATATAGCTATGTAGAGTGTTTTAGAGAAAAACAAAGAAAGGGGTAGAGATTATGGTGATCTGAGATAAGGACTGTTTATATACAGTGGCCAACGGAGGCCCTACCTACAGTTATATTTAAGAAAAGACCCGAAAGAGGCAGTATTCACTGAGGACCAGAATGAAGATAGTAAGTGGGAAAGAAAAACTGCAACTGATACAAATATGAGGAGGAAGAAGGCAAGTTCAGAATGGATTACTAATCTCTTCCTCATTACAGAAGTCCACATGCAACCAGGAATTTGTCCTGAACTAAGCAGCAGAAATGTCAGTTCGATTTTCTCATTCACTTCATTCCTGCAACCATCTCTGTTCTCGACCAAGGAAGGGAAAAGTGTTGCAAGGCACCCTTAAGGCTCTGTTGGGATTGCCAGATCTGTTACAAATTGGGAACAAAAAGTAACAAGAAACTCTCTTAAACAAGGAATTTTCATAAAATAACTCCCCAAACGTGAGGTGCTTCTGTTTTCTCTTTATTTCAGAATAGGGAATTAGAGAGGACTTATTCATTCTTTCAGTAGGTATCTTTTGAGCATCTCCCCACGCCATTAGCTGTACAAAGCCCTGGGGATGGAGCATTACGCAAAGCAGGTAAGATCTGACTTGCCGTCATCAAGCTTCCAGCTTAATGATTAATACTGGAGGGTCACGTACTAAGATTTACACCACAGAAATTGGCAAGCACTACAGATCTGAGCTTGATTAATGGTTTTGTTGATTTTCTAAACTTCAGATTAAGTGATGGAGAAAATGTTAACCATGTGGATTAAACTTCAAAGTTTGTTATAGTTGTATCTACTTCATTGTGAATAGCATGAAAAATGGAAGCAGTATTCTAGTGTTCAAAAATTATTACCCGGGGCTGGCCCCGGGCCCAAGTGCTTAAGTTTGCACACTCTGCTTCAGCGGCCCAGGGTTTCATTGGTTTGGATCCTGGGTGCAGACCTGGCACTGCTCATCAAGCCATGCTGTGGTGGCATCCCACACAGAACAACCAGAAGGACCTACAGCTAGAATATACAACTATGTACTGGGAGGTTTTGGGGATAAGAAGAAGAAAAAAGAGAAAGAAGGAGAAGATTGGCAGCAGATGTTAGCTCAGGTGGCAATCTAAAATAAAAAAAATATTATTACCTGATTCAGCAAAGTCACTTATGTCATTGATGAATGAGTGAAATTCCAACATACATCTTCTTTCTTGTTCCACTTTCCTCTTCTTCATTAATGTAAACAAAAGTATCAACCAACATTCATGTCAGAACTATGCTCATTTGTCATTTGCAGCCGGAGCTTGGCTACAGATCCAAGAATTTGTCAAAAGTCAACAGAAGCATTCTGTAGAAACAATCAGCTCACATTTGAATTGTTGTTGTTGGTTTTTCTATCCACAGCATCATTGTGAGTTCAAAATCAAAGGTCAGAAAGGCAAGTGCTCTGTGTTGCCTGTTGGTTTATAACCAAGCTTCTTCACATGAGGGAGTATCTGTCATGGCCCAAGGTAGACAATGGCAGAGGCTGATTTACCCACAGTATTCATGATTCTCCCCAGCAACACTGGGTAGGGTAGCCAATAGAAAATAAAACCTGTGTACCAAGAGGTGGCTGAACTGATCCTCTATTATGAGTTGGACACAATGAATCGTTCTCTCCTTCTCTGTCTCCTTAATGCTACCGTTGGGCTACTGATGGGTGAGACACCTGGCTAGGCCTGATGATTGAGTCAGCATTCAGAAAACAGTTTACCTCTGTGAGATATACGTATACAATAAAATAGATGGATGGTGCGGCAGCTTCACTTTTATTGGGTTATTAAGTCTTTGTATCTGAGTGTCCCTTCCTCATAACACTTTTTTTTTTTTTTTGGTAAATTTAAGCCATAGATGGCATGCCATAAAAGGGGCAAGAAAGTTGAAGTTTTATAATGGTCTAGGAATTCACCTCTTTGAGGAAGTATCTCCACTTTACAGCAGAATTTTCCAGCATAGCCAAATGTGAGTAGGTGAAATGTCTTCTTTTACTGTGGATGAAATATGTTGTTGAGTGACCAGGATGCTCAAGGTGTCCCTGCTTCTGGTGCTTGCTAATTCTGAGCTTTGTGGATTTGGGCCAGCAATGCAAGTTCGTATTGAAGGCATGAGAGGATGATGCGGAAGGAAGAGAAGGTAGAATTTTTCCCCAGAGTCCCTGGAACTGGCTTAGCTTCTAGTCCAGAAGACTAAGGACACCCAAAGATTTGTGATGTCATAGATTAGATGGCAAGACTAGGCTTGGGATTCCCAGTCAAATCAAAGATCGGTCTATGCAAACCTTTGGCATGTTATTTTACTAAACGCAAGTAAATACATTCTTTTAGAAGTTTATTACCAACCTGAAAGCATTCTGGAAGTGGTGGTAGTCCATTGACTCTGCTTTGGCTCATTCTCTTCCTAAAAATATTTCTCACATATATATTCATATAATATGTAGACACACATATATACATATGCCTACCTATATACATAGATAAATAGGTAGGTAGATGGGTAGACAGATACACAGACTTGCATGACTCATGGGATACTCTATCAGTCAGGGTCTAACCAGGAATCAGAAACCATTTGAGTTTTCAAAAAAGCGGGACTTATAATTCAGATAGTGGGTTGCCCAAGTGTGGAATAGCTGAAAAGCTAAACAGGGGATGGTGAGATGAGCCAGAAGTTGGCAACATCAGGGAGCAAGAAGGATGGTGAGAAGAGGTGGAATTACTGGAGCCTGCGGTCAGGGAAAAGCAGGATGAGCTTTTTCTCTGTCCCTTTGTTTTTTCTACTCTTCTCCATCTGGCCAATCACAGTTTCTGACATTTCGAACCATCAGAGGAGAAAAGAAGGAAGGATATGGGGTGGATGGGAGAAGACACTTCTTAACTGACCAGTTACCTCGTGGCAGCTGGAACCACCAAGGAAACACAGCGAACATCCTAGAGGCCTTCCACAGAGGAGAGGCAGGGAAAAATACCCTGCTTTCTTCCCCTTCAGCACCTCCATCCCTCTGCAGCACTTCTCATTGACCAAACCCAGCTAGAGCCCAACTGGCATGGGAGCCTTAGAAAGCAGCCTCCCAGAGTCAACTCCCTTGTACTAATTTCCTATACCTGTGTAACAGGGTACCACAAACTTAGAGGCTTAAAACAGCACATATTTATTATTTCATACTTTCCCTGGGTTAGATGGGTCTTCTACTCGGGGTCTCACATGTTGAAATCAAGGTGTTGGCCAGTGATGTGCTCTTATATGAGGCTCTGGTCCTCTTCCATGCTCATTCAGGTTATTGACAGAATTAATCTCCTTCTGGTTGTTGGACTGAGTTTTCTCGCTGAGTGTGGAGTCTAGAGAGGCCCCTAGAGGTCACCCTCAGGTCCTGGCCACGTGGCCCTCTCACAACATGGCAGCTTCCTTCTTCCAGGCCAGCAGGAGAGGCTCCCTCTCCAGTCTGCTAAGGCAGAGTCTTACAACATGGCCTAATCAAGGGGGTGAGTACCCCATTATTTTCACAAATCCTGCCCCCATTCAAGGGGAGGAGATTATGCAGAGTGTATATATCAGCAGTTGGAGATTTGGGGGCCATCTTAGAATTCTGCTGCCACAGCCCTGAGACACTGACCAGAGTGGAGGGGGACAAAAAACCAAAATGGATCTGGGGGCAACCAGGCCCAGGACCAGCACAAAATGCAAAGTCAAAGCAACTTTATTTCCCTTTTGCTTGAATTTCCTTAGTGAGTCTCCTTAATTGCTTACCTTGGATGAAAATGTTGGCAGACCTTGTGATTTCTCTGATCATTCTTAGGTTATAACACACTGAGGCAATTTAGCAATGAGAATGTCCATTTGCAAATAAGAGTTGATACTTTAGGGTTGGTCAAAATTGATGCTTCTCCTCCTTCTCCCAACTTGGGCCCAGTGGAGTCTGGGAGCTGCCGTTGGGGAAGATGATGTGATTAGCCCTGCTCTTTCCTTACTTTGCTCTCCTCCTCCCCCATGTTGCTAAGTCCAGGTTCTCACACCCCCACCATTGGAGCAGAGGGAAGGGAGGGGCCACAAAGTGAGTGTGGAATGTGAGCTGGAAAGTTCATATTTGACTGAGGCTATCAAAGTTGGCTTCCTGCTTTCTGGGCCTGGCAGATGTTGAACACTTTCTCTCCCTTGTGGATGTTTCTGTGGGTTCTTCAAAGACATCTTCAGAGCTGTCCCACCTATAGTTCCCTTAGTGAGGGAGATTGAGGCTATCTTCCCACTGGTCTCTAAGGGCTGTTTCCTCAACCTCTGTGAATCTGGATTCACCTCCAGCCTCTTTCCACTGAAGTTCCCTGACCTGCTATGCAGCCATCTTAGACTGGATTAAGACTATCACTTGTCTGCTCTCTCTCAATCGACCCATTTCCACTCTACAGGAGATACTGGTGGGTCCTCTGCTCTGACAAACTCTTGCAGGCAGGGTGGTCCCCAGCTCAGCCATCCTTCCTTCAGCCAGCCTGTTTTCCACTCTTTAGGAGTAGAAGTCAGATACCAGTCCACTGAGCCCCACCATGTCATTCTAACTGTGGGAGTCTTGATGAAGCTCCACGAGGCTTGAAGTGCAGGGACAGTCTCTCTACCCGGCTCCCCTGGGTTGTTGTGGTGAAGTGGGGCTCAAAGCACCCTAGGAGTTCTCTTATATCCCCTTTTTAGTCATTAGATGTGTGTAGGGGTTTAAGAATGATGCAATCCTTTTTCCTTTTCACTTTTGAGAAAACTTGCATCTTGGCCTGGCACCTGACTTAGAAATATCATCCAATTAACTCAATGCTTCAGTTGAAACTTACTTATTTTTTCCAGATGAGGAATCTTAAAATCAAGGCGATCTCCTGATGGCGTAGAGAGGACATATCCAAGTTTTGAGGGAAACTGATCTATCTTCCAGCCCCCACTTGTTTCTTTCACAGAGAGACTCAATTATTGTGAGAAGCTGTCCCAGACATACTCCTGAGAAGATCATTTGATTTTAGAGACTAGAATCCAACACTGTACTCAACAGCTTTCAGACCTATGCCATAATTCTAATAAACTTAATAACTTGGACAAGTGTCTATGAACATTATAAATCATGTTTCATCAGCAAGCTGTCATAAGCAACTTTAGTTGACTTACAGCCCAAGAAAAAGAATGGAATCAACTTCGTTTCCCTGCAGCATTCTTGTTATGCCCTTGATATTTCAAAGATTTCTCATGTCTCAACATAGAAACATCCATCTTGACTAATGGCAAAATTACACCCACGGGGTTTTACGAAAGATGAAAATTTGTCCTCATCTTCTATCTGAGCATCTCCTAGAATGTTTCAGTCCAGCATCTCTAGAATACCATGTTTCTTTGACCATGTTTATCTGTGTGTAGGTGGTAGACCCTCTATGATTTTTCTTCTTCCTGTTTTGCTGATAAAATTGCATATGAAGACATTTTCCGTGTGACGCATTAACGGGAAAATATCAAAGTTACATCAGGGGAAGAGAAAGAAGTTGTTCACACAGGAAAACAAAAAGCCCACAAAAAATATAAAATAAAGCACACTTAGAAAGCAGTTATTTCTCAATAAACTGTTTGTTAACATAGGCACAAATCCTCTTTTCCCCACTTGTTTTCTGCCATTGTCTGATACATCTCTAGTCACTCACAAGTTCACATCTTTCCCAAATATCCACTTTCTATCAGATGTCCTCAATTCTCAAATATGTTTCTGTCTGCTTGGAATGCCTTTCTCCCTTGTTGCCTGATGTCTCCCTCTTATCTGTAGGCAGAGTGGGTGCTCAATTCCTTATAATCCCCTAACACAGAGCACAGAGGTTGGCAAACTACAGTCCTATGGGTCAAATCCAGCCTGTCACCTGTTTTTATAAATAAAGTTTTACTGGCACACAGCCACCTCATTTGTTTATATGTCATCTATTGCTGTTTTCTTGCTACTATGGTAGAATTGAGTAATTGCAACAGGGACCCTGTAGCCCACAAAGCTTAAATATTGCTTATCTGGCCCTTGATAGGAAAAGTTTGCTAACTCCTGCCCTAAAACATTTGCATATGGATAATCGGGCCTTTGACATCTTGGGCTGAAATTGTTTGCTTATTTACCAGTTTGCTCACCCACATGATCATAGTCTTAGTCCTTCAGACCACGAAGAACTGGGACTCTGGAAGTGGACCACCTGGTTTCAAGTTTTAGCTCCGCCACTTACAAGCTGTGTGACCTTGAGAAAGTCACTTCATCTGTCTGGGCCTCAGGCTTCTCATTGGCAAAACAGGGATGATGATATAACCTCCCAGGGTTGCTGTGAGGATTAAATGAGATATTACAAAAGCACTTTGAATAGTGTCTGAGAGAAAAAATGTGAGCTATAAATAATCTTGGAATCCCACCTGCCATTAAAGTGTCTCATACTGTTAGAGTGCCTGAAATCTAGTGCATTCTCCATAAAGGTTTCCTACATTTGTTGAAGGAGGGAGTGAAGAGAAAAAGACATAAATATTCCCGGAAGATTAAAATAGTGAAAATCCCCAAAGTTGTAGACTAATTCCATGCACAAAGCAGACGTTTGACTGAACATACTTAAAGGAGGGGCAGTAAAGCAGAGACATAAAAGTCTTCATAGAAGAAAGAGAAAAGGAAAATCTGGAAAGCTTTTGTTAAATAGTAGAAATGCTCCTTGAGTTACGCAGTTAGTTAAATAACAGAAGAAAAATGTAGGAATGTTGTAGGAAAGCTTGCCATCCGCCACCCATCCTCCTTTGTTCCATTGAGCTTGAAAGGAAGGAAGTTGTGACATTAACATAACCTTCACCTGCTAAGTATATGCTAAGGAAGGAGCTTTTCCAAATCCTTATGTATCATGACTATTAAATTAACCAACTATGTTCCCACGAGAATACCGAACACCTGGCCCCCAACAGGACTCAGTACTTCTCTGGCTTGTGTATATCCGGGGCCTCAACTGCCTGTCTCTTTCCTGAGTCAGTGGTTCCTATGCTTTTTAATCCTGCAGCTTCCGAGCAGAAGCCAAAGCCATAGCTCCCCAGCTCTGTCACTGCTAAGGGGAGCTGTGCTAATTTGCCATGATTAGAAGATCTTTGAAGGTCTTTGCCAGTTTTTATCAAGGCATAAAAAGCAATTATTACAATTAATGCAATTTACCATGTGTTACTCTTCCAGAAAAGCTATTTCAGGGTGGGTCTGCCATCTGTCCCTTTCAGAGCGATAAACCTTGTAATTTAACTCAGTCCAGAATCCCAGGTTTTGCATGTAAAACCTCAGAGAGCCTCCTCAGAGGGATCCACTCCAGCATTTGCCTGTTGGGTTCTCCGAGGTCTCAGGTCCATTGACCCTCTTCACCTCCATTGCGAGAAAGGCTTTCGTGGCGGGGCAGGAGGATGAGAGAATCCAGCCTCTAAATGGATATTCAGACATTCGTTTCTGCAGAGAGAGCCCACAACCGGCAGAGGGAGCTTACTTTTTGCCATCGGCAGCCCTTTCCCTTAACACAACACTGATGCTTGAAGATGCAGTCTACCAACATCGCTTTTGACAAGCAGGAAATATGGAGGAAACACCGTAGTTGGCATATGTTGTCGCCCAAGCCAAGGGAAATAGAAGAATGCTTGCCAAAGGAATCCAGGCTGAGTAAGAGCGAAGGGAAGAGGCAGAAATGTGACTCCTAGTTTATATCAGGTGTTTTTTAAAAAATTAAGAATGGACTTCTAAGACCAAAATTCTACTATCAAAGATCATGTTAAAATGCAAAACACCTACTTGCTATTATTACCCTTTTGGAAAAAAAAAGTTTCATTTCTGTCTTTATCTTCCATCCTTTTTAAATAGATGATTTGGGGTTCTTGGGAAATAGGAAGTGACATAACCCGTCTTACCAAGCAGAATGCCAAGCAATTGCTGGATAACTCATACTTTGCTTCTCACCCGTCTCCCTCACTCCTCTGAAAGAAATCTGGCTGCAGAGTTGCTAAGTGTATAGTGAAAAGAGAAACAGGACAGCCTTTTTCCAGTGAAAACAGGATTCAGAAAGACAGTGAGAAATACAAAACAGCTTTTCTCCCTGTTCGCACGTGCGGTGGGAGCTGCCATTTCTCAGGTTTGGCACCTCTTTTCTTTCCAATAACCAAGAAAATTTTACATAAGATATTTATACATCTATAAAGTACTGTTAAGATGTTTTTTTTAACGACTAAATGTTTTTATGTATATTTTTTTATCCCAATGCTTTGGTTTGTACAAGAACTATCTTTTTTACTGAGATCCAGTAGCCCTTGGGTTTAGGAGAGGTTGCTAGAAAATAAATTAGGTTCTTTGAGATGATCTTTGGAACTTCCAGAATTTGTTTTTCAGGAGACAGACTCTTTCCTCTTTGCCTACCTTCAGATGAAGCCAAGGGACTGGGACGAGGGCATTTGTCTGAGACTTAACGACAGTGTGTCCTTCAGTCGAAAGGACTATAGAGGGACAGAGTTACGCTTCCTCTTGCTGGAAACTTTCCATTTTCCTCAAATCATGTGAGCCAACATTGCTCTCTCACTCAGGTGGCAAGGGAAATCGAGACGTCAGTTTTCATTGGCAGCTTCTTAAAGCATTGTTTACCTGACAATGTTTTAACCATGTATTTACTGTCACATTTTATATTTACTATCAGGCTTTTGTTTACAAGATAAGATATGTATTTAAAAATTGCTGTCAAGATGTTGCATTCAATTAAGATATAGTTGAAGTTTTTAGACAAGGTTGGGATTTGCATATACTATCGTATGTGCAACTGAAATGTAATTTGCAAAGTAAATTAAATAAAGTTAATGGATATGAAAATAACCAATAAAGAGATCATCATTGATATCTTAAGCTTGTGTATCGTTTCAGACCATGAGCCTGAAAGAACTTAAGTGGCAATTGAGATTCAAGTAAATGGGATGCAAAAGAAAGCATCCTGGACATGCCTCCATGGTCACAAACATTCCAATTATTCCTTCGGAAAGGGTGGCCTCTGCCTGGACGACCAGAGGTGTGCATGTGGCCGATGGGCAGCCCCAGAGGCACTGGACAACCTGTAGAGCTTATGAGATGGTCCTGGGCAGCCTGGTCACAAGTCTGTCCAATGACCTGAGATGGCCTCATCCAAGGGACTCTGCCCAAAGTCACTACACTGATAAGCAAGGAAGACTAATTCCCTCCAGAATCTGAGAACAGGTAAAGGAATGAGCAATTAGGATCTAGAGGAAAACTGAGGCCGCACACAGAGAGAATTAGGAAAACAAGAAGGGATACTTAAGAGAGAAGGTGGACACTAGAAAAATCAAGCCGGTCTTTGGAGGCATCATACTTCTTGCTGGTTTCTGCTCTAGCCCATGTGTGTTTTTCTGACACGCACCCTTTTGCTTCACTTGCTGAACTGAGCCTCTGTTCCTTCTTTGGAATAATCCTAGTACCACAGGAAGACTACAGATACGATTACGATAGACTACTATAAATAGCCTCAGGTAATTCCTGGAACAGGTATTGTCATTATTCTGAAATATCTTATAAATGACTCTTACACCTATATAGTACAAAGATGACCACCTTTCATTTTCATGTGGCGCTACATAGACTGGGTTTCTAGGAATAGAGTCTTTCTGCCTCGCTAGCACTCTACAGACGACTCAGCAGTTCTCCAGAGAGTACAGTTACCTGGTACACACCGCCCGGAGAACCAGCTGCTTCTAGAGACTTCCGGGGTTAGAATGGTGACAAAAAATTGATATCTGTTCGTTTATGGCTGTTCCTTTTAGTTAGTTTTTTTTTTTTTTAGCATTGTAGAAAATATGTAAATAGAAAAATTATAAAGTTTAGATGAAAAGGAAACACCAGGGAGCATGGGGCATTTTTCAATCTTGTGGAAGCTACGGGCATGGGTATAGGACTGGTTTTGGATGGTGTTGACCCCCATTCCCTGTGAACTGTTTGTAGAAAATAAAGGAAAGCTGTGGGGTAATTCTCACCTTTCACCTGAGGACAGGTGGTACCAAGATTTGTAAAGGGAACCTGGAGTAGAACAGGGACAGGAGATAGATGTACATGGAAAGGCATAAAATCACATGCTTAGTTCGTTATTCAACAAATGTTGAGTGAATTCGGGACATGATTTCAGGTGCTGGGATAGGCAATGAGGAGAACAACATCCTTTCCCCCCACGGAGTTTATATTCTAGTTCAGGGTGTCCCAAAATGTGACCTACAAAATGTTAGTCTGTGGAGGATCAGTAGTCAATAGAAAAAAGAGAGTCCCCTGATTTTAATTGTTGGAAAATACTTGGTTGAATGAAATCAGGTAGGTTTTCTTCTGGCAGGCCTTCATGGCTGTATCGGTTTGCTGGGGCTGCCATATTCAAGTACCACAGACTAGGGGGTTTAAACAACAGAAACTGATTGTCTCACAGTTGTAGAGGCTGGAAGTCCAAGATCAAGGTGTCAGCAGGATTGTCTCCCCTGAGGCCTCGCTCCTTGGCTTGTAGGTGGCCGTCTTCTCCCTGTGTCATCCTGTGGTCTTCCCTCTGTGTGTGTCTAATCTCCTCTTCTTATAAGGACGCTAGTTATATTGCATTAGAGCCCACCCCAATGGCCTCATTTTACCTGAATTACCTCTTTAAAACCCTAAATACAGTCACACTCTGAGGTACTGGGGGTTAGGACTTCAACATGTAAATTTTGGGGGGAGAAACAATTCAGCCAATAACAGCAGCTTTGTGAACCTGAGTCCTCCAGGATTGTAAATCAGACCGTGTCGGTTCCATCCCCCTACCCATGCTAAGGCCTCGTTAATGAAAGAGTGAACCCTCATGTAAACTATGGACTTTAGTTAATAATAAGGAATCAGTACTCGTTCCTTAGTTGTAATCAATGCGCCACACTAATGCAGAGATATGCATAATAGGGGCAACTGTGTGTGGAGGGTAGAGGGGGTATATGTGAACTCTGTACTTTCTGCTTTATTTTTCTGTACCCCTAAAACTGCTCTAAAAAATAACCTTTATTGGGGCTGGCCTGGTTGCCCAGTGGTTAGAGTCACATGTTACGCTTTGGTGGCCTGGGGTTTGCGGGTTCGGATCCTTGGTGTGGACCTATGCACTGCTTGTCAAGCCATGCTGTGGCAGGCATCCCACATATAAAGTAGAGGAAGATGGGCACGGATGTTCAGTCAGGGCCAGTCTTCCTCAGCAAAAAGAGAAGGATTGGTGGCAGATGTTAGCTCAGGGCTAATCTTCTTCAAAAAAATAAATGAAAATAAATAAATAAACTTTATTGATTTTTTTAAAAAGGACAGAGCCTATGTAAACATTAAAAAAGGAAAGACCCCTTGAATGGCTGCACATTACCAGATGCCTTGAGGAGCTGTCCCTTTTTCCCCCTCTCCTGACTTCTCCTCCTTGTCTCTCTCTGTTCCAGCCACACTGACCTTCCTTCTGGTTCTCGAGCGTGTCAGTCTTGTTCACAACAGAGGGTCTTTTGCCAGTTGCTTCCTCAGCCTGGATTCTTTTTATGCCCCGAGATTTTCCAAGTCAGCTTATATATCACTTCCTCCAAGAAATCCTCCCTGACTACCAGTATCCACAGGGCACTGTCGCATCCCGCTGCTTTTACTTTCTTCACGTAATTGCCCCTTGCTTCGTGCGTTTTATTTCTGTGTCTATGATCTAGTTCTTCCTTTTTGGCCCCCGGGTTCTTGTTCTCACTGGGCTGTCATTGACCACTTCTCACCATTTCCTCTGAGACCTCCTGGTCTAGGCTGCCATCTGACCTGATCTGTTACAGCAGCCTCCTAACTCGTTATCAACAAGATACAAATGAAGATGGGTGGGAGTCCTTGAAGATGATTCCAACAATTTTGTCCTTTCAGGCCAATCTGGATTTCATTTCATATACAAGGATTTTTCCCCTGCCTTTTTCTCCTGAACAGTGTAGCTGTAAACACAAGAAAAACAAAATGAACACCTTCTTCCCATAAAGATCTTTGTTTAGCATTTCAGATATAATGTCTTGGAACTGTTGGGGTAACCACCTGAGTTCATCTCAGCTGGGGTGGTTGAGAAAGGTGATCCCGAGAACAGCGAGAATTTATGAGGCAATTTAGAAAAAGATAGATTTAAAAACATTGAGTGTTCCTGGTAGATTTTGGAGCACAGGTGTACTTTCTTCTATTTGGAAAGAATTGCAAAGAAATGCTGTCCAACCCTGTACGTTAGCTGATGCATGGCAGCGGCTCCTCCATTATTTCAGAGTCAATGGGTTTAATGGGTGATTTGAGAGAGAGGGGAGGGGGCCAGGGCTTTTTATGCCTTGTTTTCTGAAGGGAATGACCCCTCTTTCTCAAAAAACTATCATAAGGGTGAGTGAGTTAATGGCTTTGCTTTTGTTTGTTTGTTTTGTTTTCTCTTTGTGTTTTGTTTTGCAAACAGCAGAAACAAACTAATTTAAACAAAGAAAGGGGAATTGATGACAGGGACACAGGAGTGTCTTGTGGAAGTGGAAATGATGGGCAGAAGTGGAAGCTGACTTCAGGAAGCGCCTGGAAAGCCCTCAGGGCTCCCTGCTGCTCCTCTCTGCCTGACTGCATCCTCCTTTGCTTTCTCTGTGACCTGTCTTTCCTGCTCTGTGCCACATGTGGGCATCCACTGCCCTCCTTTCATTGCCTAAGTATACAAAAAAATAAGTCTTGTAAGTCTTGTAGCCAGAGAGGCCATCATGAGTCTCTTCATCTCCATCCAAGTGTCTGGGAGGAGTAACTGAAGTGGCACAGTGTCCATCTCTGGTCCCGTATCTGTGGCCAAGGGGAAGAGGAGAGAGGCTCTCAATATAAGCTCGCTTACTGCCACCTCCATGCTCTGTACATTGTGGAGGAGAGCTGGCAGGTAGAGAAGTTAGAAAATCCTTGGGGGCCGTTGGGAGCTGCACTAATATTCATTCTTCAGGGCTCCACAGAGTGTGGATGTTGGTCCTTCCTTCAGAGATTTATTGAGCCGCTACTAAACGAGGTCAGGCTTGAAGGCATGGAAGACAATCTCTGCCCTCTAGAAGCTGGGAATCAGAATATACATGTATGGAAATTGTAAGGAAGTGTAAATAGGACATTTCTGGATAAAATATTCATTGAGTCCCTGCCATTCGCAAGATACCACAGGTTGTTAGGAGGTGAGGGTAATAACCAGCACTCCTCCTCCTTGCCCCAGTTGTAAATGAACTGAGAAATAACATAAAGCAAACGGAGACCACAGTGCTATCTTTATTACTGATAAAGGCTGGGGTGGGGATGCAGTTTTTATCTGCAGTCAAATGGGCTTCCTTTGCTAATCCCCAGAATTAGGCAGAGATGGCTGGAGCCAGGCATATAGAATGGGATTCCAAACTCTATTTATTGAACACCTCCCATATGCCAGGCAGTGCTCTAGATATGGAGAGACAGCAGTGAACAAAGTTAAGTTTCTGCTCTTATAAACTTGATGTTCTAATTGGGAGAAACAGACAAAAAAAAGTTAGGTAAGGATATATACACCTTTATTAGTTTTCTAGGGCTACCATTACAGACTGAGGGGGCCTCAAAAACAGAAATTAGTTTTCTTACAGTTCTGGAAGCTGGAAGTCTGAGATCAAGGTGTCAGCAGAGTTGGTTTCCTCTGGAGTCACAAGAGAAGGATCTGTTCCAGGTCTCTCTCCTTGGCTTGTAGGTGGCCGTCTTTTCCCTGTGTCTTCACTTGGTCTCCCCTCTGTGTGAATCTGCGTCCTACTCTCTTATAAGGACACCAGTCACATTGGAGTAGGGCCTACCTACTCTAATGACATCATTTCAAATTAACCACATTTCTAAAGACCCTGTCTCCAAAAAGGAGACAATTCAGCCCATAAAGAACCATAAAGAAAAACAAAGCACGGTTATAGGATTTGGATGGATGGAGCACTATTTAGACAGAATGGTTAAGGAAAAGTTTTCTTTTAATGAATAGGGAGTCCCTTAAGAACTGGGGCCTTTGAAGATATTCCAGATGGGGTAACATAAGCAAGGACTTGGGCTCGGAAACGTGTATGAGATGTGTCAGCAGAGAGTGAGGAAATAGATCTGGGGAGACTCAGAGGTTCTTTCCTGTAGCAGTAGAAATTAAAGGCCTACGCAGGGGGTGGTGAAGTGATAAAAGTGCCCTTAGCATGAAGTTAGGAATTTGGGATTTATCTTGAGACAACTAGGCTGAGAGTCCTTTGAAGATTCTGGAAACAATGAACACAGTCTCTTGGGAAGAAGAATCTAAACTCGGTATGTAGAATGAATGAGAACTGGGACAAGCTGGAGGCCAGGCGATCATGCAGGAAGTTATTATGAGGGGCCCGGCATGTGGTCATAAAGACCTGCTTTTGACAGCCATTGGAGGAAGAAACATTCAAAATTAGAGATAATTTCAAAGGAAGAATCGACCGTGTCAAAGTCGGCATTCAGATCTCTTAGTAACATGGAATAAGTCATACTCATTAAACTCCCTGGAAATGGTAACCTAGAGTGGAGCAATGCCTATATCCATAGTTCATCTCTTGCTGCAATTAAAAGGCAGAAAATGCAGCCAAACTTGGATTGGAAATGCTGAACAGGTCTCCAGGCTCAAGGGACGGCAAGTCCCTGGTCCTGCTGCCAGTTGAAATTCTCATCATTCCTTGGTCTTTCAGGTATATGCACACCTAGACCATTAGTTATGGGCTGAATTTGTGCCCCAAAATTCGTATGTTGAAGTCCTAAGACTCAGTACCTCAGAATGTGACTGTGTTTGGAGAAGAGGCTTTAAAGAGGTAGTGAAGATAAAATGAAGCCATATGGGTGGGTCCTCATCCAATGGGACTGATGTTCTTGAAGAGAAGGAGATTAGGACATGGACACATGCAGAAGGAAGACCATGTGAAGATACAGGGAAAGGACAGCCATCTATAAGCCAAGAGAAGAGGCCTCAGAAGGGACCACCCTTGCCAACACTTTGATCATGGACTTGTAGCCTCCAGAATTGTGAGAAAATAAATTTCTGTTGTTTAAGCCCCCCCGTCTGTGGTACTTTGTTATGGCAGCCTAGCAAACTAATGCACCGTTCTATTCTGATGGCTACTTCTGAGCATGCCAGAGAGGTCCAGGAACCTTCTTGATCATCTGTTTCTGAGGTTTTGCTCACAGCGGTAGCCTCATTGCTTCAACTGAAGTCCGTTCCTCTTGTTCTGTCTTCTAGCAGAGGAAAAGAATTCTGATCATCCTCATCGTACTGCCCCATCCAATACATAGCCGCTAGTCACCTGTGGTTGTTTAAACTTAATTAAATTTAGGTAAATTTAAAAATTTAGTTTCCCTGTTGCAGGAGCCACATTACAAGTGCTCACTCCAACGTGTGGAGAGTGACTGCCTTATTAGACGGCACCTAGATACAACACGCACATCCTCACAGAAGATATGTTGGACAGTGCTGGGATAGAAGAGAGCTTAACCCTCCCTTAAAGCCCCAACCTGGCTGGGTTTGTTAAGGTTCTCTTGATTGTAAGCAGCATAAACCCACTCTATGTAGAATAAGTTAAAAAAAACAAAAAAGGAATAGGAAGGTGGTGGTGGGCCTTATTGGGAGATATAAAATATCCCACAGGATCAGAAAGACAGTTGAAAGGGCAGCCCCAAGGACTTTAGCAGTTGGCTTTTGTGGGCCTTTCCTCTATGGAGCTGTCAATTTCAAAGACTTTTTATTGCACATCTCAAAAATCAGGAAAGAGAATCTGAATGGCCCATTTTGAGACAAGGACCTATGCAGCCAAATTTGGCTGGTAAAGAGATGGCAGCAGGATCCAAGAGGACAAAATGGTCATGGGATATCCACCCCTGTGTCTTCCCAATGATCTCAGAGAACAAGGAGTCACTGTGACTGGGGCCACCATCTCAATCAAGGTCCACTGCTCTGGATAAAGGTTTCTCTTTAGTGGTTGATCCAGAACCTTCCATTGCATAGTAAGCATTGCATATGCTTTGATCTTTACTTTTAGTAGAGCACAAGTAGCAAATATGATGGTTCTCTTTACCTATTCTGACAAACATTTGTTGAGGACTGACTTGGTGCCCAGGTGCCGGTATAGATGCTATGGGAGATATAAAAAGGAATGAGGTATGTTATGTTATAAGTATACCTAGTCCCTTAATAGAATCTTGTTCTATACAAAACTGAATAATTTGAGAGCTGAAAGGAGGCTAGTTTCACTGGATTCTTTGCCCTTTACTTTCACAACCGTAATAAATATTTTTATTCTTTTTCTGCTTCATCACTATGAAAAATTATACAAAACAAACAACCCTCAAACTGAAGGCTTTCCATTCCAAAACAACCATCTAATTTACTTTAACCAGTTTTTATTGCCAAGATCAGCTATAATGACATCTTGCCAAAGCCCACAATTTTATGTTAGTGAGAAAAATCCTGTAATTCTCCACTTTTACGAATAGTTCACCCAAAAAGAATTTTCCATCTTCAATCTTGTAGATTATCTTTAAGTCAGCGTGTATATATACCTCAATCATCCTGTAACAATGAGCTCTATGATTGCAGCTAAATTCCACACAAAGACCTCAAACCCCTTTAAAATATGCTATCGACCATAAAGAGGCCACTTCGTTTCAGAGAACTCAGTTTAGATTGAACTCTCTACTTTAAATTTAAAAATGTTACACAAATGTATCATTAAAATAATTGCGTTTATGGTTAAAAAATTAAATCCCTAATGATTCCAACATTAATAATCAGGAAACAAAGGGAGGAGTGTATTGACTGGATGACAGCAAAAATGAATCTCCTGGCCAACAAAACAGGGAAGATTTTAATTTGCAGTTGCCCCACTCCCACCTATCCATTGATGCTGTGCATCCATCAGGCTCCTGATGAGTGTGAAGGGCCATGGTTTATCATGCCATTACAGCGCTGGCTAAGGATATCAATAGATTTCGAGTGTGTCAAAGGAAATGGTAGACACCTGTATGGCGAATCTTCACTGTTCCTCTCTCCTCTCTGTTGCTTATTTCCAATTGCACTGATAAATAGTGTAATTGTGACTTCCAAGGCATTCCAGTTCTTTAGATATGTATGCTCACATTGCTTCAAAATCTTTCCGTGACCATGACGAAATGTAAATGTCAAACTTAAATAGGCTGCCATATTTGAAACTGGAGTTATTCTAAGTAAGCTGGTATGTACAGCCCTCAAAGAAAGAAAACCAGCAAGTCATTTTTCTCTCTCATTCAGGTTCTCCTGTGCTAGTTTAAAGCACCTATATTTATTCTTGCATTTTTATCTCCCTGGCCCCATTCCCTTTTGTGTCATGAAAGAGTATTTCTTTTTCCCCTTTGTATTACGTACTGTTTATCACTTTCTAAGAGCCGTTTACCTTTTACCTTCTGCTGATGGGAGAGTGTTACCTTTGGAATGATTGCTGGTCCCGAGTATTAATGCATCCATCACGGGGATGGCATTACCATCCACGGAACCCTTTTCAAGTTCATTTGCATTTCACAATACATATTTCTATATTTGTGTATAGATCTAAGAGGAGCTGAAAGCCATTAAAATTCGTATTATTCTGCATGCTCAAAAGTCTTCAGAAAAGTCATTGGCTGTCTCAGGAGTTCTGGAATGACTTCACCTTGCATACACTTGTCTATATTTTAGAGATTGTGGGTAAACAGCCAATGACTTACTATAGGCTAAATTAAGGAGTTCCTGGGGTTGAAATAATACTCTTAATTATATGTAGCCAATTAAATGTGAAGGGAGAAATGTGATTTTTGTATTTGCAGTAAGTAGATCGGTGCATACAGGGGTGCATATAGTTAATTTTTTACATGAGTAGTTCCTGGTGTCTATGAATATTGTTATCAAATAGTATATGGAATCATTTTATGTTTTCAAAATTGGAGATTTAGGTGTGATTTAGTTAACTTCCTATCTGCCCAACGTTGTGTTTTTATAATATGATAGTAACACTTTTATATCTGTAGTAATTCATGGGTCAAAATATTATAGGCATGACTTGGGAACAAATCTGCCAAATTGTTTAACTTTCGTTTTTTTTCTGTAGCTAATCATATTTGACTGATCTTTTCAAATTACATACCAGAAGGAAACAGACATGTGGAATTTCTTTGCATTTGTTTTCGCTGAGGTCTGTCACCCCAGTGACAGCATTTACTGCATTGCTGCAATTCTTCCTCGCTTCTCCGCAGCCTTTCTTTTAGACACATAGCTCTAGTTCTTTAATTTTTATTTTAAAGGAACTATTTTATATGTCTCTTTTTGTTTTTCTTGTCAGAAACTTCAAATAGCTCATTGGAAATGGGTAAAATTTAAAAGAATTAATATGATCATTTTTTCTTTTAGAAGAAATATTTTGTCTCCTCTTCTTGACAGTAAATAGAGTATAGGCAGAAGGCGTTTCCACAAATCTTAGAGAAATGAGAGGAAGAACCCCAGAGGAGATCCAGTGGGCATATAGTTTAGGTCATTCACATGGCCATCCTCTCTGAGGAATTCACGCTCCCCTTTGGTAATCACGGGTGATTTCTGCTCCCCACCATGCACATGGTATGAGGCATTTGGAAAATTCAATGATTAAACACATCTAGTAGCATTTTTAACCTATTAGAATGGGTCCTAAATACAGATGAGTCATCCCTTCTCACGTGGTCCACACATATGATGTCTGAATCTAAGGCCCTAATACGTTTCAAACTCCAGCCCTTGTACAGCTTACTTCTGAGTTCTTATCTTCACTTCTTTTATAAAGAATTGATACTCATCTTGTTCTTAATCTAACATTTTGGGCAGTTTAAAGAGTTTTCAGTCCTTGGAAATGTCTAATTTCCAGTCCAGGCTTGTTCACGACGTCCAGATTTCTTCAATCTTAAAAAGTTCTTTTGAAAACTATGCTGTTTATTCCCAGTTCAACAATTCAAATCCCCAAACATGGATTTAGCCCCTAGTAAACATGTCTTTAGCGCCTGTGGGTGGGAGTGGGGGCTTGGGAATGAAGTCAAAGATGAAAAGAACTGCCTGGTATTTCTCTCGGTAACAGGAGAAAGGACAAGGGCTTAAAACAAAGCAGAAGGAAGTATGTAATGTAAGAGGAGGGACACACAGCACACCTGGGAAGCAAGCCTGAGAAAGACGCCGTGGGAGAGGAAGGGAGGGTAGGCAGGTGCTATTAGGATGAGGTATGAAGGAGGCGGTTTTGGAGTGGAGCTTCCTGAAGTGCTGAAGGAAGGTGATTGCAAATGCTATGTGTAAGGTGGTTTGGAGATGGGAGAGACTAGAGGAAGAGGAAATGGACAGGGGAGCCCAGTTCTCTTCTTACATGTTTTAAATGAAATGAAATTGAACACATTAATGAGAAGATAATAGAAGTGACTTAGCCAGAGAATTCATTCTAACCAGTGCAGTCAAACACTAGATAAAACATTAGATTACGGCCTTCCAAGCTTGTTCTGAATTTCTGAAGGGGAAGTTAATTATATAGTTTAGACCTGCTGCTTGATTTTCTCTGAGAACCACACTTCCCCTAAAATGCCTTTGAATTGGCTCCTGATTTTTTTCTCTTTTCTGTTGAAGGCCTTTTTTTTTTAAAGATTTTGTTTTTTCCTTTTTCTCCCCAAAGCCCCCAGATTCATAGTTGTGTATCTTTAGTTGTGGGTCTTTCTAGTTGTGGCATGTGAGATGCCGCCTCAGCGTGGCTTGATGAGCGGCGCCATGTCTGCGCCCAGGATCCAAACTGGCAAAACCCCTGGCCACCGAAGTGGAGCATGTGAACCTAACCACTTAGCCACAGGGCCAGCCCCAAGGCCTTTTTTAAAAGGGACCATGTAGATGCTACCCTCAGCCACGGGGTAAATGAGCAAAGAGGGCCAGTCAGTGGTCTGTGTAATCTAGATCAAACGTACAGGGGGGGCCGGCCCGGTGGTGCAGCGGTTAAGTTCACATGTTCTGCTTCTCTGCAGCCCGGGGTTCACGGGTTCGGATCCTGGCTGCGGACATGGCACTGCTTGGCACACCACGCTGTGGTAGGCGTCCCACATATAAAGTAGAGGAAGATGGGCATGGATGTTAGCTTAGGGCCAGTCTTCCTCAGCAAAAAAAGGAGGATTGGCAGTAGTTAGCTCAGGGCTAGTCTTCCTAAAAAAACAAAAACAAAAACAACATACTGGCACTGAAATCATGATCTGGGGCTTTCAACGAAGAAAAACCATCACAGGTAGTCCCTATCTGGCTGTCATTATCTGGCTATTGAGACCTTCTCCCCACCCACGCAAACAAATCCTTAAGAGTAAATGTAAAAGAAATTATATGTATATATAAAATATATATATACATATGTATATATATGGGCATATATATGTATACACACACAGTCATGAGTCACTTAAAGATGGGGATACATAGAGAAATGCATTTTTAGGCAATTTCATCATTGTACGAACATCATAGAGTCTACTTACACACACCTAGATAGTATAGACTACTACATACCTAGGCTACATGGTACTAATCTTATGGGACCACCATTGTATATGTGGTCTGTCATTGACCAGGATGTCATTATGCGGGGTGTGACTGCATATATAATCAGGAATACACACACACAAATACATGATGGAAGATATGGGATAATAGACATGTTCGGGTAATCCTCTAATTTAGCCAATAGTTTTAAATTTTCTGTCATGAAAATTTACCAAAAATTTGTCTAAGCAGTCATTGGTAATACAATGAAAAAGCTTGCCTCTATGAAGTTGCTGGCTTGTTGGAATGGTCCCAGCAAGGCGGCAGCAGGCAATAAAAGGCTAAAACACCCAGAATGATTAGCATCTGTGGAGCAGCTCACCTTCTGGATCTTCCTGCCTGCTAATGCGGATGAGGAGGACCTGAGTGAAACCATAGAACCTTTGTGGATATTGACAAGTGGAAGGATTTCCACTTGTATTTTGAGCTGTACAAGAAAAGAAAATCACAAAACCCTGACTTAAGTAGGACCAACTCTCACTGAGTTTTTCCACTTTGCAGAGCCAAAGATAAAGTAATTAATTAAATTAAGAATTGTTACAAATACTTTCACTGGGAAACACTGAAGTATACAACTACTTATATTGAATATACAACTATCTACAATAGGTTAATTTTGTTTTTTTTTTTCCCTCCAGCTTCTTACAGATCTAAACTACCTCTATAATTTCTTTTTAGGATTGTGGTTCCAAATTATATCTCTTTTCACATAGTTTAAGACTATTCCCAAGAAACTGCCTGCAATAGGGAAAAGCTAGTATGTCTATTCACATACAAATACCCAAGGGACACAGTATTTATTCACAGGACATGCTATCCACATTTGCAGGTGAGTTGCTCTGGGTTTACACTCACGTAGGAGTGGGGCTGAGTGCACTTATGTCTTCATGCCTCCTCCAGCCTAATTACTCTCATAGCCAGATTCTAGAATATCTGCTACTCTTGGCAGGGTCTGGTCCTGTTGGGGATTCTCTGTAAACTCTGCTCTCAGAATACACAATTTTAGATTTTTTAAAGCAAAATAAAACAATAAGACTACCTCAATTCTTATCACTGCTTGCTCAGCTGATCTGTCTGCTGCCCAGCTTCTCAACTGTGTCCCTCCAATGTATCTTTTGTTGAAAGTTCCCTATAGTTTAGTGGCAGTGGCTTTATTTTCTTGGATTCACCCATCTACCTTGTATGACTGAGTTACCACGAGCATAACTTAGGAGGACTTGCTGATCTCTTAGATCTCATTCTTGGTAACTTTCCCTTCAATTCTACATTAAGTAGGGTCATAGGGACCAAACATTCAACCCATGGCAAGCGAGTACAAAATATCATATCCATACTAGAGACTTCATCCTTCTATTGATCGATGTAGCAAGAATTTGGGACCAACTTGAAGCCATATATTATAACCGAGTCTTAAGTAATGTGCTAGTTACCATCTCCATCTGGCTATTCGATAATTTTCTGTCAATAGACCTCCGAGCTAGCTTTCCAACTCAGTGTCTTCTCTGGAGAGTTTTGTGTTGAAAATCCCCTACCGAATGTGGTTATGAGTTAGGTCTCCTTCAAGGGGATTGCTCTTCTGGCTGCCTATACAAAGCAGCCCTCTCTGGTATACTTGCTTTGTTGAGAATCATCATCCACAGGAACAGTTCCTGAATAGCTACCTCAATGATTTTTAAGTACACTTGCAACTTGCTGACTTGGGGAACTTTCCAGAGGACAAAAAGCATGTTGTAACGCTTCCTACTAGGTTCTAAATCCAAAAACTTGGTCTATCAAACTGCAGGGGATTCAGACGACTTGCTGTGGAACTTTATTTTCTTACTTCAGAGAAGGGTAAAGTGATCCTTGTTTTGCTTTGTTTTATGTTATAGAAGGATACATGTGGGCAACTCTCCTGGAGAACTTCTGTGTTCTTTCTAGTTTTGTCTAAGTCTGTGATACTTACTGTCCATTTGAGGCCATTTGTCCTAAGTCTGGCCTTTTAGCTTAAGCTTCCTTTACTAAGCCTTGTGTTCTGCCATCCCATTCATAAACGCATACACTACTCAGTAGTCCTACAATCTTCCAAGATGACAGTTGACCTTTTTTGGGCTCTTGTTATGCATTGAGTATCATTGTAATTATAAGCATTAACTCACTTAATCTTCGCAACAGCCCCATGATTTAGGTATTAGTGTTATTCCCATTTTATAGAAAAAGAAATTAAGCCACAGGGAGGTTAAGTAACTTTAATAGCTACTAAATGAGGAAGCTAAGATTCCAGTTAAGACCATCTGATTCCAAAGCTTCCTTACCTAACTCTAAGCAGACTCTTTCTGGCTGGGCAGCTACAATTCTTCAGTCAAAGGAGTGTGTGTTCTGAAATACAATTTGGAGACCCAGAAATTAAGGATAAATAGCCACTCTAGTCCCATTTTTTTTTACATTTTTTAATATCTGTTTCTCTAGATAGCCCTTGGGTTTGTTAATTCTTTTTTTTTTTTTTTTCCTTTTATAAGAAATGCTATTTCTGTTTAAGTGCTGCTGGATTTTGGAGATCATTCTCGTGACTAAATATTTGTTTGCCTAATAAGAGCCCAGTATAGGGCTATGCTGCCAGTGGGTGCTCAATAAAGATTAATGGATGGCTGCGCACGTCTGTGTGGGAGTCATGTGCTTAGGATCTGCTCTATTCTCCGAAACAGACAGAAATGATGTGGGGAGGTGGAAATCACAGGATCATCACCTAACCTGTGAGTTTCTGTTGTTGACATTTAAGGGTCCCAAAGGCCCAGAAGCTAAAGGAATGGGAATATGGAGTCTAGTGTTTTCTTCAGAAATGATTGAGAAACGCTGTGAAAATTAGATTCGAGGGCCTCCTTCCAAAATTAATACCAAACATGAGAGAAAACTTGGTTCTCAGATGAGGACTGCAGAGAATCAAATATTTTTTTTAATTGACACATTTTCTATTATTATATACATATAAAGATGATGAGTAATATGCCATATCAGATGGTTTATTCAAACTGTCAGAATAAGGGCTGAAGCGTGAGTAACTTTCCAGAGACTCTTGTGAGAAATTCAAGCAGTGGAAAGTGGCAGTAACCAGTCATAAGTTCATTGACTACCCAGTCACCCCTGAAAATCTTAGTGGGGGGAAAAGATTTCCGTGATGTACATGGTGGGACATTTCTAGAGGAAAGGAAGGAGACCAATAATTGAAACTTACTTCACTAAAAAGCCAAATGTCCCTGCACTGCCTGGGTTTGTGCGCTCTGTAGAATAGGATGAGCCATGTGGCCTGGGAGATGATGCCTTCATCATGAATGATGGCTACTGAGCACCTTTCTAAATCTCAGCAGAGCTGTAAGATGTTAGAGCCCTCCCTTGCAAAATCAAGTTTTGCTTTGGCATCAGAGAAAGTGGAAAGAGGGAAGCCTCAATTACTGGGAACAGTACCATAGGTCTTGGGCTGGGCTGGGCTGTATTGACATCACGGTGTAGAGGAGAGCGTATCAGCAAGCTCATTGGATGCCCGTGATTCCAGTCCCGCTTCTGGGTCTCAGTCTCATCGTCTGCAAAGTGAGCACGTGGAGACTAGCCTTCTAGGGTCCACTCCAACTTTGCTGTTTCATGTTATCCATGATGGGTTCCTCTCTAAGATGAGCATTCCTCAACGGAAAGCTCCACGTGTCTTGAGGTTTCCAGTGAGAACTTATTTATACAATTCCTCCTTTTAAAAACTCTCCTTTCATCCCCCACTGAACTCTCTTTAGCAATAGAGAGGTCTTATAAATTTTTATAATTTGGTGCATCAGTAAAGAGTTTATTTCATTGATACATTAATCTCCCTTGCTGACATCACACTTTGCTATTTTGTCCCCCTAAAAGAAAGGTGACTTTTAAGAAGCAAGCCAGAAGGTGTGTTAGGAAAATAGAAGTTGTGGCCGGGAAAGAACGTACTATGTTTTTTCTGCTTAAACATACAAAAATAAGGTAGGCCATGCGAACAAAATATTCTGAAATAAATATATATAATTATGCCCAAGATATACACACACATGTATAAAACCACTACCCTAAAATAAAAGTTAAAGGTTTGAGAAGCGGGAAGGACTGTTTGGCAGTAGCAGGCACAGCAGCTCTCTCAGCACCCAGGCGGAGAGAGAATGTGGAGACCTGGGCCAGGCTGAGCCCCACAGCCTAACCCTCGGTGTTGATTCTCCCGGGAAAGACCTGAAGGAGCTGCTGACATTTCTCTTAAAAGAATCAATGAATCTTTGTTTCCTTCTGCCTGTTCATTTGACCTTATTTTGTTTCAAAACAGAGAAGGAAAGAAAGAATGAAACGAGTCGGGTGGGGCCAAGGGTAGGCAGAAGGAACAGAGAAGATGTCGGTGGAATGGAGCCCACAGACAAGATCACAGGCCACTGATCATTTGGAGGATGTTATTGTTTGCTTGCTGTAGTCTTATTTGTTCCTGCTTCTCATTTGAGATTCTCGCCCTGATGTAATAAGTCACCACCCTCCCAGCTATCATCCCTGTATTGACAAGCAAATGTCAACCACGTTTGATTGACATCCTTTGCTCCTGAATGGAAAAGTATGATTTACGCATCTATTCCACTTGTTTATTTAAAGCTGTTCTTATGTGTCTTATGTATTTGTTGCTGGGATAACTTGCTAATATCTATCTACTCTGGGGGGCTTTCCATTAATATTATAAATCCAGGATCTTCCTTCTCCTGCTCTCCCACTGCAAATGGGGTCTTCTTTCCCATATTTTTCCTATTTTCCCCATCCCCCATCACACATGCAGGAAATGTGCTATGGAGCTTATATCTTGGGGACAGGTCTTGCCCCCCAGTACTTTTATAAACACTGCCTGTTTTATGTTAAGACTTTTGAAGGCATTTTGACAAGTGATTATTTCTCATGCATGTAGCGCCTTTAAGTAAATGCAACTTCAAATCCAATGGCAGCATCTCCTGAAAGGTTGCTAGAATTGTAAGCCTGTAAGTGGAGTACAGACGTATACATTCACCAGTTACAGCATTTGTGAAAAGAACCACCCAGCCCCCCTTTCTGTGGGCATGTTCACTGAAAGTCATTGAGAAACGTCCTTTGGCTTTTCAACACACCTTTCTGTTCTCTGGTAACATCTTATTTCATTTTAGAAGACTGGCGAGGAAAACCAGAAGGTTAAAAAAAAAAAAGTCACATCTACCATCTGGAATATTCTAAAGGGCCCTCGTTCTGTTAAAAGTGGCATTTAAAAAAACACCTGAAGCACTGATTGGGGGTGAGCCAGTAGAGAAATATTGTCAACCAAGCCACCTGCCTTTCAACCTTCACCTCCACCCTTCAACTGGGGCTGCTGGCTGTGGGGACTAGGGGACTTAAGTGTGACCCTTGAGTGCTGAAGGGTATTGCACATCTGTCTCGCTCCCCCCAGGTATGTCCAGCGACAGCGCTGCCATCGCCTGAGTTCAGCAAGGGAGTATTCAGGATCTCACTGCTCATCCATGTGCAGAGAGGGAAAAAAAGAGAGGCCGAAAAAAAAAATCCCACATTGTCAGAGTAATGCCAAACTCTCTCTGAGTGGGATGAGCAGAGCAGATGCTGCTAGGAGATGCCAAAGCGGCTCCCCTTCCTCTGTGCCTTGGGTGCCTATAAATTGCTCCGGCGCGCGTTTGTCAGCCTCCTCTTCTCCTGGCAGGTGGTACCCAGGCAGAATTCAGCGTTCAGTCTCTCTCGCGCTCCGCTCCCGGCCGCGAGGCGCTCGCCGCTGCTCGCTAGCTCCTCCGCTCCAGCCCGGAGCCTCACCGAGCCGCCGGTGCCCGCCGCCGCCGCTCCGCCCGCCCCGGGGGCGGCTGGTCCCAGCTCGCGCGGCCAGCGCGGGTCTTTGGGGATGCACCTCTGTTAGATTTGCGGTGGTTGCAAAGGAGGAAACAAACCAAAAAAAAAAAAAAAAAAAGGCAGGGGAAGGGCGAACAGAGCGAGCGAAAGAAGAGAAGGAGGAGGCAGAAAAAGGCAACTTCAGACGGAAAGTTGGTGCGAACTGGCGCAGTCTGCAAAAACGGAAAAGTCGATCGCTGGCAGCGGCGGCATAAAAGTGTGAGCGGCCCGGCGGGCGCGAGAGGCGGCGGCTGGCTCTGCCCTCCGGGTGGCCGCGCCGGCGCCGGCGGCAGCCACAGGTGCGAAGGGGTTCGCCGGAGGCGAGAGGGCGCCCTGCGCACCCCTCCCCCACCCCCCACCCCCAGCTCGGGACTTCAGCTCAAGTCACTTGGCGTCCGAACTCCCTCCCCAGCCGCAGCCTCAGCGGGGGGAGCAGGAGCAGGCGAGGAGCGGCCGGCGCGCGCCCGCCCAGGGGAGTTGGGGTTCGCAGGGGGTTGTTTTCGGCTCTGAGGAGGTCCCCGCCCAACCATCAAAATTTTGTCCAAAAGCAGACAAGAGGATCGCCCCGCGCTGAGCCGGCTGGTGGGCAGCAGGAGGCGCCTGATCGCCGCCGGGGCGCTGGGGGTGGTGATGGTGCTGCTGCTGGTCATCCTCATCCCGGTGCTGGTGAGCTCGGCCGGCACGTCGGCGCACTACGAGATGCTGGGCACCTGCCGCATGGTCTGCGACCCCTACGGGGGCACCAAGGCGCCCAGCACGGCCGCCACGCCGGACCGCGGCCTCATGCAGTCCCTGCCCACCTTCATCCAGGGCCCCAAAGGCGAGGCCGGCAGGCCCGGGAAGGCGGGCCCGCGTGGGCCTCCCGGTGAGCCCGGGCCGCCGGGCCCCGTGGGCCCCCCGGGCGAGAAGGGTGAGCCCGGCCGCCAAGGCCTGCCGGGCCCGCCCGGGGCGCCCGGCCTGAACGCGGCTGGGGCCATCAGCGCCGCCACCTACAGCACGGTGCCCAAGATCGCCTTCTACGCCGGCCTCAAGCGGCAGCACGAAGGCTATGAGGTGCTCAAGTTCGACGACGTGGTCACCAACCTCGGTAACCACTACGATCCCACCACGGGCAAGTTCACCTGCTCCATCCCGGGCATCTACTTCTTCACCTACCACGTCCTGATGCGTGGAGGGGACGGCACCAGCATGTGGGCTGATCTCTGCAAAAACAACCAGGTGAGTGCGGGCAGGCAGCGGGGAGGGCGGGGAGGGAGAGCGCGAAGGTGCGGGCGAGAGGGAGGAGACCCCGGAAATGGGGGTGGGAGCCCGCGGAGGAAGGGCGCGGCAGCCCGGCTGCCGGGAGCGACGCGAGGGGGGACGCTGTTCCACTCTGGAGAGGCGGGGGTCGCGCACCACAGAGGGCGCCCGGCGGCCTGGAGAGGGCGGTTCCCGAGCCTAGGACCCGCAAACGGTGCGCGCGAGTGTGAGCGCGATCCTGAAGGGGCGGGAAGCCGGAGCGCGGTCCCCTGGACCTCGTGTGCACCCGGAGTCCCGGAGCAGGAAGCGCCCCCGGCCGTGGGATCCGCAGCAGCGTAGGATAGCTCTCAGGCTTTGCCGGGAACGGGAGCGTCGGGGAGAGTCCGGAATGGGCGTGCCAGGGTGACAAACCCAGGGGAGAAAGACAGGGGCCCGAGGGAGAAAGAAGGTGCCCGAAGGAGCGAGGCCAAGGGGGTCGCGTCCAGGGCCGAAGCGGGACCTTGCACCGGCGGTCTCAAGGCCCCTGCGGGAAACTCCTATCAGCAAATTCAAGACGCAAACTCTGGTTAGTTTTCAGCCTAAGGAGAAGGGGGAGAGGTAATGAGTGTTGATAACAAAAGGAAAAGTTGACACTCCTGGGTTTACGCCGTAAAACACGCGCCCAAACACAGAACCCAAACTCCGCTGGCTGGAGTAGAAGGACGCACAGGCAGGTGGCTAGGAGGGCGGGCGGCCTGAGCCCAGCCCCGGGGCTGTGGGCCTCACTGCCAGAGTGAGGGGCTTTGCAGCCCCTGCCTCGTAGCTCACACTCGAAAGTGGCCTTGGCCTTGACTGTGAAATAGCCTCAGATTAGCCCTCCGCCACGGCCACGAGGACTTGCTCTCCTGAGCTGGTCGGCGCTGGCGTAAGGGCCGTGCACGGGTCTGCAGTTTTATGTTGGGGCCGCTCTACCGTTTGCCTGAGAAATTCACGGTTATTGCAAAAGCAAAGTATCCGATCTCTTAGTCACAAGGGGAAACTAATATTTGTAACTACCTAAAAGTGTAATCGGATCCTCTGCACGCGCTGAATCAGCAGCCCCCTTGGGGAGAGGCCTTGCAGCCTGGGCTGAGTTTTTCGGCTTTAACTCTGCTTACCGGGTGGCCGAGGGAAGGGCTCCCGACCCTGCCAGGGCCAACTTTGATTTAACAAAGGCTATCGGGCTTCAGGTCGCTGGCCCTGGAATTCAGACCTGTTTAGCTATAACCCAGGTTTCTATTAAGCACCGTTAAAGCAAGATTTCTTCCAAAGACCTGAGTGTCAGAATTCTTTCAAGAGTTTAAGGCGAACATCCTAAATGTCTAAGAGAGAGAAAGGACAGAAGATCTTGTCCCTGCCCCTTCACGCGGCCCCTGAGTTCCAAAGGAATTTAGAAGTAAATGGCTTAAGGGGCTCTCAGGACAGGTGGAACAAAAAGGGGAGAAATGGCCACCAGGAGGCACTGACAGGGTTGTTTATTATAGTTACTATGCACGAAAATAATATTAAGATAAAATAAAAATTATTCCCAGAGCCGTGGGATAGTTGTAGGTAAATGGCCATGAAGGGCATGACTCACTGGGCCAGAACAGAGCGCTTGTGTCACCCTTACAAAATGGTCTAGGAACAGCCCCTCAGCCGGCAGCAATGAGGCACCCATTTATTTACTAATTGGCTCTCTTCTGACTCAAAGGTTATGTCTGGAAAATACTATCAGGCGGAAGAGCTTGTTTTTAGAGGTATTCGTTAAAATGGAATAAGATTCAAGTTTTGTCAGCCAATGTGTAAAAACGCTCACATCTTTAAATATCTGGAAATTGCAGTTGCATGAAAAACCGGGGAACCATTTAAATTAGTTTAAGTGTTGATGTTTAGACTGCTGAGCCCGGGTGTGTTGCACTGATCCCAAGAAAATCATTCCATATAGTGTTCTATGGGCATTTTGTTTTTAAAATTAGTTCATTGTTTGGAGTGTAAGATGCTCCTTGGTATCATTCTAGCATGTGCATTCCATGAAGATCAGGGAAAAAGTAAGGCAGGCCAGCTGACCTTATAATGTAGAATGTTTGCCATTGGCATGATGATGCTGCTCCCTCTGCAGAAGGTGTGCAACAAGTAATTCAGAAAAATAAATACAGTAGCGAACAATATATTTTCCAGTTCAGCATGGACTATTTTGGAAAATGGTTATCACAGTATTAATGTTAAGGAATTTTATCTCTAGAATAGGGCTGTTTTGTAAAGTCTGGTGTGCAGGCAGTTGCAAATGAGAAATCTCATAAAATCTTTTTAAAATTAATATTAGATAAATAGTTTATCCTTGATTTTCAATTATGCTCTCGTCTGATCACTTTTTTGAATGGCAGTTTCCCCCTCTGAGCTGACCTAATGTGTTTTCATAAAACAGAAACTCAGAGATCCATGTCAGCGTAATGTTCTGTGGATTAAGTGGATTTGGGAAGCACAAAAATTAAACTAAAAATGTAGTTCACTCTAGGATAAAGGGATGCCTCTGGACCGTAACCATATGAGAACCATTTTATTTATGCTTTGTGTTGAATGCAGGATCACAGATGGAAACATCAAAGGCCAGTAAATTAACCTGATGCGCCACTTAACCTTTTGTTTATGGTTCCACAGAAGTACAATGAAAATGAAATTATGAGAACATCAGTAGCAATTAATTAAATTAGCAAATGTTACCATAAATATTGTCTCTAATGATAAGCCCTCACTAATAAGATAATGCTAAAGCTGTACAACCTCTAACATTCTCACAAACATACCAGTAAAAAGACCACGGTTTTCATATTCCCTATGAAGCCATCAACCTAAATTTCATCTTCCCATTTGTTGAGAGCCCGTGACAGTGCATATTAAAGGTAAAAGTTGGACTCAAATAGCTTTACATAGAGACAGGAAATATTTTTAATATGTTGGTATACTTTTAGCAGAAAGCCTGAATAGAAAAGTATTGCTGTTTGAATACAATCACTATCATAAGCCACTGTAGTAAAAGCTAAAACTGGCTCAAGATGAGAACTATAAAATAATTAAAGACCAATTTTTACTCTTAAGAATTTATTAGTTCTGGCACCAGTGAACATGAGATATATTGGAAACAAAGAATAGTTTGTGGGTTGATATTCATTGATTAGCAAGATTAATGAAATGTCAAATTAATTATTTTTTTAGGGGCAGTGAACCATGCACTAAAGATCAGGCAGAATCTAAATGGTTAACTTGCAATAGGAAAAGATTTGAGAGTCCATTTAGTTAGAAATGGGTCTAACGGGCTAAGGAAAGGATGCATCATATTCCCAGAGAAAATGCTGAAATCAGTGTACATTTAGAAACCTGAAAATAGCCTCATGGGTGGATGCATTACCTTCCTCAATAGTTTGATGGCTTAAAGGAGGAATTGTTGGAAGTCACTGAGCTGGACACCAGAGCATGAAATTTCAAGTCCCATTATACGTCTAAAGTATAATCAGGTGAGCAGACACACTAAAGTCATGCATATTACACTGGAGTATGGCAATGATTTAATTGAGAAAATCTAATGGTACGCTATAGGTTAAAATCTTAGAGAATCACTTTCATTACAAAGCAGTCACACTGGTTTTATCCAACAAAGGAAGTGAAACCCCAAAGGGTAACCTTCCAGTCGGTGGCATCACACTAATGCATTTGCAGGTTTCTGTGGTTACACCTGCTGAATAAAAATGGGAACATTTACATGGATTTGTGACTATACCCTATAGAATAAAAACTGCAGTGTATATATATTTAAGATGATTGTCTCTAAATCAAGTGATTTTGATGAGTCCTGGTTCCCAAATGCCTCCCTATAGAAAACAATGTTAAAGCACAATACCTATCGAACATATACTAAATACCTGAAGCACTGAAGAAAATGTGTCTGCTTATTAATAATAGTTGAGAAGTATATTATGGATTGATAATTAATATATTACTAATATGGCTAATTACTATTTTATATTTTAATTTTTCTCATCCATTACAAATCCACACATAAAAGAAATCAGGTCGTAATAGCACTATCCTCCTTGCAGATTTCTTTTTCCTGGGAATTAATGACTAGGTGAAATTAATGAATCAAAGCCTTCAACTCCCATAAACTTCTGATTAATTCCTAGGAAATATTACGACATTAAATTGTATTATTACTTAATGGTCAAAACAAACCACCTCACTCAATTGGTGTGTACATTTGAGTCAGTGCTTCTGAGCATAATTGCATAGTATATGGCGTTCATTCTATTAGTGTCAGCACAGCGTTAAGCAATTCTAAATCCTTAAAGCCCTTTTCTCCTTTTGTTACATGATATCGAGAAAGAAATTTTAAAAATACTACTCAAATTACTTTACAAGTTCAGCAGTGTCAAAGAGCCTTCTCCTTTTTTAACATTTCAGCATTAATGTGAGAACATGCCACATGAAAATTTAATTTGAAAACCTATCATTTCAGTTTTGAAAGAAATGCATGGAAATTCTTGACTTATGTCTCATTTCCCTCATTTTGCCAAGTGATAAAACCCAGCATATTGTACCCCAAGTCATGCATTATTACATAGCGCAGGTTTACAAAACCACTAAATCACTTGCTACGTTATTCAGGGAAATATCATTATAGTGGAATAGAAACAAGCCACAAAGTAGAAGATGTTTTACCAAAATAAATCAAATACAAGTCTGCCTATTGAAACATTTTTTTCCAAGGCAGAATCAAAATGTAGCTAAATGAATATGAAGCCTAATTTGAGTTGAGGATGTGACAGAATGTCCATATTACTTGATAAGATGGGCAATTTGACTGTTTCGAAGTGTCTATCAAGTCACTAATGAGATTACAGGCTCAACCTGAGTGGATTATTAACAGCCTTCATCCTCACAGCAAGCCACACATTTAGAATCACCTAGATATAAAAGGGTATTCAGTGAGATCATTCGAAAATTCTAGAAATTTTAGAGACCTCAAATCATGGAAATTTAGTTCCTTCTGTAACTTTTAGATATGTTGAAATTAAATAATTGATTTCAGTGCACACGTCACAATTACGTCATAAAAAGGCACAAATAGAAAAAGAACTCTGAAAACCTGAGTGATATAACCAAAGATGTGTAAAGGGGTTAAGCTTCTGGTAAAAGGGGCTTTACCTGAATTCAATTTTGAAAGCCCCAAGTCAAAAGGCTTTCTTCCCTTTTTTCTTCTTCTATAGTAGACTTAGAATGGTGGTATTTCTTTGAGTCTTTACCTACTATGGATCTCAATTTTCTAATAATCGTGAGAACCAACTGAAGTTTGGATTGAACTTCTGTCCTCATAAACAGCTGGTTAGAATATTACTATGTGGCTTAAATTAAAATGCAAAAAAAATATTATTATTTCCATTTCAGGAAGTGATTGGGCATAAAGATTCAGGGAATTAGAAAAAGTCGTGATTTAGGAAGAGGATAGATTGGTATGCATTGTTTACAACATATAGTAAGAAAAGACTACTGGAAAGACGTTCACGAAAGCACTATTTTCTCCTTTCCAATGACATAGTTCAAACTGTTACAAAGATATCCTCATAAAGCTCCAAGTTCAAGGTGGACTTTCCCACACTAAATTCTGTGCCATGGCAGCAAGTCTGCTTATGATGCTGAGTGAACAGCAAAAAAGAAAACTTGAGAATTCTCTGTGACAAATTCTAATTCTTGTCTGTTTCACATAGGTGCGTGCTAGTGCGATTGCCCAAGACGCTGATCAGAATTACGACTACGCCAGTAACAGTGTGGTTCTTCATTTGGAGCCAGGAGACGAAGTCTACATCAAATTAGATGGCGGGAAAGCCCACGGAGGAAACAACAATAAATACAGCACATTTTCTGGATTTATTATTTATGCTGACTGATAACGCAGAAACTAAGCTTATTAGTCTGAGTTTGGACACTGGATTCGTACGGCTAACGTCAATGAATCAAGGATCCCAGGGGATGCCAGTTGCGGGGCCCCTCAGTTGTGTATATGTGGGGAATTCAAATGCTACCTGACTCACATCTGTATACTCAGAAACATGATGTAAAAAAATATTAAAGGCAAGATAAGCAGATGTGTGATTCTCTACCGCCAAAGCAAATACTCCTTATCGTTAGTGTCCATGTGAATGAAGTCCTATATAGATCACAAATTTTTATAGAAAAATCTAAGACACTGAATTATTTCTTCAATATATATGATCCTTTGGTGTACTGTGATCTTGCTGCTTTTATCCATTTGTCAGCTTTGGTTCTCGTGAGTTTCCTTGCTTATTATGACACCTGGAGTCCATTCATAGTGTGGGGAAGAATGATTTTACCCTGCAGGAGAAGGTCGAATTGAAACAATGCTGCTTGTGTCCAAAGAAATCGTTTGCCTTGTACTCTTGTTAACTTTAGAGCTAGACCTGGGAATGATTCAACTTCAAGCCTTAACCTGGAATTTTCTGGATTTGAGGGAATTCCCAAGCGTATGATCATTTTCACATTTTCTTTTTCTTACGAATTTTCTTTTCTCTCTTCTCTGGTGATAGTCTTTAAAAATAGAGATGGAAATTGTATCATAGGATTACCCTCCCAGTGTGAAAATGTGTAATTATGTATGGTATTTAGAAATCCCCTGTGTGTCCATTTTGTCAGTGGAATGCGTTTAGATTTACTTGGAAAATTGGAGATATTTATTCTTTGGTGTTAAATCAGACTGAGGCTTTTGCCTTCTTTGGAACAAAAGAGTATTCTTAATCCAATGCACAGAGGTTTAATTTGAGCTAATGCATGCGTCACCAAGGGGACACTAAGTAAGGCCTTCAAGTAGTTACTACAAATCGTGGCCTGAGGTTATTTCAAGATGAACAATTTCACATATAACCGATATGACGACAAAGTGTATATATTTTATACAAATACCTGCTACATATATATGTGTATATATATATATGTTCGATGAAATATAATATATATATGGCTTCAGACCATAGGCACAGTGGCTGTATAGCCTCAAAAATTTAATTTAAAAAAATGTGTCTACACACACACAAACACACATAAATTATTTGACTTATTTTGGATTGAAGTATATTTTGGATGACAAAAATATATGGAGTAGCAAAATAATTTAAATGACTTATCTTTTAAGAGTTACCCAGAAAATTAAATTTTATTAGGTTACAATGCCCTATACATCACATGTCTGTAAATTAAGCCTGTGGCTTCTTCATTACCATATGCCAATCAATACTTTCACTGCATTCTGTGGCAGACTGTTAATATGAGGACTAGAGAAACAAAGTGGTTCTTCTTTGCCACGTTTATGAATTATATGCATTTGAATTATCAGTTTTTTTCTTTTTTCTCAGGTGGATTGAAGCTCACAGTAAAGTAGACTTTGAGAATAGTGCAAATCCTTTCTCTCTGGTTAAAATACACTGCCAAAAGCCATCTCTTTAATCTAAGAAAAAGATTAAAAATGCATGTTGATATATCCTAACTATTAGACAACTTCGACTATTACAGTGAAAAATCTGTTCCCCTCTCAGTTGTCTGTGAAGACTCTTTGACAAGTAAATTTCAAAAACAGAGCTTTAAAAATCTATTTTTTTTTTTTTTACTGGTGAAGGACATTTGCATTTTTTCATTTAAAGGAATTAGTTTGTTCTCCTGGCTCATTCCTCTTGGGTACTTTCTGTTCTAATACACAGAAAGCTTGATCATCTTTGATCCACAGAAATATCTTTTATTTAGCAAACCTCAACTTTCCAAAAGAGTTATGCATGGCGTTCCCATCTGAAGGTGCTGTTTGCTTGGTTTAAATGCCTTGGTCTGAGTAACTGTCATGATTTATATGATTAAAAGCAGCCCATTCATCAAGAATAATGACTAATTCTATTTGGCCTTTCTAATATGTAAGATAACTCATAAAGGAGTTGCAATGGATTTTATTTCATTTAACAATATATATTTATCAAAGAGGAATTGGCACCAAGGGTTTGGAGAATTGTTTTTTAGATAACAACATAGTAAGGATTCAACCAAAATATTAATTTATAAACAGCATTCCACAGCAACTAAGAGTTTTTCAAAAGGCTTTATTTACACAAAACTTCAGGGCTGGGTACCTTTTAAAGAGTAGGCTCCAGAATCAGACTGTCATTTCTAATAGATCTGACCTTTCCTTCAGATAAATAAGCATTATTTTTTTCTGTTGAGGCCCAAGGAAGAACAAATAAAAGGTAAAGGAAATAAAGGGAATATATATAAGGCAAACATTTCTTTTTATTTGCATTATATATTATTAATTAATTAAATTGTGGCCTTTGTTATTATAAATGTAATGATTCATTAAACTATATTATGTAATATATTTTGACTTTTATGATTGAATTTTTCTAATTCAGTACTATGTTATATGTTCACACCCCCTTATGCAAATTTTTCAAAACACAACAAAATTAACAGCAAAAATGGACACCAGAAACCCACAGGCAACAATACCGATTTGTTATAAGTATATACAGATAGGTGACAGCATATAATTAACCTTCCACGCCATTTTGACCGTTGTGAATTGGCAATTGTATTACAGTATCCTTTAGGAAAAGAAAAAAGACTCAAAATTTAACTTCCCTTGCTGCAGAAGCTATTTTAAAGTGCCATATTATTCATTAAGCATTAATTAAAGAACAGCAGGATAATTAGTAGGATCATCAATATTACAAGAAACATTAGATTGCTCCAGAAGGGGGTAATTTAACTAGAAACACTTTAAATTTTCTCAAGTAGTGCAGCTGATAGATTAAGAAAACAAAACAAAACAAATTAGGGGATATAGACCGTAGATCATTGTTTGGAAATAGGTACTTGCATATTTATATTGTTAAGGCAAAACGGTAGGGCTCAATTAGGCTCAGTAACTCCCTAAAGGTGCAGATGTAATAGTCGGCCAGTTTCTGAGAAGGCAAAACTCTTCTAAATCTCATAAAAAGGAAATGATCTGTCATTAGTCCTACGTAGCTCCGATTAATATCTCACAGTGGGTTTGAAATCACTGAATGTTCTCTGCAAGCTTTATGCTCAAGGTGTGAATTCATAAACAACCAGCCTATTTGAAAGTTAGCCATTGCTTAGGGTTCTCTATTAGGATCTTATCCAGTACATTCTCAGTTATACCTCTAAGCAACATTTTAGGAACAATGTTGGTGAGTATATGAGAATAGCCGTGACCTCCATATTTCACCAGCCGATGCTTTGTGTGTATGTCATGTGCCATCAGAATTCGATCTTCATAGCCTTCATCCACCAGAAGACGCACCCTGTGAAAAATGTTAACTCATTATGTGGCATTTGTCTCGCATTTAACATTTTCAGCGTGCTTTAAACTTTTACTCATAAACGTATTGTGCTTGTCGTAAAGATACCACCTTCCACTGTGGCACGTGTACTGGGAGACCCTTACTAAATATTCCATGGTGATGATAAAGATTTTGATGTATCCTAGTAGGAACATGATCCTTATTCCATGTGCACAGAAATTTCTAGCCTATCATACTTACTACAATGCCCGGCAATACTGCATTAAAGATAGATTCTTATAGGATATGCCAGTGTGAATGAATGGCCCCTTCAGCATTTCACTAAATAACTTTGCTCTGGATTAGTGGCCAGCTTTCCACTCTGCAATGCCTCTTAGTGGGCCCATTTTTCAGATCTCATTCTCTCTCTCCTTTTTCCTAGCAAATAAAGTCAATGACTATTTGTTATTAAAATAGGGATATGGAAGGAATCTTCATACAAGTAAAACATTCTGGGAGCAAACTCAGTGGCTTTGAAAGTGAAGGGCAAATGATAAGTTAAGCAGTCATTTTTAAAAGGTCAGCAACGGCCCCTCTGTATTTTGAGCATTTGTCCCTTTGAAGTCCAGGAGAATTTTGACTTAGTAGTAGCCTTACAACATTGGGTTAAATTGACCAATAAAAATTTACTCTGTCTTCCTTCCATTTCAACAAGATTGCTATAAATAATGAGGCTTTTCTTTAAATCTATAGTCAGTTGACTAAAGAACGGCTTACTGACTACTGTCTAAGCATCCACCCCTCTTTGCCTTGTTAAATGCTGTAATCTCCAGCGTGAGTCACTTCCTGACGGCCACCATCCGTATGTGTCTGGACTCTGGGCAGCGTCTGTCGTGACTTCCATGGGTCTCTGATGGCAGGCAATGCAACTTGGGGACAATGACTCTTCTCTGGCATTTTCTATATAGTCTTGTCAGTCTTTAGATTCCCAAATGGATCTAGATGGATGGATAGCATCTTCTTCCAAGGGCTAATTATTTGAAAGGTATCCTTTTTGTTTCGATAGCATTTCTTGCCAGTCCAGTGCATGAGTCATATTTAATAACTACCACACTAAGCAAAATGTGGGATACTGCCCAAAAAAACCCCTGAAGCACAAAGCCCTGGCTTCTGAGAACATACATGTTAAATTATAATTAATTTAATATTAATAATGTTAATTATAATAATTATAAGATTAGATCTTGTGTTTGCAGGTCAAAGGAAGGCAAATGCCACAGAAGAAAAGTTAACCTGGGCATTTTGTCTGGAAATCTGCGTTCACATCACATGTACTCCATGTGTGTCCTATAAGTAGATGGAATGCTATTTGTGTCACCAAGAGGCATGGTTATCTGCCTCTTTAAAATGTGTATAATGTCTTAGGGGGCTGGCCTATGGCCTAGTGGTTAAATTCAGCAGGCTCCACTTCGGTGGCCCAGCTTCAGTTCCAGGCGTGGACCCTCACCACTCATCGGCAACCATACTGTGGGGCCAACCCATATACAAAATAGAGGAAAACTGGCACAGATGTTAGCTCGCGGCAAATCTTCCCCGGCAAAAAAAAAAAAAAAAAAAAATGTATAATGTCCAAAAGTTCTGATGAGAAGTTACTTTTGGAACAAACTCTCTTTAAGGGAATTATCTAAGAGATTTATGTAGTCATTTATGAAAAAAAGAGGAAGATTTGACAGAATGTGTATACAATCCTGAAACTTAGTGTGACAAACCTTGATCCACAACTGAAAAGGAGTATCATATTACAGGAAATTTTAGGGTACACTTTCCCCCTTATATGTTCTGAGCATTTCCCAAAGTTTTTGTCTCTTTTCCTTGTTTGAGAAAAAAATATCTTATTACTACAGAGGCATATCGTATGGATAGGAGGTCTTATGTCGTCCCTGAAATGCAGTTATTGAATTGTGACATAGTAAGAAAAGAATATAATGGATAAGATACTCATTTGAAAATGGGAACCCTTAGAAGTCATTAAGTCGAGAATCTGGAGACTAGTTCTCTCATAAGAAAGATAATACTGTGGGTCTAGAAACATAATTACATCCTGACTATCAAGAAAACTGCCTGGTCACTCCTAAAATCAGAGATCATCTCTCATGCTGTGCCATTGTATGGAAGAACAGTAGTTCCAGAGATGCTGCCAGAAGGAAGGAGCCGCTACAGATGAGAAGACAAAAAATCACGGTAATTATAGAAATACAAATGAGTTAGTGTTTTGCAAACAAATATTAGAGAGAGACTACAAAGTGTGAAAAGGCAGAGATATAATAAGATTTGAGAAATGGAGCATAAGATTGAAAACAGGTGTTAGACACAGACTTTCTGGGGCTGAAAACCAGAGGTAGGCAGAAGCGTGCTTCTGTGTTCTTGCACTTGAGAGCTTTAGGGCTTCTAGGGCTCAGAAAAGGACTGCTGATGAATGATCAAAATCAAGTGCCAGAGAGATAGGGGACAAGGGGGTACTGGGGCACACACAGCCAAAATGTCATTCAGTAATTACCGTGAGCTGCGCTTGAGTCAAGTGACCTAATGCACGATTTTAATTTAAGGAAGATTAAGTATACATACAAACACATATACATAGATATACATAAACACACAAGTATATTATATATAATTTTTGATGTATTTCTGTAAATCTAGAATGTTTACATTTGGCACAATGAAAGCTGACCAAAATTAAGTTCCCGTTCTTGAATTTGTAGCCAAAAGGAGCTAAGAAGGAATACAGGGGGAGCTGATGGTCGTCCTTCCCCAATATCTCCTGCATAGATCCCTCTCTGCAGACCCATCGCTGTTATTCCACAAGGTCTGGGAGCCTCATGGAAGGCATACGGGTGCAAAAGGTACACCTGACAGCCACAAACAGGCTGAGAAAAAGGAAGCGGGTCCTGGGAGGAACCTTCCTATTTCCAAGGTGAATTATAAAATGTGTGTTGAGGGCATTCTTCAGGAAATCATGGTTTTGAGATCATGAAAGATGAGAAAGACCTACCCCAGCACCCCATTTTAAATTCCAGAGAATAGTCGCCTCTGAGTATGACACACCTACTAGGGCCCTAGGGAAACCTGTTTGCCTGTATTGAATGGTGCTCCTGGGCAAGTAAATTAAAATCATAAAACTAAAAAGAAACAATAAATCTGTTTATCAAATAAAAAGGGGCTAGCTTCATTGATCAGGGCAGCCAAAGCAGATTGCTCATGTAGAGCTGAGCATCTCCATATTTATGTAACTAACGCAACATCGATCAACTAGCCCTCTCGAATGATATTAAACTTGAAGCATATTTTACTGTTAATGAGGTAATCAAAGAAGAGTGCCAATACACAGGGACAGCAGAAGACATACAGATGGAAAGGTCCCCTGTCTAGGGGAAAGATCCTAAGGCTGTCCCAGCTGTGGCCAGTGGCTCAAGATCTTTCCCTCCACTCCAGTGTGGGCATGTTCAACGATCACTCCTTGAGCCTCACAGTTTCTGGACGTCACTTCTCAACTCCAGCTGTGCATACTCCCAGTCCAACCAGATTTCTACCCTCATAACCACATTCTGGTCCTGGTCATCACGGAGAACTACTTCCATGGAGAAATCTCAATCTTCAGTTTCCCACTCTGACCACAAGTTAGATCTTCCTACTTTTTCACTGAACTTCTTCTACTATATGTATTCACCCACTTCATTAAAGCTTCCAGTTATTTGCCACTGCTACGTACTTCCTATATATCTTTCCATTTCTCTCTGTATCTTCTTCCGTCCATCTTGGACCTCGTGACTCTCATCTCAACCTCTTCCTTTTTCCTCTGGGTATCAATCACGTTTTTCAGACAGAATCCCAACCGTCAATCTCTCTAACTATTCACATTATTTTGCTTCTACTCACAAAGATTGTTTTGTCCTGCTACCAAAATACAAAACATTTTTGGGGAAAATAATCACCAAATGAAGTGCACTGGTGCCAATGTGCAGTTCTGATTTTAGCCTCAACTGGATCTTGCACATAGCATGTCCCTAGTCAGTATATCCCTCATTCACTCCACATCCATCCCCAGCCTTCATCCTTCTCTACAAGGTCCTGCACTGAATCCACTCCTTCTTTTCTCAGGGATGACCATGTCTACTTCACCAGCACACTAGAGAACATATGGGGCTTATGTGCTCAGTTTCCTGTTCCTCCCACCAAGACATTTATCTGCATTCACCCCATTACTTACCTCGCCTCGTCTCATTTCAATGTAGGAAGTACACCTCCTTTCAACCAACTTCCTATTTGCTTCCCAAGATTCCATCTATTTGTCCTATTTTTTAGGAGCCTTGCTCTATATCTCTTATCTCTCCAGATTTTTTAAAGGTAATATTGATTGACTACTTCCATATTCTATACCAGACACGCAGCTAAAAACTTTGAATACTTTAGTTCATACAAATTCTATAACAAACTTGTAACATAGGCACTACTTCCCTGGATTCATTCTCTGTCTTCTCTCAGCCACGTAAACACTGCTCAGCTCCTAACAAAACTTCTCCTTGATCTGGTCTTCTCTTCTAGCTTCAGCCCTACTCTCCTGCTTCCCTTTACTACCCAGCTTTTTGAAAGAGTAACCACCACCTTCTCTATCCTATGCCTCACCTCCTACTCGTTCCTCAAGCCTTTTCTACCAAGACTGCACTTACTGATTGTGAAATGAGAACCTCCTGGTTGTGAAATCCAATGGATACTTTCCAGTCTTTATCTCACTTGATATCAGCCACCTATTACAAGTGTTCAAGCCCTTCTGCTTTAAGCATTCTTTTCCACCAACTTCCATAACAACGCATTTCCCTGATATTCTTATCACTTGGAAAACTTCTCAGCCTGTCCTTGAGTGACTGTTCCTGAGTGCACCCCTTAAATGAAGGTATTCCTCAGGGCTCTGTCCTCATTCTCTTCTCTGATTGATCTCATTCATTCCCACACTTCCAACTATCACATACAAATCAACCATGTCTAGATTTATGTCTCAGCCTGAATCTCTGCCCTGAGCTCCACACCCTTATCCAAGGGCCCCGCTGGATAGTAATACTTACAAATTCCCTAACTGAATTCATCCTTGTCAATCCCGAATCTCTTTCTCCTCTCAGATTCCCTACCATGGTGCATTCGATCTTCATATCACCTTGTAACTAAGACAAACCATGTAGCCATCCATCCTTGACTCCCCAAGTTTTCCACTTGGTTGCAGAGAATGACCGGTACAAATGTTTGCTTTCACCACTCCACCATTTGAGAGGTTGGATTTTACGTGATGTTTGGTCTTTAGATACTATACTTACAGCATTTAAGTTACAATCAACTCTTTAGTGGATACTTTTAATAAAGCATTTCAAAAATTCATTGTAGGAACTTATGACTTTGGCATGGTCAACCTGGGAAAGCAACAGCTTACTTCATTAGGGATAAAAAGAGAAAAACGTCTTTTGTTCTCTTATTGTCATGGCAGGGGTTGAATATTATCCGTGCTTCTTGTCAGCTGCCCATCTGCACTGAGCTTCTAAGGCTCTGCTAAGCTTTTGCCTACTTAGGATGACTCATTTTCTCCTTGAAATAATATAGAGAGATTTTCTCCCTGAAACAACATAGATATATTTTTCTCTGCAAGTCTCTGGTTCAGCCTACTTATTGTTTTTTGAATCTTTGCTAATACCTACCCAGAGGTGAAAATCAAAAAAGGCTGGTAAAAGGGAATGCTATGAGAGATTTCATCCTATTTACCTTTTAATTCTTTTATTGTCATTGGGCATGTCAATAGCCGGGTTGAATTGGTAGTGAAGGAGTTCGGTACCAAAGAGATCAAATTCCAAGTAACAGCCAAGTTGAGCAAACTCCAGTAGCTCCTTCTTATCAAGTATAGTCCTAGAGACAATCAGACAGACATATTGTTATTAGCAAAAGCATATTTTCCACATACACAGATTAAAAGTTTTAGGTACGCTAGTTACTCAAATATAGTTCAAGTCAAATAAAAGAACATTTCAGTTTGCTCTTACAGGGTGACTATAAAACAGTAAGTTCAATTTGTTACCAGAAATAAGAGAACTTACTCATCCAAAAAAGGAGTTCTCCCATCTAAAGTAGTTGGAGACCATAGACATTTTAATTACACTGCCATTATTCAACAACAATTTTGTAATTCTCCTTGAGAATTGTCTTCAGGATGTGTTCCATACTCTTTTGAAAATACTTAATGGAACTGCTGTGAACAATGGAAACTATCAAGGGAATTTGACATCAGGTCTGGTGAATTAGGTGAGTAATACTAATCTGGGTAAAGCATGAAGCGAAGAGGAGGTAATAGAGCGATTTTTTGGTGAAGATGGGAAAGTGGTTCTAAAATGAATGCCAAAGTGTATGTGACTATCATTGCAACCTTTTTAAAGGGGGCAACACTCCTACAGATATTTATGTTCTGTTGTGCTTATTTTTCAAATAGAACTTATTGTTTTATGATAACTTTTATGGATATATTCTCACCTCAATAGAGATCATAGTAAGAATATCACTATTTAGGATATAAGACTTTGTAAATGAATGGGAAAAGAGAGAAACGTGAGAGAATTACAGGCTACAGCCAGAGGAATAGAGTCCGGAGCAAGGGTAGATTACTACAAGAAATTTAGATTATAACAAGTGAAAAAGGACGCATTAGGTTAACCCTAAAAATACCATGGTAGAGATTCAAACACAGAAATAGGAAAGAAAGGAAAAAAACAATCCTACGGAAAACAATATGGAAAAAAGTGAGGGGAAAATACACCCCTTTAGACATTGTGTGAAGGGAAGTAAGGACCAAGAGAAAGGAAGTGATTGTTTGGGACCCCAAATTGGCCTGGAGAAGAGTTGGAATGTCAGACAATCATTATCTTATTAGGCTTTTAGCCACTCTGATATTCTATTACTTTGGCAACTCCAGGATGCAAAGATTAAAGCACTATTATACGTCTATAAATCTGCTTCTAAGAGGTCAGAAGCATTTTCAAAGCCATTCTTCCAAACCATAGGAGTACCAATTAAGCCTCTGTGTGTCACAAGTGCGAGAGGTTTCTGCTGTCCTGGGATGCTTCCTGGCAGTTGACTATTGATTTTCACTCAGAGCAATCATATGGTAGCTGGCTCCTTTTTATTTTATTCACTAATTTAGCATAACTTACAGTTCACAATGTTGTTTAGGCAAGGAGGCTAAAAAATCTTTCCTTTATATTATAAAATGTGCGTTAGTTCTGTGCTATCTTCTATTAATACCACTTCTTTTCCATCTTCTTACCATGGAGACCATCTTCTGCTTCCAAAATTACTAGGCTAAAAGAATATGTGTTTTTCTATAGTAAACATATTCTGTTTTCCCCTAAAGAACCATGCTTAAAAACAAAATATACACAATTAAAATAACATAAGGGGGAAGAGGTAAGTTTAGCATTTTTTCTTTTGAGTCACTTCATTCAGTTTGTTAATTACCAAAATGGGCAAGGCACCGGGAGGAGCAGGGGGCAGTCAAAACAGGAAAGGGAGGCGCCAATAACAAGTTGGATCAGACTCATTTCTGCTCCTAATGTCTTCTTCTTTGGGCCTACTGCCTTGAGACTCAGTTTTCTAAATTTTCAGTGATATATCAAGGAATATGTTCAATGAAAAGTCCATAGTAAATGGAAAGCCACAAGAAAATCTTCAGTCTTAGATCCAACTGAAAACAAAAAGTAAAGTTGCTTATCATTGTCATCATCATCATAGCTGAAAATTACAAGAACTTACTGTGTGTCTGGCATTGTGCTAAGTTCTTTATATTTATTGTCCCATTTAATATTCTCCATAATCCCATCAGGAAACTGGGATGAGGAAACTGGTTCTTGAGAGATTAGATACTCTCTCAAGGTGATATGCTGGAATATAAATTCAGTCCAAGGCTAGAGTCTACGCTCTTAACTATCAAATTAGCTCCTATCATGTCATATTCAGCTCCTATTGCTACATATTTTATACTCAAAGGACATTTTCCAGAATTACATTGACTATGTGTGCACATGGTGTTTTTTAACTTTTATTTTGAAATTTAATTCCCTTCCCACAGTACCCTCAAATGGCACTTGCAAAATTGGGAATTTACCATCAAAGGGTAGCATGGGGTCCAGGGGGTGATAAACCCAAAAAGTAAGAAAGGATTGCTTTGTGGAGGTCTTTCATTGCTAGCTCAGAGGATAACTACATCTGATAGACAGGAATTGATCATTACAGTTATTTTGGACAATTTGAATGACATGGTCAAGGAGGAGAAGGAACTGTATTAATCATGAGCATTGCTTACTTTCTTACTAGGAGCCTGACATTGCTCTAAACGTCTTACAAATATTAAGGGGCACATCTTAAGGGTCTTCTACCATTAGATCAGTCCTCTCTCCTGCAGTCCAGACTTGCATGTCTAATTGCCTGCTTGCCATCTCCGCTTGGATGTCTAAGAGACAGCTCAAGTTTAACATGTCTCAAACTAAATCCCTCATGTCCCACCCTAAACCAGCTGCTCCAACATCCTTCCCTATCTCAGTTGATGTCATCTCCATCCATCCAGTTGTTCAAGCCAAAAACTTTGTAATCATCCTTGACTGCTTTCTTCTTCTCATACTGTACATCTAGCCCATCAGGATAAACTTCTGGCTCAACTTTCAAAATATGACCAGAATCCAGTCCACCTCCCTTGCTACCCTCCTGGTCCAAATCACCATCATCTCTTACAGGATCCCTGCAATAGATTCCCAACTGCTCTTCTTGCTTCTACCTTTGTTTTACTATAGTCTATTCAAATACAGCAACCAAAGCCTATCTTCACACCTAAGTCAGATCAAGTCCCTCCTCTGCTCAAAACCCACCAGCGGCTTCCCATTTCCCTCCAAGAAAAAGCCAAAGCCTGATAGTGGCTCATGAGACCCTACATGATTTCTTTGGATGTGGTCTTACCAAAGCTGCATCTTAGGGAGGAAGGGGGAATGTAGGGATCCAATTCTTCAGATGTCAATTACATATAAATGCTACCTATATTATAAATATTATCTGAAGAATATCACCATAGGTAGAGATCTCTTTCTGGAGGAAGACTACATGTTCAATGAGATTCATCTATACATGTAACTTTCAAAAGTAACCCCTGGGAATTCTTATCCTGTAGAACAGCACATAGAAAGGAGTGTGACTTTGAAGGAAATGGTCCCTATGTAAAACATTCTTAAAAATTTTACAGTCACATGTAAGGAAGGAGAAGATTTCTTCAGAAGAGAAGCAATTAAGCCGGTATTTTGGACATTAGGAAAATGTAGTTAAAAAAGAAGGTAGACAAATTTGCTGTCATTAAAAAGCCAGGAGATAGATAGATAGATAAATTATTATTTTTACTGACATTTAGTGATATGACACTCTCTGGATAACTGAACATTAGTGTGAAGGAATGAAGAAATGAATTCACTTAAATGCTCCTTACTAAAGTGCAAAATCCATGGAGAAAAAGTAGTGTCAATAATCACGCATATTTTTCAAAGGGAAGTCCTGAAAAAAATAGAATTTGGTATTAGATGTTAAAAAGGTGTAGGATGGGAGAATTAGGTGAAGCAAGAAAATAAACACTTAATAATTACCAAGTATTTAAAACAGCCCTATCTCATTTAATCCTTACAAAAACTATATGACAAAGGTATGATCATCCCCATTTTATAGATGAGGAAATTAAGTCTCAGAGAAGTTGGGTAACTCAACTTTCAAAATGAGGAGTTGTGAACAAACCCAGATTGGATTTGTCTTCAGACGCCATGTCCTTTGGCTATACTGCCCCTTCTGTGGTGAGAGCACCCACCCACCACAGCAGCTCCACTCCTTCTCACCAACACTTACCCATGGAGAAATACGCCCCATCACAGAGACATCTCTGGGCACCCTGCACCATGAATGTCTAACAAGGTGACTTAACTATATTAAACTGACATTCAGTTGGATGACTTCCAGAGACTTGCAAGGTGCTACTGTTGTGGCATTTATGCAAGTGACTTTTTTTCCCTTGGAGAAAGGATTGACCCCAAATGTCAGAATGGTACCATGGGAAAATGTACTCTGCTTGACGTCTCTCAGATGAGGATTAAACAGAGGTCCTGCCCCTCCCAGTCATCAATGATCTCATAGCACTTCTCATAAGAGTGGAGGTGTCAACCTCAGCCAGTTCTGGTCATTCCATATTCTATATCCATGAATAATTATATTCTTTCTTATTCCAATCTTCCCCAGCATTTAAGGTAAGTATTTTTCACCTCTTGCCCGAAACAGTCACTGAGGTGGTTGTCAGACGTAGAAGAGCTACTGCATTTCACCTTCTTCAAGGTGGATGAAGTGATTGCTGTGTCATTTGTAAAAATATCTTGGGATTTCCCAGGAGGAAGATGAGATCTTTATATCAAGTATTTGTTCTTGTCATTCATATCAATTCATTTCTTCTGTTGCATGTTTTACACTTTTGCTCTTCAACTGATAAACAAATTCTCTCTATATAAGGAAGAGGCATAAATTTTTGGCAAACATATTGCCATCAGCTAAGAAAATGGTATCTCAAGCGATTTGGCTCTCTTCATTTTCAGAATACAGTTATCACTTACTAGTGTTTTAAGACTGGTGCTAAAATGCAAGATAGTTGATTCTGTTTTTCAAACCTCTTTATATTCTAGATCCTATCTAGGTGCTGAGGGGTTTAGTTTAATGTCAAAATGCACTCTGACTGGGAGCAGAGAAGCCTGTGTGAAGTGATAATTTAGACAAGGGTCTATTTAGGTAGAAAGAACAAAGGAGCAGAGGAAAGGATATGATTCGCGGGGGTGATCAAGATGATAACAATACCTAAATTTGTCTTGGGCTTTACAGTTGCAAAGAACTATCAAATACATTATTTCATTTCATTCATTCAAGCACACCTTCATGAATTACTTCAGGAAACGTCTACTGTCTTGTACTATCACCTACCTCGTGCTAGCCTCTGTGCTGGGGATACAGATAAGAATATGAAATTTAAGGGGGCTGGCCCCGTGGCCGAGTGGTTAAGTTCGCGCGCTCCGCTGCAGGCGGCCCAGTGTTTCATTAGTTCGAATCCTGGGCGCGGACATGGCACTGCTCATCAGACCACGCTGAGGCAGCGTCCCACATGCCACAACTAGAAGAACCCACAACGAAGAATACACAACTATGTACCGGGGGGCTTTGGGGAGAAAAAGGAAAAAATAAAATCTTTAAAAAAAAAAAAAAAAGAATATGAAATTTAAGCTGTTGTCTCAAGGAACTTAAAGTGTAGGGAAGGAATAGATATTTAAACTAATAATTACAATTACATGTGTTGAGAACTTGTTATAGTACAAACAAATACAAAGCATTATGAAAGAAGCGACTCCTTTGAGTTGAGTCTTGAAGAATACTGTTGAGATAAAGGTTGGTGGGGTTCAGGTGTTGGGTGAGGGATGGATGATCCAGAAGAATACCTGTTGAGAGGCAAAAAAAAAAGAGCTGTTGTTCTGGAAGATAAGCCTGTAATTTATCAGAGTATGATAAAGTGCATGAGAGGAGAGGCATCCATCCATCCATCCAATAAGAAATTGTTGCTCATCTACTTACTATGAGGTATGAACTGGGAAAATAACAACAAATAACACAGAGTCCCATCCTTCAAGAAGTTCAGTGTCTATGGAAAAGAGACATGGAAACAAATAATTGCTTTACAGACCTTACTAGGTGTAATACGAAAAGTACTACTAGGAACTGCATTGGCACAAAGGAGATATCAGTACTGCTTGGCTCGTTCAGGAAAAGCTCCATAAAGAGGAAAACCTTTGATGAGCTGCATGTTGCAGAAAGACTGCCAAGTAGATAAGGGGGAATAGGGTATTTGCAGCAGAGGGACTAGCCTGTGTGAGCAGCATGTAAGAACAGTCAGCACAGGGCACTCAAGGTCACGGTCAGTGTGGCTTTGGCCCAGATTCTGTGTGTGCACTAGAGGCTGAGGGGAGATGAATTGGAGGGCTGGGTGGGGACCAGATGACCAAGATGTCTGGATCTTGTGCCAAAGGTGAAGGAGAGCCATTGAAGCATTGTAAATAGCGTAGAGGAATGTAATCAGATTTGCATTTAGAAAGATCAAAACCGTAGCAATGTGGAGGCTAGATTAGGGAGCAAGGCTAAGGGAGTGACTCCTGTTTGGAGACTATTACAATAGTTCAGGTGACAAATGAGGGCCTGAATTAAGTTAACAGCAGAGGAACGGAGAGGAGTGGCTGTATTCAGAAACCTTAGTGAGGTGGACACGTCTTATCACGTGGGGGTGCAGCGGGAGGGAGGAATTTAGGCTAGCATCTGCGTGAATAATGCTGTTGCTGACCAAACTAGGATGAGCAGCAGGAAGAGTAAGCGATGGGACTCTGTCCCCACAGTGACAGCAATGGAGGAGAATCAGGGCCTGGCTTAGGCAATCGATTAGATGTTGATGTCATTAAATGATACCCAGAACATGGGAGGAGCAGGTTCTGAAACTCACAATCAACTGGTGAAATAATTATGCCACATATTGACGTTACTGCATAAATGAAGAATCTAAAGCTTGGGTCTTATAAGTGATCAAGAACCCAGGTATTCTACTCCTAGGCTAGCGCACTTTTCATAATACCGTGCTGTGACTTTGTTGTGATTCATCAGCTGTTCCAATCTATGAATTCCTGGGCCTAGAGGGTAAGCACCATGCAGGCAGCTCTATTATGAGACCAGACTAGCTCAGGGCCTGAGATGTATAGAAACACAGAATACATCCAATGCTAAAACTTAGGAACTTGACCAAGTAATTTTTATAAATTGGAGTACAAATACAATAATAAGGAAATGCTTATATACAACTGATTTATTAAAAACAATGGTGAATTTCAATGGCTGATTATTATAAAAAGTGTTTACCACAAAAGTAATTCCAAAAAAACTCTTTGTCTCCCTCCCCAGGGAATTCCTCAATTTAAAATGAATGGATATTCGTACAGCTAGTGTCTTGTGGGGTTCTTTATTACTTTATGAGAGATTTTCAAGAATATTATAACAGAATTACTAAACTCAGCTAGAACTATTCATATGATAACCTAAAATAAATCTTTAAATATTTATAATACAATGTTTAAAAGAAATTAATATATAAATTACTATAATCTGATAAATTTAATGTTAATATAATTTGAAAACACTATTCATGTATAGGAATCTATACTGCTAATGTCAGTTCCACCTTAACTATAAAATCTGAAAAATTCCTAATTGATGAATTTCAGTTAATTCATTTTTTAATGTTGAAAATAGAAACTGAATAGAATGATGGAAGTTTCTAATGTATGGCCTACCCATTGTCTATGATTAGAAAGTATAATTTATTACTTGAATTAAATATTTACCAAGAACTTTGGTTTCACACAAACGCAAAACCATCAATAAGAATGGTGCATTCACGTTAATATACTAGTTTATTCCCATATATGTAGATATTTTACAGGTTCATTTATCTTTTTTTATAGGATTCTTTTTGCGTCAAGGCATTACTTTTATGGAAGTCTTTTGAATATTAGAAAATAACTAGGAATGAAAAAAATAGAAAAATAATTCAGATTGCCATATATTTATTTTATTCTCCATATCTATATTTGAACAGCATCTTCCTCTCACATTATTCAGGTCTCTGAGTGCTTGGGTCCATACCAGATGTTTAATGACATCATAGGAAGGAATGATGTCACACTTTCAATATTATGACTTAAGTGCGGGCTTAAGCAAAAGGACCAGATGGCTGCAAGAGAGAAAAACCCTTGTTTAAATTAGACTTAAACCAGAAGTTGGCTCCCAATTGCGAAATGTAATTAAAACTTGATTTTTAAATACATTTCACAGTTTATACACCCTAGGAAGAGCTTTTTACCATATGAACTTTCCAGCTGCCACACAGCACAAAAGAGGGTGCGTTTTTCATGTAAGGCGACACACAGTTCAAGGAATGATGGTATTGAAGAGAGTGAAGATAAATCTCATAGACATGGCAATCCTATTTGTTAAAATGTCACATTTCATGGGAATGGTGTCAGAGTCATAAAAAATTGCTTTAGAAGAAAAAAATGCCTTGTGGAAGGTTTTGGTGGATATAATGTACTGGAAAGACTACGTGGCCAGTGCCCTCCTTTGCCCCGACATTGAGCTGGTCTGACCAAATGTCTCATTAAAGAGTGCAATTTGGGATACTCAACAAATATCAATTACCAGCATAACTTAATTGCATTTTATTCAGCACTATTTATGTATATTGAGAAGGTTTGCTACATTTCAGTTTGTCAAATGTTTGTCTAGACTTTCTATATCTTTTAAAACAGGTCCTGCAATGAAAGGAAATTCATGATAAACAATAATAGGGGGGATATTTGCATAATACTTTAAAGGTTAAAAATAATTTTTCTTAACCCCTTTTGACAGATAAGCAAAAGACTTGGAGTCTTAAGTGACTTGCTCAAGGTCATGCAACAAGGTCACACAGAACACAAATTAAGCAATGTGACCCCAGCACCACCTATTTCTCCATTGTCCCATGCAGACATAGGATATACATTGCCTGAATAAAAGAATAGTTGCCACCAACGTCATCACACAATTTCAATCTGAAATGTATTCAAGGTTTGTGTTTCTATGTCAGGGAGTACTCACTACAATCCAGTGTAGATTTTTCTGTAAAATTGAGCCACAGTCATACCCAAGTATATACAAATGTCCATGATAACTTGTTTAGAAGCATCTAATTTTTCTTATATTTTCCCATCGTCTGCCATAGTAATAATAGAAGAAATGTCATTGGACATTAGAAAATGGAAAAAGGGAAGTGTTATTAGTAAATATATATTTTTAAAAGTTTCCACTTGCTCATCAGGCCCCTACTTTGTTGCCTGAACTAATTTCTTTAGTTCTGAGCCAATATAACTAAACAAGTTGTCTTTGTTATTCATAATATGCACAATGTATATACTATACAATGCACACTCATTCTTCTCAGTGCATACTGTACATTATGCTCATAATGCATGCATATACATACTCCTAATAATAAAGTGTTAAGAAATACAGCATCGTACGCACAGGATTCTAAATGTTATAAACCGTTTCATGTGCATAGCATTCCAATCGTTCTTTTTAAAAACTGCTACCATACTACTATTTAAATATATAAGGATGTTTTGCTAAATTTCAGTTTGCCAAACATTTCCCTGAAATTGTTTTTGAATGCTTTCACATTAATTCACTAGTATTCATAGGAATTAAAAGTGTACTATTCCAAGCATACCAGATAATTATTTTGTGTGGCTTTACAAAGACAACCTTAAGGTTAAAAGTCACCATGATAATAATTAAGTAATCGTTTTGAAGTGATTTAGACAATGGGTCTTGCTCCCTACTACATCCTAGTGTCTGGTATATGGTAATTAGGCACTCAATAAATATTTGTCGAATGAATAAATGAATGAATGAAGTGATATTCCACTCACTCACTTCATCTAATTAAGAGCATGAAAAAATGTATCAAATTTGTGTCCTTTAGAGAGTTTGGTGAGTTTTGGCAGGCATAATCAGGGGTAAAAAGTATAAAATGTGTTGTTAGCCCACCCCCTGTGCTCTCTCTTTTCTTCTTGTAGAAATGCTTGGGTCAAATTCCTCTAACTTCCCCAGGGAGCAATTTTCAAAGAGAGAGATGTGCCATTTTCCTGCACTTAATTATCATTGTTCCCCAATCAAACTCTAGGCTCTGGATTTCCATCAAAGCCCTTTGGTTTGTTAAATAGATAGCCAAGCAGAAGGGAGATTGAGGCATAGCACCTGTCTATTGCTTTCCCAGGGACTCAAAGTTTAATCCATAAAGAGTTAGTACCCAAATACCTTCCAGCCATATTATTCTACCCAACTTTCCGTGGTAATGAAATAATTGCGCTGTCATAAAAATACCTACAGCTACCCTATAGTACATTCCAGATACGACTTCCTTGGAGATGAATGGCAAAAAGACTATGCCTGGGGTGTCTTCAATCACATATACCCTGTATTCGACTAGGGGCAGAGGCGGTGCTGTGATTATATGCCACTTGGAAATGCGGATGGAATTATAATAGGTAGCAAAATTATAATAAATGATTAAAAGGCATAAAGCCTTTGTGGATTCAAAGCCCAAACAGGAATACTTAAGTGCTGATGTGATTTTCCAATAAATGTTGACTTTGGGTGGCTGTAACTGTCAAGGGCAGCCCCCTACGATGTTCCCTAGAGCTAAATTCACAACAGTCAACGGGCACTTCCACAGGCCTGTATTTCTTAAGGAGAACAGATGGTTAGGGGAGGGCCGAGACACAGAAGCAGATTTATCTTGTCAGGCTGTTATCTCCAGGTAAATGACCTTAAGCAGGTCACAAACGGTCACATGACAACCATGTGGTTCAGAGGTGTCCTAAGGTGATGGCCATTCATTAACTCTTCCCTCTCTCAAGGTCCCAACTGCTTCTTTTGGATAGACATATGGCAGTTTTGTTGTTTTTGTTGTTGTTTGTGTGTGCGTGTACGTATTTTAAAATAAAATGCCTTATGCATGAATGCTGGTGATGATTTCTATACCTTCAAGAATACTTACTTGCTTCAGTGTGATTGTGGACATCCCGGAATATTTTATTTTGTATTCTCAAATGCTAGAAATCCTGCCTTTAAGAGGATAAATGAACAATTTTACAGATAGTCGGGGCTGAGCGTCGGTCCTGCTGGAGAGCCCAGTGTTCTAAAAGGGACCACAGGGCAGAGCCAGCACCTCGAATTGCTACCTCACCATCCCAACCGCCTGTGGGTTCAGAACCTTCCTTCTCCTTCCCACCCACCGAGGCACAGTGGGAGAACGAAAATGATTTCTCTGGGGTTTTTTTTTTTTTTTGGAGGCCTTGTTTTCAGGATGCTCTTCTTTTTCTGTGTGTCATCTGCGCATTTTGTTGCATGAAATACGTGCCCTTTTGTGATTTGTCCCCATTAGAAAAGCTGAAGTCCTTGCCCTTTCAGTACAGATCAGATTGTGTGTGCAACCCAGCAGCCCTCAGAGGGCCTGTAAAAGGCTGACCTCATCAAACGTCAGCCTGGCAACTCTCTTGCTGTGAACAGTCAGATCAAAAAGCTAAAGTTGCCCGTATCTGCCTCCCTGATTATTTTTTTTCTTGTTACTTTATTTGGTTTGTTTTTCCAAATGCACTACTTTTTCTAAAGCCATTTTTTCCCAGTTGCCTCTCCACTGAAATGTTCAGACTTCTATGTATTTCTTTTTCAGGCACTGGAACCCTGAATCATCCCTAAAATAGGGACAGAATGGGTGGCTGCTCTAGAAATGGTCGCAGGATTTTCTAGGATGCTCTGAGTTTGTCTGATGCCAGGTCAACCTCTCCATTCCATTCTAGAGGGAGGCACTGAAATGGCAGCCAATGAAAATCAGGTAATGCAGCTTTATTGTTTAAAAGAAAATACATATACATATGTGTGTGCATAGATATGTGTGTATATATATGTTGATTTTAGGAGCAAGGAATATACATATGTGTGTGTGTGTATATATATAGTTTGATTTTATGAGAAAGGATGTCCTACTGGGCTAGGAGTTAAAATTTATTTCACAATTTCCAACAAAAGCTTATTTTCTTTTCATGCCAAGCATAATTTTCTAATTTACCTACATGTCTAACTATAAACGATAGAGTTAGAAAGATTCTTCTCTAAGAATCATCGTGAGCCAGTTCAAGCAGTATGGCAGACGAAACATTCACAGAAAACCTTTCCAGCATAGTACATGTAAAATATTGAATAAAATGAAGGGGAAAAAAAATCATATTTTTAAATGCTTGGTAAAGCTGCTGGGAAAGGAAAGGACTTACTCACGGGGGCAGAAACAATACGAGCGCAGAGAAAATGAGGAGTAGAAGGGGACCTAGAGACAGCATTTGCCTGGGGGCAGGGGCAGGAGGTTAATGTGCCGAGAGAGAGAGCTGGGGCCTGAATAGGGCAGAAGACAAAATGGAGACACAGCCTCCACAGCACGTAAAGGGAGTACCCCTCCCACCCAAAGAGAACACTCAGTTGGATGGACTAGGTAAAAAGTTGGCCTGCAGAGGGAGTCTTTGCAGATTACATGTCTTTCTCAGCCTTGTCTTCTGGTGAAAGGGAGGCAGGTTGAGAAAAAAGTCTCCCCTGAGAATCCATAACCACAAGCCTACACTCACTGAGTTCAGGGGCCAGAATTCACAGCACCTGTGTGGTTCGAACCCCTCAAGTGAAAAGTTTAGTTTAAAAAACCACAAAAAGGGGGCTGGCCCCGTGGCCGAGTGGTTAAGTTTGCGCACTCCACTGCAGGCGGCCCAGTGTTTCACTGGTTCGAGTCCTGGGCACGGACATGGCACTGCTCATCAAACCACGCTGAGGCAGCATCCCACATGCCACAACTAGAAGGACCCACAACGAAGAATATACAACTATGTACCGGGGGGCTTTGGGGAGAAAAAGGAAAAAAATAAAATCTTTAAAAAGTCACAAAAAGACAAATACTGTATCAGTCCACTTGTATGAGGTACCTAGAGTAGTCGAATTCATAGAGAGAGATGGTAGGATGGTGGTTGCCATGGGCTAAGGAGACGGAGAAGAAAGAGCTGTTGTTTAATGGGTACACAGCTTCAATTTTGCAAGATGAAAAGAGTTCTGGAGATTGGTTTCACCACAATGTGAATGTACTTACTACTGAATTGTATGCTTAAAAATAGGAAGATGGGTAAATTTTATGTTGTGTGTATTTTACCATGATTAATTTTTTTTTAATTTGTAAAAATTTAATTTAAAGTAGCCCCAATTTCATAGTGCCCCCTAACTGCCCACAAGAAACAAACAAAACAAACAAACAAAAATCCAAGAATAAAACCCTCCAACCTATGACTCATAATCACTTCCAGGGAATCTAAGATCACAATAAATTTATTGTAATACAAGGATATAACCTCACATGAACGAGAGCCAGAAGAACTGACAAAATAAATTAATCAGAGAAAAAAGACAGAAGAAATTACATTTACTAGTTACAAGGTAAACATTGCATGTTTAATATTTTTTAAAGATTGAATTGAAAACATGTTGAAGGGAAAAGAAATTATCAAAATTAACCAAGCAGATTTGAAAAGTAACCAAGTAGAACTTCTAGAAAGAAATAAAACTATGGTTCTTAATATTATAAACCAAATTGATAGGCTAGGCAACAGATTGATTCTGCTGGAGAGAGAAGAAGTAAACAAGAAGATAGAATTGAAGAAATTATAGCTCCAAGATGCAAATGGATGGAAATATGAAGGAGATGTGAAGAGACATGGAGGACAGGTAATAAGATCCTCCGTATATTAAATTGGAGCTTATGATGCAAATAATAAAGAAAATGTGGATGGAACAATATTTGAAGAGACAATGGCCAAAGTTTTCCAGAACCAATGAAAGATACAGCCTCATAACCAGGAATCCCAAGCATGCACAATAAGAAGAAATTCACGCTGAGATAGACCACAGTGAAAATACAGAATAGCAGAGACAAACATGTTAAAAGTAGTCATAAAAAAAGGCATATCATGGCAAAGGAAGTAGAATTAGTTTCAGCTGGCTTATCAACAGCAACAATGTATGTCAGTTGAAAAGAATATCTTTAAAGGGCTTAGAAAAAACACCTTTTAAATAGAACTACCTATTCTCATTAATTACTATAAATTATCTATTCTATTAAATTATGTCTTATGAATGAAGGAATAAAGGCATTTTCAGAGATGTAAAATCTAAGCACTTATTACCAAAACAGACCTGTACTACAGGAACTTCAAATGATGTACTTAGAGAAATTCAGGGATAAAGATCTAAGATGCAATGGTGAGCAAAGAAAATAGCAAACAGAAACACTGACCATTTATATGTTTTATAATAATAAAATAATATCTAATCACTTGGATTTAAAAAAATCAAGTGGACACAACATCCTGGACAAAACAGCATATAACGTAGATGTTGAGTAACTGAAGTTGATGAGTCCTAAGGTTCTTGTATTACTAGGAAGGATGGTAAAAATATTTATTATATGTAAAATTTGATATCATAAATGTACATGTTAAATTTTCTATTACAACCATTAATAGGATAGAAATAGTGTACATACCTTCCAAAGGAATAAAGGGGAAAAATAGAATATGGAGGTGAAAAAAAAATCAATAAAAGAAATCAAGATAGGATAACAAAAACTAAGACAAAAAGAAAAAGTGGAACAAACATATCAGTAAACATAGTCAATGTAAATAAACTGAACTTTTCATATAAAAGAAGAGACTGTCTGATTGGGTAAAACCCAAAACCTGGTCACATCCTCCTTATATAAGACACATCTAAATTATAAAGACTAACACAAAAAGATTGGTATAGTTACATTAATATCAGTTAAAACATCCTTTAAAACAAAAAGCACTACATGAATTACTAGAGATAAAGCAGTTCAGTATATGCTGATGTAAATCTCAATTCACCAGGAAGATATAATAACTTGTGTGCATGTGATAATATAGCTTCAAGATATATAAAGAAAAAAATTGAAGTATGTACAACAGAAACTAAAAATCTACCATGATAGATTTTAACATATTCTCTTAGTAACCAATAGATCGAGCAGTCAAAAAATCAGTAGGAATGGGGTGGGCCCGGTGGCATAGTGGTTAAGTTCATGCTGTCTGCTTCAGGGGACTGGGGTTCACGGGTTCAGATCCCGGGCGCAGACCTGGCACCTCTCATCAAGCCATGCTGTGGCAGCATCCCACATAAAACAGAGGAAGATTGGCACAGATGTTAGCTCAGTGACAATCTTCCTCAAGCAAAAAGAGGAAGATTGGCAACAGATGTTAGCTCAGGGCCAATCTTCCTCACAAACAGACACAAAAAAATCAGTAGGAATATAGAATACCTGAACAACATGATTAATAACTGTAGTTTAATGGACGTATATAGAGCATTTATATAATAACAGCTGAATACAGTGTTTTTAAGAACCTAAGAAATATTTATAAAATTTAAAAATATGTATTATCTATACTCGTTTGTATGTATGACATACTTCACACTGTTTAAAAAGTATTTAAAAATCATCCTTCTTGATTAAGGTGTTATATGTATTCTCTATCCTACAAAGTAATATTATTAAATACATTATTTTAAATTCAAATGAAAATATCCAAGATCTCATGGCAAATGGTAGAGGCAAGATTTACAAGCAGGTGTTTCTGGGTCCAAAGATTCTATTCTTCATGCTATTATGCACCACCTCTATGAGCAGTATCTAGGGGCCCCCCTCTATTTTATCAGTACAACCAGAAGATTCTGTAAGACAGCCAAGTATTGATCTTGATACCCACCCAGTTGCCAGGAGAATTGCCTTTACTCTGATATTACTCAGTTTCTCCATTAATACTGGCTTGTCAATTCTGCCACAATTATAACTTGTTTAATTGTTTTTGCATAGGATTTTACAATATTTTTATTAAGTAGAAGCACTTTATCAATACCTTCTGTGGGATCATTAGTTTATTAAATAATAGATTGTCAGGTGTGATGATGAGGATTTATCAGTCTGTTAAGATGGCTTTATTCCAATATGCAAGATAGAAATAATTGTAAGGTATTATTAGATTCATTTGTACTGTGTTAATTCCTTGATCAATTCAATCAAAAGGCTAATGTCTAGCCTTTGCAACACTTAGGCTTCTTCATAAAATGACCTGCAGTCAACATCTGTATATTTAGTCAATTATTGTGCTGACTCCTCCCCATCTAATATAATGCGTAGGGGGTTGAGTGGTGGACCCCAAAAAGATATGTCCACGTTCTATCCCCCTGAACCTCTGGAAGTGACCCTATTTGGGAGAAGGGCCTTATAGATGTAATTAAGATCTTAAGATGAGATCATTCTGGATTATCTGAGTGGGGGTTAAATCTAATGATAAGTGTCCTTATAAGAAACAAAAGAGGAGAAGACAAAGACAGACAGGAGGCCATGTGAAGACAGTGGCAGAAACTGAAGTTATGCATCCACAAGCCAAGGAATGCCCAGAACAATGAGACAATGGAAGCAGCAAGGAAGAATTCTCCTCAAGAGTCTTTGGAGGAAAGGCACCTTGCCAACACCTTGATTTCAGACTTCTGGCCTCCAGAACTATGAGAAAATAAATTGTTATTGTTTTAAGGCTCCCAGTTTCTTTTCTTCTCTTTTCTTTTTGCTGAGGAAGATTAGCCCAGAGCTAGCATCCGTTGCCAATCCTCCTCATTTTTTGCTTGAGGAACATTAGCACTGACCTAACATCTGTGCCAATCTTCTGCCACTTATATGTGGGTCACTGCCACAGCATGGCTGATGAGTGGTGTAGGTCCATGCCTGGGATCTGAATCAGCGAATCCAGACCACCGAAGCGGAGCGCGCCGAACTTAACTGCTATGCCACAGGGCGGGCCCCTTTCGGGTTTCTTATAATTTGTTACAGTACTCATAGGAAACTAAGACATAATACCACCAAATAATATACCTATTACTATTATTTTTTATAACTGCATTTTCCAAAATTCAGATGACTCAAACCACCAGTCACAACAGCAAACCTGAACATTTATATTTGTGGTTTCCCCTTCCCTTTATATTTGCAGATAAATTTATTGCTCTAACTACTGGCAAATACTGAGCATGTGGAATTGGCAGCTACTGTGATGTCAGACCCTGAGACAAAGAAGTGAAGTAGACAGTGACACCTACTCTGAAGGGTTATGAAGGATTAAGTAAATTAAGAGAAATGACTCATACAAAACACCTGAGATACTATCTGACACAGAATAGAGACACAAAAATGGCAGCACTGACTTTTATTAATGTCTAATGTAAAACTTTATAAATACTACCTTCCAGGTAGTGAGTGGTTTTCTCCAGTTGACTGGTATGTCATTGACCTGGTGACTTTATTTATTTGATCATCCATAACCATTTGGTGGTTTGCACTGATTTGTAGTTAGTCTACTTACCTATCAAGGTGGGACATAACTGTCCTGGAGATGTCTGCACCTGCTTCTTGCAACACCTGGATAATCTGAAATGGTGCACTTGGATTCCTTCCAGGGTGAATGATAACAGGACAGCCAAGCTGAGCCTGAGCATGAGCTGTCGCCTGAAGAACCTTTCTTTCACTCTCGGTCAGAGGCCAGGAGCAACCAATTTCTCCGATAACGCCACACTTGATACTGGTTCCATCGGCCCCATGGAGAATTTCATTAATGAGGACACCAGTAAGCTAAGGAAGGGTGAGAATGAAAATATTTTATAGGGCCAGCCCCATGGCCGAGTGGTTAAGTTTGTGCGCTTTGCTTCTGCGGCCTGGGGTTCGCCAGTTCTGATCTTGGGTGTGGACCTACACACTGCTCATCAAGCCATGCTGTGGCGGCATCCCACATAGAAGAACTAGAATGTCCTACAGCTAGGGTTTACAACTATATACTGGGGCTTTGGGGAGAAAAAACCCAAACAAACAGAAAAGAGGGAGGTTGGCAACAGATGTTAGCTCAGAGCCAATCTTCCTCAAAAAAAAGCCTTAAAAAAAAGAAAATATTTTATAGACTGTGGAATTTATCAACCTAGAGTCACCACAGTGTGTGAATGAATTTATTCATTTAGTCATTCATTCTTTTAAAAATGTATTCATCATTCATTCAATTAATATTGGCCAAGGAGAAAGGCATTTTGCTGGCCAAATCTCAAATCCAACAAGTTATTCTAAATGAGAGATTTCATAATATCTTACTGTGATTATTTAAAAAGAAATTCATGGAATTAGGAAAGTCACTGTAGGGGAAGAAAGTGACTTATTGAAAGTACGTTCAGATTGAGAAAAAAATCTATAATTTAACCTGAGGAGTATCTTGAACATAAAAAGTCTGCCCTCGAATCTACATCATCTGTAGCAAGCAATTCTCTAATTCTCCCTATTTATTCTGTCCTTTACCCTCTACAGCATAGCAAATTCACAGCACACAATACTAATATTATATTTTTGGGTTTGTATTTATATTTACTGCTATGAGCAGTTGGAAGAATATGTAATCCCTGACATCAGGACAGTCTACAAATAATAGAAACATATAAAAAGGGAATGGCCTAATTGGAAAATAACACAGATAAAACTTTGAAATACAAGTTTTTTAAAGATCAACTGATTCTTTGCAAAGATTGCAGCTGACATGCTATGCCTATCAAAGAGGCAATGGAAGATACATACAAATATATACATATGTGAATAAACATGTATAAACACATATATGTATGTATAGAAAGAGAGCACAAACACATGCAAAACAGCTTTACAGCTTATTCTTTCCTTTTGTCCCTGAAAGATTTACTTCCTCCTGCCCATTCTTGCTTAAGCTCGTATTATGACAAAAATGGGGAAGGGATTTTCTTCCACCCCTCCTGTTTTGTAAAAGGAGAAAGAAACATATTCGCCCATGTGCCAAGTCTCTGCCTGCCGAGATTCACCCTACAGTGAATTTTTATTGCTGGTGATTATAAAATCCAGAAAGAAAATTGAGGTTGCATAACTGAAGCTTATAATGGAAAACTGAGGTTTACAAACACACTGGGGCACCACTATTGAGCAAAGATATGATATATACAAATCTAAGTATTAACATGTTGGGTTTTTTTGGTGGCTGGGGCACTAAGATCTCCTTCCTCGACACTTTCTCTTTAGGAAATGAAAAGTTCCTAATTTGGGTCTCAAGTGCAGATGTCTTTGCTAGCTAGCAAATTTCTGTAGCATGCCCAGCTACCTCTGAGCCAATGACATTTCCAAATGTCGATGACACGTAGGGACAATTCCATGTCTGAAGTTCTGGCTATTCTGAAATTAGACACAAATATTGTCAAAGAACTTAGGGCTTTTTACCTGCTCCACTGACATGGCTCTGGTCTCTGAAGAGTGAGTTGCATCCACATAAAACCCAGCTCCGGAGATGATATGGACGCCAGTCTCTTCTGCAAACCACTTCAGAGTCTGCACATCTCGGCTAATCCCGGTGGTTGTGTTCTCCACCAAGGCTCCCCCACCTTTGGCTTTAAAACACAACAGTTCTTCCTTTATAGCTTCCGTCTCCTGATTCAACTGAAGATTCTCTTTATGGGAATAAGGATTTTTCTGAATCCAATATAAATTTTTCATCATAATAGGTTCCTTAGAGATAACTTCATGAGACGGAGGCGGCGGGTAGTAAGAGCAGTCAAAGGTCATTGTCAAATGCTCATGGGTCAGAGTGCGGCCCAGTTCGTTTGGCTCCACAAGGCCCAAAACGGTTTGGACTTTCCCACTTAAGGAAGACATTTCTGATGGCAGCAGGAGATGATCTAAAAAGAGTGCTTTTTGGAAAAAAGAAAACTATAATCAGAAATTTAGCACACACATAAATTTTGTCCCTAAGGATGAGAGGCTGCAAACGTATACCCATGTAAGAAAGAGAATCAATGAAACTTGAGATACGATCTCTCTTATAATCCTGCCAAAGTCAGAGTCTGTCCCTTGTAAATTGCTTAAGTTCATTGCAACTCCAAGCAGCGTGCATGGTGTTAAATGTCCCCCAGCCACTTCCACTGGGACTCCTCTGCCTGATTTAATCCCAGACTCATCTCCTGGAAATATTTCTTGTTATTCAGTTCACATTTTTCTTCTGCTTAATATTATCTCATTAGTTATAGCTATGCTTCCTTGGATAATTCAAAAATAATCTCCATGAAAAAAAAACTTTTCATAATCAATAACTTATATCAGAACCAGGCATGTATAAAAACTGTTTCACTTGTCATTTTTCAGCTAAATTAAATATGCTGAGGCTATGGATTGTTCCATTACTCATTCACTATCCAAGTGGACAAACTTCTGTGGAAGATCCACCAAGTGCCAGAAATGGGAGCTATAAAGAGGCAGACGACAAAATCTCTGAACTTGAGGATTTCTACAGATTATTCCCTCAAAATAACTGGGGAGAGCACACCTATGCTTAATAATGAAAGAAGAAAAACAAAAAGAAACAAACCTTTCCACTCTTGACGTTTTATTTTGTCTACAGCACACTGTCAGAAATACACTTCAAAAATAGGCAAAAGCAAAAATTCTTAGTCATAATGAAAGTGACTAGGATTTATCGAAACTGAAATCTGCTCTCTCTAAAATGAGGAAATATCTCTCTGTTTAACCTCTGTTTCTTTCATTTGTAACACAAATTAAGTATTCACAAAGGTTCTGTCAGTGATGATAAGAACCCCAATTCCAGTGTTTCCATTTGAAAGCGCATTTCCTAAATGCAGGGATGTCGCTTGGAAAGAAAACGGCACTCCCGAAACTGCCAAAGACAAACACCTACATGGCCAAGAGCAAAACCACCAGCTTTCTAGAAAGAGTGTCCCACACAGAGCACCAGCCAGACACACTCAGAGGACAGAGAAAAAGGTGGACTGGGAAGTAGGTAAAAGAGTATCTTTCAAAGCTCTCAAATTGTCCCTTTAAAAGACATGCTGAAATCATTTTTCCCCACATCCCTTTGAAGGCCTTCTCTGACTTTCTGAGCATCAGTTTTCTTGTCTGTAATATTAGAATAACAATGCACGTTTCGTAGGCTGTCATAAGAATTAAATTAAATTAGAGACCACAGATAAAAGAGACTTGTAAATGTGTTTGGCACACAGTGCATGTTCAAAAAATAGTAGCTTTGTTAAGCTAGTTCTGGGAACTATTATGTATTTCCTAAGTAATTTCTTTTCAGAGGAAGTGCTTGATTAGAGAGGAGATCTTGTGAGGGAGCCATGGGTAGACGACAAACTTGTAATGGGTCTAGCGTATACATGAAACAAGGTGAAAACCAATCAGCGTTGGAGAAAAGAGAGTACTGAGCTATAGGCTAATTTACCTCAAGCGACTGCAATTATCTGGAACTAGGGTGTTTGATATATACCGTCGGCCCTCCATATCTAGGGGTTCCGCATCCGCAGATTCAACCAACCACGATGGAAAGGCTCATGGTGGTTGCATCTGTACTGAACATGTACAGATGTTTTTATTTTATTATTCCCTAAATAGTATAGTATAACAACTATTTAGAGCATTAACATTGTATTAGGTATTACAAGTAATCTAGAGATGATTTAAAGTACACAAGAGGATGTGCATAGGTTATATGCAGATACTACACTATTTTACATAATGGACTTGAGAATCTGCAGATTTAGCATCAAGGAGCGGTCCTGGAACCAATCACCTGTGGGTATTGGGGGATGACTGTATTGGCCCACAATGCATAAATGATTGATTTAGACTGTCTGACACAGCACTTTAGGACTTATGGCTAGCATGGTCTCTAATTTTTTTTGACAGTGCTCTTCTGCAAGCCACGCTTCCAACATCTAAATAATTCACATGGTGGCCATGATGAAAGAAGATGGCATCTGGTTAGAGAATCACTGTGTAGCTGCCAGTCACGACCCAGGACATTATTTGTCACTGACGATGTTGAGGAACTCACTGTTCCATGCCTTATGCCTTGTTACTGAGAGCCAGGAATATGTAGCTAGTTCCTTCAGTTGATGAAATCAGAGTACTATTGATAATAGATTCAATCTTCCATATGGGTTCATTTGCTCTTTCCTTCCTCTGGCTGATCCGCTCAAAGACATGTTTCTAGAGTCACTGGGGGGCCAGAAACTTGGATAAATTGATAAAACACTATCACTTATACTAGAAAAGTACCCAACTATATTTAATTGATACAGATTTGAAAGAGCAATGTTGGTAAGTTTCAAGCTCACAAGCTGTGAGTCTTCGCGGAAAAAAATCATTTAAGAAATGTCATCTCTTCTGGGAAATTCCTCTAACGCTCTCAGGCAGAGCTGGTTGGTGTTTCCTATGATCGTACACAATGTCACCCATACTTAAAGGATAAGGAAAGATTAAAGAACAAACTGTAGCCAACACTGCTGTAAGCTGGAATGTGTCTTTTAGCGGGATAAAATATGTGTGTAGAATTCATGGTTCCTGTGTGGGAATCCCTTTTCAGTCTACATTCAGCCTAGAAGTTGTTCTCTTCCCAATATACAGGCAAAGGGCTATTAATGGCCTTCTGCCACCAAGATGAGAGTTCACCGAACAGGGAGGAAGATCATGGACAAAGAGAGCTGCAGTGCGCAACTGTGCAGACAGGAGTAACCCCCAACGCAGAAAGCAGGCTTTAGGCATTCTGCAGAGCAACCAGGGGAAGCTTCCGCATTGCACATACCCGCACGGAAGGTAGCGGAAGAAGGGACAGCCAGAGCCATAAACACATTTGCCGAAAGCTTTGTTGTACTTCAGATGTGAAATCTGAGCAGTCAGAGAGACTGAGGGTAATCTGCAGTTACTATGACAGTCTGGTCAAAGGAAACAACCGTTCTCATCTCAATGGGTATGGAATCAAAAAAGACATCGAACTTTAGGGAAAATAAAAAGAACGAAAGAAGAGAATCAGAGAACAGTACTACAGCACTGAGCTGCAAACCAGACACAATATGTAAGATTTGTCTTTTTCAAAAACATATGCATAAATTAACTTTTTTCAACTATACAGCAAGTTGGTTGAATTATCAAAGATTTGGTGGTGAGTGGGTAGTTTGGGGGCAATTCTAGTTTAGTTTGTCTGAGATCTTTGCCGCAGCTTTTCAACCTGGCCATTATTCTTAAGATTTTTCTGTCTACCTAGGCTGAATATCCATTTCGGTTACACTTCGCATTTCAGAAGGCAGGACTTCTGGAACTCTGAATATTTGACATATGAATGAGCGGAATTTCTCTTAAATGTAGTCCTCCCTATTGCATACACATATGCCCTTTTCCTGCCCTGCCTCTGCTGCACCAGCTCCTAGACCTGGTTTAAGGTACTCAATTTACAATTTTAGAAGCGATGGTCAAATCGGCAAGCTGATGTTTAGTGAGTTCATTTTCAGTTCACGTCTCCAGCAGCTGTGTGAGTTCTAATCCCTATAATAAATCCCTTGTTCTGTTTCACTTATAGCTGTTTTCTTTCCCTGATTAAACCCTAACTGATCAAAAGTGGGAAGGCATTTCACAGTTTTATGCAGGAGAAGAAACGAACTGAATAACCTGGCAGCCATGTGGAGAACGGACAGAAGGGGGGCCAGTGGGCCTGGAAAGAAACCAGCAGGGTGTTGAGAGAGTCTGGAAAAAATCAGGTGGTGCCCTGGGCGGAGATGACACCAGTGGAGACAGTGAGAAAGTAGAAGCAGTACGAGGTACAGCGGATGGACATTTCCAACTCGACTTGCCGGTGCTATAAAAGTATCAATAAGTGGACTCCTAAGAAAAGAGTAGTGTCTGGTGCAAATGTGTGAGCACTTCTCTTTTTTTATGGCTTACATCACACAGAGCAGCCATACTCCATAAACACTGCACTTAAAAGCTGCCATTTGATTTGTGACCAAAATAGTTTGAAAACCACATAATAATTTTTAAAGCTTGTTTGAGTATTTCCATCATGTGCAAGTTCACACCTGTGACACGTCTTCTCCTAAACAGCATCAGTTCAGTGGCTGAACAACAATGACACAAGGATTTCCTCCTCGCACACATCACCACACGTCCACTCACCCAGATATTTATGGTTAAATGGCTCTGCTGCATAGCGATTTAGAACTTTTCATATTAAACATTGTCAACAAAGTCAATAACCATGCCTGAGTAAAGAGAAAGAAATCCAACCGCCTTAGTACACAGAGCAATAATGGGACCCAGCAAGTTCTTCGAAATGTGACATAAATAAAACAAAACCACTCCGAGATATACATGAGCAGCTTGTATCTTGTATTCAGAGGAGAATGGTGAGTTTCATTTCCAAGATTTTTTTTTTTTTCCTATTTGACTAAGGAAGTAGGAGAGACAATCTGGGGATATTTCCGAATTCCAAAGAACAAATATGAACGTGGTGGCAGAGATGTACCCAGGAGGTGACAATCCTGGAAAAAGGCATTCAGACAGGTCTGCCTGGGAGAGGTCCCACCCTCTGGTCAGCTCAGGCCTTCCCCATCCTGCGCTCCTAGAGATGAACGGTTTATCTAAAGTGATAGGTCAGTTCAGTCCAGTGCTCATTCAAGTCAGATGTCACACTGGGCCCATCAGCTGAAGGGATCTGGCTTGTGGCTTAACTGACTCTTTAGTCAAACATGTGCTAATGGCTCAATCCTTCAAGTCACACACACTATGACTTTGGTAAATAGTACTAGTGGCTTCCAGAATTTATCTGTTTAGTCAACAGATGAAAATATTTTCTCCTTAATAAAAGGAAGGGAGAGAGAAAGGAGGAAGGGAGTGAAGGGAGGAAAAGGAGGGTGGGAGGAGGGGAGAGGGATGGGGGAGGGAGGGCAGGAAAACCCATTATCCCATTCAGGTCAAAGTGCAACATTATTCACTACTTAGAGTAACATCCCAAGAGTTGGGACAAATGCAATATTGTCACAACACTGCCTGCAGAACTGACCTCTATGGCTTTCTTCACTGGAAAAACTTGAGATCTGGCTAATCCCGGCCCTTCTTGTTCTCAGAAGAAGCTTCCACACACAGTGCTGTGAGAACGTTGGATGTAAATGTTTTGGTTTTGCTCCTGACATGTAGGCTTGGGCGTGAAACATACCAAGTGACTGGATACAACATTTCTACCTTCTTTTTCTTCGTAAAGATCTCTCGGCATTGAAGTTAGTTCTCAGCTTTGTATAGAGGGAATTTTCTCTTCCGTGGATTCCTAGCAATAGGTTGTCATCCAGAAGCAACATTTTGAGCAAATTGCCCAGCAGGTCCTTAACTGTATTTAGTCATTAAAGAACTTAAAATTTTTGCTGCTTTTAACTTCTGGCAAATTACAAATTAATGTTTTAAACACATAAAATATCTATATTCCTTACACAATTTCATTTGGAAGGCTATTCTTGAGGCGGCTTGGTTTACTTGGAAGAACAGTAAGTTCAGAGTCAAGAGCTCGTGGCTTTTCCTCTAAATAGCTGTGTGACTTTGGGCAAGTAAATTAACCACTCTGGGCCTATTTTCTCATCTGCGCAATGAAGGGGACCAGATGACATCCATGGTTCTATGAGACCCTTTACCTTGAAATGGATATTACTGACTTTCTGTGGATCCTTACCTAGCAAAGAAGGCTGTACTTTAGAACAGTTTTTAAAATGTGCATACATACATGCATATACATGTAATGAGACAATGAATGAATTTCATTCATTAACTATCAGTGAAGGCTGTAGTTTAAGAATGGATATAAAAATGTATATTTTATATACATGTGCACACATACATGCATGTCCATGGACACAGAGAGAGAGAGAATGAATGAATTTCAGTTTCAGACCCTTCTAAGTATAAAAGAGAACTCTAGGAGGAATGGTTGGTTTGAAAGAACTCTGAACTTGAGTCCTGGCTCCAATGTTTCCTAGCTGTGTGATTGTGGAAAATTTAAAAGATGACAACGAGTTTAGTTTTCTCACTTGAAAACTGGAATAATATCTGCCTGACCTACAGCATAAGATTTGAAATGAAAAGTAAATAAGATGGTACCTCAAAGCACTACCTAAATTATAAAACAGTATACACTCAGGAATTATCAGATGCCAAACTTTGAATTATTTTCCAGATATTTGCTGAGTATCCTCAGGCAAATGAACCTACACATGTTCTTTAAACAAACTAATGACAAGGTTCGGCAGGGAAGTTTATGAATCAAACGGAGGCTCTGATTTGCGTATAAATTCCCTTCCTGGAGGCCTGTGATTGTTAGAAGCAGATTGACTGTTGCCATTGACATCACAACTCATTAGTCTTTTTGGAAATGAGCTGCTGAAGTGATTGCAGCTAGAGAAGGTCCTCATTATCCAAGAGTAACTGATACTGGAAATGCCTTTTTAAATGAATTCGCTTAATAACAGCGTGTTAGCTGGCCTCCAGGGGTGGCTTTGGGTGAGCGGTGTCTTCCGATGTTCGCATCCTCGGGCAGCCCTCTTCCACGGTGAAGCTAACTGGCCCGGGACTCGCTTTAACCGACAGAATGTGGTGGATGTGACGCTACGCCAGTTTGGAACCTGAATCTTTGGAAGGAAGGATCTTCCGCTCTTGTGCTTTGCGGAACCTTGACATGTAATGTAAGAAGTCTGCCTTCTTCCCCTGCAGAGGAGGAGAGGCCCTAAGACTATGTGGAGAGAGAGAACCCCCCAGTCACACCAGGGTCCCCACTGAGCTCAGCCTTGTGGCTGTCCCTATGAAGCCACCAGATAAGTCGGTGAATCATCTTGAAGACTCCAACCCAGCCAAGATCCCAGATGACTACAGGCCCGGCTGCAGCCAACCCAGCAGAGTCTGGCCAACCCACAGAATTATGGGAGATAGTCAAACAATAGTTTGAAACCTGTGTTTTGGGGATGGTTTGTTACACAGCAATAGATAACCAAAATATACAGAGACCAACATTGAATAAGAAGTCATATTGAAAGGAATTGATTAAGATTGCAAATTAGAAAAATAAAATAAATATTATATGAATAAGTCATAATTGTAAATATCCTAATTCTTAGAACAAAGAATTAATTGAATGTTGGATTTTGGGGGCAGGGGGTATAATTTTTTGGACAAAATTATGTGAAATGACATCCTTTACTTGACTTTTGCGCCCCAATGATGAAAAAGATTATTTTTGCAAAAGTATTTCTGAAGACTTTACCATGTTCTACTGAGGTCCTTTATTAACCAATTGCTATTGCAACTTTTCTTTCTTTCTTTCTTTCTTGCTGAGGAAGATTGTCACTGAGTTAACATCTGTGTCAATCTTTCACCACTTTGTATGTGGGTTACCACCTCAGCATGGCTGCTGACAAGTGGTGTATGTCCACGCCTGGGAACCGAACCTGGGCCACCGAAGCAGAGCATGCCAAACTTAACCACTAGGCCACAGGGCCGGCCCCACAACTTATTCTCTTTTGAAACACTTGTTCTGACCTAATCCATGCCAATTTCTTTTCTTGGGTTGTTATGGGTCTAACTCTGTCACATCCTCATTCAGCATTTAGCAGTTCTCCAATATCACTTTCATCCACTTCATGACAAACTGCTCCCTTTTATTAAAGGTTTCAATTTTACTTTGCAATCTATTTGTATCACATTACTTGATATTTATAAATATTTACAGCAATCAGCCAGAGATGGAGCAAAACATGCTAAGATGCTAGGTAGGAACAGAAATTAGTATGAAGGAAATAGGAATGCTTGAATGAGAATTAATTTGTTTTTTTCAAGGAAGATTAGCCCTGAGCCAATATCTGCCGCCAATCCTCCTCTTTTTGCTGAGGAAGACTGGCCCTGAGCTAATATCCATGCCCATCTTCCTCTATTTTATGTGGGATGCCTACCACAGCATGGCTTGACAAACAGTGTGTAGGTCTGCACCCAGTATCTGAACCAGCGAACCCCGGGCTGCCGAAGCGGAATGTGTGAACTTAACCACTGTGCCACTGGGCCAACCCCAAGAATTAACTTTTCAATGGTCAAACTATGGATTTGGTTAATCTAAGTAACCTGTTAACTGGGGGAGGGGCATTTATAATGAATATATCATATAATGAGATTCAACAGCTTATCTCAGCACGTCACGTACTGAATTGGTCTATTCAGAGATTTGTCTCCATTTGACTATGTGCTCTGTGTGTGTGTGTGTGTGTGTGTGTGTGTGTAGGAGGGGAATTGGGGCTCTCTCTTTTGTCCCCTAAACTTATATAGAATCTACCATTTGGTTTGCATTTGTGAAACGGAACTGAACTGAGTATAGAAAAAGAAAGGAATTAGTTTATGCCTTAATTAAAGAATGAAAGAGTGAAAAAGTTTCGTTCTAAAGTGAATAAAATGAAATTTACCATGACTCTGAAATGCCAATATAATTAAAGGTTTCCCTTTCTTTTTTTTTTGGTTGAAGTCTGAAAGTGGAACTGGAACAAAAAATATATAGAACCAGACTTCAAATCCCATTGGACTAAAATATCCCACAAATAATTACTTTTTCTTTTATACACAAACAAATGTGACAGTCTAGTTTAAATTATTCCTTCTGAGTGATAAATGAAGAGGGCAGTGGCTACATACACAAAATCCTCATGCCTACAAACTAAACCCTAAAGCATGATGTATTTCTTGAAAATAATTTCCAGAGGATACAACATAATGGGAAACTGTCCAAATTTCGAATAGCTCTTCAAATGTCCAAATATCAAATAACTGGGATTTTTTGGAGGAATTACTGTGGCCAGATAAGCCTCAAGACATGGTGGGGGGAGAGAGATGCTTGATTTCAGCTTTGTGTCGACAGTGCTAAATAATAAAAACATTTAAAAGGCATAACACTTGTAAGGAAATTAACTTACACTTGCAACACAGGAAACATCAAATAATCACTTAGAATTTTTCATGAGTAGAAATCTAGCTTCATACTTCAGGAGTAAAGCTTTCCACTTTAATGGCAATGTGGTCCTAAAAGGTGGCAGAAGTGGTCATGTTGTGGGGGTGCAATAGCATCACTTGGGAGGCAGTTAGAACAAATCTGACCGACGGATCACTGACTGGTTTGTGAAACATAAGCAAGATCATAGTGTGACAACACGACAGCCCTCCCGTAGTGACACTGGCAAAGGTGCCAACGTGCTCATCTTTTCTGAAAAGCAGGTTAGCAATATGTATCTGGAGTCTTAAAATTTTGCTTTGCTGCTGGGGATCTGTCTTAAGAAAGTATTTAGATACATGTAAAAAATATTTATACACAAAGATTTCATTGTGGTGGGGCTGGCCCGGTGGCACAGCGGTTAAGTTTGCATGTTCCACTTCGGCGGCCCGGGGTTCGCTGGTTCGGATCCTGGGTGCAGACATGGCACCGCTTGGCAAGCCATGCTGTGATAGGCATCCCACATATAAAGTAGAGGAAGGTGGGCACAGATGTTAGCTCAGGGCCAGTCTTCTTCAGCAAAAGAAGAGGAGGATTGGCAGCAAATGTTAGCTCAGGGCTAATCTTCCTCAAAAAAAAAAAAAAAGATTTCATTGTCGCATTATTAGGATAATGACCAAGAGATCTCATAATATGGGAATGTTTACACATATGATGGGACATTATGCAAACATTCAAGTTGTATTTTCAAAGAATATTTAATGACCTAGGAAAATACTCTTATAATGTGTGAAAAAACAAAATACAAAACTGTATTGGAAGTATTATAAATGTATGGAGAGTGTATATATCTACAGATACATAGAGCTTCACTAGAAATACTAAAATGTTATATGTATCTTTGGGGGGAAGAAGAAGTAAAGACAGACCATTTTTTTCTTCATTACGATTTAATGTACTTTTCAGTTTTTTACGTTTATCTTTTTCCTTTATAATCAGTAAAAGAGGGTAAAATGGGAAAAGATCAATCTTACCAGTGTAAACTATCTGATGCCTATGCTAATGTCACATGTAAAATAATAGAATATAGATTTTGAATCTTCCAACTGAAACACACAAAGATTTATGAACTCAAGAGCTATTTTAGATTCTTCTTTGTTACCACAGAATTGCTAATTGCTGGTCATGCCTGAAATCTGATATTGTTCATGTGCAAATATTTCTGATCAAATTCCATCCCTTTGCAGTGGCTATGGTCCACTCTGATTTAATTCGAGCTGTTTGACCGAGTCCTTCATGGGCTGATCTTGACTCTCATGGCAGTCCTCGAGCCCAGTGAGAATTTTGGAAAAGGTTCAGCAGCCTGAGGAATTCTTATGACAATCAAGTCACACAAGGACCAAGGTCCCACTATTGAGTACACCCTGTGTGGGGTTAGGAGTGCAGATAAGGGGTTGTCAAAGAGACACTTCATGGGAAAATGTCAGAAATTATGAAGCGTGGGTCATCATTTATTTACAAGTGAAAAAGAGGGATAAAACAAAATAAATTTTAAGTAAAGATAAACCACATAAGGATAAAACTATAAAAAGAATCTGTTTTTTTAAGGAGAGTTAACAGCCTTTCGTAGGCTAGCAGAAAAACATAAGAAAGATGAAATAAAAACAGTTTTCTATCCGCTGGGTCCCCCTCCTATTTGTTCTCCATAGACTAGAGATCCTGATAAAACAGATTTGATCACGTCTCTGCCTTGCTTAAAAATTTTCCCTAAAAGTTTCCCATTTCCTTTAGGATTCAGTCCAAAATACTTGGCATAACCTATAAGGCACTGCATGATCTAGTTCCTGCCTGCTTCTCCAAAACTTATTTCATTCCACACTCTACCCTTTCTCTCTGATCCTTCTGCTCCCTGGCCTTTCAGTTACTTAAAAATGCCAGATTCTTGGGGCTGGCCTGGTGGCGTAGTCGTTAAGTTCTTGCTCTGCACTTCAGCTGCCCGGGGTTTGTGGGTTTGGATCCTGGATGCAGACCTATGTGTTGTTCATCAAGGCATGCTGTGGCGGCAATCCACACACAAAATAGAGGAAGACGGGCACAGATCTTAGCTCAGGGACAATCTTCCTCAAGCAAAAAGAGGAAGATTGGCAACAGATGTTAGCTCAGGGCCAGTCTTCCTCATCACACACACACACACACACACAAAACCAGACTTCACCGTAGGGTATTCCTACAAATTTCAGTTTGTGTTTTCTCCCTCACTGATTTTCTGGCTAAATTCTCAACTTAGTATCATTTCCTCAGAAGCTTTCTCTATTTCCAAGCTTGTCTGGTCCTGAGGGCACCTTAGACTTGGGTCCCTAGATACGTTCTCTACAACCCCTCCTGGTCACAAGGCGCTTGGGGGACCTTCTCCCCATAACCCAATCTACCTCTCTGCAGAAGCCTCCCACAGATTAACCCTTTAGCATCTTGCTTCTCTATCCATAAAAAAATAGTTATCATAGATTTGACAAATACTTATTGAGCATTCCTTAATGAACTGATTCCTTAAGTTTGAGACCTGGGCCAGGCAGGTAGGGCCTATGGGAGACAGCCAACATGTCTGCACCTGTCTCAAGGTCTTTGAATGCGTCTCTGCCTCTTTTTTCTGAGTTTACAGATCCAGCTCACTCCCCCTTGGCTTCTCCAACCCATTTCCCACCCTGGCTAACTTCTATTAGGTCTTCAGGATGGGGCTTTGGCATCTTTGCTAATTAGAAGCTTTTCCTGATGTTCCTCCTTGTTGCTCAAGCAGTCTGGGTCAGATGCTGATTCTAAGTTCTCTCCTGGCACCTTCACACTCACTCCTTACGTTCACGACTCTCCATCAGACTTTGAGTCCATGTCTGTCTCTCGGCCCGCAGCCCCTGCAGTGCCTGGCACATAGTTAGTACTTGATTAACATTTATACGCTGGCTTGTTTTAATCCAGCCTTATTCCACAAAGGATTTGAGGTAATTTGCACAAAAGACACATAAAGTCGAGGAAACAAATATTAAGGAAAGGAGCAAGGAAATTATACAGGGAAGTAGAATCAGGCCCAGAGAAGTAAAACAGGTTAACGGTTATTAGAAAAGGGCCAAAAAATTTTTTTCCTGGAATATTTCTTTAATATATTTCTGACAATAGATAATTCTGAGATCATAGCACAACCCTTTTATGACATATCACAATATTTCTCTGAGTCAAAACAGCTAAAAATTATTAAAAAGCATGGAAAGTATTTCCCCCAAATCCATAGATTTTGATGCCATGTTTGTTTTTTCAACTTTCCTATATCTTCACACTCTAAGCTCTCAGAATGTAGTAAACACGCCATTTTAGCTTATTCTTCTGCACCCAAGACAATAGTACATAGGAATACATACGCTTTTTTTTTTTTAACTTTCCTTTATTTAATAAGAGGGAGACTCGAGCATGTATAAACAACAGCAGGTGACTTTATCTTCAAGGAGATTTCTTATCGGAATTGGTAGAAGCCAATTATAAATCAGAAAACTAAAAATACTTAGAAAAATTAGTGCAGTGATTCTCAGCTGCAGCTACTCCTTTACAAGGAGTAAAGCTGGATAATGGCTCTTAGGCTAATTTTTTTAAAAGTATGGACCATCTGCACTAATTTCTTTTTAAGGCAGTTTAATTTTAAAATAATCTTCCTCGAACAACAGGAAGCCTTCTAGTTTCATGAGAAACTATCTGTCTAAAAGATATTTCCCATAAAATCATCTCAAATCCTTTATTTTGAAGACCACATAGTAGACTCTTAGCAAAAGTCTTGATTTTCGTTACCCTACTTAGCTAATTCAGAGTTAAAAAGAATCAGTGCCATGTATGTGCTTTTAGACTGTCAGACCTAGCCTGTTTGGTGTAAAAAATGGTAGTCGTGCAAAAAAGGTCTGAGAGCCACTGCAAGGAGAGTTTGAGGCTCTTCTGGCCTCATCCTAGCCCCCCTTGCCCTGTTCTAGTGACTTCCAAAACATGACCTGCTGCCTACTCGGACCCCATGTGTCCATGCCATATTTGATAGAAATGCTAAGCCATATTTAATGAAAAGGAGTCATATGTATAACTATCTGTTGTTTTGATTCCATTCCACCTTGATTCCATTCCCACACACAGAAAAGTAGTTACCAACTCTGAGCTGTATTAGGTGTTGGCAAGAACAGATGCTCAATAAATATCTGTTCAACCAATGAGCAGTTTGAGTTCTATCCACCCTTCAATTCCACACCGATGGGACATAATTTCAGCCAAAAGCAATCTCATGTTTCATTAGCATTGTGGCCTCTCTTTATAGCCATGTGATCAGCTATTGTCATTCTTCTCGAAATATTAAGAAAAGCAGCTTTGATTCCTAGGTTTGAGGGGATAGCTTGGCCTTAAATTCTCAGAGCACAGGAAGGCAACATCACGGAGCCTGCTTCCCAGGCACCCACAAATTTCGCCTGAGTTCATCTCAATTCAATGTAGCAAATGTTTGCTGAGGACCTACTATGTCCCAAGGAGGATGAAACAAAGATTAAAAAGGAAAAGTCTTGCTGCAGGAGGCTGAAGGGCCCCAACCCAGTGCCCAGCATGTGGTGAACATTCAATGCAAGATTGATATTTTCTTTATATTAGTGGGACACCTATGATATAAAGCAGAGTGCAGAAAATGTTAGAAAAGAGGTACAAAGCAAGCACTCTGGGGAGTATTGTCTGGACAACATTCACCAGTACTGGAGACATCGGGAAGGATTCCTGGAGGAGGTGGCATTTAGGCGAAACTGAAACAGTAAGAGGATTTTTACAAGGCGGCATTCTGGTGGCATGAGCAATGAAGGGCATGTTTCAGCATTGGTAAGCAATCTGTAGAGGCTCATACACAGGTTGCACGTCAGGTCCATAGCAGAAAACAATGATGCATGGGCCAGCCCCAGAGGATGAGACCTGTTGGGATGGTAATTGAATGGGCGGCCTGAGCACAGGCTGAAGGCTGGAGACAGGAGGCCAGGAGATGAGTTAGGAAACTAAAACAATTTTCATTGTTCGTTAGTGGTTCTAAGAGCAGGAATACATTTCAGGGGAGAGGAAGCCTGGATGAGCACTCTTTTCCCCCCACCTCTAACTTACAAAAGTGTTAGAATGATAGCTGTATAAGGTACTTTTCTCAATCATAGTTTGAAAACAAAATTAGAAAGTTGTAAAAGTTGACTAAAACCAGCACGACTTGAATACTGCTGGGAAAAAATTAAATCAAAATACTTAGAACAATTAGAAAGTTCAGCAATTGAACTCAACTCTCTAAACAATGACGACCACTATTCATATAACCTTGTATGAGTATGTCTTCACGAACTCTGCACTGAAGCCCTGGCTTTCTATATTGCTGGTTTCATTACCTTCAACAGATTATAGGATATGGAAAGTATGATCTACAGTGATAATGCTGTGTGTTTCTCTGAAGAGCTTAAGGCACACTGCACGTTAATTAAATCTCCTACTGTCCTTGTGAAATAGGCAAGGGACCACCAGAAGGTGAGTCACAAAGTATAGGACACACTTTGAAATGAAATCCACTTTTATTATTATTGTACCCATTTCACCAATGAGGAAATGGGGCTGTTATTCAGGCAAGGATGATGAGCTAGCTTCCATTTTCACTGAAGGCAGTCTGCTGCTGTTGGTTCTGTAAACATCCCCTGGGAGGCCTTTAAAAATAGCATATAAAAACCATGACCTCTGAGGTTTTGCCTTTGAGATTCAACCAACATTTACTAATGAACACCTAAAACGTGCACCAAAGAAAATATGCATTGCCCTTTTCCTGCAAAAGAACACAGGACAAGAATCCCAATTTATCATGATGTATAATCTCTTGGCTTTGATTGGCTGGTTTATCAGAAGCTTGGCTGAGTTGTCTCAGCCTCCTTCCCTGTATCCACATACTTCTCTCAGCAACAGAGAGATGAGTGGGCCCTGGTCCTAAGGAGGTCATGCTGGGAGGAAAGTTAGTTATGGTAAAGACAGTACAAATCGTAGGGCTAGAAAAAATGGAAAAGACCAGAAAACTGATCAAGTCTTGACTCTTGGTTCTACCCTTAGGATAGTGGGAGAGATTCTAAAATCAGACTCTGAAAAACAAACCTACATGCAGTTATCATATATGATCTAGTTTATAAACCAACTCTCCTTCTAATAAAGGAAATTAAGGAGCTCAAACCACTTTTCCAGGCTATGGCACCGCTCTCTCCATCAACTACCTCCTGATGTCCCAGAAAATACAGTCATGGCTCCCAGGGAAACAGAGATTGCAGTTTGGAAAAAAAAAAATCATAAAAAAAGATAGATGCTGTGGTTTTAGGTAATAGTTTTGTATCATTGAAGTCTGAAAGGCAAATGGAGATACAAATAATGAAATCCCATGGCAATATTTGGTTGTAAGATGGTTATATTGATCCAGAATATGCTCAGAGTTGTTTAGATTATCATAAAAATGAAAACACAGAATCAAAAATTTTGTTGAGGGGCCAGTCCAGTGGCGCAGCAGTTAACTACACACGTTCCGCTTCGGTGGCCCAGGGTTTGCCAGTTCAGATCCCCGGTGCGGACATGGCACCGCTTGGCAAGCTATGCTGTGGTAGGCGTCCCACATATAAAGTGGAAGAGGATGGGCACGGATGTTAGCTCAGGGCCAATCTTCCTCAGCAAAAAACAGGAGGATTGGCGGCAGATGTTAGCTCAGGGCTAATCTTCCTCAAAAACAAAAAAATTTGTTGAGAATTTGTGCGCCCTTAAGTTTGAGAAAAATTGCTTTAGAGATAGGCTTTACAAATGCGTCTGGAAAAGAAGGCAAGGTAACAAATTTTGCCTGGTCCTAAGAGAGTGTGGCACCAGACACAGAAAGCTTTTTGGGGGGGGAAGACTAGTATGGGATGCACTAAAAATAAAGTAAAAAACAGCTTATTTCTACTCCTGAAAACTGATTTACTACAATAGGATCAAGGGCAAATCTGTAATAACTACGTGTGTCATAGAGCAATAATCACTCTTTCCCAATCTTTGAAATGCCAGAAAAACTGTTTGGATGGAATTCTCAATTCTCAGGATAAAAAGCCTCACAAAATCAGGAAAATTTCCAAAAGCCGAATAACAAATTTTTCATTAACTAATCCCTATGCACACGTTTGCCATTTGAATGTAAAGGGAATGTAATTGTTTATTTTCCCCATAAAAATAAGGTGCCCTAAAAGATTTAGAAAGGTTTCTAGCACTATATTTTAACTTGATACCTCAATCGTTGCTATCACCTGCTTCCTAAGAATTCACAGAATGTCATATATTTTAAATATTATTCAATACAATTATCTGTACAATTATGTAAGCAGAGGTCACCTTCATTGTAGTTCTAACCGTACTTTAACAATACTGCAGGTATACCAAAGGGCTATAATTTTAATCTCTTCTTTGGATTAGATTTATATCTGCCACTTTAATAATTTTAATTAGTTTCCTAAATAAAAAAGACAATTGTAAGTCAAACTAAAAATCTGCTGAAACACGGCAAATTATTAAATGCATCTAAGTAAGGTACGGTTTTGAATTTGGATGAATGGTTTTTAAGTAGGTAAAAATAAGTATTTTTGTTAATAGTAAATATTAAAATGCATAATACTTACCATTAAAATATGTGTTTCAATTAATGTTAATTATTTTTTATTGGCCCTGAACTAACATCTGTTGCCAATCTTTTTTTTTTTCTTTTTCTCCCCAAAGCCCCCCAGTACATAGTTGTATATTCTAGCTGTAGGTCCTTCTGGTTATGCTATGTGGGATGCCGCCTCAGCATGGCTTGATGAGTGATGCCACATCCATCCCCAGGATCTGAACTGGTGAAACCCTGGGCCGCCAAAGTGGAGCCCACGAACTTAACCACTCGGCCACGAGGCTGGCCCCTTTATCACTTTTTGTTGTTGTTGTTGAGGAAGATTAGCCCTGAGCTAACATCTGTGCCAGTCTTCCTCTTCTTTATATGTAGGTCACTGCCACAGCATGGCTGACAAGTGGTGTAGGTCTGTACCCTGGATCTGAACCCATGAACCTGGGCTGCTGAAGTGGAGTGTGCACGGGGCCACGGGGCCGGCCCCAGATGTTAATTACTATTTGATCTCAGAATTTTTGAGCTGGAAGGGACTATGGAGATTGTTTAATTCAAAGACTTCATTTTTAGATGCAAAAACTGAATCCTTGATCTTTTGAAGGCCAAATAGCCTGGACTAGAACCCAGTCTCTCAACCTGTCAGGCTAGTGTTGCTTATATTTAACCATGTGGATATTTACCATAAACAGCACATTAAGCGATCCTGGTGTCCATTAATGTGGAAGGACTATGCAGAGGTAACATCACTCACTGGTCTACGGAAGAAGCTACAATTATCCAGGACCAGGACATCGAATTGCAACTCCACTGTTGACTGGATAACAGGAAGCAAGCCACTTAATTGCACTGTGCTTTCCTTTTCCTAATTATAAAAATAAGGACTCAAGTAATTTAAACTTACCTACTTAAATTGGTTGTTGCAAGAAGGGTAATAAAAATAACTCTAAAGCATACAGCATATCTAAATGTGAACTAAATACTTAATAACAAAAAGCTCATCTTAACTATATTTAAACCAAGGAGTAATAACCACTTTGAGTCATAATTTGGAGGGAGTATATATTAGCTATTGTGTGTCCATCTGAACAAGCAAATGCAGGAGGATATCTAACAAGTTCAGTAGCTCCTAAGTTTTCCTAGTTTTTCATAATCTATCTTTATGTTGACCTAAGCCATATAATAATTACAAGTTGAGAACAAACTAGAACTCTTACGACTTCTCAAATGCACTATTAATTCTTTAACAGAGAGAAGGGCTAATGAAGTACCTACAGTGTTGCTAATAAAATCTGGGGAATTTACTATAGAACCGTCCTGTAGCTGATCTAGGCAGAGCATAAACCCTGCCAAATACTACTCCCAATAATAAAATAGAGCTTCCCGGGTGGCATGTAAAATCGTCCAGCTTGAGCTGACCTTTACAGACAAACAAAAATTTATCAACTGGATTCTCTTGGATAAGAATAGATCTTGCAACTGGGAGGGACAGGATGAATAAATAAGATTTTAAAAGTATTGTATAATACCTATTTTTGAAGAAAAACTGTGTATAGAATGCATACAGAATAGTGAAAGAAAATACCCAGAGATACTAATACTGGTCATTTCTAGAGAGTAGAATGTTTTTTAGTTTTTTTCGTCTTCTCCTTTATGCTCAATATCTGTTTAGTTTGATTTGGAACATGGATTAATTTTGTTGTATATAAAAAAGTTTACTTAATTTGTTTTAGTCTCTTGATAAGGTACTATCACGCCCACTTCAAAATGAAACAAGAAGGCGTGCAATGTGAAGTGGTGGGAGTGGTAGAAATGAGAGTTGGCTCCAAGATTCTTGTATCCTGATCCTGGTTTGGGTTACTTACGTGGGCCAGCAGAGAGGGAGAAAGTCTGGGGAGGCCACTTGGATGTGAGCTTCCCACCTCGTAAGTACTAAAGGGCAGAGCTATACATGGTTTCCAGCCATTCTTAAGCTCATACTTGGCGTGCATTCTTCACCCCCAGTTTTCATTTCTGGATTGTATGTCTCTGTCTCAAATTTAAACAAGTTTTGCTTTCAGTGTTTAATTACAACTTAATGGAAATACTACTTGCATTCAAATTAGCTTTTAGTTTTCACTTCACGAATGTGCATCCCAGTTATTGTGTCATTATAATCTCATGTTATAATGGCTTCATAATGCAAGTCCCCGCAGAGTTGAATTAGTAGTTTCCTATGGTAATCGCCCATCACTATAATATCATAATCACATAAGCACAGTCCCCACATGCTTCCACTGCAATCATTTTGACATTGTAAGAGCATTTTAATAGTATTAGCATAGATTCCCCAGAGAAATCATCTCGTTGTCACTGCATTACCATATAAGATTAATTGTGATGGAGCCATGTTGTTATGATATGAAAGCTTAAAAAAAAAAGTGATGCTCAGCAGTAAAGCATTTCTCTTCTCAAAATGTCACTGCATCTTGCAGTAAGATTTGCCATACTGCCCTTAATTGAATAGCTGTCTTTTCACAAGATGTAAATTTTTTGTTTTGGCTTGTTTTTCCTTTTTGTTTGTTTAGGACTCACGCAACAGTAATAAATTTGCTCAGCCCTTCTCTGTGGTATAGAAAGAAAAAGCAGACATGGTCCCTGTCTTCAGGGAGTTTATAATTTAATCAGGTTTACAACAAATTATATATATAGTATATAGGTAAACACAATTAATACTCTTATGATAAAGTACTCTGAAGTAACTGGCATTACATAGGGGAGAGAGCAAATAAATAAAGTGTTCAGAAGGGAAAATGTTTGATAATAACTAAAGGGTTAAACATATTAAACATAAAGACGGTGTGGCAGAAATGGGGGTGCATGTTGTCAGGGTTCCTAAGAGTCCAGCTGGCGTCTTTGTAGTCACTAACTCAGGGAAGAAGGAAGGCCACCAAAGACACTAGTAGTGGACACAGACACAGCGCCACCCCAAGGAGGAAGCGAGAACAGGTTATAGGCAGGAAACTGCTCCTCTGATCTCTACTGGTTTCAGTGCATAGAGTGGAAGCCGAACCTTGTTCGTTATTGCTAAGAGAAGGACTAGCAGAGATGTTCTCTTGAAGCATCGGGTCAAAGGCCAGAAAAAGGAAACTCCTGCTCAGAAAAGCACTGCCTAGCCCCCCATACCCTCCTTAGTTTGAAGCCACGGTGCAAAATGACTATGTTGTGTCAGTGACAAATGGCACACACTGCAGAGACTGGCAGGGAATGTGTTCATTTGAGGGGCCTCTAATCCTCCGGAACGCATTGGGGACACCCCAGGAGAACTGCAAACAGACTGTCATAACTCTCCAGGAATCCTCCCTCTCAACGTTTAAGTGAGAACAATGTCACAGCCAACATTCAGCACCACGACTGGCCCATAGCGGGCATTCGATAAATGTTTAAGGATGGGTGAGTAAATTAACGTGACTGGAAAAAAATGGACCAGTTTCAGAGCTGCTGTGGGTCTGAAAACACAGAGAGCAGATTTGGAATAAGTCCTCTCCAGTAGCATTAACAGCAGAGCAATCAACAACTGGCAATGTGTCCTGTATTATTAAAGACTCGCTTGCCTTCTTGGTTATGGCAAATCACAGCATTCCGAGGGGTAGCGATTGCTAATTTTCCCTTTCTCGACTCGTGTGTGCCTGGGAGATCTCAGAACTACTCCATGGCTCAGTTTTCGAAAAGAAGTAATAACACATTTTAAATTGGAACACAATGAGGATAAAGATCTGCTCTCTAAGAGCTCAAGGCTACTTTCACCAACAAGCTGTGGAGCAATATAAACTTATTACATAAAGACAATTAGCTATCCTTTCTTTAGGAGTTATTTTTAACTTCATAGGTAAAGTCGATGGCACCTGTTATCCTGTTCTTCCTTGAGTTCTTGTTTAGGCACCATGTGAAACCAAACTCTCACTTCTTGGCCTATTCTTCATACTAACTCATTTCATACATTTTTCATTATGAGTTCATATGGAAACTTACTTTTATCACATTTGATTATCAGTTTTTATTATTTGCTCTGTTATTAGACATACAGATTAAAAACCAATGGGGCCAGCCCAGTGGCATAGTCATTAAGTTGGTATGCTCCTGCTTTAGCATCTCAGGGTTTGCAGGTTCGGATCCCAGGCACAGACCTATACGCCATTCATCAAGTCATGCTGTGGCAGCGTCCCACATGCAAAATAGAGGAAGATTGGCACAGATGTTAACTCAGGGACAACCTTCCTCACAAAAAAAACCCCCAGAAAATCAAGAACTCAGGATGTTTGAATCTAAGTGCACTAAGAACAGAAATTTTATTTATTATGTAAAATATATCTTGACACTACTCTCGTTCAAACGTATTAAAGGCAACAGAAATGATTCCTGATAATATTCAAGAGGCTACCCTTTTATTTGATACAAACAATAGTGGCTATAAAATATCTTGAGTGTCCCTAAAGATTAATGTTAACTTACTATATTTAAAAAATGGACGAATGCACCCAGCTGGGACAACATACTGCTCTTAAGAACACATCACTATTTCCCCAATTAGGAAGAAAAGCTAGAACTTTGCCAACTGCATAAATGTTACTAAAAAGTTGATATGCTAAAAGTCCATCTTTGGGCAAATCACTTAGTCTGTGGGCCTCAGTTTTCTTAAACGAACGAGTTGAATGAGTTGATCTCCAAAGCTGCTTCCAGATGCAAGCTCTATGATTCTAAGTGAAGAGCCATTAAATGACCCCTACACAACCTTGGCCACAGCTCCCCATTAGTTTGCCATGTTTAGACGTTAAATGAACGGGGAGACGTGTAGTGGAAAATGAGGCAGAACATTTCTATACTAGGAATGTGAAACCTACTGATATCTTTCTCTATGTTAATTCCATTTCTGATCTCCCATCCGGGCAAACTATACTCTAAGAAACCATATTACAGTATTTACTTTACTATAAACTACAGAGTATTACTAAGGGAAGAATGAAATAAAAATACCTCACAACCCAGATTATTACTTTTTAATTATCACTCTTTATACTGCTTATGAATAAGAGTAAGATAGAGGCACTAGTATAAAATAATGGTGGCTTCAACTAGCCTTCAAATAAATGGTACTGTCTCAGCAATGGAAAACTCTTGGCTATTTCTCAAATAACAGCTAAAACAATCCATTATCTATCCATGTACATGTGTATATGTGTGTGTGTGTATACATATGTGTATGTGTGTGCATATATATACACACACATATACATACACACACATACATATAGTTTCAACATTTTCTAATCATCATGGTACAAGTACAGAAACTATTCTGAAAACCATTTTGTGCCAACCTTACAACCAAGAATTATTATATTCTTTAGTGGATGGCGAGATAAGTGAAAAATAATCAACAATAATCTGCTTGGTTTTTGTCGGTGTTTTCAGAAGGTGTGATATATTTCCCACTAGTGGTTCCAACTGATTTTAGGTGATACATGGGCATTTAAAAATGTTTTAAACACATATTTATTTATTTTTAATGTGTTTTAGAAAAAAGTAATAGACGTTGCAAGCCAGTGATTTCATGGACATTATTGAAGGGATGAGGCTGAAGTAAAACACTGTGTTGGTTTAAAGAAAAATATTAAATAATTAGAGCAAAGGCATAGCAAACACTCTTAAGGATGACATAAGAATCAATCAAATTTGACAAATGTGATGAATATTAATGAATGATGAATTTATTCCTTCATTCTGATGAATATTATACTGAGTGTATGAAAATTAAAGGACATTTAACATCCCTACAATGTCTTGTAACACATTTAATTTCTCTGGCCTATTAAAGAACTAATTCCTGTTCCGGGGGTAAGATTCCCCCCAACTCATCAGAAATATAATCTTGACTTCTAATTAGGCAGAGAAACCTGTTCTCCATTTTTAACTTTCAGACCTTTTTATTGATCCTATAATTGTTGACATAAATGATGTTGATTTAAAAATAGAAATATGATAATACGTGTCACATAAAGAATATGAATCAAGACATTATGGTCAGACATAGTACGGCCATTTGGTAAGCTTTCTAATTTTTATAGAATAAACTCTAAAGTTTAATACATCATTCTTTGTATAGAACTAACAAAGAAAGAAATTCTCCTTTAATGCTAATGTTGAAAAACCATTAAATTATATAGAAATAATTACTGAAAACATATTTTAGCCAAGGTATTACTAACACAAAAATAGAAATAAAGAAGTGGAAACAGGTTCACAAAAATCTATAGTATCCCTAAATAATGTATTATGAAAAATCCACATAAAAAATCTTTTACAATTCTGACTTGGGCTATCAAAAAGCAAAGGAATTTAGAAATTAATCGTTTTGATTAATTCACAAATTAGTAGTAGTGAAGGTCCATGAAGTATTCCTAATGCTAGAAACTGTATAGTTCTTTTGTATATTTTAAATTTAACAATTAAATGAAATTCCATAAACAAGAATATATAGAACTATATAGAATCTTCAATGAGATCATATTAAACTTGGATCTTTTAGCTTGAGAGATGTTTTGATCTTTCTACTGAAATACACTAATAGACAAAAAGTCAAAAGACAATCCGTGGGAGGAATGAAGAATGTCAAAATGGGGCGCTGCCCCTCCATTTGCTGGAAACTTCTCCCTCCCCGTACACCCACCAGATCAAATATGGCTGCAAACTCAAAGTCTCAGTAACATCAGTACTTAAAAGAGCAGATTCTTTACTTTTTATGTACTGAATTGCTCCAAAACATTGAGTTACCCAGCAGAAAGAAGAACACCTTGAAGATGTGCTTTCCCGAATGATAACGGGGCAAGTTCAAAGCAACACGGAAGCAAAAGGGAATCTACATCAGGCCTTAGAATTGTGCAGAGACGTGAGTGAGACTCAAGGCGAGGCCCAGGACAATTCCTAATCCTACATGTGGAAGCTGGGAGAAGCTGGATGGGGACCTGCAGTGACAGGCAGGAGACAGGGCTTCGAAGTAACGTTCCTCTGAAGGACTCTGAGCTGAGATCTTTTCTTGCCTAGTGTCGGCCTGTAGAGATCTCTCCTGCAATGGTGGAGGACATTTTTATAGAAAGCATTGGGCAGAAGGCATTAGCCGGGCATGGTGCGTTGGAAGTGGGTGGCCTCTTCTTGACTTGTGTGAAAGGGATTTGTACAGGGTCAAATGGAAAGTCTCTGAAGTTAAAGACTGGACTTGGAGAAAATGCAGCCCTGGAAGCTCTAGAACTGGTAGAAACCAACTCACCAGAAGTGACAGACATGCCCTACACCAGGGGGCGATAAATAAAACCATGTGTCAGATAATCTAGGTCAAAACTAGCACTCTTGTAGCCTTTCCTGGGTAAGGCTTTTAACAATGGAGCTTGGTAGTAAAAACCACACTCTGCTTACCTGTGCGTCGTCTTACATGTGCATGCATATCTCATTATTCAAATTTAATCTGTTCCTGAAAACGTGATGGTATCAAATTTTGCATTATTGGAAACTATATATTTTGTTCATTTCTTCTTTTTAAAAAAATTTTATTTTATTTAAACTTTTCCATATGGACATTTTGTTTATTTTATTTAAACTTTTTAATATGGACATTTTCAAAAGTTTACAAATGTAGAGGGAACACTATAATGAACCCCTGTGTATCCATCACACAGCTTCAACAATAAATTCCAATAAAAACAGTTCTTAAAGGGAAAATAATGTTTTGGTGTTCATTCAAACTGCCAACCAGTTATCCCAAATATTACTTACTCTTATATCCTCAACGTAACAATCCTCTAAGAATTTCTGGCTATTCATTAACTACAAAAGATATTTTTCTTTTAGAATTAAAAAAACACTATTATTCTGGGGCCGGCCCCGTGGCCGAGTGGTTAAGTTCTCGTGCTCCACTTCAGCGGCCCAGGGTTTCGCCGGTTTGAATCCTGGGCACGGACTTGGTACTGCTCATCAGGCCATGATGAGGCAGCATCCCACATGGTACAACCAGAGTCACTTTCAACTAGAATCTACAACTATATACTGCGGGGCTTTGGGGAGAAGAATAAAAAAAAAAAGAAGATTGGCAACAGTTGTTAGCTCAGGTGCCAATCTTAAAAAAAAAAAACAACACTATTATTCTATTCTGGAGGAACACTGTAAAGCTTTCCAGAACCTTGTAGAGCTTTCCAGAATCAACTATAGGCTGTGTGGGAGAGGTGGACAGGAAATGGTCAAACTGAGGTCTTTGATGCTTTCACATTCCAAATATTTCTTCAAATGTGAAAGCTTTTCTAGCTTCTGAGGCTCATTGACTCTCTTCAGAGACCCTTCTGCTTTCTTAGACATTTTCAGTTGATAATCTGGAAGCAATAATGCAGAGCACATTTAAACAATGTGAGACAAGATGTCACCCTCTAGGGAGAAGATGTGAGATAAGACCACAGCACACTCTATATCCTGTTGCCCCCTTTTTTTTTTTTTTGAGGAAGATTAGCCCAGAGCTAGCATCTGCCACCAAGCCTCCTCTTTTTGCTGAGGATGACTGGCCCTGAGCTCATATCCATGCCCGTCTTCCTCTATTTTACATGTGGGATGCCTGCCACAGCATGGCTTGACAAGCAGAGGGTAGGTCCGGACCTGGGATCTGAACCAGCCAACCCCAGGCTGCCAAAGCAGAACCTGTGAACTTAACCGCTGCGCCAGTGGGCTGGCCCCCTGTTGCCCTTTTTGTTGGCACAAGTATGTGGACTAGTCATAGCAAGTTCTTGATTCAGACAGGAAATTTTGGGTAGAAATATTTGTGAGTTGTAATAACAAATATTTGGATGGTTATAATTTCCGCTAGCAAGGTCTACTTGATTATATACATTTTATGGTGAACAGCTATATAGAATTCATTTAATAATGTTGCTTCAGGTTTTTCAGTTTTTAGCTAATGACTTCAATGTTTTAAGTCACAAGCATAAAGCTGTCCTCCACGTAATGGTAAGGAGAAGTTCCTGAACTAAGTGGACCCTCCAAAGATTTGTAGTCATCATTTGGTTGCTCCAATTTGATGATCAAAGAAAATAACTCCAAAAGGGGTAGCTTCCAGAGACCACTATTACTGTAGGTCAGTACTGTGGGCTGAATTGTGTCCCCTTAAATTCATATGTTGAAGCCTCACTCCCAGGACCTCAGAATGTGACTGTATTTGGGGACAGGGCCTTTAAAGAGGTCATTAGGTTAACACGGGGTTGCTGGGTTAGTCCTAACCCAATGTGACTATTTTGTGTAGTTAAATGAAGAAGAGACTAAGGCACAGACAACACAGAGGGAAGACCATGTGAGGACACGAGAGGCCTCGTATAAAACCAAACTTCCCAACACCTTGATCTTGGACTTCTAGCCCCAGAATTAGGAAAACATAAATTTCTGTTGTTGAAGTTACCCGGCCCGTGCTATTTTGTTATGGCAACCCTAGCAAACTAATACAGTCAGTAATGAAAGTTGTCTAATCCAGGCTACGAAGTGGCCTTTAATTACATGTAGGGGCTCTGGGTCTATAGAGTGAGTAGAAAATTCATCAAAAGGGCTGGCCAGGCATGTGCAATGCAATCTAACCCTTGTTGACAAATTTTGATGACAATCAGGTGATTGCTCAGTGCATGGACTCAGAGTAAATAAATCATTATTTTAGTTATTTGTCAGCACTTAATAGGAAAGCTTGCTGAAAAGCACATACCACACACAACATACGTAGAAGCGGTAGGATGTGAAATATCCCTGAACTGGAGGGTCCAGCTGTATATTTCCTCCAAACTTTAGAGAGCGCAACTGATAAAACGGAACTTTTCAGATATATAAGGAAGTCATAGCTGACATGTAGAAATGTGATGGTATAAAGATGATAACTTGGAGAGTTGATGAAAATATTTTAAATATTTCACAAATCGATACATATATAATTTTGAAAATAGTAAGCAAAATTAAGAAAGAAATCTTTGTCAGTAGGCAATAATACTGAGGATTTCGTGGATGCAGCAGACTTTCAGTTACACAAAGGAGCATTAAATTAACAACAGTATTTACCAATATTCTCTTCAAAGGGCTTTTCAAACACTAAATAATCACCCAATTAAGCCACTGCAAGATAAGCTGTTATTACTCTGGATTTAGTGAAAAGGACTACTAATTACTATTTTAACAGTTTCTGTGAAGAAAGACTCAATGTTTACTGAACACAAATGTGAGACCACTCCACCCTTCTAGTGAGTAGGGAACAGAAAAAACAAAAGGTTGATTAAATAAGTGAATTCAGGGGAAGACAGAGATGATTAAGAACTAAGAAACATGACCTGTGGAAACAGAGAATTTAATATGCAAAGCGAAGGCCAAAATTGGCAGAAGGCTCTTTATGAATCCTGCCAATATTCAGGGTTGCAGACTGACAATGGAGAATCTTTGGTCATGCCCTAAACAACATAATTCATCACGCTAGTGCTTGGGGCAGTCATGTCCAAGCCATTTATCATCATCATATCACTCGTCTGAGTGAGAGAGGGGGAGAACTTTGATTGCTAACCTCTAGGGAGAGTGAATTTATAGCCAACATCCCTAAGAAGGCAGCACAGCTCTCCCCAAAGCAAAACGCTGCCCGCTGCCCGCTCCCTTCTGTGTCAGTCAGAGGCAAAGAGCAAACACATTGCCGCCAAGACGCTGGGAGCAAAACCTAGGTCTGACACTCTTGGCTCTGAAATAGGATAGCCAAGAAATCAGATTTAAAATACTCTTTGAAGCTGCTTTAAAAAACTGAGTCAATGGTAAGTATGGATGATTCATTTCAAATGTCCTTTGGTGACAAAATAATTTCTGAAATGCATCTATGGATAATTATATTTGAGAAGAATTATCTCCTAACAATGAACCCATGAACATTCCTCTGTATTGGAAAACTTGGAAGGATGATGAAAATTTAAAAAGACTATATATAAATATGTATATTAAAAATATATATATTTGTTCAGAGGCATACCTCATTTTATTGTTCTTTGCAGATATTGCATTTTTTTTTCAAGACCCTCCACCAGCAAAAACATTACAGCTTGCTGAAGGTTCAGACAATGGTTAGCATTTTTTAGCAATATAGTTTTTTTGCGCTGAGGAAGGTGCACCCTGAGCTAACATCGGTGCCAGTCTTCCTCTATTTTTGTATGTGGGACGCCACCACAGCATGGCTGTTAATGAGCAGTGCAGGTCTGCACCTAGGAACTGAACCTGGGCTGCTAAAGTGGAGCATGGAGCTCGCTGAACTTAACCACTAGATCACAGGGCCAGCCCCAGCAATAAAGTGTTTTTTAATTAAGGTATGTACATTGTTTTTTTAGGCATAATGTTATTGCACACTCAATAGACTACAGTATACACAAATTTTATATGCACCAGGAAACCAAAAAATTCGTGTGATCTGCTTTTATAATAAAGCAACATCTAGCCTCCACAAATGAAAACATAACTTCATACAGTAGCACTTCGTGAACTTTGTTTGAATTATCACTTTAAAATTAAGTTGCTCTCTTGCTATCAACAGTCAGCAAATTGTCTTATCTTTTTCTTTGCAGTGTGGACTGAGATTTCTTTTTGAAGGTGGTTGGTTATTTCTGGAATTACAAGGGGCTGTTAACAAGAATACTGTATCACCCCCCCCCCCCCCCGGTCTATGCAAAATAAAATGTAACTGGCTAAGTAGGTGTCACAAGTCTTAGAGCTCTTTTCTTCCTGACGTTCATTCTATGTAACAAAGAATGTGTGATCCTTCAGGATAGGAGTACAGGCTTGTCAGCTTCCTCCACTGTATCGGCGATTCTAAGAACGAATGGACTCGTGTTTTTACACAAGCGGAAGTTTTCATCTGTAAACGTGCCCCCTCGGAGGTATCACTGTGCCTGAGGCGCCTTCACAAATGTCACCACCTCGCTTCTATAAATACCATGTTTCCGTCCACAGGGAAGGCGCACCTAAGTGTGTTTGGAATACCTTTACGATAGAAAAACCGGGAGACGGTAACATAAAGGGCAAAGCTGCGGCTCAAGGCTTAGAGGTACGGCTTCAAAGCTTATTAAAGGAGAACCAGCATGGAAAAGACGCTCTCCACCCCGGCGCAGCTGCCCGACGACGACCCGAAGCGTTTGTGCCGAGCAGCACTGAGCTAGCGCCACGCGAGGCCCCTGGGCCTCGCTCCGCCCGGACTCAGGGCCTCGGGTTTCGGGCTTCGCCAGACATTACACTTCGGGGCAACCAGTTCCACGCCCAGGCCAGCCCCCTAGGCCTCGCGCGGCCTCACGATCCCCGTCTTTGCAGCGTCCCCAGCATTTGGGGAAAGGCTCCCCAAAGCGCGGGCTGATTTCAACCTCCTTCCCCAGGGCGGAGCTCGCTGCAGGGATTAACGCGCAGAGCGCGGTCGCCGAAGCTCCCCACGGGGGACCCCACCCTTCCTACCCGGCCTACAGCTCCCGCGCCCGCTCCGGCTCCTGGGGACCTGCCCTCCGCTCGCTGCGCGCCGCCGTCTCCCCCGGGACCGCCAGGGCCAACTTCCCGGACCTGTAACTTCTCCCCGCTCCCCTCCCACTTCACCCTCCGGCGTCTTCTCCCCGCCCCTGTGTCCCTGGGCCGAGTCCCACGGGCTACGCCCCACCGTGGCCCTAAGCCACGCCCTGCGGCCCCTGCCACGCCCCTGCCCGGCCCTAGGCCACGCCCAGTAGTGCCTGTCAAGCCTCGCGCGGGTCCAAGACCACTCCCAGTGGGCTCCAGCCAGGCCTCGCTTTTGACTCTCGGCCACGCCCGGGGCCCCCAGCAGTGCCCCGCCCGCCTCCCGGCCAAGCCTGGGCTCCAGCCTGCCTGCCCTACCCGTGACCCCGCAGCAGGCCTGTAGCTGTAGGGGCCGCCGAGCTGCTGGGCTGAAGCCCACTTCCTCCGCGCATGAGTCTATTGTAGATACCCTCCAAATATCCTGGAAGCAGAGGTTTCTCATCTCTCTCTGGTTCGCTGAGTGGCAAGGATTAGGGGCTCGAACCTCCAAGGAGAAAGGAAGCAGCTGCGTTTCCCCCAGATCCCAGTTCTCCGTAGAAACGCCTGGAACATGGAGACTTGAGTAGCTATTTTAGTTTTCTCCAAACTAACAAATCGGAGGGGTGCCCCGGCATTTGTTGTCAGAAACAGATTTTGGCTCACCATCCTGAACACAGACAACTTTGGGTTAGTCCTCCATTGTTTCATGCCACTGGGCCTGAGGTTTCTCATTGCTAAAATAAGAGTCTCCTGGAGCACTTGAACTGGCTCCAGCACCTCATGCGACAGATTGGCTTGGTGAATATGGGCGAGTCTGTCTCAAAACATGGTGCTGGGAGCACTTGTCACAATACAGAGTAATACCTTTTAGTATTACACTATATTCAATTGATTTCATCCTGAATTCTGAGAAAAAAAAGGAAGTGTACTCAGATGGAAGAACCTCCAGGTGTCTTTTGAAAGGAAGGTAAACATTTAATAATAAAAATAATAAATGTTTCCTGAGGCCAACCCTGCTACTGTAGGTACTCTGTATATGTTATCTTGCTTAATTTTTAGAACAGCCTACATGTGGTAGGATCAATTTCGCTTCCAATTACGGGCAAGAAAACAGACTCGGAAGGAGAAGTGCCTTGGGCAAGGCCAGGACTAGAACCCAACTCATCACACCTTTGTGGTAGAGAGTGGGGCACTTTGATAGGAGGCTAGGAAATACATTAATATTTTTAATTCAGAAAAAGAGAAGAAAAGGAAATAAAGGTTTTTGTGTGTGTGTGTGTGTGTGTGTTTTGATTTTTAAGGAGAGTAGAAGAATGAGAAGTTGGTTGGTAAGGGATAAGCAGGGAGAAAAGACAGCTGTCCTTAAGGATGGTGGCTACTTAAATCTAAGGAAGAGGGAAGGGGTTGAAAATAGGGCCCAGGGGTGCGTGAGACAAGAATAAATGTAGAGGTTTAGAACTCCAGAGGGAGGAGTATTGAGAGAGTTGAATATTGCTAGGAATAAGTGGGGCTCATACCGAGATTGTATAATGAACAGATGGATCAAGGAAGGCTTCCGGAGTGATTTCAGTGCTGGCTACCACTTTGATGGCCTGTGCTGCAGCCATGAAGCCATATAAATGTGTACCTGACAATGGTTGTTAAGGAGAGACCTAGAAGTCCATTATTTATAATGTTCTGTATTTTACTAGTCCGTGCTGCTAGACATGAAATTATACACAAGATTCATGTTAAGAAATGACTTCAGTTTTTCTTTATGAAAGTTACTAAATTCTCCACCGCCCACATTACACCCATTGTGCAAGATTTGTGATGGATTTCACAAGCAGGCTCTTTTTCTATGGCTTTACTCCTTCAAAATGAAGATAGTGTTAAAGAGAAACTAGTCTAGATTTTATTTCTCTGAAAGAAGCAGCGTCAAAGAAACCTCAAATTAATATGCAGGAGTTTTATTTCAGGAACTTTATCAAACTATGGTGAGCACGTGTGTTCACACTAGGGGAGAGAAATTCATGCAAATTCAGTGTACAACAGTGCAAAACATTGGTGGCATATAGCATTTGAGTATATACTGTAATTTCATTTCACATCCTAAGTGATATAAGTACTACTGATAGATAAGTAGCAAATACTGTCCTATTTTAAAATAATTAAACTTTCTTCAGTACTGGCCCCCACATCTACTAACCCTGAGGATAGGCAGACAAGAATGGATGAAAGGGGTCTTTTATGATGTTCTGCCATCAGAAATGATAATCTGGCATCAAGGCTTGTGTCCAACTTCATTTTTCAGCATTTCTTCCTGGAAAAGCTTAGCTTGGAGATTTTTTTGAAACCCAGAATGTCAATGCACTGTCATATGTCTATGATGAAATAGCCAAGTTAAAAATCACATTATTAAGGAACCAAAGGCTTCCAAATGAGTCTCTCAGTTAAGGGTTTAGTTCAAATGCACTCTCATTTCCACAGTACCTGCTTTTCATTTTCATAGGGTCTTTGAATTTTGACAGTCTCTATACTCAGAAACACTAAATTGGCAGAAAGAATGAAATCAAAACCAAACATCAAAACCCTCTCACTGTTTGGGTTAAACTTGTGGAAAGCACTCAGTTTTTCATCAGCCTAGTTAGTTGTTTTAAATATTTACGCAAAAATTGTAGAAAAACATCTGGAGAGGACAAAATATCAAGTCATCCGGGTAATTATCAGATGAGCAGCAGAAAAAAAGCACAGCTGATGATATCAATTCGTAAATGGTGTTGCTGTCAGGTTGTAATTGTTAATTGGAAGTTAAAATTCACGGTGCTGCAGAGATTTTCTTGGTTAAAGTTTTAGTCATGGTGTGATAAACTAATGCCATCATTTCTAGGATATCTATTGGATACCAGTGTCACAAGAGGGCTAAAACAGAGCCTTCAATACACATCTTTCTATCAAATTCCTGTTCTTTATATCTCCCAGAGAATACAGCTAACTGTTCATTATATTTTATTACTTGACTTAGAGGCAAAGGAAAAAATGAAATTAAAACTATTCTAGGTCTTAAAGAGCTAAATTGAAAACACATAATCCCCTAATTTAGGGGGCCTTTTAGTGGGGACTGTTCCTTTATAAATGAATCACTGCAATCTTTTGTAGAAGCCAATTACAAGTTTGTCTTTAAAAACGTTATGACTATGCAGCTACTGTGGAAAAAAGTAGAGCAATTCCTGAAATAATTAAATACAGAATTACCGTATGATCCAGCAATTCCGCTTCTAGGTATATACCCAAAAGAAGTGAAAGAACACACTTGAACAGGTATTTGTACACCCATATTCGTAGCAGCGTTATTCACAACACCCAAAAGGTGAAAAGAACTCAAGTGTCCATTGATGGATGAAGGGGTAAACAAAATGTGATCTATTCATGCAATGGAATATTATTTAGCCTTAAAGAGGAACGAAATTCTGATAATGCTGCAAGTTGGATGAAGCTTGAAGACATTATGCTAAGTGAAATCAGCCAAACACAAAATATTGTATGATTTCACTTATATGAGGGGCCTAGGGTAGTCCAATTCACAGAGACAGGAAATAGAATAGTGGTTACCAGGGGCTGGTAGGAGGGAAATGGAGAGTTAGTGTTTAATGGGGACAGAGCTTCAATTTGGGAAGATGAAAAAATTCTGCAGCGGCTGTCCCGGTGGCATATTGGTTGGGTTCGCATGCTCCGCTTCAGTGGCCTGGGTTTCTCCGGTTTGTATTCCAGGCACAGACCTATACATCACTCATCAAGCCATGCCATGGTGGCATCCAACATACAAAATGGAGGAAGATTGGCATGGATATTAGCTCGGGGACCATCTTCCTCAAGCAAAAAAATGAAGATTGGCAACTGATGTTAGATCATGGCTAATCTTCCTCACAAAAAATTCTGGAGATGGATGGTGGTCATGGTTGCCCAGTAATGTGAGTGTACTTAATGCTGCTGAACTATGTATATAAAAAGGTTAAATTTTTTTATGAATATTTTACTACTATAAAATATTTTGACTTTAGACAGCCATTTGTAAATACCTTGTAAAAAGTTGTCTTGAATTTAGAACACCTATTACTCTCGCTAGATTTGCTAGTATAAATAAAAAAGTCATAATGTTAAATTCTATCACCATTAATTTTAAAAAACTTTTAAATTAAATTGCCTGGGGTTTTTTTGGTCTGGCAATTCCTTTTGGTATTTGTGACGGAAACTCAATGGTATTTGGTGGCTAGGTGCTCACTAAACTCATTTGCTCCTCTTCCTGGACCAATAGCTATACTACATTTCCCAGCCTCCCTTGCAGGTGGGTGTGGTCCTGGCACTGAGTGCCAGCCAGTGGGATGTGGTAGAAGTGACATCTGCCTTCCAGAACTGGCCTATAAGAAAACCTCCCACCCACTCACCGTTCTCCACTCTTTCTCCATCTGTGGGCAGGATGGAGAGAATTCCTAGAACCTGGGGATGGAGCCACAGGAGAGAAAGGGGCTGTATCTGAATGACCATGTGGAACAGAGCCCTCCTAACAACCCTAACTGTGAGGAAAGGTGAGTGAAAAATTTACTTGTATTGTCCTAAGTCACTGAGATGCAGGGATTATTTGTTACAGCAGATAGCTAGACTGATTAACACAGTATTCGTCCTGTGAGGAGAGTTAGGTGGTTCCGTGTGCAAAGTGATAACCACCCTCCTTTAGCCAGCCAGCAATAACTAATATTAAATGCCTTCCATGGTGGCTTCCAAATCTTTAAGAGAATTACTTAAGTGTCAGAGGCATCTATTAGCAGACAATAATGTGATTATTGATCTCTAATAAATACAGTGTTGAGAGCTAAGTTAAACACAATGAAATTAAGCCCAAAAGAAGTCAGCAGGACAGCTGTCATTAACCGTAAGTCCAAGCATGTGTGTCTCTGAAGGATACCAAATGGTAACTTTCTGTGTTGAAAAACAAAATAATGTGGACTTGAAGCAAACATTAAAAGGATGACTTGAATTTATAATTCAAATAGCTTGACTTTTTTTTCCTTTAAGTAATATGGGTAATTTCTTTGTTTTCATTTCAGGATCTTTTTTTTTTTCCCTTTTCTCCCCAAAGGCCCCTGGTACATAGTTGTATATTCTTCGTTGTGGGTCCTTCTAGTTGTGGCATGTGGGACGCTGCATCAGCGTGGTTTGATGAGCAGTGCCATGTCCGTGCCCAGGATTCGAACCAACGAAACACCAGGCCGCCTGCAGCAGAGCGTGCGAACTTAACCACTCGGCCACGGGGCCAGCCCCTCAGGATCTTTTTTAATAGTGTATGTCTGTGTTTACCATGGAACTAGTTAAAATTGCTATTCAGAAACCTTGGTTAAATACTGGTTTTAAATATTTTGTGCTATGTAAGGAACACAGCCTTTGCAACGTTGGTTCCTAAAGAACTCTTCTGTATGAGTAGTTGGCAAACTTGTATCACTTAGTAAAGATTAAGAGGGGTACTTGTATACTAAGGTGTATAAAAATATACTAGGGTATATAAAAATCATGTTGTAGCGAAAATAACTGCAGGGAAGACTTTGCTTCAACCTTCTAGCTAGAATAAGGAGGAAAATCAGAGACTTCTGTTGAAATGAATCTCTTGACAGTGTGCTGGAGGCAGTTACACTCTCGATGAACATGGGGAACCAGGGAATACCGACCAGTACTTTCAGAAGTAGTGACAGAGCCTGATAGACCTGACTTCAATTCTTGGAGCCTCTAGTTTCTTGCTGTGGGAACTCTTAATTTCCCTGAGCCACGGTGTCCTCATATAGAGTGAAAATACTGTTACCTCCGTCTGGCAGCTTGCTGGTTGTTCTTAAGACCCAGTCTCCTTTTCTTTCACACTAATAATTTAGCAGAGTTCATGGCCACCCAGTTAAAGATTCTACTTCACCGCCTCTCTTGCAGCTAGGCATGGCTGTGTGACTTAGCAGCTGTGGTATGTGCCCCATCCCACTGGGAGGGGATGAGAACTGAAGAAGTTACCTTGGGACTAGGGATGGAGTTTATATGTTGAGAACGGTGGAGATCCTGTACCTTCATAGGATTTGTGTGTGCATTAAGTGATATGTTATACGAAAGTGTCTTATCTGGAGTCTTCAGAACACTACTGGGAGGTTGCTAGATAGGAGGGTTAATTAGGGTTTAAGTATAGAGAAGTCAGAAACAGCAAAGTGAATGAAGTAAATAATGTGCTTTTAGATAAGAGGGAAGGTGGGCCTCAGGTTGCAGCACTCAATGAGATCACCCATGTAAAGAGCATCAGACAGAAGCCCAGGATCCCAAGGGTCAGGAGAAGGGAGGCTGCAGGCAGGAAAATCAAGTATAAGAGCCATGGGCGAGGAGCCTAGGAGCAAGAATTTAGGACTATCGGCCAGTGCAGTGGGACTGGCAATAATGCTCATCACTGTAACAAAAATAGCTATCATTTATTGATGGTCTCTGTGCCAGTCTCTATTCTAGCAGCTCTTTGTAAACATTTTTAAGATTTTAGATTTTCATAATCCCTACTTTGCACACGTGGAAATCGAGGTTCAGAGATGTGAAGTCTTTTAGCTCAAGGTCTCATAGCTAATCAAGGGCTAAGCTGAGATTCAAATCTAACACTAGCTGACTCCAAAACCCAAAGGCTAAGAACTAACTACCCAGTGACCCAAGTAAAGTGCACAGCACAGGACAGAGCAAAGGGATCAATAAATGTTACTGTGATTATCTAGACAAGGGAATGAGTATCTGGCTCACATCCTCAGAAGCAAGATCATACCTAAGCTGGAGACTCTGTGAGGCCAGGCTCCCTATATACTGTGCGTGTGTGTGTGTGTGTGTGTGTGTACCTAGGGTGCGGGAGAGCACTGGGGAGGTGGGAGGACATAGAGATGGTCTGCTGGTGATTCACATTGGAGAGTAAAAAAGTGAAAAGTCAGGGGGCCGGCCTCGTGGAGCAGTGGTTAAGTTTGCACGTTCTGCTTCGGTGGCCCGGAGTTCACCGGTTCGGATCCCGGGTGGGGACCTAGGCACTGCTTGTCAAGCCATGCTGTGGCAGGCGTCCCACATATAAAGTAGAGGGAGATGGGCAGGGATGTTAGCTCAGGGCCAGGCTTCCTCAAGAAAAAAAGAAAAAAAAAAGTGAATTGTCTGGAGGCAAAGTCATTCCTAATTCCAAACATTCATCTTTTTCTTCGATTGTGTGGAGAAGGAACTGGATGCTTTGAGAACAATGAAGCTGGAAAGAAAAGCTAACACTTTCCTTGATTGTCCCAGAATCGGAGATTTTTAGAGCCAGAAGATCTTAACAACAATCTAGTGTCCCACCCTCTCCTCTTGGAAGGAGGCAAAGGACATTCACTGGGATTTCAAGAAGGCACTGACTGCTGAGAAATAAGTAAATTCAAAAGGGCTTTTCACTCAAAGAATCTGAAGTTCCAGAGAAAGGTTTTAACTTTAGAGAAGGAGAGTGAGTCAGAAAGAGGTCCATAATCATGGTATATGTGTGAGCTTGAGGTTAGAATATGTGTTAATAGTAACAGCTGTAACAGGAAAATTTCTGTATTAGGCTTTGGCGTTCTTTTCCTTAAGTTTCCTTAAAATAGAGCATTTCACTATTCTGATGTTTGGATGATAATAGGATGTGAGTATGGTGTGGTGCTTTTAATAAACAAAATCCCTTTTTTAAACATAAACTGCATAAATTTGGAGAAGCTTTAACAATCTTATTTAAATATCAGACACACAGTTTTAATTGATACTGAAGAATATATTCAATAAATATTATGGGAGCCAGGCTGGTGGTGTAGTGGTCAAATTTGCGGGCTCCGCTTTGGTGGCCCAGGGTTCTCAGGTTCACATCCTGGGTGCAGACCTACACACTGCTCATCATGCCATGCTGTGGCAGCATCCCACACAGAAGAATCAGAAAGACTTACATCCAGGATATACAACTATGTACTGGGGTTTTGGGGAGAAAAAAACAAAAAAGAGAATATTGCCAACAGATATTAGCTCAGCGCCAATCTTCCTCACCAAAAAAAGAAAAAAAGCATACCTTTAAATAAATAAATACATATTCTGTAAGTTATAAAGCCCAGTAATAAAATAGACATCTGTGAGCCCACCACCCGACGTTACTAATACCATTGATGCCCTTACTTCCCCTTCTCTGGTATCATTACTTCTCCTCTGTCGCCTCACCAGGGGCAGCCACTCTCCTGAATTTTATGTTAATTATTTTCTTGCTATTCTTAGAGATATCCAGTATTTCAGGCACCTCCACCACCACCATCTCCTGGATGTAGGATTCCAAAGAGTAGGGAAAGTAAAAATCAGAGTTGCAAAGTGACAGCAAATGCCATATTTCTTAACACAGTTTTGTCTCAATTTAACTTGTCTTTAAAATTAGCTAATGATGGTACTTCTCACAGACATAGAAAATAAAGCAGCAGTGACTTATAAAATTCCCTCAAAAACAGAATTAAAAACATAGTATGCTGGTTAAAAACCATAACAAATTAATAAACTTGACTTCGTTTCAGCCTTATAGGGATTATAATTCCCCAAGGAATAGTGTCTACGATAGTTACATATTGAGAAGACTATTTTAACATTAATACTCAAAATTCTGTAACATTCAGAGCACGAGTGTACAGAGGCTTAACAACGTGATGAAATACATATTGGCAAGGAAGACTGTTTTGCATTTGGCGGATTTTGAATGAGGCAGAAGACCTCTTGGCTTACGCCTCTGCTCCTTAAGTCAGAGGTCTCATGCTTTTCCAGGTGAAACGCTATATGAGACTTCTCACAAACTTCCTTTTTATAGGTGTGGTGTGGGGCAAGGGAGTTTTGCAAGAGGATAAGAATTTGATGTGAGCAGTTCTGGCCTCACTGGCTTCCGTGCTAGAATTTGGGGCAGATCCTGAGAGCCTGAGCTTGGAGGGGCACCAGGAAAGGCTTCAGATCCATCACAGGTCACGCTGGACCTCAGTTAACTCCGTGGTACCTGAGGAATACTACGGATAGCACGTGCTCCATGTGCTCCACCTTACTCCTGCTGGGGCTCTTCCAGCTAAACATCCTGATCTGAGCCATTGCACAGAAAGAAGCATGGGAACCAAGACCTGGAGCCAATGATGATTTGAGATAAGAAGGCATGATAAGAAGGCTTTGTCAGCGAGTGGAGGGGGAATGGAGAGGAGAAGACAATGCCCGCAAGTGCTGGCTCTGTGTTTTGCTTCCCTAAAACGGGCAATGATATTAAGTAATTTCTTTCTTTATTTTGATTGGAGCAGTATTTTTGTATCAATGGTCTGAAAGGTAATGTTGGTTGTATCCTATTTTGGGACAAATTTTGGTACCTTTCTAGGTGCCTTTGGTTGTGTGCTCTGGAAACGATGTTCTAGTGATGACACTGGCAAAGCTTTCAGTATGGAGATGTTGATGGTTAATGTGTGTCTGCTCTAAGACACTAATGCTGTGCCCTGTTTAAAAGCAGCCACGTGCTATTAAGAATCTGCCATAAAATTCTGCTACCTGACCAGCAGCTTGGACAGAAGTCCCTTGGCTTCATTTGGGAGTTGTTTCTTGCCTGTAGATTGCATGAAAATCCAGTCTGGCTCTGCGTTGCCCACACCTAACATTGCAGATACACCTACCCTGAGCGATTCCTGTGGTTCTGCTCAGATTCATGATCCTAAACCAGCCTTATTTAAAGATGACTTCCTAGTTGGTGGGGGATAGACCGAAAGGCAAAGAGGAAAAACCAGGTGGAAAACACAGGATTTGAGATTAATCAGGAACTTATTTAAAAGGGCAAGCTATTCTTACTCACATCATTGATTGTGCTGATAGAAAAACAACACTTTTTTAACATCAGGCAAATTCAATATTTTAAAATAAATCACGTAGGAATAAAATATCACTTAGACCCCCTCAGAGGTGGGATTATTACTTTCCTACTGGCATGGGTGAAGTCATGGAAATGTTTATTTCTGTAACTTTTTGCTTGCCTTCTTTCCTCTTTCAGATAACAGGACAGCCGACTTATCAGCATAAAAAATATTTCTGTCAGCATCCAGAGACCATGGAGTAAATGTAAGAAGAGAGGAGTTATGTCAGCCTGCACTTTTAACCTAAGACTAGACACCAAGAGCTGTACTAAATTAAAAAAAAAAGTTGCAGGCTGTCATGGTAATTAACAGTGGGTAAGGTACAAATATCTTTGCACATCATATAGCAGGCAGATTGCGCCTTTTGATAGGCAGTAGAAACCTCACATGAAAATATTTCATGGAACGTGAGTATTAAGGTGGAAAACATGACTTTAGGTGGGAGGAAGGAAAAAAACCCTCTTGCTATGACAAGACACAGTTTTTCTTCAGTCGGAAAAGGATACAATTCAAAGTAACGGTCCACACGTGGATGGTGTCTTCATGGAGTTGTGGTGCTGACCTGGTGTGCTCATCTCCCCCAATAAACTCTCTGTCACCATTTTCTTTTGAACTATATTCAGTTATAATGAGGAGCAATGTAGATAAATTGCTTTTAAGTTCACGTGAATCCCTAATCATTTAAAATATTTGAGAAATTTAATTTTAAAATTAGAATGGTGTTTACATACGAATTCAGAGTCTGGACTAAAACTTCACTTTACGGTAGAAATGACTATCCATGGGAAACTATTATAGGTGCTTTCCCTAAAGGTGAATCTTAAACTCTCATCATAAGAATAAATTCAAAAGACAGAATAAAAAATTGTGTGGTTTTGAGTAATGATTTTAAATTAGTGAAATTAACTCATTTTCTGTAGAAGGGAGGAGTTCAAATGTGGTTGATGTTAAACTTCAGAGCATTGGAAAGTCACAATATATTGAAAGTTAGGCATTAACTTTGTATTCCTGAAGGTCTCCACCATTTTGCACACTATAGTGATACTCATTTGTATTTGACTGCAGAAAGAATTACATTTGGAGGACTTAGAAGCAGGGATGGCTATAATGGCTGGCTGCCTCTGGAAACAAGAAATCATGAATTTTTTTCCTGGTAAGGGTAAAAGATTTCCATGAACAAAAATTGCCTTTGAAGACTCCCACTGTTTTTCCTATTCACTTCCATTTTAGTCTGTTTGGTGATTTCACTCATGCTCTCTGGACCCCTCATTATGCATTCTCTCCTCACTCTGGGAATTGTAGTCATTCTTACTGGGGAGTGCTCCACTTGAGTTGACCTGCCCAGCAATACTCCTCATCCACAACCAGCACCCTCTAGGTACCACCCATACTCTTTCAATCGCACCAAAATGTAAACCCTTGTCGCCGCAAGTTTCTGTTCTCAGAAGCTAGTTATTTTGATGGAAAAAGATTCCATGCTCTTGTATTCATGAATGCTAATGAGTCCATGAGCTGTCCATCTAGTTACGACATTTGCATACTGTTGGGGGTCATCTGGGAAAGGTACATTTTCTAATCTGAGGAAAACAGATCTAATAAGACACATTGTGAAAAAAAAAAATGTCCCATGGCCAATCAAGCTTGGAAAATGCTACCTATTTACGTCCATTATTAGAGATTCATAACACTGTAGTTTTTCCAAGCACAAGTAAGTTCTACGGTAAAGATAGCTATTTGTTTATACCTGTGATTTTCCCAAATTTATGAACATCATGAACATATCTATCTGTGTGTATTTTTTTTCTTAGTATAACACCTATTAATGCTCCATGGCGAACACTTAGAGATATGCTTCCTTAATCGAAAGTATGATTTGTCCAATGGTGTGAATGTCAGATACCGTGGTGGCGCTTAGGGTAAGCATTTTAGAGTTCGATTGTCTTTCAATACTTCTGAAGTCACACTGTGTGAATAGCTGTCTTCTCCATCTATGAGTATTTGACTTTCCTATCCAGTTTACTGTAATAGATGATCAATTCTGGTTGTAAGTTTATTCAAACAAATCATTCACCTGTCGTTTACATCATCGTTGAACTTAAAGCCCTCTCCAGCAGCTTGTCCAAGACAGAGGAGTGTGTATTTTCTTTCTACAAAGAATAAGTGTGTATTTTCTTTTCTTTCTAGAAAGAAAGGCCTCGTTTTGTTTCCTTCTGCCAATTTTTGACCATTTCTATTCACCTGGAGGAGGGAATCTGTGCTATCAAGGACTGTTGCTTTGAGCATGTAACTCCCACCGATTCAAATCCTGTAGACAAGCAGTCATTGCTGCAATCTAGAAAACTGAGACAGGCAATATGTTTCCCTTACCATGCATCGCTCTGTTGGAGAAGCTGTGTGGGTTGTAGGGTGGCTGCTTCTCAAGGAATCAAGTTGCCATTTCAAAGCTGAACTGTCCCAGTGTGCATTCCTGTGAAATGGCTTGCTCTTATCTGGATCAGTATCTTTGTGTTATTTGGGCTTAGGATGCAGAGAATGTGCCAAGGAAATAACATCTCTCTCCCGTGCTTTCGGCAGAGCAGTGGTAGAGCCACTTTTCACTCAGGATCCATTTTCATTCTCCCATCAGCAACTCTGTCTGAAGAGCACTCTAGGTAAGGGATCAGTGTCACCTGGTCAGTCTGAACCTTGCTTGAGAGGGCATCAATAATTTGACGCCTCTATAAATTCACTTGGAAAGAAAAACATTAATAAAAGCATAAATGCTTCTTAGTATAAACTACTGTAGGATATATAACTTCTAGTGAAAAGAAAGTAGTATGCACTGCTTCATAAAGGCAATAATACTGCAATAATTTAGTCTAGAAAGGTAGATTCGCCCATCCAACAGTACTTTTCTTCAACGTTATTTGAGAACTTATGGGGAAAGATACTGTTCTCCAAAAGCAAGCCAAAACCAAAACGAAATTAAAGACAAACAAGTATTGGAGGAAAAAGACACATGTTAGAATCTTAATGTTTGTCCTAAAATGATGGAGAAGGTGTATACTTCTATATTTCCTTACCATTTAATATGATTTATAAAACTATTCCTCATAAATTTTAAATATTACTAATAAAAGGAAGTTAGAGAAAAAGCTTAATTTTAAAAATGTACAGTTTTTAAAATTTAAATTAAATTTTAACTTTAATTTTAAAATGTACAGTACTCAACTAACTGAAAGCTTTGGTGAACTCCACTGAGTGTCAATGTACCTCTCAGTAAAAGGGGATATATACTGGGCATATAGTAAGTTTTATGAGTTATGTTAATGTGAATGTATTTTATAACAGAAAAATACTAAGGAGATCAAGTTACTATTATTATAATTCAAATTGCTTTTCAGAGAAATTATAAGAAAGCAAGCTATTCTATTTAGAAAAACACAATAAAACAAAACCACAGCCCTATGCCACTACACCATCAACCTATCCATGCCTTCAACACCTGTGCTCCAGAACAAGAATTGGAGTTCTGAATGCTTATCCTAAAACACTGGCCGACCTTGGATTAATAAAAACAAACTAAAGAATATTTTGTTTACCTTCTAAGAAAAGAAGTGATGCATTCTGGAAAGATGTTCAATAATAAGGATTGAAATGAAAAGGTTTTCTTCATAACCTGGAGTTAAACAGAAGTTGTTAGTGGTTTATTGTCATTAAATATTACCAAACACATTCAAACTGACCAGAATGCCTTTTAGTGAATATTTACTCTAATCCAGGTGAATAGTGACCTTTTAGAAAAAGGGTACTGAGTTTTTAATCCTTTTCTTTTGACAATGGAACATGAAAGGGTGACAGGAGTACCCCACTGACAGTAAGCAGCTCTAATTGAAGAAGTTTCCCCAGTATATTAATGAATTAGAGGTTCATTTTGTGCACATGCCCTCTGGATAGACTCAATCACTAGGCGCTATTGAGAACAGTGGTGGTTAAGCCTTTGTTTGTCTTGGATGTCTTTACATTCTTAAACATTATTGAGGATTCCAAAGTGCTTTTATTTGTGTTGGTTACATCTCTCAGTATTTATCATATTAGAAATTAAAAGTGGGAGTTTTTTTAGGACACAAGAATGCCTAACACACTTTCCTTGAGCTGTCAGAGCAACAAAGTCATCACATGGCATGTGGTCTCTGAAAAGCTCCACTGTAGGCTTGTAAGAGAATAAGAGTGAAAAAGGCAAGTAACATCAAAGTATTAGAATCAGAAGAGTTTTGATCTCATCGACTCCCAGAAAGGGACCCAGGCACCCCAAGTGACCTAGACAACTGCTGTTTTAATATAAAATGTTAAAGACTAGACTTCTTTGCATTTTGGTGGGCATAGGAATTACCAATGCGAGGTGTAGGAGAGGAAGACAAATCCTCTACCCCCTAGGTCCTTCTGGCTGGGCTGTGAATTAAATTGACTTGAGATAGAGTAACAGGAGAAAATCAGACAAAGCTTTATAACATGTATACATGGGAGAAACCCAAGAAAACTGGGTAACTTGCCAGAACGGCCAAAGCTGCCACCTTAAATACCATCTTCAGATAAAGACAAAAGATGTTAGAGGTAGGGGGAGTCAGTTATGGGATTACCAGAAAAGGACAGTAAACAAGAGTAAGGTTATTATGCAGATTTAAGTCCTTGCCTTCCACACTGATAAAAGTTTCTAGAGATAAGGTCATCCCCCTCTTCCTGGTACAGAGAGGGAGATATCTTTACAAATGGAGATTTCCCTGACAAATGTAAATGTCTCTCACAAAGGGTAACTTCTACTTGGTTTTCAGAGTTTCTCCCCTGTCTGCAGTTTCTTAAAAGTAACCAGTCACAAATAATCCTCCTGCAAAAGAGACACATCTTGAGGTGGCCAATTCTGATCCCCCATGTGGGTATTGGTTAAAATGCAGGTTCCCGAGTCCCATACCAAGAGATTCTGATTCAGTTCATTTGGGATAAGGATCAAGAATCTTCCTAATTAAAAATCACCACCCCACTCCTCTTACCCTCCACCACCAGTCCATCTTGTGATTTTCATGCAGGGGGTTTGCAAATGCACTCTGACAGACCCTGCCTGTATCTTATCGTTGGCTTGTTAATATTCATCTTTATCAAATTTATCCTGAATATGCGCATGCAGTGTTGTGGATCAGAGACAGATTTCATATTAAATATCTCATGGTAAATAATAAGTGTATCTGTCCCCTTACCCCATGGATCAGTCTTATCCTGAAGGGATGTGTTGAGAGCCAGATCAGTTGTCCTACAGGAGTAGGCTAGAAATGAGGAAACTGACTTTTCCCTGTTTATCAGGGGTTGGAAGACAGCTGTTCTCTCCCTACCAGAAAGGGTCTCCTCCTTACTCCTTTTGTACGTGAATAATCTTTCCAGGAGCCTGGTAGCCCTGAGAACCTCTGCTTTTGTGACCTTGAGAACTCCCTAAGTTCCTGGAGTCATCACTCTTTGTAATGCAAATCTCTAGGGAGATAGCACTCCGTCTTCTAGACACCTTGGGCTTAGCCTAGGGACATACTTGGACTGTAACTATTATGTCCACTTCAAGAGAAAGGAAAAGTTAGTGCCCTTTGGATCAGAGCAATTAGCTAGACAAATGGCTACAGATCAAATTCTCTTGGTATCTGAGGATTCTTAGGAGGCTAGGGATTTTTACAGAAACTCTGAAAAATTCCAGGGAAGTTTTATTTCTCCACACCTCTTTACCAGGAGGAGAAAGAAAGAGAAACTTTCTAGCTGATCCTCAGTACAAGTCATTCTGTCACTTGGACCTTATGATCCAGCAAATTCAATTGTGCCTGTGGTGTCTATGGAATATTGGGATGGGTTATGGACCCTGATGAATTTAAGTAGTAAAGTGTCCATTTTATGAATAGATATCCAATAACAAGGAATGTCAGGAAGGTAGGGGAATAAGACCATATATAAGGGGCAAAAGGAGCCTAAGCAACATGCAGGACCACAGAACCAGTCTGGGAAAGTCATTGCAGTCACTGCTGCTCCTCAGGCAAGCAGCCACTTATGTCACCACTGCCCTCCTCTCAATGCTGCTGTGGGGAGTGCTGCCCTTAAATCTAGGGCAGAGCGGTCCCTGCCTGGGTCCTATGTATTAGAGGGCCCCGTACTACACACACATATACATACACACTAAAGAACGTATAGGCATCCCTGACATTTGGGATCTGGCACTCAGTTCTGGCACTGCATGACTCGTAATCATAAACATCCGTTCTTGAAACCAACACTGTTCAGGCCTTGGGAAAACACTTCTCCACATCTCTTGCTCTACGTCCTTGAAACAAGACGACTATTCCCAATGGTGTGAATGTTTGCAGGTGGTGCCCCCTGCCAACATGAGAGAGGGACACTGCTTCAGAGAACAAGGAGAATTTGGGCAGCAAAATAACTTAGGTATGAGAAGAGAGAAATTACTTGTATAGTCCATCTCAGATACTATCGGTGCAACATAGTCTTGCATTGGGAAATAACATTTCTTAGCAATGCTGAACATCTATTTTCCTGTCTCTTTTCACATTCTAATTTGTGGCCCTGAAGATACCCATGAATTAATGTGGTATTTGCTATAGTTGCACATGGTATGGGAGGAAAATTTTGCATTATTGATTCACGTTACACTTAAATTTGTATATATGCAGGTCTAATCTGTCTGCCCTGGTGGTCTAGTGGTTAAGATTTAGCACTCTCACCACCACAGCCCAGGTTTGTTTCCTGGTCAGGGAACCACATCACCCATCTGTCAGTTGTCACATTGTGGTGGGTGTCTCTTGCTGTGGTGCTGAATGCTATGCCACTGGTATTTCAAATATCAGCAGGGTCACCCGTGGTGGACAGGTTTCAGCAGAGCTTCTAGACTAGACAGAGTAGGAAGAAGGACCTGGCTGCCCACTTCCAAAAAAATTGGCCATGAAAACCCTGTGAATAGCAGTGGAGCATTGTCTGATAGAGCGCTGGAAAGTGAGAGGATGGTGCAAAAAGACAAGGCAGGGTTCCGCTCTGCTGTCCACAGGGTTGCTAGGAGTTGGAATTGACTCAATAACACTACCAACAAAAATATGCTATTATTACCTCTGAAAATTGGATGTTGCTACCTCTGCCAACAAAGGATTTGAGTCATTAGCTCCTAATTCAAACTCAAGAGTTTGTGTATTGACAGATCGGGAATACTTATGAACAAATGCCTAGTTACAAGGGAGGTGGTGAAAGTGAATATTTGGTGTTTTGTGCTTCCATAGTAGGAGGTAGGCTTTACTTCCTAACAATGCCCACATGATGAGTATTATCCAAGTTAGGAAAAGGTCCAGATAGTGGTAGCCAAAACCAACATGAAACAGAAGGCAAAAACAATTAGCAGCAACTACACAGGTAATTCATATTGTGCTGTGTGAGAAGTATAACTGTGCTGCAAGAGTGGTATGCTCTGATGTTGAATGATTTTCTTTTAAAAATCTTATCAGAAGACTTGCTTTGCCACCATTGAAATAATAGCTTTTAAGAGGGGTTCTGGTTCAAGATGGTGACATAAGAGGATCCTGAATTCGCCTATTCCCATGAACACGCTGAATCTATAGTTACACATGAAAAAATTTCCTCTGACAAAAACTTAAAAACTGGCTTAGTGGCTCCTATGCATTGAGTGAATGAGAGAAGACATACATTGAAGCAGGTAAGAGAGCCCAGGACACAATCACCCCATAGACCCCACCCCCAGGATGGTGGCCCCCAGCTGGGAGGGAACTCAAAACCTGGAAATTCTCCCTAAGGAGTGAAGAGTTTGAACCCCACATCAGAAACCCCCAACTTTTAAGACCTGCACCTGAGAAATGAGCACTGAAAACATCTAGCTTTGAAAATCAATGGGACTCACATCCATGAGACCCACAGGCTATAGGGCTCCTGTGCTCAGACTTATCTGCCTCAGGGCCCAGAGTAGAAGCAGCTTTTTGAGGCACACCCTGACCTTGTGTGGGAAAGGCTCATTTGTTTTTCTTAAAGCATGAACCTGAAGGGCAGGCATCTGGTTTGACACACCTTTGGGGTCCTGCTGGGGTGCTCCCGGGGGATGGAGATTGGTGGGTGCCATCTTTGTGCTCTTCCTCTGCTGTGCTCCAGAGCACCAGTATCTCTCAGAGGGGAGCTTTCATACACATCTCCCGCCCCAGTTTTTCCTTCTGGTGCCCTGGTCTTTGCACCTGCCACCTAGGGCATGCCCCTTGATTGCCTGGCTCTGTTGGCCAGGGAGGCTTGCATTCCTAGGTCCCATGGGACAGTAACAATCAGAGAGATAGTTCTCAGTAGGCTATCACCCCCCAGGGCACTGCACAGACAGCAGTCAGGAACACACCCCAGTGTTTCTCTGAAAGAGGCCTATTTGCTTGTCCTAGAGTGTCAGCATTAGGGGCAGGCTTCCAGTTTGGCACACATCTAGGAGCCTATGGATGTGCTTTCAGGAAATATAGGCCAGTGTACGTCATCTTTTGCACTCTCCCTCTGCCACACTATGGCTCACTGGTATCTCACAGACAGCAGCTTATATACTCATCTGGAGCCTTAATTTTTGTGACTGCCACCCAGGAGACACGTCTAGATTGCCTGGCACTGGTGATCAGAGAGGCTTGCAGTCCCATAAGACTGTATATGCTTGCATACTTTAAAAGCTGCTGCTTGAGGGTCTGGCTTCCAAATGGACTGAATCTAGGGGCTGATTGAGATACTACCCTTTGGGACACTGACAGGTCTTGGTACACCCTCAACTACTGGGAGTCATTAACAATAAAATAGGTTGCTTGGACAATCACAAATGTTTGAGAGACAGCAAACTAGGTCAGAGTTGAATAATGATCATCCCCTACACAGGGCCACTCCCTCAAGATGGGGAGAAGTGGCTGTTTTATCTAATGCATAGAAACCAACTCAGAGAGTGAAGGAAAATGAAGAAACAAAGTAATGTGTTCCAAACAAAAACACAAGATAGAAACTCAGAGAAAAACCTTACTGAAACAGAGATAAGTAATTTACTGATAAATAATTCAAGGTAATGGTCATAAAGATGCTCACTGAACTCAGGAGAAGAATGGATGAACATAATGAGAACTTCAACAAACAGATAGAAATTATAAGAAAGTATAAAATAGAAGTCATGGAGCTGAAGAATACAATAATTGAACTGAAAAATACACTAGAGGGCTTCAATGGCAGACTAGATGCAGCAGAAGAAAGGATTGAGACAGAGCAGTGGAACTCACCCAATCAGAGTGGAAAAACAAAAAAGAATGAAAAAACGTGAAGATAGCTTAAGGGACTTATGGGACACCATCAAGCATCCTAACATTCACATTAGAGGGGTCCCAGAAGGAGAAGACAGAGAAAAAAGGGCAGAAAAATTATTTGCAGAAATAATGGCTGAAAGCTCCCTAACCTAGGGAAGGAAATAGACATCCAGATCCAAAAAGATGAACCCAAAGAAACCCACACCAAGACACATTGTAATTAAAATGTCAAAAGGTAAGGACAAGGAGACAATCTTAAAAGTGGCTAGAGAAAAGCAATGTTGTGTACAAGAAAATCCCCATAAGGCTATCAGCAGATTTTTCAGCAGAAACTTGGCAGACCAGAATGAAGTGGAATAATATGTCCAAAGTGCTGATAGAAAAACTTCCAACCAAGAACACTCTACAAGACAAAGATATCATTCAGAATTGAAGACGCAATAAAGAGTTTTCCAGACAAGCAAAAGCTTAAAGGAGTTCATCACCACTAAAACAGCCTTACAGGAAATGTTAAAGGGACTTCCTTAAGCTGAAAAGAGAGGCCACTAATTAGTAACAAGTAAACATATGAAAATATAAATCTCAGTGGTAAAGATTAATATATAGTAAAGGTAGTGGATTAATTACTTATATAACTAGTGTGAAGATTAAAAGCAAAATTAGTAAATATAACTATAACTACAATAATTAGTTAAGGGGTACACAAGATAAAAAGATGTAAAATGTGACATCAAAAACATAAAACATAGGGGGTAGAGTAAAAATGTAGAGCTTTAGGTTAGGATCATACTTAAGTTGTTATCACTTTAAAATAGGCTGTTACAAATATGAATTGTTATATGTAAGCCTCATGATAACAACAAATTAAAAACCTGTAGTATAAATACAAAAGAGAAAGAGAAAAGAATCTAAGCATAGCACTAAAGAAAGTCATTAAACCACAAAGTAAGAGGGCAAGAGAAGAAAGGAACAGAGAGGAACCACAAAACAGCCAGAAAACAATTAACAAAATGGCAATAAGCACATACCTGTCAATAATTACTTTAAATGTTAATATACTAAATTCTCCAATCAAAAGAGATTGAGTGGTTGAATGAATAAAAAACAAGACCCATCTATATGCTGACTACAAGACTCACTTCAGATGTAAGGCCACACACAGACTGAAATAAAAGCTGTGGAAAAAGATATTCCAAGCAAGCCAAAAAAAGCTGGGGTAGTTGTACTTATATCAGAAAAAAATAGACTTTAAAACAAAGACTGTAGTAGAAGACAAGGTCATTACACGATGATAAAAGGGTCAATCCAACAAGAGGATATCACATTTGTAAATATTTATGCACCCAACGTAGGAGCACTTAAATATATAAAGCAAATATAAACAGACGTACAGGGAGAAAGAGATAGCAATACAGTGATAGTAAAGGACTTTATTACCCAGTTACATCAATGGATAGATCATCCAGACAGAAAACCAATAAGGAAACATTAGCCTTAAATGACACATTAGATCAGATAGACTTAACAGGTAGATACAGAACAGTCCATCCAAAAGCAACAGAATACACATCCTTCTCAAGTACACATGGAATTCTCCAGGATAGATGATATGTTAGGCCACAAAACAAGTCTTAATAAATTTAAGAAGTCTGAAATCACATCAAGCATCCTTTCTGACCACAGTGGCAAGACATTAGAAATCAATTACAAGAAGAAAACTGGAAAATTCACAAATATGTGGAGATTAAACAACATGCTACTGAACAACCAATGGGCCAAAGAAGAAATCAAAGAGAAATAAAAAAATACCTTAAGACAAGTGGAAATACAACATACCAAAACATATGGGATACAGCAAAAGCAGTTCTAAGAGGACAGTTCATATTGATAAATGCCTACATCAAGAACCAAAAAAACCTCAAATAAACAACCTAACTTATACCTCAAGGAACTAGAAAAAGAAGGGCAAATGAAGTCCAAAGTTAGTAGAAGGAAAGAAATAATAAAGATCAGAGGAAATAAATGAAATGGAGACTAAAAAGACAATAGAAAAGATTAATGAAACTAAGAGTTGGTTCTTTGGAAAGATAAATAAAATTGACAAACCCTTATCTAGACTCACCAAGAAAAAAAAAAGAGGACTCACATAAAATCAGAAATGAGAGATGTTACCACTGTTACCACAGAAATGCGAAGGATCGTAAGAGACAACTATGAACAATTATATGTCAACAAATTTGACAACCTAGTAGAAATGGATAAATTCCTGGAAACAAAGAACTTACCAAGACTGAATCATGAAGAAATAGAAAATCTGAACAGACCAATTACTTGTAAGGAGATTGAATCAATAATCTAAAACCTCCCAATAAACAGAAGTCCAGGACCACACGGCTTCACTGGTGAACTCTAACAAACATTTAAAGAAGGATTAATACCAAGCCTTCTCAGACTCTTTCAAAAGATAGAAGAGGAGGGAACACTTCCAAACTCATTTTACGAGGTCAGCGTTATCCTGATACCAAAACCAGACAAGGACACCACAGGAAAGAAATTACAGGCCAATATCCCTGATGAACATAGATGCAAAAATCCTCAACAAAAGATTAGCAAATAGAAATCAACAATAAATTAAAAGGTTCATAACCATGATCAAGTGGAATTTATTCTGTGGATGTCAGGATGGTTGAATATCCACAAATCAATGAATGCTTCCTGATTTCAAACTATATTTCAAAGCTATAGTAATCAAAACAGTATGGTAATGGCAGAGAAACAGATACATAGATGAATGGGACAGAAGAGAGACCACAGAAATAAACCTATGTGTAAATGGTCAATTAATTTACAACAAAGGAGCTAAGAATATGCAGTGGGAAAAGGACAGTCTCTTCAATAAATGGTGTTGGGGAAACTGGACAGCCACGTGTAAAAGAATGAAACTAGACCACTACCTTACACCATACACCAAAATTAACTTAAAATAGATTAAAGACTTGAATGTAAGACCTGAAACAATAAAACTGCTAAAAGAAAATATAGGCAGTAAACTTCTTGATATGGATCTTGGTGATGATCTTTTGGATCTGACATTAAAAGCAAAGGCAACAAAAATAAAAATAAGCATGTGGGACTACATCAAACTAAAAACCGTGTGTATAGCAAAGAAAACCATCAGCAAAATGAAAAGGCAACATACAGAATGGGAGAAGATATTTGCAAATCATACATCTGATAAGGGGCTAATATCCAAGATATAGAAAGAACTCACACAATTCAGTAGCAAAAACAAAAGCAAAAAATTTAAAAAATGAAATCCAATTAAAAAATGGGCACAGCACCTGAATAGACATCTTTCCAAAGAAGACACACAGATAGCCAATGGGTACCTGAAAAGGTGCTCAACATCACTAATCATCAGGGAAATGCAAATCAAAACCACAAGGAGATATGACCTCACACCTGGCTATTATTAAATGGCTATTATTAAAAAGACAAGAAATGGTAAGTGTTGATGAGGATGTGGAGAAAAAAGAACCGTCGTGCACTGTTGATGGGAATGTAAATTGGCACAGTCATTGTGGAAAACAGTATGGAGTTCATCAAGAAATTAAAAATAGAACTACCATATGATCCAACAATTCCACTTCTGGGCATTTAGCCAAAGAAAATAAAAACACTAACTTGGAAAGATATATGCACCCTCATGTTTATTGCAGCATTATTTACAATAGCTGAGACATGGAAACAACTGAAGTGTCCACTGATGGATGAATGGATAAAGAAAATGTGGTGTGTGTGTATATATATATACATTATATATACATATATAATGAAATTTAATTCAGCCATAAAAAAGAAGGAAATCTTGCCATCTGTGACAACATGGATGGACCTTCAGGGCATTATGCTAAGTGAAATAAGTCAGACAAAGACAAATACTGTATGATCTCACTTATATGTGGAATTAAAAAAGAAAAAAGGGCTCATATATACAGAGAACAGATTGGTGATTGCCAGAGGTGAGGATGGGGAGGGTGTGTGTGTGGGGAGGCAAAACGGGTGAAGGGGTCAAAAGGTACAAATTTCAAATTTCCAGTTATAAAATAAATAACAATATAATGAATATAAAGAATATAATTCCTTTTTATATTTTCTCAAGGGGGCTCCTGGGTGATGGTGTCAATCATATGAGTGCTTGTTAAATGTGAAGTTTCCTGGATTCTGTCATAGTCTTTCTACATCAGTGTTTCTGAGAGTGTCGCCTCAAAATCAGAATTTCCAGAATATTCTTGGGCATACTGAAGTTTGAGAACTACTTAGTATTTTTAACTTACTTTTCTCACTAGTTTCTTTTGTTCTAAATGGGAAAAGAAAACTTTGCAATCCACAAAGAACCTATTTTCTAGATGACAGAGAATGAAACAAGAAGTTAAGAAAGTATGAACATGCATTCTACAATCAAGTCCTTGTATTTTTTCCTAAAAATCAGGACCTGTGGTCATTTTGAAGTGAGTCTAGACACAGACCCTCTCTTAGTACCTTGATGAATTATTCCTGAAGAAAAGAGAAGATACAAGAGAATGACAGAGGGTAAGCCCTTCTTTCTTCTGAGGAGGTTTGAAATGACAACAAGGACTGGATGCCCGAAGACCCAACAATTGTGTAATCTTGGATGAATCCCTTCATTTACCTAGGTTTCAGGTACCTCATACACGAGGTGAGATAATTGAGCAAAGTCATCTCTAAATTCCCCCTGAGCACTAATGAATAGTGTCTCTCTCTTTTACTCCAGGGAAGCATAAAGTTGAGTTAAAGGCTAAAACGGAAATGAAGACAGAAGTTCTCTTAAACAACAGATTCTGAAGATGTATGTTGTTTTACAGCCAATTTTCCTTTTACGTTTTTTAAAATTAAATAATGTAACAATACTATACAGTAGTGAAAAAGAATAAAATATAGCTACACACACGAAGTTGGATGCATTTCAGAAAATAATATCGAGTGAAAAAATCAGGTTGCAGAAGAATCCAGACGGTGAGTCCATTTATATCAACTCAAAACATTCAACTCTAAACTACACATTGTTTGAAGCTATCGACATATGTGCAAAACTACAAGGAGAAGCAAAGGAATGATAAAGCCAAAATTCAGGGTAGTGCTTTTCTCCAGAGAGGGGCAATATGACATCTTGGAGTGACACATAGGATTCCTCAAAGGTGCCCAAAATACTATATTTCTTGTCCTAGACGGTGGGCACATGGTTGTCAATGTTATAGTAATTCATCATATTTTATAGACACGTCATAATTATTCTTTTATATCTATGTAGTTTTTAATAAAAACAATTAAAAATCAATTGAGAATGTGCATATCTTAACGTCCAGTAAATTTTTCTCCTCTTGTGTGCGTGTTTCCATACCCTTTCTCTATTTCTTTACAGACATTCGTGTTTAAGTAAATAGATGTTTCATGAGAAACATGAAACAGAACCCCGTGCCTGGTAGTTCTTCACATAAAACCAAAACAGCATCAACAACACAAGGTAAGAGAACATCAACAAATATGTAACAGGTACCTTTGCTAAAGTAAACTAGAATGGTATAAACACGGATTGTGAGAGCTATGCATTTCTGCAAACAGAAAAATTTGGTGCCAGATTTCCAAAGCATCACCCTCTAGAGATATTACTAGCTCCTTACATTTGAATAACGCAAATTCCTTTTATTTGCAAATATTAAAAATTAAGGCTTACTCTTCCCCATCTCCGTGATCATGAATGCCATTATTCATTTTTAAATATCATTATCCAGGCCTTGCTTGGCAAGAACTATTCTTCCAGAGAACACCAGGTTGTGTGAATGTTGAGTCTGGATTTCTTGGCCACGCTATTGAAAGCAGGAGTTTCCTGCTAGTAGATGAGTGACTTTTCAGATCCTAGAGGTCGTATAACCGTGTGTGTGCATGTGTGTGTATATGTGTGTGTGTGAGAGAGATCAGCTTCCTTAAACACACATCTAACTTCTCTATCTGCCAGATTATATAAAAAGAAAATGATGTCATTTCTCATGTGAGTACATAGTACAAGAAATTTACTTCCTTGAAATTCACTATCTAACACTGGTGATAATTAAAAATATAGTTAGAAAATAGAAATAATTTACTCAGTTGGTTCTGAGGTACACACAATAAAGTTTAAGGTTTGTCCTATCTGTGAATGTTGCAGAAATGCATTTAACAGGCAAAAATTGAAGTAGCTCACAGCCGTTTATCCCAGAAAATGTAAAAGAAAGCCATGTCCTTTCTTATATCTTGTTGCTATGGAAAGTTTCACAGTCTAGATACGCACCCTAAACTGTTTTCAAAAATGGAATAGACAATGCCATAAGAGTGAAATTCATCATTGTTCTAAACATTTAAAGCAGAGGTAGCATTTGAAAATAAAATTTAAAGGACTTCTCTTCTATTAAGATGGAAAATAAGTTGTCTCCATTTGTAATTTTTATAGTTGCTTTTTTTTCTGTAGTTGCTTGAAAATAGAGTGATAAAACTGGATATAACGGAGATAACATGCATGACACTTAAAAATGGATACAGAGAGAGACAAAGCAATGGAAGAGACGTGGCTGCAAAGATGTGCACGGAATACTGACTTGAAGGACCTCATAATTCAGTGGGTTATTACCAGATGCACATTTGTTTAAACTGAAATGAAAGCAGAGAAACATTTAATGCATAGAAAACCAAGACAGTATCTTGTAGGAGCCCAACCTTATGTATAAGTCAAATTAAACGACCCCATGATCAACATGATCAAAAGCAGCTGACGTTTGTAACACAAATAAGATCTGAAAATTTTGGTGGAACTGCTTGTACGTCTCTTCAGACTCCCAGAGAAAGACCCTATTAAGTCAAACTAAATTGTACCAAGTGCCTTAAAGAGATGCCTGTCTGTTTTAATTTTCCTGACACTCCTCAGCGTGGCTTGGTCTAATAGTGATTGTGTAAAGCTATTAGGAATGCATCTGATGGAAAAATGCAACTGTCAGCTACTGGTTTATTATTTTGATGCTGTTCAATAATTTCTCTCATGACTGTTGTTACATTAAAGGATATATTGGCCTACCATCTCAGCCCCTAATTAAGCAACAAAGAAATTTTATACTAATATTGAATTTAAAGGGAAGATTGTAAATGCATTTATCTTCAAACCCTACCTAATTATCGTTAGTGTACAATCCTAACCATAAAGAAATCCATTTTAGAAATGGATTTAACAGTGTAATGCCTTTTGTATTATTTGTCTGAAATCGAATTCTATAAACTTGTTGGGTTTTTAATGCTTACCTTTCCTTTAAGAATATAGCCTAGAATGACTTTATATGTAACCGACATATTTTCAGGTCCCCTCCCCTTTTTTCTGCATGTATTACAAAAATAGGTGTTATAGAAATGTTATATTTCATTAATACTATGTTTTGATTTTGGAGTCATGAACCCATCAGAGAAACACTAAGCAGGTAAAAATTAATCTAAAGGAAATAGGGAGTTCTTTTACAAACAGGTGACCCTGTCCAAATTAGCAAGAAAATCAGTGAGATGAAAATAGTTGGCTAGTGAAATACAATGAAACAAAAAAATGATTGATCATCAATCTACTCCTTGATTCATTTTGTCTATTTTAGGCACACATAGTGTTTTCTCTCAATGCCAGCTATTTATATTTCCATCTTTGTACACAATAATTTGATATTTCCTGGCCCTGACCATCATAATCATTACGCTGCTTGCAAATGGCCACATGCTCTGTATCCACTTTCATTCCTGCCTTTCTTCCCTGACTGTTCCTTCATTCTCAGCACTGCTGATTTTGAATCTTGTCCTAGTTGATCAAATACTATTTCTGCTCCAACTGGCATCCTGTTACTACCCTCAGATTATTTCTTTGTGTCTAAGCCGTAAGTTTCCAATTTTATAAGCTGTCATGAAATAAGTACCTCCAGATGCTGATAGGAGCTTTACATAAGATCATTTAATCAAGAACATTGCTATAGGGTAGATAATTATTCTTTTTTTTTTTCATATAAGTAGCCAAAACTCAGAAAAGAAAATGACTTGCCTAAGGGTCTCACAGCTTCTAAGTGCCAAAGGCAGGATTTGAACTGAGGGCTCGCCAACTGTGCAACGAGTGCTCATTAGAGGCCTTAAAACAGTTTGGTGGAGCTGGCAGCCCAGGGCCTAAGAAAGAAAAGTGGTCTGTGCGAGGACCATCTCAGAGGAAATAAAGGGTGATTAGCTAAGGATAGGCTGGGTTAGCACATTTTGAAATGAGGCCTGAGATATTTGAGAATTGATGGTGATGTCAGATAAGTCTTAGGGGATATCTGAGTGGACTGTAGACTACCGATCAGTGAAAAGCAAGACAGCGTTTAGGGCATTGGTTTTCAACTGGGGTGATTTTGCATGTCCCTTCCCACCCCACCCCCCTACCCCGCCCCGAACATGTGGCAGTGTCTAGAGACATTGTGGGTGGGGGCGCTACTGGCATCTAGTGGTTAGAGGCCACTGTTGAAGATGCTATCCTTTCCCCATTGTGTATTTATGACACATTTGTCAAAGATCAGTTGATTGTATAATCTAGTTTATTTCTGGGCTCTTTATTCTGTTCCTTTGGTCTATGTTTTATCCCAATAAACATCCTAGGATGTGTTGTAGGATGCTGGTAAACATCCTACAACACACAGGATAGCCCCACAACAAAGAATTATCTGGCCTAAAATGTTAATAATGAAAAACTCCTGGCTAGGGTGATTTGGAGGTGTCAGAGTGGGAGAATATTGCTCCAACATGGTCCTTTTCACTGCACTGATTTTTCTTTGTGGGGCTAACAGTGTTCACTTAATTATGTTCAATGAGTTGGATTTAAATTATTTCAAAATGAATGCAGCAGTGTTCCGCTTGTTCGTTTCTGATGGGTTGATAGCTAATTTGCTGTTATGCTGTAGATGCAAAGTCTTTAGTAATCTCTCTTCTCTCCATGTTCTTGGGCCCTAGTAACTCTGAAGTAACTATGAACTTAAAAATAGCACTCTGATTTGTCTGTGCTCAGGGGAACATCTTCACTCTTCCCATTGTTTTTAAACCACAGGTTAAAAAAAAAAGTGCCTTCTCTGCAACCTCGCCTCTGTTTGTGTCAAATCCTATAAAATTTGGGATGCTATTATGGCTGGTGACAGGAGACAACTTCTCAGAATGTGGTATCACACCATCCAATCTTTAAGTGGAGACACTGCCTCTTCGTTCTCTGCAGGTTTCTTTTCAAAATACCACAATGAAATCATTCCTTTTCCCTCCAAGATGGAATCTTAGATATAGCAGAGTATTAGCAGCTCATATATTCATCAGACTTTTTTTTTTGAAGATAAGCTTTCTTCTATGTCGAATATGAAAAGGCATTTTCACACTATCTCTCAGACTTATTCTCCCGTGATTTTCCTTTACATGTTCACATTATTCGTAGCAATACCCGCTCTTCTTTCTTTTTAAATAGCGTGGCTTTTAAGCTGGGCAGACCCTGGTGGAAAAGATCAGGGAAGATTTTATAGAAATATTGCTTCCACAGCAGAGCTTTCGTTCCCTCCTAACAGATTGAACAAGACAGTGTTTGTCCTCTCTTGGTTCCACAGCCTGGAGAATGTTTACCATCTTATCAAAATCCCCTCCTCTGGAGGTCTTGAAAGATGAATCAGAAATAAAGTATTTTTTTTTTCCATTTCAGCCATTGATAGGCCATTCAGTGCTAAAGGATATTGATTATGATCTTGGATAGAGAATAGAGCAGAAGGACGGAGGGGAGCGGTTCTTAGCTGCATTGCTCATCTTTCCTCTGACAACCTGCTGCCTTCACAAAGCGGAGTCACTCAGCAGCATCTCACTGGGGGCCTCTGTGTCCTCATTTGCCAGAAGTAATGCGAGCTGCCCCTCTGGCCTCCCCCCTGTCTGTACAAGGTACTTGATGCTTGGCAGATAATGGTGCAGAATAGTTGCAAGATTATCAGAAAGATCAGCTATCCACAAATATTTATCCAGCGCTCCCTAATAAACAGAGTAATGAGGATTGTGCCCACTTGTTAGCGTGCAAAGGATGTAGTCTGCTCCAGATCTACATGCATTGTTATTGTCATCATAATTAAGTTCAAAAGGCCAGAAGCCATGAACCGTATTTTAAAAATCAAAGGTCAAGAGGAAGGACACTGCACTTAAGTCAAACCCTTCTCACTTCCAGGTAACTGTTCCAAGAACGGTAACTGATACGAGGGATCCAGAACCTGGGGGTGCAGTATTGTCTTATTCGCTCTTCTGTGCAACGACTGTAAAAGTCACCTCTCTCTATAGCTCCTTCCTACGTGCCTTGCCCACAAAAGATTTGCTCTAGTCCAAACAGGGAGTCTCTCTCCACAGAACTTTTCCCTTTTGCTGGAATTTTCTCTAGCAACGTTTCACTTCTAATTGTTCTTCTAATATTTATTGAACACTAATTGCATACTAGGCTTAGACATGCTGACATTTCCAAAAAATAGGTAATTATTAGCTCTCATTTCCCAGGTAAGAGACTGCGATTTGGATAGTTAGCAACTTACCCAGGGTCACAAGGCAGTAAGTGATGGCAGTTTGAACCTAATGGTTTAGCTTCAAACTCAGTTATGCTTTCTCTATCTGACAGATGGGCTTATGCTACCCAATCAGAGAAATGAATCAGTATTTGATGGGCATCTTCCTCTCCGAACCATCCTGGTCATTATTGCTCTGGGGACGTAGAAAGAGTATGAATCACGTCTCTACTCTCATGGATTATTGAGGATCACCCTACTTCTTATAGTGAATGGGTAGTTCTTTAGTTTTTACTAAAAAGAACTGAGTCCTGACTTACAGTAAGTGTGAAACTGGAATCAAAATCAAAATTTGGGGAAAATGCTAAGTTCTTTTCAAAAACAAAATGCATCATAAATAAATTAGGAATGACTCCATTTATTCACAAACTCATACTTAACATCAGGTAAAAGAAGAAGCAGAGGCTTCTGACTGGAGCCTGGCTTCCTTTATTCCCATCTCTAAGTGAGAAGTATAAGGCCATTTTTTCTCCACTTCCTGAGATTCCTTCCCAGTGGTTTCAGTGTTTTATTTTCCGGGAATTTTATTGGGCCCCGGGTTAATGCGCATTGCCTCTTACACATGTTTGTTTCCCCATAACGCATAAGTTAAGTGAATTTTTTTTCTCCTTTGGTCCCTAGATAAAGCTTCATTGTGTTTAGAGAAAATTGAAGGCTCCTGTTGCTAAAAATAAGAGAGATGAATCGATAGTTAAATGTATTAAATAAAAACATTGTACTTGGCTGAATCCGAGAATAGCAAAACATAAAAAGTACCATTATAATATATTCCACTTCCCTTAATTTGACACTAAGCTGCTTGCTTTCCTTTATACATAGTCAACATCAGCTCACCAGAAGGTTGGTAGTTAAGGAACAAGCTGTTAAATATTAAAGCTGTATCTATGTAATTGAATGTTTTTGCTATGGCTGTGTTCTAAATATATGCTATTAAGATACTGTTCTACAAAGATATTTAATTACTGACATCTAATCACGTTACTGCTGTTTCTTTAACCAAGCAAAAATATGAAGTGCTGAAAAGAAAACAGTTTCATTTTAAATAGCAACATTTTATTAATCTGAGCAATAAAACCACTCAAATCTCCAAATGAAATCATCCCATTTTTAAAGATGGCACTTCTCAGTTTGGTAATCCTTGTGTATTGCTGAGATAGATGGCTATACTTAACGTGTTAAAACATTCCCACAAATAATGTGCACAATAAAAGTTAATTATACTCGTTTATTACATCAAAATAAAATCTAAACTATGAAATTCACAAGGAGAATTTCATAGTCAACTATGGAGCACTATTATATATGTTTATGACCATAATATTTTTAATATCGTAGACAATTTGGGTAGACATTAAGGCAGTAATCAGATAATAGTAATATCTTTCACTTGTATAGTGTTTGCACAAATTTGCAAATGTTACCTCATTTTATCATAACAGCAGTGCTATGAATTAGGAGAGGAACATATTATTATAATAATTTTACATATGGGGAAATTGTGGCCATGGAAATTTATGTGACTTATAGTTCACACAGCAAGTTAAGTGGCAAAACTGGAATTATGACCCAAGACAATTTCAATTCTTGAAAATTAGAAATTCGGTTAAATGTTAGTAATTTTATAATAGTGGTTTCTGATGTTCAATGTTACATTTTTCAAAATTAAAAAAGAGCATTGTTTAAAATGATATGGAAAAAATGACTTGGCCAATATTTTCTCTCAGACCAAATATGATAAAAGTTCTAACTTCATGCAAATACTGCAAATAGTCGCTTTTGTTTTATTTAACTACAAAGCTATCTTTGTTAAGAGATAATATTTTAGAAAAAATGTTTTTCTTCCTGACTTCTCTTCTCATCCTCATTGTATTTCCTCTTACAAATAGGTTAATTTTTATCAAAGAAAATTGAGTGGTTATTTCTCCCTAGTGTCTGTGAACACATTCAGAAAAGGCAAGCAGGAAGAAGAACTGATGCATCCTGAATGCCATCCTGAACAATTTTCTAAGGGTGCCAGTGTTAAGCATTGACAGGATGATTTGGTCCACATTCATAAGGAAGGAGTTAGGAAATTTGAAGTTTGATCATTGCATAGGAAATTGGTCACACCACTATCTTATCTCAACTATCATTAAGATAGTCAGAATACATCAGCTGGCCAGCTTTATAATTTCCTGACTGAAGTAGAGTATCAGTTTATTAATCTAATAGGTAACAGGGAGCCCAGCTAAATATTTGGGTGTTCAACCACCATGATAGTTGAATATGTGAATATGAGTTTCAGCTGAATCTAACCTGCCTGGAACAAAATTGTAATTTAATCTTCTTCATTATCTAGACCAGGAGTCAGCAAATGTTTTATATAAAGGGCCAAATACCAAATATTTTAGGCTTGCAGGGCATATATTCTCTGTTGCGATTACTCAAGTCTGCCATTGGTGCACAAAAGCAGCCATGGCCAAAATGTAAACAAATGGACACAGCTGTGTTCCAATAAAACTTTATTTACAAAAACAGGCAGTTTTTGTAGTTTGCCGACTCTTGATCTAGACCTGTTAGATTTTGTTGTTCTGTGATTGTCTATGAAACATTATGCCAAAATACTGAATTTGATTGTGTTCTTCCAAGCATTTGTTTCGGCATCCATGTAGATGCAAAAATTTGTTTATTATATTTTCTTGTCAAATAATAGCCTTACAATTAAATTGTCCTTACTCTTTGTCTTCTCTGAGTTTCTTTTCCACAAACATTCAGTTTGATTTATGAATAACTGCTAAGAAACCAGCAAAATTCTTGACACTGGAGAAAAAAGAGACCCAAGTTACCTCCTGGGAGACAATAGCTTGATGGGGTGACTTTTATAAACAAAGTGCACCTGAGTGTTATGTAGCTGACATGGACATTTGAAACAGGAGAGTGGGGCTTCAATTGGAGGAGTGATAGAGTAATGGACCCCCAAAGATGTCTACGTCTTAGTCGACAGAACCTGTGAGTAGGTTACCTTACATGCAAAAGGGATGTTGCAGATGAGATTAAGTTAAGGATCTGGAGAAGGGGAGAGTATCCTGGAATACCCAGGTGGGCCCAATATAATCAAAAAGGTCCTAATAAGGGAAAGGGGGAGTAAGGAGAGTCAGTCTTAGGGTGGGAAATGTGAGGGAAGCAGATATTAGAGTGATTTGAGGAAGGGGCCATGAGCCAGGAAATGCAGGCAGCCTCTAGAAGATGGGAAAGCAAGGCAACGAATTCTCACCTTCGGCCTCCAGAAGGAACACAGTCCTGCTGACACCTTGATTTTAGGTTCTGACCCTCAAGACTCTAAGGTAATAAATTTTTGTTGTCTTAAGTCATTAAGCGTGTGATAACTTGTTAAAGCAACAATGGGAGACTAACCAGAAGAAAGTATTTTCTCTAAGGTGGAGTAGATGTAGAAAGGATCATGGGAGGTGGTTCCTGAACTGGAGTTTGACAGGTAAGGTAGTATTCTGGGGTTAGGAGAGGGTTGGGGAAGAAAAGGTCATTCTGAGCAGAGGGAGCAGTGCAACAACAGACTCAGAGACACAAAAGAGCTTAGTGCGTTTGGGCAAATTTGAAATTTGTTCGTTCACTTGCTAATGCCTCACTGAGGTTCTGTTCCAGCCGGGCTACGGGAGAGAATGAGGTAGAATGTGTGTGGAGGAGAAGGGGATACATTTGTCAGCCATTGTAATGGTGAAGTGGCACTTCCTTCTCTCATATTCCCCAAAGCCCTCAGTGTTATGGCTAGAAGAAAAGGGACCAACCCAGCACCTCTGCTTGCTGTCTCTGAAACTTGGTAGCTAGAGGCTGCTGCTGTGTCCCTCTGGTGCCGCTGTTTTCTCATCTGGGTCATTTCTTAAGTGCAGCTTGCTATGGCAGGGATGGGGAGAAATGTTGCAAAAATGGTATGATGATCTTAGTGTTAATTTATTGAATAAACTCTTTGGGGCCAGAAAATAAACTCTGGGAGCCTTCCCTAAAAGAAAAGATAGGCAGGTGCCAGGAGAGTGCTCAGTCAGCTGAACTACCACTAACACTTTGCTTACAGCAGATCGCTGGCCCTTAAGCAGAAAAGGCAAAAAGAGGTTGGTATTTTTAATCGAGCACATTATCAGGTATTTACTAAAAATAACTATGTACCTTACACTGTGCTCATATATGAGCTATATCCCGCCAAAAAAAGTCAGTCTGGAGTTTGGTCATGCATGTAGAGATTAGTTTGTTGTCCTAGCATATGCCTCTCGGATAGTTGGTTCCGTCATAAAAAATGTGTTAGACAAAGTGTAATTGATCATTTGAGAAATGACTTTGCTCTGATTATACAATTTGAGAAATGAAAGTGGATTTGAGCTTTTGCATTTTAAACTAGGTCCCAGGGAAAAATTTTTCAGGTGGGAACAGGTCTGATTTAGGCAGATACCATCAAAATAGAAGGATGAAGAAGAAGATAATTTATTATTGTTTAGCTCGGACGTATGCTTCATTTTCCTTTAGAAAGCTGGAGTTGTACTTCCCAAGTTTATTCCAGAGTGCTGTGTTTGAGTGTAAGCTACTGAAGCTGAGAATCCTAACTATCCTTAATTGTCTCATCTTCCACAATTCTTAATACAGTAGCTTACCCTCCCTAGGTGTTTAAGAAAGTGAATGAATGAATGAGGAAATGAATTAAGAATAAGGGTAGAGTTGGAATGGAAAAAAGAATGGAAACAACAATAGCATTTTAGCTTTTTTGCTTATTGCTGTATTTTCTTATCTTTTCCAAATATCTTGTTGAATTAGATTTCTTCCCTCCACTTGCTTCCTCTCTTGTTATGAGAATAGCACTCTCTTTTCCAGGGACTGGTGAAAAAAATACCATGAGGTTATACCAGGTTCATAGAGCTTTAAACAGGAATTCAATCCAACCCTAGCAAACTATTGAAATTCTGACCTCTTTCCCCATCCGTGCCTGTGCTGTATGGGAGGATATCATATTGCTGAACTTGTAATAAGATTCAGTCATTCTGATAAATATAAATTATTTATCACTTACTTCCCATTTTATGGCCTTGATGGTATTTAGAATTATATTACCCAGCATCATAACGCTCCCTTTCCCACTTCTCACAGTATTGAGTCCCTCTGCTAGAGGGACAAGTTGGCAAATGCAGCATAAGAGTGACAGGCTTTCAAACAGATAGATGACATGATTGTATAATTTAATCCCAGCCACTTACTGCATAGAAGCCTTTATGAAGGAGAGAATCACATTAACTATTTTTCCCCGTCAAGGATATAAGCAAAGAGACATTCATCTTCTATGACTGAGATATTGGTTTGATTGGTTGGCAAGAATGCGCACCCTTTACCAAGAGTGGAGTACACAGCATGAGCTATGTGGGTTGTTAGTCTCCCATAGCAGCTTGATGAGGAGTCCTCAGATAGTTCAAATCAGAGACTGTCTGGGAAGAGGTCCCCTGGCAGATAACTGAGTTTCTAATTCCAGGGAGAGAAATATGAGTGCACTAGGAGACTAGAGATCAATGTATAGTGGCTTGCTGAGGTTATTAACTCAAACGCCCTCACAGTTGACCTCGAGAGCCCAACAACTCTATTCCTGGAAGTGAACAGAACTGAACAGAAACCAGAAATAAAAGCAGAGAGAAAGTAGGGGGTTTATCTGATTATGTAAGACTCAGACCCAGAGCCATTCACAGCTAAAGATGCCTGTGGGCAATGAAGAGATAGTCTACCCTAGAAGATACGAATGTAAACTGAAGCAATACTGGAATTGGGATTTGGCAAGGTGTTCCTAGTTCTCCTAATGCAAAGCAGAGTCAGGGTTCAAGATCATTAAGCCAGAGATAGGAAACAGCAGCTATAAAAGAGTTAGGCAGCTGAATATGTGATTGATGTCTTCAGTCTTCGGAACATCAGAGATGTACACACTGATAGAACCAAGAATACATTAATTAGAAAGGAGGTTCTGGCCGAAAGACAAGAAAAATGAATAATCAATATGTCAAGGGGAACTTGTTTGCAGTGATGGATGGAACATCTGGTAGGCGGTGACCTCCTGTAAAGAAGTCAATATTGATAGAGTCAGATGGCCATTTGGGGATGTTTGAAAAGGGGATGGGGTCAAAAAACGTGCCCTCTCTAAATGATTAGACTACAGCGCTTCGGAGAAGCCAGGGAAATCTTAATAAGGGATAGATTTAATTGATAAGCAATCTTAGGATTGATTTAAACTTAAAAGTATTCATTCAAATAAGTGCTTCTTGGCACAATTATGCTTCCCTTTCACTTCCCACATTCCCTTTTACTTCATTCTTCATTCTCACAGCAGGAGGAAATTACCAAACCACCTCTCGTAATTGTCTCTTAGTAGAATATAAGCTCTATGAGGGCAGGGATTGGGGGTGGAAGTTTTTTCCTACTGTATCCCCAGTGCCTAGAATAGGTTCTGTCATTTAGTACCTGCTCCATACATACAGTCATGTGCCACATAACAATGTTTTGATCAACAATGGATCACAGATACGGCGGTGGTCTCATAAAGTTAGTACCATAGAGCCTAGGTGTGTAGTTGGCTATACCATCTAGGTTTGTGTAAGTATACTCTGTGATGTTCACACAACGACGAAATCACCTGATGATGCATTTCTTAGAACGTATCCCCGTTGTTAAGTGATGCACGACTGTATTTATTGACTGTCTATATAGATAGTTCCCAACTTACCATGGTTGGACTTACAAATTTTTGACTTTACAATGGTGAGAAAGTGATAGGCATTCAGTAGAAACTGTATTTTGAATTTTGAATTTTGATCTTTTCATGGACTAGCGATATGCAGTAGGATCCTCTCTGGTGATGCTGAGCAGCGGCAGCAGTCTGCAGCTCCCGGTAGGCCCCGCGATCATGAGGGTGAATGACCGATACACTTACAACCATTCTGTACCCAGACAGCCATTCTCTTCACTTTCAGTACAGTAGTCAACAAATTACATGAGATATTCAACACTGTATGATAAAATAGGCTTTGTGCTAGATAATTTTGCCCAACTGTAGGCTCATGTATGAGTTCTGAGCATGTTTAAGGTAGTCTAGACTAAGCTATGATGTTCAGTAGATTAGATGTGTTAAATGCATTTTCAACTTAAGATATTTTCAACTTACAATGAGTTTATCTGGATGTAACCCCATTGTAAGTTGAGGAAGATCTATATTCCCCTTTTGCTTTTTCTTTCTGCTCCTAGTTGCTTTCTTCTCACTTTCCTGTTTTAACTTGCTGCCAAAACCCTGAGCTAAGATAGAACAAATAATAGAAACTTTTCTATGGAGTTGAAAGCATCTCTGATTTATCCACTCTCCTCTCCAAACAGTATCAGTAGAGAGAAACCATTTTATAGCAATTCTGACTGGGTCATTATTTAGTCTGTGCTTGATTACCTTTACAACAGGGAGCTCACTTCCATTCTGGATTCTCCATTGCATTTTTGGAGATATTTAACTGATTATTTCATTGTCTTTTCTTACACTTAGTTTAATATGCCTTCTTACAACTATCACGTATTTATGGTTTTGCCTAGCACCAACAGAGTAAGTCTACAGAAAATCCATTATTTGAAGAAAAAGGTTTTTTTTCCCCCAAACTATCATATGGGGTATACATTAGTTTCTAGACTCTTCACCATCCTAGCAATCCCCTTTAGTCTGCTTGGTAATTTGAGCATGTCTCCTCTTAAAACGTCATGGCCGGAAATGAATCTGTTCCAAAAAAATATAGTTTGAATGGCACAGACTAGAATAGAAATATTCTCTTCCAAATACTGAAAAAAAAATGCACATATAAGAATATCAGTAACAGCATTAAACTAACAGTATTTTACTGTTGCCTCAAACAAAACTTGTATCAATGATACTCTCCTGAAACAGTCCTGATTTTTTTTTTCTTTTCATCAAGTTCATGATTTTATTTGTTTTTGGTTCTCATTGCAACCTGTTGGGATTATTTTCTAGCTTGATCTTTTTCCTTTTCTGGACATTTATTCCTTCCATATTTTGCATCATCTGCATACTTGTAAGCATGCTTCCTGGGTCTCCATCCAAGTTATTGATAACATGATTGAACAGGAAAGAGCCAGAGAGCAAGCATTTTGTCTTTCCACAAGAAACCTTGTTTCAGGCTTTTGTGGCTGGTAATCCACCTTCTTCAGGAGGATTGTACGTCTCTGTGTCATAGATCCACATTTCAGCTAACATTAAATCATCTTATCCACATGTATATAACGGTACCTGATCTTGCTGAAATTGTGATATATGTCTGAATGGGATGCTCTTTATCTACAATTGTAGGAGACCTATCAAGAAAGAAAATGTACAAACCAGACACTCGCCTCTAACTGTGGAAGGGAAGCATTGTAGAAAATCGGTTTTCTTCTGAACCAGGCAGGAACTTATATGGAATCCTGGAAAATATCTAATCAGTTGTTTATTTTAGGTTTAATCCATAAGCAGGGGTTCTTAAACTAACTGGAATTCAGAATCACTTGGGTGGGGTAGCTTGTTAAAAGTGCGGAACCCAGACCCCACCTCCAGAGGTCCTGATTTAGTGGGCTAGGGAAGGGTCGAGGAGGTTGTGTTTCCATCACTGTTCCTTAGGTGGTTTTGATGCAGATGGATAACATGTGGACAGTGTCATACTGAATCCATGGAGAGCATTGGTCTTGGCTCTTGTTCACTAGCCCCCCCATCCCCCACTCCCTCCATGATGAGGCCTCCCCTTGGTACCCTTGCAAATGGCATAATTTGCTCTTGACTTTTACATCTCTTCCTTGACATTTAAGTTGACTCATCCTGTGATGCATTTGCTTGGAACCTAACTTCCTAATATACCCAAATATGGTTACACATTAAATATGTGTAAAATGTGTTGCTAGAGGTTGGTTCAGGCATCTCACCAGGCTTTGGTGTGGCATATTTTAGGATGGGTTAAGCTTCGTGTAACCTACAAGCAATACCATTTTGTGGCAGCCTTCTCTGCATTTACTTAATGCCAGATCCAAGCACATGGCCTGTGAGTCTGGTGACAATAATACCATTTACTGGATAATTGCTATGGAACGGCTACCTTATATTTATCATCCTGTTTAATTGTCAAGGGTAGATCCGGGATTTGTGGGGCCTGAAGTTTATACAGGTTGGGAAGCTCTGTTTAAGAAAAGGAATAACAAGTACAAGCACAGGGCCTTAAAGAGACCCATGCAAGTGAGCAGTCCTGGAGATGAACCTTCATTAGCTCTGCTGCAAATCCACCTGGGTCTTTGACAATGCTTAGAGATAAATGTCTATAAGCAATGCACAATTGAGGAAATCGAGACTTAACAAGTTGAAATACCTTGCTGGAGATCACATAGCTGAATATGGTAGAATGGGATTTGAACCCAGATCTGCCTCACTCCAAAGGTTACACCCGCAAGTAACAATGGACCTCTTTAAATGACATGTGCCCATGGCTCCCAGCTGCCCTTGGTTTTGGTGGCATCTTGTTGTAGGATGTCCTTGCACACCTTGAATTGAGGACAAGGAAGAATGAAGAAATTCGAAGGGAGAAAGGCCATTGAGTTGATCTGGAAGATAGAAAGATCTACGTTGAGGTTTCTAGATGGGTATGCTCTGCCTTAGTCCCTGTAATCACTTTCACAAAGATTCACTAAATTATGGATCCAAGGGTTTAAAGACTACTTTCTTTTGCATTTTTTCTCATAAAATAGCCAATAGAACTAAAATAGAATTTTATTATTTAAGGATGTTTAACATAATGTCTTGACCAAAAGATTGTTAGTGAATGGAAGAGATAGGTAACATTTTTTGAGAAACTGTTACTTGCCAAGCATGTAATTCCCACCATCAACCCATGGGACAGACCCACAAATCTCAATTTCTCCAATGATTGAGGAAACTGAGACTCAGGGATTAAGTAAATCGGTTCAATCTATGTTACTACCACAGCAAAGAAGGGAACGTTATTTATTTTAAATGGCAGCAGTTTAAAATAAAGAAAATTTCTATGAAACACCATGTCAAATCTGCATTTATTTTAACACAAATTAATTTAACACAAGATAGTGGTTTTCTGAAAAAAAAGTTTTATTTTCACCTATATAAAATATGGTTTATCCTATATGGTATAGCATCGTTGCAATTCTTTAATTGCAGTCTATTTAAGGGGTTAGTTAAAAAGAGTTTGAAGGACCTATTAATACCCAGTACAAAAATGTGACAGAAAAGTAAGAGAATAGACAATTCCAACTTCTAATTGTGAAACCATTCTGTGTTTAGGTTGAGTGCGATTTTCAGCAAGCTCGTTAAAATCCTGTAAGGGACCATCTCTCCATCCAGAACTGACTGCACGCAGCCCCCTTGAGAAGCAGTCTGACTGCTAGCTCACGTGTTGCCTGTCATAGGGGGCTATATGTCAGCCCCTGACATTACGAGGGTGGGAACTTTCCATGAGGGCTTAGAAAATATTTCTTTCCCTTGATTATCTATAGAAAACTGTCTCTAGATTGTTCTCAACACTAGAGGAAAGTAGTGGTTGTGAATGCATAGTTTGAAGACCTTTGAATGAGCAGTAATAAAGAACAGTGTGTACGTACCTTACAATAGGTAATAATGAGAGCGCTTACATTAACTTCCGTGTGGAATGATTTTATCCCAGCGTTGTGCAGTGTGAACACGCCAACTTCACACAAGAGTAGGAAACTCGATTTTTGATCTTGTTTGGGCCCCTGGGCCTTTGTTATACTATAGAGGTTCTACAGTACAGGTGTGAATTTCCTTTTACATTTCTCCCCTCATCTATATTTTAATTACTAATTCTTTTCAGAGGATGTCTCCAGCAAAAGTCACAAATCTATTTCGGCGCCATATAGCAGAAAAAATATTTAAATTAGATACAGTGCCTCTTTTAGCAGTTATAGTCTCTACAAAAGCATTGTAAAATGTAACAGTTTATAATTATAGTAGGGTTTCGGTTTAGGCTCACATTACTGTCTCTAACATTTTCATAGGATCGTGTTTCCTGGATCTTCCTCCTCCTATATTGCGAGAGGAGCGGTTTACTAATTTCAGACCAGTTGTATTTCTGCAAGTATGTGTCTGTACCCTTTCCTGGGGTGGAGCAGGTCTTATTCGCAGAGCGCTGACCCGGACCACCCGAGCCGAGGCAGCTGGGCTGCATCAGAAGTTGGCATGTTTTCCCCACACAGTTTCCAACCATATGGCTCGTTGCACATTCTGGCACAGTCCCTACGTGCGTGTGTAAGATCAGCCTAATCGGCAACAGCAGCCTGCTCCAAGGAGGCAGCCCTTCTGAGATCATCAGATATGCTGTCTCCACCACACTGTGGATTTTGCCTTGCCCCTCTGTGGGGTGAGAGCCTCTGATTATTGCCATGGTGATCAATTTGTCCCCTGGGAACCAGCCAGAGAGACCATCAAACTGATTCTATGCAGGCTATTAGGTAATGCTGAGAATCTTGGAGAGAATTGCATTTTTGTGTGAAAGGAATCCCTGTGGACGAGCAGCTCTAGATTTAATTGGACTGTATGGTTAATACTGACTGACAGAGGACAAAGGGTCTGCAGAAATAGTCACAGAAGTGACCTGGCTGATGGGTTAGTCATATTTTGCTCCATTGTCCTTTTCTTCCCTTTTTAGATATTTAGCAGCAAGGAGGTGAATCTCAGTGTTTTAGGGCCAAAAGCTGTAGGCTATTTGCAAGTAATGGATTTGCAGATAACGAATAGTTGGGAAATTTTTAGAGTACAGCATGTATTTAGGGCTTCATTCACAAGACACCTGAAAAGTAATTGTTGCTTCTTAGAGACCAATTACTATACATCAGCCCAGCTGGAGACCACATTCCCTCCCTCCTCCGTTCTGGCTGAGATTCTGCCATAGACAACGAACCATTCATGAGCATCATTCTGGATTTAGGAACCTCGCCCTGTCCTTGCAGGCATTACTTAATCAACCTTGTTCTGATGCCAGAAAGTCCATTGTGGGTTTGAGCGCCACAGCCCTCTGTGAGCTCCTACTGCAGTCTTCAGACAGATTTCAGCATGGATGTTTAAGTTGTTAATGAGAGTTTAGGTGGGTTCTTAGGCTTGATTGATTGATTAATTTCTCTACCATATGTGCATGCTTTTCTATGCTGTATCTATAGGCCCTGAGTAAAAGTTGGCAGGGACTTGCCTTAAGTGGTGATACAGCCAATTAGAGGAAGGGGGAAGACTACTATTAAAGTCTTTTGCCTTAAATCAAGTACTCTTGATGGTCACAAGATTGCATTTACCTCGGTTGCATTCCTTTCCGTTCAGATTTTCCAACTTCGGTGTGGACTGGGCTAGTCTTACGTGCTTCCAGCTATGCTGACTTCTATGTTCAAATACTTTTTTTCCCCACTGGGACTTCTATGCCAAAAGAAAACAAGATTGTCAGCAAAGAAGAAGAGCATCACATTCTGGAATATTCTAATCTACAGGGCCACCCCTGCACCCCAAAATATGGATTTTTTCAGTCATCTTAGTCTTACCTCTGCCTTCTCTGATGTCTTCCTATACCTCAGCTCACAGCTTACACTTATCTCAGGCATATAAACAGAGGGTCATTCATTCACATGCCTGCTTAAGCTGGCCGAGGCCCTGCCTAGAGACCCGTCTCTCCCAGGACATTGAGCTGTTTCTCTTTTACTGATCACTAGAAATGCTCCTGAATTCCCTCCTTGTCTCTGCAAACCTCCCAGAGATGAGAATACAGCTCACTGTTTCCCCTCATGATGAGCGTGTTAAACTCAGTGGTTGCTTTCCTTGGTGCCATCTTGATTATGTACATCTTCCTTTATGTTGCCAAGGTGCATTCATTTGAATAACTACTGAGTGACATATTTTAGATCATTCATGATTATTTTTTCCTATTCTCTATTCCTATACCTGATGATCTTTGGTCAGCCCAACAAAAAACTGGCAAACTTTTATGCACTTAATGTGTATCAAAGAGATGTGGTAGGTAAAAAACTGAGAATATGAAATTTTCTTGCAAAAAAACCAAACAGGACCTCAGCTGTCATGCACAATTGACAAGTACTAGATGCTTCTGGAACATGATGGTTATGGTTTATGACATTTGGTTAGCAAGTCACACATGCTCAAATGTGATTGAAAATTTACCTAATTTTAGTTGATGGCCTCAAAACTCTTTGAATTGTGGATTCTGTTATTATTTATTTTGTGTTATCTAGAAATTTCTCTTAATGTCTGTGAAGTTTTGTTGTTTCTCCTAAGGGTCCAGCTTTACTGAGTTTTTCCTCACCTTTCATTTTCTGTTTAGTTTTTCCTTCCTGAGACTTAATTTCTGTTTCATATTCATTTTCCCATAGCTTCACTACTTCCTGCAAAATGCTTTTGTCATCACTCAGCAACATCCTTCCATCACTTCTTTATATTCAGGTTGCCATAGCATTCTCTCTTGGTACAGACACTATAAGCAGCAGAGCAAAAAACAAATTCTTCACTCATTAATCATTTGTTCAGTTTCCAAGTCAACTGAGCCCATAGCAGAGGTTACTCATGAAGCAAATGTCAATCCATGTGGGACATTGCTCCATGGACAGTGGTCACCAATGAGTCATCTCTGAATCAAAACCTTCTGTAGATGATTATTTACTTTTCAAGTAAATGTCGACCATTTGGTCTGGGTTAAACCACCGGTTGAGTCAAGTTGCAGAAAGTCATGTATAGGTCAAAAAATGGATCAGCAATGTAATAAAAATTAGTTAACAGTGGTCCTGGACCTTTGTACTCCTCAGTAAGTTTTTTTCTTTTAACATACCTCCCTATTTATCTGTCAGAGGATTCTTTGAACTAAGGATAGTTTCAGATAGCCCTAAAATTTCACCTCTAAAAATTCATTAAATTATATTTATTTGTTTTATACTTTATGAGAGTCTCCACCTTACAAAAATTTCATCACCTTTTAAAGTTAATTCCATTAATCTCCCAAGTCATTCCTTGATCTCCTTAGGAGATATAAACTATGGTTCCAAGTTCTCTGTAGAGAAATATGTTTATATCTCTGTTTAAATTCCTTGCTAATTTCTATTGAAATGTGCTTCAAATGTCATGATGAAGAAAAGAGTTCATTCTTTTAAAAGTCTATATCCAAGATGAGACCATAGTAGTTTTAAAAAATTGGCTTAAATATTGTGTTCAAAATAAAAATTACAAAAAGAAGAACTTGAATGCGTAAAAAGTTGAGATAGACATGGAGTTCATGTAGGGAAGCTGAGTGCAAAATCAGAGGCACGGATAGGTCCAGCAAGCAAAAACAGAGAAAGATGAGAATGAGCTCTGACATCTAGCAGGCATGGTCTGGAGTCTTGGTTAAGCCATTTACTGGCTGTGTGACCTTGAACAAGTAAGTTAACTACTCTGTCCTGTCCTTCTCACTTGTGGAATGGAGATGATTGTAGTCATACTTCATAGACTTCATATGGTTGTTCTGAGGAATAAATGAGTAGAGCATATAGTACATAACGTGCTAAATATTTCGTTTGGGGAGGGGTTATTGTTCACTCTGCTTTTGTTCATGTTTTAAAACTAGATAAAAACCTCTTGATGGTTTAGAATGCTCATTAGGAGGTGAGGCTACGACTTAAGATCTTCCCACGTTTAGGAAAAAAGTACCAGATACAACTCATTTCTGAGCTATATAGGAAGCACCGTTTTCATTAACTCCAAGTGAAATTTAACCTAAGCTAAATTTTGATTAGCCTTGAATAAATAAGTTTTAGAGTAAATCAGAAAAGGAATTTTTCCCCAAGTCTGGAAATATAAGGAGGGTCAATATAAAGAGATATTGATAATAGTCCAAAAGGATATTCTTTTAAATTGAAACCTTAACCTAAATAATAAATCATGTTAAATAGTGCCATCTATGCAGGCTTAACTGTAGGGTAGTTGAAATTCAAAAAGATCTTATATTCGCTTTGTTGAGCTGTTCGGAACATGGCGTCATAAGCTTGGCACTATTGCCCATCTGATAGTAGCTTTCCTGAATTTCAGGGACAGTGACTATGAGAAATAATAGTTTCTGGGGAATATCCTTGAAAACTCAAATATACCGAGTGATTAAAAATGTTCACTGCTTCTTCTGGAAATATATACATTTTACAAGAGACCTGCTGAATTAAAGAAGTAAACACTGCTCTCAAAATTCAAGCTTCTGGGTTTGGTTGAATTTTGTTTTTAAATTAGGACTGAGGACTTGGGAGCTATTTCCTGAGTAGCGCCTACAAGCATCACATCTGTAACATGCATATTTGTTATTGCACAACAAATTATGTTGTATAATTCTGTAACAGTCTAGTAGGATGGGTCATAGTGGTTTCAATTCTGCTGCCAACAGCCAGGTTTGGCCAGGAAATTTTTTTTTTTTTTTGAGGAAGATTAGCCCTGAGCTAACATCTGCTGCCAGTCCTCCTCTTTTTGCTAAGGAAGACTGGCCCAGAGCCAACATGGGTGCCCATCTTCCTCCACCCCATATGTGGGACGCCTGCCACAGCATGGCCACGTCCACACCTGGGATCCAAACCGGCGAACCCCCAGCCGCTGAAGCGGAACGCGCAAACCCAACTGCTACACCATTGGGCCGGCCCCTGGCCAGGAATTTTTTTTTTTCCAGCTTTATTGAGGTATGATTGACAAATAAAAATTGTATATATGTAGGTTGTACAATGTGATTTTTTTAAGGTGTACGATATGATGGTTTAACAAATGTATACACTGAAATGCCTGTCACAGTCAAGTTAATTACACATCCATTCCTCACATGGTTACCATTTCCATGTAGTGAGAACACTTAAAAATCTACTCTGAAGTGTTGACAAATTGCTCTTGAATTGAAATGCCTTCCGGTAGCCATGACCTTTCCAGTTTGCCACAAGCTCCACCATTCCTACTGTGTACCCTTTACCTAGTTCCCATATTTCTCCCATCTCTGATCTATTCATCCAAAAGTAACTTGTGAATTAGTGAAACAAATCAGTTTAAACTTTCGTGGTGGTGGTGGTGGTGGTGGGGTCTAGTGGGCTGAGGTGCTCTAGTCTAAAGCCCAGCCCTGAACTTTTGCGGAGCCCCATATAATTGCAAATCCCTACCACAAATAAATGCTGGTGCTCAGCATTGGCACAGCTACTCCTTGGATCCTAAGCATCTGCAGAGATGACTAACACCCTTCAGGCCCCAAGGAAACTTGATCCACATTTTCTGCTCTCTCATCTTGAAACAAAAGGTGATTGCCCTTCAATGCCCTCAACTTGTGTGGGTTTGATGACTTGTGCTGGACTGGAGAAAGGGCTGAGGACTGGGGTGGACTTTGAATAGTGGAATCACTTAATTAAGGGGAAGAGAAGTTAATTAGGTTACCACATCTTTTCTCTAAGATGGCATGAATCCAATATAAATCCAACATAAAAAGTGTAATTTCCCAGTGGAACCTACAGTGCAATTTTTAGCTTTCCTTCCTTTTCCAATCCATGTTCCTAAAGGCACTCACAAAGTAGCGTGATATTCACAATGGTTGTAGGTCTCAGTAGAGGAACACTTTGTGACATTAAATGATTCATTCTGTTCCTAAATTTGTATACATGTAGTCTAGGTGTGTGAAGCATAGATATCAATTCTTTACAATGGCAATTAAATGAACATTAAACCCTAGAATTAAAAATAGTTTATAAATAGTTTTTGAAAATGAAATTAAATCTCAATAAATATAAATGAATGTTTAAATGATTTTGCTTAAAAATTTTAGTTAAATTGATCAAATTAAAATTTTGGTATACATTAAAGGTAATTTGTGTTTTCCTTTAATTGTAATTAATCTATTATAGAAAAAAAATATTTTAAAAGGTATGTGAAAAAATGGTTTTAGATTTTTTTACGTTAATTTACATTTTGGATGAAAATATATTCAAGTTTTATTACTTAAAATCACTACAGTAAACAATTCTTTAGGTGATTACTGCTATTTGAACAAAAATTATTTAAATATCTTTATTATAAAAACATGATTATTGATTTTGTGGAAAGAAAAATATATAACTTATGTTATATGTCTCTATCTTATCACTCACTGATGCATCAACATAATATCCTGATATATACAAAAAATTAAATTTAGTCATTTGCTGTTTTGCTGATTTTCAGTGTTATAAAAGCCATAGCTTTATATACATTTTTTTATTTTGTTATTATGAAGATGTATTTATTAAGGTGGTAGACATAATTTACTTCATAGTTTTTTAGTCTGAATTTTAATGTGTAAATATTTAGACAAACATAATAAGTGTTGCGTTTGTCATTTTAACTCCCATCCCGCAAATGTTAGGGACGGGTCTAGAGTGAAACAGAGTGAGCATCCACAGAGAAATCATTGCTTGCATCCCCCCCGAGTTCTAGAGATAACTTTATAGAAACGTCTTTTATGGCCATATGACAGAAATTGCTTCCTCTACACTGACCTCACAGAAGCTGACTCGTGCATCTCTCTGTCAGTTAATTGTGGTCCCATATTCAGGTTCCTTGATCTCAGAAATTTCTGTAGCTTCCCTCTTTATCTTGCAGTCCTTCTCTATAGAAACAGATCCTTTGCTAGTAGAATTGTGTCAAATACTGATCTAGGGAACAAATAGAAATTAGATGGTAGAATTAAAAATACCCACTCTCCTAAAAAAAGAGTAGAATTGATGTCTTTTTGTGGGGAGAAATTAGGAACACTTAAAAAATGTCATTACCTAAAATCGTGCTTACGTTTTGTGTCATTTTGAGGATGAACAAATTTATGTACTATTCCTATACAAAAATGTTTTGCATCTACTTACTGTGGAATTTAAATGAAAAAGGAAGCATGGTAGGTGCATTAGTAACTGTGTCCTCTCATATGAGGTATGCATCATACTCTTATTACGTGAATTCAAGGTAAAAATACATTCAAAGTACATTCTTTACAGAATTTATATTCTAATTTCAGTTCCATTTTTTCCTTTTAAGTACTTTAAAAGTAAAAACACAGAGCTTTTTGTACTACCAAAAAAATACATCTGTGAAAATGTGACTGCATCTGTGCTGATGTTGAAGTTTGCTGAATTTTTCTCACCTTATTCTGTTTTGTCAGTGAAATTAATTTGGAAAGTCCTAAGTGGGGACCATGTGACTTGCCATTAGGGACACGTCTTGAACTTTTCTGCCTAGCACCTGAGAACCAGTGCCCTTCTCACCTCCTCCTTTATTTTCTCATTCTATGAAAAGGCTCAGAATGAAGAAGGGAGCAGTGGAACAACTCTGGAAAGTGAAATGACCCCCTTAGTTATTCCTAGACCCCTTCTCCCTGCTGCAGAAGAAGATAAAGGATGACTCTGAGCAACACTGATACCTTAGACCCAACATCTGCTGCCTTTATAGGAAGATGTCCCTGCTCGTGACTATCTGATGACTCTATCATCTTATCTCTTGAACAGTTGAGTAGCTTGATATTGTTGATTTCTCACATTTCTTATGATCTTTGGGGCTGCTCTCCAGGAAGCTTCAAGGGTAAAGACCTGAGTAGTAGCTCCTTAGTTCTCAGAGAGGAAGGAGCCTAATTCTACCTCTCCAGGTGTCCCGATTGCAATATTTTCATTTTCTAATCGTCACTGAAGTGCCTTTTGCTGGTGGTGTTGACTCCCTCAGACTCTCAGAAAGCATGCATAATAAATATTCAATGCCTCTTTTACATTCTTAGGTAAATGGAACCTACAAATAAATGTTAAAAAATGTGTAATTATGGGTAGAATCCCATGAAATTTGTGTCTGTTCGTCCATATTAGAAATTTTATGTGTCGACGATTAACGCGAAGAGGTAGTTTTGTACAGTGATCCAAGTGCTTGCTGGTCATCAGGATCACCTGAATAGCTTTTAAAAACTGAGATTCCTGGTCCCACTGTTGACCTACCAAATAAAAATTTGGAGGCAGTGAGAAGCATTGGGGGAGTTGGAAATTGTGCTACATATGTTCCACTTGCCTCTCCGCATCCACGCTTCAGTCTTCTCCACTCTGCTTTGTACCCAAGAGGCTGATCTGTACAAACGACATTAGTGAGCACCCTTCTTCCTGGCTTCCAGGTGTGTTCAGCAAAGGGAAGCCCTAGCAGGAGACGGGAGGGAAGGAGGAAGCTGAGCCTGACATTTATTCCCCCCACCCTGTCCCTGCAGGTTGTTTCTAGCTGGGGACCTCCCTCCTGAAGGTTCTATTAAGGCAAACCTCTCCGTGCGGACTCTGTTCTGTGTCCTGATACCCACTCCTTTCCTGTCTCTTTGGTCTTAAGTGATAACCCTCTGGTTTACTGCACTTTCTCTTTTGGTTTTCCTATACTCTGCCCATGTCTTTTAAATAAATTCTTTTATTTAATAAAAAATAAAATCCTTGATTAAATTCTCCTCAAATTACCTAATGTGAGTGTGTCATTTCTTTTTTGTTGGAATATTGATATGGAGTTTAAAGTACCCATCTAAAACTTGCAGGATCTCCTTGTTCCTGGAGACAGCACATGGCTATATGTCTTATGAATACATCGAGTTTATTTAGAATGAGTTCTCACTCTGTATATGCTTGTAACTAGTGATTTAAAAAATGTGTTGACTTTTGAAATAAAATTTATTGTACCCACTTAAATTGTACAGTTTGAGTTTTGAAAAATGTGTTTACCTGTGTAATCACCCCAACAATCAAGTTAAAGAACATTTCAGTCACACCAACAAGTTGTCTGTGTCCCTTTCCAGTTTCTCTTCTCTACCCCAGACCCAGGCGAAAGTTGATCTGCTTTCTGTCACTCCAGATTAGTTTTGCCTGTTCTAGAATGTTATATAACTAGCAATATATAGTATGTACTCTTTGTGTCTGTTTTCCCACTCATCATAATGTTTGTGAGATGCATCCATGTTGTGCCTGTCAGTGGCCTGTTCTTTTTTTATTACTAAGCTATATTCCAATATATAAGCATACCACAATTTGTTTATTCATTCTGCTATTAATGGACATTTGAGTTATTTCCAGTTTTTGGCTATCATGAATAAAGCAGGTATGAACGTTATTGGATGCCTTTTTATAGATATATATTTTTATTTCTCTTGAGTAAATATCTGAGAATGGAATGGCTGGATCATACAGCAGGTATATAGTTAGCTTTATTAACTGACATCTTTCTAATATTGATCTTATAATCCATAAATATGATATATTTATCAATCTATTTAAATTTTGTTTAATATCTCCCCATAATATCTCGTAGCCTTCAAAGTCTTGCACACCCTTCCTTAGATTTATCTCCAACTTATTTTATGTTTGTTGACGCTATTGTAAATGGTACAAGTTTTTATTTGTTGTTAGTCATTAGAAACACAATTGACTTTTATATACTGTCCTTGGAATGAACAACTGCTAAATTTACTTAGTAATTCTAATAGTTTTATTTTCTTTTTTATTTTCTATGTGCAAAAATCATGTTAATTGCAAATAACGAATACTTTTATTTCTTGCTTTCTAATTCTCAGGCTTTTTTTTCTTGCCTTATCACACTGGCTAGAACTATATGATTTTCAATAGAATTATTATTAGGAATCCTTGTCTTTCTCTCAGTTTGGGGAAAGCTTTGAATATTTCACAATTAAATATGGATTTTTTGGAGACCTTCTTTATCAGATTAGAAAAGTCCCTTCTAGTCTTTTTTAAGCGTTTTTTGTTGTTGTTGTCATGAATGAGTACTGAATTTTCACAAGTGCTTTTTTGGAACTTATTTAGATGATTGTCTCTCAATCACTTTTTATAGATTTATCTGAAGGCTCATTAATTTTTTAAGAACCTACTTTTATTTTCTGTCTCTACCATCACCTGAATAATCTAATTTGATGCTTTCTTGTATTTACTTGCATATTTCCCTCCAAACTCTAGCCAACTCTTATTTTATTGTCCTGAGCAAAAAAAAAGTATGCTTATTCAGTTCACATTTTATAACTTTTAAAAGTTGATTAAAACCACTTTTACTTTTCATGCTTTTTTTTTTGTGGGTAATACCTCAATGCATATGTTTAAACTCTCAAACCCTCTTATATTTTCAATCTATTACAGTCTGTATGAGTCGTTTTATTTCCTATAAGCCTACAACTCAGATAATGGTTGCTCCAAATGTTAGAACAAATAAAGTTAACAAAATAAATGTGAAAAATATGTGACCAAAAATAGGAAGATACTAATTGGTAAAAGCAATCTTTAGAAAACATATATCTGCACAGTTAGTTCGTATGCACTCAAAATGTGATATTCTTTATGACTTTTGGGATCAATCTGATGCTTATTGTCAGAGGTCGCATTCCTAGTAAACAGGCTCTGAGATGGCGCTTAGATTGCAGGAGGTTTATTAGGAACCATACCTATAAAGGAGTGAGTGAAGCCAAATTGGATTCATGAAGAAGTCAAACTGCAATGCAGTTATGACAGAGACCTCAGTGATTCCCATGGGGACTTGTAAAGCTGAGATGCTCTTCAGAGTCGTCTCACCTTGAGGCAAGGGGTCAAGATTTTATACTTCTCCCTGGGTCAATCATTGGATATGGGCTGCTCTCTGGAAGGGCATGTGACCTTGGACTAAGGGCAGTTCCTGGAGAGGGACTGAGCTAAGAACTTGGTCACTAACATCTCCAGCAGCTGGAGGATGAGGGCCTCAGTCCTGAAGTGGGGATCTGGACAACACACCACAGCATCCACTATACCTCTGTCGTTAAGAAGATATGATCTTAAGCCAAATGATTTAGAATTGGGTTAATCCATCTTTCTTGATAATGTTTTGATTTTGTTTATGTAATGCCCCACAACACAGTTTCAACTGTGCTATGATGGAAAGAGAAGGAGTTTGGAGATAGAAGTCTGGTTCTGAGTTTCAGTTCTGCCGTTTGACCTCTCTCTGTATACTGGTAAGTTGGATCACTTAATGAATCTGCATCTCAGTTTCCTATTCTATTCAAAGAAAAGAATAGTATATCTTAAAGTTTAAAGGCATAAGAAATTAGTCGTTAAACTGTTACTTTATACGTTCCTTTTGTGTTTTAGCAGAAGAACTTTCTGTAGTCATTTGTAGATTTACTTCAGCTATTCACAAACCAAATCCTATGGAGTGACTTGAAAAATATTTGATTGCACCATTTTAGAAGCAGGGTAAAACGCCTGTTTCTAAGGACCTCTGAAGAAGTTAATTCGCCTCATATGGACTCCATTTTCCCTAAAATAGATAGAAGCTAAAAAGCAATGGCCATTTCAATGGAACACCTACTTGAACCCCATAAAATTCTGCCCTCATGATTAGCATTACATTTGGTTTCAAAGCAAAAGTAGGTCTTTACTAGAAGATGAAATGGCCTCTGCAAGTTGATATTATTCTTCAGACATGCATTTTTGCGCCTAAACCCAAATGTTAATATAAACAAGGAGAAAAATGGAATATATAATACAAGCTAGTGAGTTACTCATTTCCAGAAAAATGCTCTCTAAAATTTCTCTGCGGAAGATTGCATATGTCTCTTCCTTGAGTAATCTTTGTCTTGTCATGTACAGACAGTGATCTTTCTTCTCCAATAGGACATATATGGTCTTCTTTCTCTTTTTGTGGCTCAGATTATCAATTCATAAGCAGTGGCTGTTTGGGGCTGAATTTTGATTTTCCCTGGCCTAAGTTGGATATTTTTCCTGTGGCTCATCCTTAATGAAGACACGAACATGGAGGCTGTAACTGGGTTCAGAGGGTGGAATGCACTGGGAAAAGCTGCTCAGAATTAAATAACAGCTAGTAGTCAGTCTGTGACCTTTGTTATTCTACACGAGTGTGAAATGTATTACGTCTCCTAAAAACTCCGCTACGCTGCATTTTCTCCTCTCCGCTCCCTGCCCCTCAAATGACATTATGCAATTTCCTCTTGTACGCGAGTTAGTTAATAACTAAATTCAGTCAAAATCAATTTGTGAATAAGTAAACACCCCATAATAAATAACATACTTTCAAAGTACGTGTGTTTTGCATTGATCTAACATCATCCAATAAGATCTGCCAATATCATTTTATCTTAACTTCTGTCATGTTTAAATGCTTTTATAAGCGAATGGGGCAGTTGGTAATTTTGCTATACCTATGCCATTTCTAGGCTATATGGCATATAGCGAATAAATGAGATGTCTGCAAAGGTATTTGTATCAAATGTTCACCGAGGGTTTCCTCTCTGACTACCCTCACACACAGAAGCTACCCTGGGAGATGAATGTGCCAGGGTAAGTTATCTGGGGCTCATAAAATCTTTTTCAGAAGATTGAAATAAAGTCAGTGCTTGCAGAAGACAAATCAATTGTGACATTTCTGAATAGAGTGCGATGCATTTAATTAGCACAAGACATACTGGCAAATGCTGAATTACCCAATAAATCACTGGATGCTGGAACCCATACAGAGTGGGGAATCAGCTGTCTTGCACGATGTACAGCAAGTGATAATAGGGAGATCTGCCCATTTGTATTGTCACTGTGCCCCATTTCCTGCCAATTTTTTTCTATTTTGACATTTGCACATGGAGCCCCTTTAATTATTCTAAACTATCAGCAAACTCTGTCCCCACTTACTCTGCGAATATTTTACAAATATTTGCATTTGCAAAGGACATTCACTACTGTTGATGTGACATGGCAGATGTGGCATGTAAGGTCCTCTGTGGAGGGAGAGTAAGTGCAGATAAAAATCCTCAGGACAGACATCCTGAAAAAAGCGACTAACAGGGTCATTGTATTGCAGTTCATTGAAAATATTGAAGGTATTACTTCAGTCATTTTAAGTCTCACAAAGGTGTCTACCAGTTTAGGCAGAAAAATGGCTTACTTTAATGTTTGACACCTTTGGTTTAAAATTTTTTTTTAACCTGTAACTTAGATCTGCTTCAGTCTATCTTTGAAATGCTACAGCTAAAGAGAACTGAGGCTTAAATCCAATGTTTTGGCTATTGAGAATCTGGGAAAAAATTGAAAATGAATTCTAAATGAGTCTTGGCTGTGAAAGACAAGGCGGAACATTCTTTCCAGTTGAGGGATATTTCATACAAAAATTGGTGGTTCTACCAGTAAGCTTTTTATTGACTAGCTTTCTATGATACAAACATTAAGGTAGCTTACCAACTAAACACTAGGCCATGTGAAAGACCCCTGTTCCATTCCCACTCCACATTATTTCTCTGCCTCTGATACCATGTTAGCTGGTGACATTTCAACCCCTTGATGGTAGACAGGGATGATGATGCTACTGACTATGAAATTATGAGGGGTGCAATGTAAGGAAACAAACAGATCTTTATAAAGAATCTCGGTTTCCTTTGCGGCAGCTTTTTAGTCTGATGCAGTCCTATTTTTTTATGTTTTTCTTTTGTTTCCTTTGCCTGAGGAGACATGAGATTCAAAAAGATACTGCTGGGGCTAGCCCCATGGCTGAGCGGTTAAGTTCGCGTGCTACGCTTCTGCAGCCCAGGGTTTCGCTGGTTTGCATCCTGGGCATGGACATGGCACTGCTCATCAGACCATGCTGAGGTGGAGTCCCACATGGCACAACCAGAGGCACTCACAACTAGAATGTACAACTATGTACTGAGGGGCTTTGGGGAAAAGAAGAAGAAAAGAAAACGATTGGCAACAGATGTTAGCTCAGGTGCCAATTTTTAAAACAAAAAAAAATTTAAGTGGCACATCAAAAAAAAAAATACTGCTGACTGATATCAAAGAGCATACTGCTTATGTTTTCTTCTAGGAGTTTTATGGTTTCAGGTCTTACATTCAAGTCTTTAATCCATTTTTAGTTAATTTTTTTGTGTATGATAAAAAGCTTCTGCAGGGCAAAAGAAAACATCAACAAAATGAAAAGAAAACCTACCAACTGGGAGGAAATATTTGCAAATCATATATCCAATAAGGGATTGGTTTCCAAAATATGTAAAAAACTCATACAACTCAACAACAACAAAAATGAACAACGTGATCAAAAAGCGGGCAAAGGATATGAACAGACATTTTTCTGAAGAGATATACAGATAGTCAATAGGCACATGAAAAGATGTTCAACATCAGTAATTATTAGAGAAATGTAAATCAAAACTACAATGAGATATCACCTTACACCCATCCAAATTGCTATTACTAAAAAAAGACAAGAAATAACAGGTGCTGGAGAGGATGTGGAAAAAAGGAAACCCTCGTAGACTGCTGGTGGGAATGCAAACTGGTGCAGCTACAATGGAAAATGGTATGGAGATTTCTAAAAAAATTAAAAATAGACCTACTATATGATCCAGGTATTCCACTTCTGGGAATTTATCCATGGATGGACCTTAAGGGTATTAAGCTAAGTGAAATAAGTCAGACAGAGAAAGACAAATACCATATGATTTCACTCATACTTAAAAGATAAACAAACAAATACGTAGATAAGGAGAACAGATTTGTTATTACCAGAGAGGAAGGGGATGGGGGGAGGGTGAAAGGGGTAAAGGGGCACATATGTACGGTGATGGATGGAAATTAGACTTTTGGTTGTGAACACGATTCCGTCTATACAGAAGCCAAAATATAATGATGTCCACCTGAAATCTACATAATGTTTTAAACCAACGTTTCCTCAATAAAAAAAAAAAAAAGAATCTCAGGTCTGAAAAGCTAGAGTCTTATTTTCCTGGAGAGTGGAAACTGTAGAAATACTAACATCATTCATCTAAAGTCGTGGAAGTCTATCTTGTATTGCGATGGCTTCTAATCACAATGCAGAGAGGAGAGAAGGAGTCTCAGAATCACCTGGGAAGGTCCCACTCTGTCCCTCCCCCAGACATCCTAAAATGTGGATGGGGAAGAGATCTCTTTATCCCAAGCGACCCATAGGGGTAGGGAGGCAAGCATAAATCAAAAAATAAAGCCCACAGCCATCCAACAACATCCGCTACATAGACACTACCCAAATCCATCAGCACTCTGTACCTTTCTTCCTTGTTCTCCTCATTACTATGCTCATGGAAGATGACTTCCCAGACCCAGGAGGCTGAATCTTCATTAAGTTAAGCCTGTCATGCCAATTCCATCTCCTTTGCCAACAACTGGTTGAGGAAAGATGTCATACAGTTTTGACCATGGGACATTGGTGAAGTCTGTTGGACAGAACTGGAGTTGATGTAATCATTTTTAGTGACAAGGGCACAGCCTGAGGACTAAAGCTAACACTCTAAGGATGGAAGTGTTGATAGGGTGGCCAACCATCCTAGTTGGTCTGGGAGCAAGGGTGTTTCCAGGACTTGGAGCTTGAAAAACTAAAACCAGGAATGTATTTGGCACATTGGGACAAGCTGATCATCCTAGAAAAGACAAGACTGGATCTTTTTCCTTATCGTCAAGCTGCAGAGTTAACCGACTTTGCAAAAGGCCTACCTGTGGACTTTAATCATTGTAATAAATATCCTTATTATTTATGGCGTTCTGAGTTGTGCTTTGTTTCATGTAGCTGAGGTGTCCTAAATGACCAATATGGAAGGAATTTTACTCTAAATAAAACCCAACAAAAATGAGTGGTGCTGCAATAATAAAAAGACATGGCCTTTAAAAATATGCTCTTCTTAATCTTAAACCTTTCACTTATAGTCTTTAACTAATTCATGGACACATTAAAATTCACTTAATAAGAATTAATAATCAGTTTATAACCAACCATATAATTTTGACTTATCATTTTCTATGGCTATTCTCTGCTCTTAAGGTCTAGTAAATCCTTAGAAATATAAATAACCATAGAGCAGACCAAGCATGTACTATCGCTCAAACATCTTTTACAGAAACAGCAATAAATGTCAAATGAGCAGGTAAGAATTCAAAAAGTGAAATAAAGTGTTCATTAGCAGATTCAAATGACCAAAAAAGCAATATACCAAGCACAGACAAAAAAGAGGACTCAATATTATCTTTTTAAAATTATTATTTTTTTAGATAACTGTAGATTCACTGATTATTATTTTAATTGTCTGGAGCTGTATTTCCCATTCCGTGCTTCCAAGGAGAAAGGTTGCATTGGAAGTCTGTCTCTAAGTCTAAGCAAAGCATTAGACAAACAGAGAGTTGTATTCTCCAATTTGCTCCTCACTTGACTTGATCACAAACACCATTGAGTATTTGTGGAGTGATTGTTGAGTACTGACCTTACATATGACCTCAGACAATCAATTCTGTCATCTACTTAAACTCAAAAAGAATGGTAGAACTTCACACCAATAAAATTGCTTCATTGCCTAGGTTTCATGGCAATCGCAGCTCTGGAGAAAGTGCCAGAGATAATTGGCCATTTTAACATTTGGCAATAGAAAATTCTAGTCTAGAGGACTCTATCTCAGTGAGTGCCTTGGAAATCTGTTTCCAGCCATCTCTCCTGTTAAATGTGCTATGATACCACTCGAGAAATGAGGAAATGTTGGCAATGGAATCATCAACTCGCTCACTGCACTCAGCTATTTATCTCCCTTTGTTAGAGCTGGATGGTGGCAGATTTCAATGTCTGGTCAACTGAAGAGGGGATGCAGTGAACTGGCAGGACTTGTGACCAACAATCAGTAATGACAGCCATCTGCATCCTCAGCAGACTTAAGGAGTCCTCACACTCAGTGGAAGGATGTATAATTGCACTTTGTAATTTGTACAATTTTAATAAATATTTCTCCTTCGAAAAAGATAAGAATTTCTGAAGGAATCCAAACTATGCCCTTCTTCTAGCTCCAAATTTTCCTTTTTCAGGCCAAATAAGAAAATCTACTAGCAACAGTATCTGATTTCTGAAATAACATATGTTTTCAAAAATTGCTGTTTTGCACCTGAGTTTTAATTAATGGCTTTCCTTGCCTTCAAGTGTTGCAATTTTTTCTTACAAAAACTTTTTTCAGATGAAAAGATATGGTTACGAATGCTCGATTGCATTAATTTGCCATTACTCACTTAACTTTCCTGAAGAAGCTTCACTCTGCCTCTCTAATTATCCTGAAGAACGGACCCATCAAGCACTCTGGGTATGCCCCATAATAAGTAAAGTTTTCTATTTCTGTAAGAGAATCAGAGGTTAAAAAGCAAATATCAAATCAAATATTTCCTCAAGATTTAGAGAAGGATCATATAAATCATTTATAATATTTTTCAAGGAAAGTTAGAAGAATCCTAAATTTCCATCTAAATTAATACTCCAGTGCTCTTTTATTTTTCCCCTTGAAATGAGATGGTGGAGCATAGAAGCATAGACTCAGAGCACAGATTTTTGCACTCCTGCGGACTTGGAATTTAAATCCTTGTTTTGCCACTTGCCTGTGTGATATGCATCGAGTTAAACTTTCAGAGCTTCCACTTTTCTCATTTGAATATTGGGATCACAATATCTACTACATAGGTTGTTTTAAATTAGACAACATAAAGCAAGTAACAGCGTTGGATAGTTCTCGGTAAATGGTGTCATTGTCTTCAGTAGTAATTTGGATTTGTGTTATTTCTAACTGCGTTTACAATTTCTTCCCATGACTTCATGCTGCCTTCTCAAGCTTGACATATTCATCAGCCTGCTGATATCCTTGTTAGTCTCTACCTGATATTTTGGAACATTTTCTGATTGTCACCAATCTTTCAGCCAAAGCACTTCGGTATCACTTTTGACTCTGTATTATTTCTTTTTGTTTTCCTAGTTAGAAATTTGATTATCCTTTATAGATACATGTGATAAACTAATAGATAAATATACACAAAGTCCTTTCCCTGCACTACAAGGCTTGATCAATATCAGAGAGGGAAAGAAAGGAAAAACTAAACTAGAAATTTTGAGGAGCTGGCCTGGTGGTGTGGTGGTGAAGTTCGCACACTCCACTTTGGTGGCCTGGGGTTCACAGCTTTGGAACCTGGGCTCAGACCTACACACTGCTCATCAAGCCATGCTGTGGCGGCATCCCACATACAAAATGGAGGAAGATTGGCACAGATGTTAGCTCAGCAACAATTTTCCTCAAGCAAAACGAGGAAGATTGGTGGCAGATGTTAGCTTAGGGCCAATCTTCTTCACCAAAAAACAAAAACAAAAACCTAGAAATGTTTCTTGTTTTTCTTCCACTGGGTTGTGTTAAAGGAGAGAATTAACTACTGTGTTAGTTTCCCAGGGCTATCTTAACAAATTACCACAAAATAGGCTGCCTAAAACAACAGAAATTTATTTTCTTACAGTTCTAGAGGCTAGAAGTCCAAAATCAAGGTGTTGATAGGGTTGGTTGCTCCTGGGTTCTCTGAGGGAGAATCTGTTTCATGTTTCTCTTCTAGCTTCTGGTGATTACTGACAATCCTTATCCCTTGGCTTGCATCTGCATCACTCCAATCTCTGAATCCTCCTTCTTCTTCTTCTTTTTTTTGGTGAGGAAGATTGGCCCTGAGCTAACATCTGTGCCAATTGTCCTCTCTTTTATATGTGGGACGCTGCCACAGCATGGCTTGATGAGTAGTATGTAGGTCCGTGCCTGGGATCTGAACTTGCAAAACCTGGGCCACAGAAGCAGGAGTGCATGACTTTAACCACTACACCACTGGGCTGGCCGTCCAATCTCGGCCTTCTTCTTTATGTAGCCTTCTTCCCTATGTGTCTCCTCTGTGTCTCTGTGCATCTTCAGATCTTCCTCTCCTTCTAAGGGCTCTAATCATTGGATTTAGGGCCCACTCGAATCCAGTATGACCTCATCTTAAGTTGGTTACATGTACAAAAAACCTATTTCCAAATAAGGTCACATTCTGAGCTTCCTGGTGGATGTGAATTTTGGGGAGACACTATTCAACCACGTACAACTATAAATGAAGTTGATTTTCAAAAAAAGAAGAAATAAAGTGAGTTTGCACTCTCCTAAAGAATCTGCCACTAAAGCAGTCTTTTGCATTTGCTCTCCTTTTTTTTTTTCACTCTAATTTACTACCCTAGATGAGGTTCTAGTATACAGAGCTAATATTTTTAGATGAGTAATCTGATCTATTTTGCTTTCTCAAGTCCATGAACTTGACTCGAATTGGCTTGAGACATCCATCTCCTGGGTGTGGGAGTTGGGGGAGGAGAGAAGAATTAGGGTTTGTTACAGGTATAGGAATAATGTCAGCTTTTGACATTCAAAATAGGTCTTTGCAGCCAAGATAATTGCCTTTTAAGTGTATCTATTTAGTTGAAAAGGAATTTAATACATTTTTTTGGCACTTGTCTCCCTGCATTTTGACATATTAATTGCTAAACTAGGAATTCAGGTCATAGAGTACCCTCAAAATAGAAAATACCAACATTTGTGATTAGTGCTTATCTAAGCATTTGGAATTGGAAAGAAGGAGGTGTATAAAACACCTCTGTTTCCTAGATTGTGGGAAGGAAATTAAGAGGTAAAGGGAAAAAGTGTTAAATAAGAAGATATGGGTCAAAAATTTGTCTTCTGGCTATGATGAAAAAATTCATGACTGACCATCACTGTTGTCATAATAAAATGGATAACCATAAAATCTCTATATATTTTAAAGTCAGCAGAGAGCTGTGGACGCAAAGAAATCTAAAGGAACTGCATTCCAGAGGTGGGCAAGCCTTTGCTAAGTGAACAAAGACTGGGAGCCAATTTCATCTTAGGATCTCAGGGGCAAACTGTCATGTCTGCACATGGGCAGGACAATTATTAGGCCTGCCACAGGCAGAGGGACTTTCTGGGGCAAGGAGATACCAGCAGAACTTTAAATCATCTGGTGACAGATTAGAACATGGAATAGCCTCAAATTTGGAGCTAATTATCCATAATTCCTGTTTATACTCCCAAATTTCCCTAGAATTTTGCCGAGGACCAGGAGATGTGGGAAGCTGAAGATGGAGTTGGAAAGCAGAGAAAGATCAATACACACAGAGCAGATCTTGCCTTCAAGACATTTGAAACAAGAGTGAACAAAACTAATTCATGGTCAACCCAGTGAAATTCCTGATTGAATCAAAGTAATTAGTTACTCACCCCACTTGCCAGACAGAAGAAAGAATATATTCTTTCTAGAGGAAAATACTATTTACTCCAGTTTCTATAGTTCTTTAATCAGAATATCTGACATACAATAACAAGAATATGAGATGTGCAAACCATTATGAGAAAATAACCAAGAGGAAATATAGTTAAAAGAAGCTGACACGCAGGTGACCCAGATGTTGGAATGAGCAGATTAAAGACTTCAATAATTAAAATTACTTTAAAGAAAATATAGGAAAAGATGGAAAAAATGAATGAAAAGAGAGAATTTTAAAAGAACAATGAACATGCTATTAAAGAACCAAATTGACATTCTAGGGCTGAAAAAAATACAATATATGAAGTTAGAAATTCATTGGATAGGCTTAACAGCAGAGTGGATGAAGCAAAATAAAGGGCCAGTAAAGCTGTAGGTTAATAGAAATTATCTAAACTGAAACAGAAGTTGAAAAGAGAATGGAGAAAAAATAGCATTTTGAGACATAAGGATAATAACAAATGGAATAATACTTGTAATTGGAAGCCCTGAGGGAGAAGGGAGAGGGAATGAGGCAGAATAAATATTTAAAGAGAAAATGGCTGAAAAATGTCCAAAATTGATGACAAATGTCAAGCCACAGATTTAAGAAGCTCATCAAACTCCAATCTGGACGAATACAAGGAAAGCTACACCCTGGCACATTATAGTCAAATTGCTTAAAAGCAAAGAAAAAGGGAAAATCTTAAAAGCAGCCAGAGGAGAAAAGACATATTATATTCAGGGGAACAACAAATGAATGAGATTGACTTCTCATCAGAAATAATGAAAGTCAGAACACAGTGGCATGACTCCTTTGGAGTAGTGAGTAAGAAATATACCTACATCAAATTCTATACTCAGCAAAAATGAACTCCAAAAAGAAACTAATATGAAGACATTTTCAGAAAAACATAAGCTAAGAGAATTCTTTGCCAGATGATCCAATACTATGAGAAATAGTACATAAAAAATTTCAGGCAAAAAAGGAAACATTCCCAAATTGAAGCACCGATCTCCAGGAATGAATGGAAAGTAACATAAAAGGTAGTTTAAAAATATTCTGAATATTTCCTATTGAATGTTTATGTAATTTATAACATATGTAAAAGTGAAATATATGATAAAAGTAGCACAAAGGGTAGGAGAGGAGAGAAATTATGGTTTGTAAGGTTCTGGTACATGAAGTGATAAAATAATAATTCAGGGCAAACTGAAGATGTTAAGGATGCATGTAGTAAGAGTCACAACTGAACAAAATATGGAAATGTAGAGCTAAAAAGGAAAAGCAAAATGAAAATATAAAATTTTTGCTTAATCTAAAAGAAGGCAGAGAAGTATGAACAAAGGAACAAAGAACAGAAAGGACAACTAGAGAACAGAGATGGTAGACTTAAAACAAACCATATCAGTAATTGCATTAAGTGCAAAAGGAATGAGTACTCCATTGTCAGATTCTGTTAGTCTGAATAAGAAAACAAGGTCCAACTGTGTGCTGTTTATAAGAGTTACCTTTCAAATATAGGGACACTGGTAGGTTGAAAGTAAAATGATTAAAAAAGTTACACTATGCAAACACTATAAAAAAGCTAATGTGGCTATATTAATAGCAGGCAATATACTTGAAGGCAAAGAGCCTTATCAAAAATAAAGAAGGACAAGGGCTGGCCTGGTTGTGTAGTGACTAAGTTCATGTGCTCCGTGTTGGTGGCCCAGGTTTCTCAGGTTTGGATCCCCGGTACAGACCTACACACTACTCATCAAGCCATGCTGTGGTGGCATCCCACATACAAAGCAGAGGAAGATCGGCACAGATGTTAGCTCAGGGACAATCTTCCTCAAGCCAAAAAGAAAAAAAGAGGAAGTTTAGCAACAGATGTTAGCTCAGGGACAATCTTCCTAACCAAAAGTAAAAAAATAAAGAAGGACACTGCACATTTTTCTATTGGTTTGTTTGTTTTTTTTGTTGAGTTGTATGAGTTCTTTATATATTTTGGAAATTAACCCATTGTTGGATATATGATTTGCAGTGTTTCCTCCCAGTTGGTGGGTTGTCTTTTCTTGTTTTTTTTTTTTTGAGGAAGACTAGCCCTGAGCTAACATCTGCCACCAATCCTTCTCTTTTTGCTGAGGAAGACTGGCCCTGAGCTAACATCTGTGCCCATCTTCCTCTACTTTATATGTGGGATGCCTGCCACCGCATGGCTTGACAAGTGGTGCGTAGGTCCACACCCAGGATCCAAACTGGCAAACCCTTTGCCGCTGAAGCGGAAAATGTGAAATTAACTGCTGCGCAACCGGCTGGCCCCTGTCTTTTCATTTTGTTCATGGTTTCCTTTGCCTTACAGAAGCTCTTTAGTCTGGTGTAGTCCCATTTGTTTATTTTTTCTTTTGTTTCCCATGCCTGAGTAGACATGGTATTTAAAAAGATGCTGCTAAGACTGATATCAAAGAGTGTACTGCCTATATTTTCTTCTAGGAGTTTTATGGTTTCAGGTCTTACATTCAAATCTTTAATCCATTCTGAGTTAATTTTTGTGTATGATGTAAGATACTGGTCTACTTCCATGTTTTGTATGTGGCAGTCCAGTTTTCCCAACACCATTTATTGAAGAGACTTTCCTTTCTCCATTGTATGTTCTTGGTTCCTTTGTCGAAGATTAGCTATCCATAGATGTATGGTTTTATTTCTGGGCTTTCGATTCTGTTCCCTTGATCTGTGTGTCTGTTTTTGTGCCAGTACCAGGCATTTTTCCAAAGAAGATATACAGATGGCCAGTAGACACGTGAAAAGATGTTCAACGTCACTAATCATTAGGGAAATGCAAATCAAAACCACAATGAGATATCACATTACACCTATTAGAATACCTATAATTACCAAGACAAAAAATAACAAATGTTGGAGAGGATGTGGAGAAAAGGGAACCCTCATACACTACAGATGGGAATGCAAACTGGTGCAGCCACTATGAAAAATATTATGGAGATTTCTCAAAACATATTAAAAATAGAAATACCATATAATCCAGCTATCTGACTACTGGGTATTTATCCAAAGAACTTGAAATCAACGAAGTTCAAAGAGACTTATGCACCCCTATGTTCACTGCAGCATTATTCACAATAGCCAAGACATGGAAACAACCCAAGTGCCCATCAACTGATGAATGGATAAAGAAAGTGTGGTATACTGTGGTACAATGGAATACTACTCAGCCACAAAAAAGACAAAATCATCCCATTTGCAACAATATTGATGGACCTTGAGGGTATTATGTTGAATGAAATAAGCCAGACAGAGAAAGACAAACACCACATGATTTCACTCATATATGGAAGATAAACAAACACATGGATAAAGAGAACAGATTAGTGGTTATCAGAGCGGAAGGGGGTTGAGGGGTGGGCAAAAGGGGTAAAGGGGCACATATATATGATGATGGATAAAAATTAGACTATTCGTGGTGAACACGATGCAGTCTATATAGAAACTGATAGATAATAATGTACACCTGAAATTACACAATGTTATAATCCATTATGACCTCAACAAAATAATTGAGAAAAAAAGGACATTGCAAAATATCAAAATGGTTATTTTGTATAAAAAAATAATAATAACCTTAAATGTACACAAGCACATGTAATAACATATCTTAAAAATCTGTTTCCCTATGTAAGATATCAGCAGGATTTGACGCAAATTACCACGCATTTCTCCTTGATATCTTTTGTTTGCATAGCTACCAGAACAGACACTTTCATGGTCTTCCACTGGTTAAAAATTCTCCTCACTGGTTAATACTCTTTAGTACCTTTTTGTGAACGTCTCTTCTTCTCTCATACTTCTTTATATGGACGTGTACCAGAGCTCAGCCGCTATTCCTCTTCCTTTCCGGATCTGCATTTACCTCATTGATGTTCTCATCCTATCTAACAGTTTTAAATATCACTACACTAACAACTTCCAAATCTGACATCTACAGCCAAAATTTCTCTCTCAAACTCCAGACTTACATATCCAAATGACTATTCAAATCTCTGCTCAGTTATCTTGTTATCATCTTAAACACAACTTGGCCAAAACTAAACTCTTAATTATTCAGCCTCTGCTTCAGCCTTTCCATATTACCTGAAGGCAACTATATTCCTAAAGTTGCAAAGTCTACAATTCTTGGAATTATTGATTCCTTTCTTTCACACTTCATGTCCAATCCCTAAGGAATTCCTAACAGCTCTACCATCAAAATATATTCAGAATCCAACTATTTCTTACCAACTCCATTGCTAACACCCTGGTCCAATATATATGAGCTTGAACTGGCTTTGGGCAGTAAAGTCCTAACTGAAGTATATACTAAACACTCCACTACACAGAATTCTTTCAATATAGCAGCTGGAATGATTTTTTTCAAGAATGAGAAGCATACTTATATATTTATTTTTAATATTTCTTATTGGAATGGAATTAACATAGCATGAAACTAATCATTTTAATGTGTACAATTCAGTGCCATTTAGTGCATTTCCAATGCTCTGTAATTACCACCTCTATTAAGTTCCTAAACATTTTTATCATCCCAAAAGTAAACGCCATACCTATTAAACAATCACCTTTCATTTCCCATTCTCTCTACCCTCTGGCAACCACGAATTGCTTTCTGTCTCGATGGATTTGCCTATTCTGGATATTTTATATATGTAAGTGGAATCATGCAATAGGTGACATTTTGTGACTATTGCTTTCACTTATAACGTTCATCCATGTTGTAGCATGTTTCAGTACTTCGTTCCATTTTGTGGCTGAATAATATCCCACTGTTTGTATATATCACATTTTGTTCATCTGTTTATCCATTGATGGGCATTTGGTTTGTTTCCAGCTTTTGGCTATTGTGAATATTGTTGCTATGGACATTTGTATACAACTATTTGTTTGAGTCCTTATTTTTAATTATTTTTAAATTTTGAAACAATTACAAACTTACAAGAAAGCTCAAGAACAGTATTAGGAACATTTATTTTCCTGAATCATTTGAGTGTATGTTGCTGTCCTTATGCCCAAATTTTCCCTAATATCTTAGCATGTGTTTCCTATAACCAAGGACATTCTCCTAAGTAACCATAACACAACCACTAGAATTGATGTATTACTACCTTCTAGTCCTCAGACCTCATTCAAGTTTTGCCCAATTGTCCTAATAATGTCCTTTACAGTAAAAGGATTCAGTGCAGGATCACATGTTGCATTTAGTTGTCACGTCTTTTTTAGGTTCCTTCAGGCTAAAACACTTCCTTTGTCTTTGACTCATATAACAATGATACTTTCGAAGATTACAGGCAGGTGATTTTCTACAATGTCCCTCATTTTGGAGTGTCTGATGTTTCCTCATGATTAGATTTCGATTATACATCTTGGTCAAGGATATCACAGAAATGGTGCTGTGTTCTCTCAGATGCTTGAAGATTTCAATCACTGGTAGTGTGTACTCTTTTCCTTTATAATTAGCAAGAGTTTTGCAGGGAGGAGATACTTTGAAACTGTGTAAATATCCAATTTATCATCAAATTTCCGATTTATTCATTTATTTATATCTGAATGGACTTATAATTTCCTATTTTGCTCAGTGAGTCATAATTGGTTCCTATCATTATTTATTATGATGCTCAAATTGCCCCATATTTGGCCAGTGGGAACCCCTTCAAAAAGCTGCTGTGTCTTTTTAACATGTCATTCTTTTAATGCTTCTGTGATTTCCAGTATAAGAAAATGTTCCAGACTCATCTCATTGCTTGCACTAGCTTTGGAAGCAGCTGTTTCTCCAAGGAGCCCTAGTTCCTTATAGTGACATATAGTGTTTAGAAGTCGTGATCTCCTCGGAGTGCTCATTGGTATTGGGGCCTTAGCCCTCTTAGTGGACAGATTTAGGGACCTTATGTGTTAGGAAAAGTACGTATACACACACATCTAGATTATTTTCATAAGTACATATATTGAAAACCAAGAGTTTTTGCCAATTACCTTCCAACACCACAGGGTTTATTCTAATTTTCTCCCTTTCATATTTATAACTCCCTTCTGTAACCATGAGAAACTTGGCTCCCATTATCTCTAATATATTTCACTATTTGTAACCACTTTCCATCTGCACCACAACTTGCTCCCTGGCATAGACACCCTCCTCACCCAACTTGGGCTATAATAGCACTTCCCAGGCTGCACCCTGTACCTCCCACACGCAGGTGCCCTCCTCATCCAACTTGGGCTTTGATTCCCCATACCAGGCTACTCCTCTGTAGAGGTGCCTTCTACAGACCCTCAGACTCAGATTCCTCATACTGTGCCACCCACGTGGTGGTCCTCCTCATTCTGCTTGGGATCCAAAACCCATGTCAGGCTAGCCCTCCATGGAGATGCCATCCTCACCCTGCTTGGTCTCTGATACTCTGTGCTGCACAGGCTTCCTATGTGGATGCCCTCTTCACCTCACTTGGGCTCTGACACCCATTCTGGGTTGCCGTGACCCCATCCTTCTATTCTGCTGGCAGGAGTGCCTGTCTTACTTCACGCTACCTGATGACTTTTGGGCTGAATTATTGAGGAAGAGAAAGAAAGAACAAGAAGAAACAGAATGATTCTTTTAAAACCTAAATCAGACCAAAATGGTTGTAGCAGTTTGCATTGCCATCAGTGGTTTATGAGGCATCTCATTCCTCCATATTCTGCTGGAAGGGCTCCCTCATTCAGAGCAAAAGGCAAATTCCTCATAATAGTATTCTAAGCTCTACTTGAATGTTGCCTGTTACCCTGTTTCTTCAACTTTTACTAACCCCTCCCTCCAAACACTAACTGTCCTTCAGACATCTGGTCCCCTTGCTGCTCATAAATGTGTAAGCCAAGCTCCTGGCTCTGGGTACTTTGAAGTAGCTGTTTCTCCTGCTTCAAACATTCTTCCCCCAGATTCTCCAGGTTCTCCTTCAAATATCTTTGCAATTCCCATCTTCTTATGAGGCCTAACTTGATGTGTTAATTTGCTTGGGCTGCCATAACAAAATACTACACACTGGGTGGTTTCAGCAACAGAAATTTATTTTCTTACAGTTCTGGAGGCTGGAAGTCCAAGAACAAGGGGTCAGAAGGTTTGGTTTCTTTTTGGCTTGTAGATGTCCATCTTCTGTGTCCTCACATGGTCTTTCTTCTATGCGTGCACATCCCTGGTGTTTCTCTGTCTGTTATGACCTCCTCCTCTTATAAGAACACCAGTAAGATTGGGTTAGGGCCCACCCTAAGGGTCTTATTTAAGATTTCCTCTTTAAAGGCCATATCTTCAAATACAGTCACTTTGAAAGATATGGGGGGTTAGGGCTTTAAACATATAAATTTTGGTAGGTGGCAGTTTCGTCTACAACACCTGACCACCTGATGTAATGTTCAAATTTGCACCAAACTGGCACTTCCAATCCCTATTACCTTGTCCTACATTTTCATTTCCATAGCTCTGATCAACTTCTATCAGAGTACACAGTTTGATCTATACATGTATATTTTTTATGCTCTGTCTCCTCTAGTTGGAATATAAGTTCTACAAGGGACTAGAACAGTGCTTAGTACATAGTAAGCATTCCATGCGTAGTGTTGAATGAGTGAATAAAATTAATTTATCCATTTACCCATTGATGAACATTTGGGTTATTTCCAGTTTGATGCTATTATGAACAGTGTGCTATAAACATTTTAAATGTATTCTGATATACACATGTATAAAGTTGTACAGTATATCCAAAGAGTGGAATTGTTGGGTCGTAAGGTATGTATATTGTGGCTGTGGCTGCCATAATGAAGTCCCACAAACTGGGCAATTTATTTTTATTTTATTTTATTTTTGAGGAAGATTAGCCCTGAGCTAACTACTGCCAATCCTCCTCTTTTTGCTGAGGAAGCCTGGCCCTGAGTAACGTCCATGCCCATCTTCCTCTACTTTATATGTGGGACGCCTACCATAGCATGGCTTGCCAAGCAGTGCCATGTCCGCACCTGGGATCCAAACCAGCGAACCCTGGGCTGATGAGAAGTGGAACATGCGCACTTAATCACTGTGCCACTGGGCTGGCCCCCAAACTGGGCAATTTAAAACAACAGAAGTTTATTCTTTCACAGTCTGCAGGCCAGAAGTCTGAAATCAGGGTGTCAGCAAGGCCATGATCCCTTGGAAGGCTCTAAGGAAGAATCCTTCCTTGCCTCTTCCAGCTTCTGGTGGTTTTCAGAAATCCTTGACTTGCAGCAGCATAAAAATCTGTGCCTCTGTCTTCACATGACCTTTTTTTCTGTACCTGCATGTCTGCTTCTTTTCTCTAAACTCCCTTTCCTTACTCTTACATAGAAATCAGTCATTGGATTAGAGACCATCCCATTGCTATATGGCCTAATTCTAACTTGGTGACATCTGCAAAGACCCTATTTCCAAACAAGTTTACATTCACAGATATCCAGGGTTAGGATTTGAACATATCTTTTGGAGGGACACAATTCAACTCACAATGCATATTAATCTACCTTTGGTAGATCATACAAAAATGGTTTCCAAAATGATTGTGCCAGTTAACACTGCTACCATAGTTTACAAGAGACTGCATTCCTCCATGTCCTCTCCAACACTTATTATGGTCAGACATTTTAATTTTAGCTAATCTGGTGATTGTGGTAATATCACATTGATGGCTTAATTTTAGAATTAGCTTGCCAAGTTTCACAATGTAATTGCTGCATTTGGATTTTGATTGCATTTTAATGATAAACCAGTTTAGCAATAATTACTGTCTTTGTGATATTGCTTCCCAATCCATGAACACTGTATATTATACCATTTATTTAGTCTTCTTTACTGTCACTCAATAAAATTTTATAAGTTTCCCCATTAAAAAATAATAGAGGTCCAAATTCTTTCTTCTCTAGTTTAGGTACTGACAATTAAGAATAGGCAGGTCTGCCCTGTGTCAATCTGGAGTGCAGCTACAGGAAATTAAACTAGTTGGCACGACATGTCAGACGGAAGGAGGATCTGGGGTTTAGTGTTCTCATGGCTTTTCATAGTCCTTCTATAGCTATTCTCGACGTCGGCCTGGTTCAAACCCTGATGAGAAAGTCATGGCCTGCCACTGGGCCCACCACTCAAGGAGACGGGCTGGGTAACACAGGTTAGGGACAGACCACTGGGCAAGTAAATTGGAAGGTGGTGTGACTGATACCACGTGTGCCTGGAGTAAGTCAGAAATGAGGCCAAGTCAGCTGGGGTGTCTTCCTGGGTTTTGAACAAGCTGAGAAAGATCAGATCACGAGGCACATGAAAGGCAGATTTCAGCTGCAAATTTAGCTGGGCAGGGGACATACAAGTAGACAAAAGACTTTGTCCCTGAGATCAGTGGATGTAGGCCAGTGCCCATTCAAGGACAAATAGAAAGCCCCTTCCCTCCTCCCCAATGCCATGGGGACACATCGGTCACCGTCCTTCCTTCATACTCCTGGATATATCTTAGAAAAGAAGCAGAGAGGGAAACTGCCAGAGATTGTGTGCCACAATCCAAGAGATACTGAGCAACTGAGGTAAGAACTGGTTAGATTAGATAGGACTAAGGTTAAACCAGATTAGGCATTTAGTTGATCTTTTCTCCAATAACTTGTAGGTGTAGAAAGGCCAAATTAATTAAAGACCAAATTTAGGAATGCATTTTCTCTGCATAAATGAGTTATGATATAAGTTAGAAAACTGTAGCCCCACTACTAACTCTTCCTACTTTCTGCCTCTTCTGTCGCTACCCCACTCTGCATGTGAAGAATTCTTAACATGTTTGCTTATGCTCTTGCTCCACTCAAGTGCCTGGAGTGGCTCTCTCTCCTTAATGAATGGTGCATCAATGCTCTCCATGACACTGCCCCAGCCCGCTTGTCTAAGTGTGGTCCCCGTAACCTTGCAGCAGTACCTTCAAACTACATCTAGTGAGGCCCCCACCCCCCTCACCCAATGTGCCCAAATATTTTATGTTGGTATTTCTCTCCAAGTGTGTGGTCATGATGCTCTTTTTGCTAAGGCCACTCTTCCTTCTCTCTTGTTGAAACACTCTGGGCCCATTCATGGCCAAGTTTAAAACCAAAAGACGTTTCCAACTAGTATAATTTTTTCTAAAATCTTAGTCGCCTTATAGTAGGTTTTTTTTTTTTTTTATCATTTGATTTGTATCAGCTTTATCTTCTCTTTTCGGGAAACTCTGTCTTACACTATCTCTTATTTCCCTATTACAGATAGCATGGCAGTATAGTAAAGACATTCAATATGTAGCTGATAGAGCTCTGGACTATTTGAAAAGTAGGTAAGAAAAAAATAGGACCCTTTCTTCTAGTTATTATTTGCAGTTTTAATTTTTTCATTGATGCTGACTTTAACTTATAATGGTATAGTAAATAGTTATTTCCACTCACCTAGGAACACCTGTATATACGTTTGTCCAGGTAGTAAGAGAAATGTCCTTGACTTAGCCATCATTATTCCAATAGTATTTAGATCATTTATACCTTTGTCACTTAGCTAAGTGATGTTAATATTAAGTTATCATTTTTTGAGTAATCACTCTATTCCTCTGGGGCATTAGCAGCCTCAATTAACAGATGAGGAAACTCAAATTTCATTTGGTTTTTTGAAGTCACACAACAAGCAACCCAATGAAGAATAGGGATCTGAACATGGGTTGGCTAACTCTGAAGCCTGGGCTATGGAAACCCCCATGTAATAAACTGGAATCAAGAGCTTAAAAGTTAAGATCAGACAGAGACAAGAGACCCAGAGATTTCTGAAAGCTGAAAGAGGTGAGAGAGTTGGGAAGATTATTTTAGTTTGCGGTACCCTCCAGTCCTGCACCTTCATTGGCTATGAAGCCATGGTGTGCATTTCAGAGGCAAAAAGCAGTCTGTTGAGGAACTTTTCCTAGAGGTTCTGTTTTAAGTCTTCCCAGACTCCCTCTTATCCTTGTGAAATAAGTGGGGATAATCTTAATTTCATTTGAGAGATAATGAGACTGAGATACAAAGGAATCCAATGATTTTGCGATATGCCATTTCAAGGTGAACAGTAAAATGAGAAAATAAGAGCAAAACCGGATAATACTTTCTATCACCGTGAGTCCAAGAAACCCCTTATGCTGAAGCTGGGGATTCCTAACAGGTTCTTATTTCAAACTAATGTGATACTGCCCTTTCTTTGCCTTCTGATAAAGTTAAAAACATTTTTAAAAAAGCAGTGGATATTTATGAAGTAAGTGTTTTGACCAATGAAGGTACATTCAGAAAGACATCAAAAAAAGAGAGATCCTGAGATGAAATTGGCTTCCAGTCTTTGTTCATTTAGGAAAGGTTTGCCCATGTCTGGAAGGCAGAAATCATTTACGGCAATAAGTGGGTCTCTATGACACAAGAGAATGGGAAAAACAAAATGCCTGGGATTAGATGATGGTTTTTGTTGAGTTAGGATTCACATTAATTCTTCTGCTTGTTCAATATAAGAGGTTAAAGTCTGTGAAGAATGTGAAGCAAATAGGTTGCTGCTAAACTAGTAGTGACTTGAATTTTTTTAAGAGAAACTAGGGTTTCCCTCTTCACTCTGTGCAACTCAAGGGACTGCGTGGAGCCAGTCCATTCAATCTTCCTGACTTAAACATCCATGCAGTTGATGCCTCTCGGGCCTTCAGAGCCACAGATCAGGGAAGAGTGGGTACGGCACCGCCTGCTTACAAAAAAATCACTCACCTGGGGAGGAGGCGGTGCTCAGTAATTTGTAGATCCTTAGGATCCCACAGGAGCCTAGTGGTTTCACTTTGGACACCAAAAAGACATAAGATACTAATTCTTTATTTTAATGAATTGTTAGCTTATATGTGTTTGGTTATATGTATATTTACATATAATTTTGTGATATTTATTTCAAAGCACTACAAATACAGTGTGCTACATTAATACCTACTATTATTTAAAAAAAACCCAAACTCCACCAACGCTGGTCAGTCATTTTTGATCCTTTCCGTGACTTCCATTCAGAGGCAGATTGCAGGCCCATTACAAAATAGGATAGTTCTAGGGCAAAGTCAGGAGGCAATTTCAGAAAATAGGAATTCCAATTTGCAGCCTGTAAGACAGGAAATAGAAGTTATCTTCTCACTGACCTACCCAGGAGAGAGGATGAAGGAAACACACACCCCAACTCATTCATGCATGCATTCATTCATGCAACATATATGTACTGAGCACCTACTTTGCTCCAGATGCTGAAGTTACAGAGGTGACCTGTCCCTGATTCACGGGGGTTACCATCTAGTGGGGCAATCCCTACAGCATACCAAATAACCAATTAAAAGATGTGAGAGACTTGTTCAAGCAACACACTGAGAAGGCACTGTGGTCATACCCAGAACAGAGAATTGGCAATTGCTAAGCTGAATGGCTAATCTTCAATTCAAGCATCCTACTTGCATTTCGCAAGCAAAAGAAATAATTCCTAGCTAACCCTAGCATTGTATAGACCCCTCTGTTTCATAAAAGGGAATTTACAATTTTGGAGTAAAAAGTTCGTTTTAATTTTGGGTGGTTGTTTTAGATGTTTGGGCAAAACTCAGGGCCAATGTTCACTTTGTTATGTTTTGATTTCTGTAGCTTGGCAAGGCAAGGGATTTTTGTGGGTGATTACTCCTATGAATATTTTTTTCTGGATTTGATATTCCACTTACTCTGTCCTTTCATAATCATCACACTCTCCTATTAATTTTTATTCTGAAGTTTTTGACATATATGGACACATTTTCTCTATTGAGTTATGAACTTACTTATCATATACCCATTTATTTATAATAGCATTATGTAATATAGTCATAGCTTAAAAATATCCTTTTCTTTCAAATGTAATTTGAATTTTCTAGTATAAATATTTTGGCATAGGGGAGAGGATTTTTAACAAGGGAGTGGCATTTAAACTATTTCATTGCAATGGCAAGAGCCCAGAAAGCTTGTTGGATTTTACAAATATGATTTGATTTATATTTTACTTTGTAAACTAGGATCAGGAGAACTCCTAATTAGAACCATGACTCAAAGCTATAAGGAGTACTTATTGATTCATATCCTGAAAAGACTGTAATGATCAAAAGTAAACATCTATCTCCCTTTTCATCCAGAGTTCAAGAGGTTAAGTGCTATTTGTCTCAAATCCTTGGCATTAACTCCATCTTTGTAATGAAGAAGACAAACAACATCCCTATCCATTCACCATTAGGATGTAGTCTGTCAGTTAGCAAAATCACTCAATTAACAGCACTCTGTGAAATATACCACTTATTGCTCACCATTCCACATCTATTTGAACTTGTAAACAATGGTCACATTGAAGAAAATGTCTCATACTTCTAGAATGCATACTTATTTATGTTTCAATTGCACTAAGAGTAGGTGTCCTGGTATTTAAAACAAGGGCTGGTATAGCATGCATATCATGGCATAATGTATTCACTATTTGTATTTTATTTAATTATATTACACAGTTGTAAATTTATATTCATAAATATGCATACACAGAAATGTCCATTCCATTCATACATTTCTGAAGCTCAGAAAGGGTAATTAACTGCCTAAGGACATATAACTGTAGTTAGTAGTAAAGCTCAAATTTTAGCTTAGGGTAGGGTGTCTTCAGAGTCTGGAGGTTTTTTACTACTGTGCTAGATGGCCTCCCAGGAATGCATGAATGTCACTGAATAATCAGAGTTGTGATTAAATATTTATGTACAAGTTTAGTCATCTTAGTATTATTTAAAATAGTGAAAAATTGGAAATGTAACACACACAATTATGTAAAGTGTAAATGCCCAACATTTGAAAAATGGTAAATAACTTATGGTACAAGGGAATAATATTCCACCATTAAAAATCATGTTTTCAAAAAACAGACCTATTTGAAGATACTTAGAATATAAGGCAAAGCAGAGAAATAAAATCAGGCTACAAGTCAATAGGAAGAGAATGAGGGTTTTTTTTTTAAAGAAAAAAATATATGCATACATAAAAAATGCATAGAAAAAAAGACTGGAAATAAATAGATCAAAACATTTTCAGTTATCATTTCTATTTCTTGATTTGGAAAAATGAGTGATTTTAATTCTTTTCTGTATACTTATCTGTATTTTTAAAATTATCTACAATGATCACATAGTAGTTTTATGATTAGAAGACGGTAAGCTATGTTTTCTAAAAAGAAATGTACAAATGGAACTCTTTAGCTTATTGAAGTGCTTTCTTCTAACAGTCAGCAAATATTTACTGAATACGTACCATCTTTCATGTGCTAAGAATTGAGATAGGATACAAAGTTGTAATACATGGGCTCTGCTTTCAAGGAGCTTCCAATCTAGTTAAGAAATGGAGAAAGGCACACATGTTCAGTATGTCAATGATACACGCTAAATATATATTCAACATCTCCTGTATGCTAGATTCTGTGTTAACCGTATTCTCTTTCAATCCAGACCACAGTTCTGTGAGGCTGATGCTTTTATCCTTATTTTACTTAAGAGCTGGGGTACAGAGAAAGCTGCCCGAGGTAAACAGTGGGGTTGGCATTCAGAATCCTGGCCAGCTGGCTCCAAATGTCTGCCATTCTGATTGCCCTTGTGGCTTCTCAGGATGAGAAACTGGAAACCAGAGAGATTTATCTACTGGTGAAACTAGAATAGCATTTAAATGGAGAGATGGATCAACCCTGACAGGTTTGATGGACTGATCCCCCCTCCTATCCTGGCCCTCACAGGATTAACCAGAAGGACAGGTTGTTTTATTGTCACCTACAAGCCATAGATTAATAGGAAACGAGTGAGTGTGTGTGTCTCCTCTATAGCATCTGTAGAATGACCATGGGATCATATTTAGTCTTTTGCTTGCCTGTTTATTCATTCAATATGTACCTACCACCTTGTTGGTAGCAACAACTAGGCTTAACATTGGGGACCCAATACACGTAAGATGAATCACTATCCTCTACATGCTCACAGTGGGGATGATCTTCTGAAAAATTAGCAATCGAATGTGTGTGAGAAGTGCTGTAAAGAGGGGTGCAAATGGACTGAGACCCCACCAAGAAGGAGGCAACTAACTCTTCCTGGGGAAACCAAATAGTTTGTAAACTCATTGAGGGCAGCAGCTCAGTGTAGTTATTTTCCCCCTGCTTTTGGAACTATCAGTTCCCATCACAATAGAAACGCAATAACTGTGTGTCAAACTGTTGAAGCTGAGGAAGTCAGGAGTCAAGGAAGGTCATCATTTAAAATTAGGTAACCAAAGCTAAGCATTTTCCAGTTGCTCTTCAACTCGGAACAGTACCCATTTTTTCCCCACTACCATCATAGTCCACATCTTCTGAAGACAACTCTTAAGAAAAGCATCAGGAGACCCAAAAGAACAATTACTCCTTCTTCCCTCTTAGTCTCAGATCAGTCGCAGAAACAGGGAATGTGAAAACACTGGGGTCATCTACCCTACTCTATCTAAATTGGTTCCATATGTTCTATAAAACAATGTTACGGCTGTTATCCTTTTCCCCACTCACTTAAATAACACACTTTCTTTGCTCCAGCCCACCCAGTGTTGGCACTCTGTCCCAAGCATTCCAACGAGATTTCTACTCCCAGCCTTTGTTCACAACATTTTTACCACAAATGCCCTCCTCTTTCTCTTCTCCCACTCCTTTCCATAACATCCACTTTACCATCAAACTTAAAAATGTCCATAATATTTGGCCCCTGCCGGGAATTTACCTTACTGGTTTACTTCCAAAAGTTTGCCAAGATACTTACACGGGGACGTTATAGAAGCTTTGCTGTAAGTTAGAAAATCTGGAAACAACTGAAGTGTACCATCTATTGAAGACTGTTAAAATAAATTAGGGAACATCAACATGATGAAATACCATGCAGCCATCGAGGATTGCATTTTCCACTTTCGTGTATTTTGAATTGAATTATCTCATCTCACCAGGCCTGGTTTGCACTGTATAGCCCATCTCCTCCTCCCCAACTTCATCTCTGAACTCCTCCCACTGTCTACCCTCCTGCTACGTTAGCCTTCTTTTTCTTCTTAGAATATGTCAATTTCATTTCCACCATGAGATCTTGTACTGGCATTTTTTTTCCCCCACATCTCTCATCTCTTCAAGGCTGACTCTTTCTTGCCGTTTGGTCCTCGGTTGGAGCTTCTCCTCCGTAGAAAGTCCTATCCCGGTCACCTCATCCAGGGGTCTGCAAACTTCTCTGGTAAAAGGCCAGATAGCAAAGAATTTAGGCTTTGCAGGTGCAGAGGCAATGTTTTCAATGCTTTGAGCAACTGTTCTCATGGAAAGCTAATGATCCTTTTTACTTAAAAATGGAAAAACCATTTTCAGTTCATGGGACATACAAAACAAGATGGCAGGCAGGATTTGGCTCAGACAACAGTTTGCCTGATCTCTTATCTAATCTAAAGCAACTTCTCCGGTCAGGTCATTCTTGATCACAATACCCTTCTACATTTTTATCACAGCACCTATCACTACTTGCTGTTTACTTGTTTTTCTGTTTATTATTTGCCTTCCTGCAGTAGAGCAGATGCATTGTCTATTTTGTTCACTGCTGTATGCCTAGTACCTATGAGAACGGTTGGCAAATAGCAGTTGTTCAACAAACATTTGTTGAACGAATGGTTAAGTTTTAAGACAAACTATATGCTCTTTGGGGGCAGGGGCCACGGGAGAATCATCTCTCTGTGATTCACGGTAGCCGGGAGCTTATATTGAATTTTTGTTTAATGAATGAAAGAGCTCTTCAAATTTAGCCTGTGCTAATATGATTTTGTGTAAACTCTCTTCAAATAAATTGCTCTGTTTTCAAAGGAAACAAGAGTAGAACCTTTGTCTTCATGAATTTAACATTTGTGGTTGTCTCTTTGCAGGTGACGTGGAAGTTCATGACATGAAATAATTTGCAATTTTGCTGAGAGATTAATTTGACTCCTAGAGGCTGGTGAACAGGACTGAGTCTCCTAGAGAATAATGTGGCCAGAAGCCGGTGTGCAGCCCAGGATGTCTGCATTTAGGGGTGAGGTGGGCCTCAACTTAGGACCTTGTGTGTGTATGAAAAATTTTTTCTTCTGCAGAAAATAGATAAATGATGCCTGAAATGAAGACAACTTTCAGAATGATGAGGTAAGTCAAGAAGACTAAAAAAGTATTAATTATCAGCCAGAAAATAGACCTTTAGGATAAAGAGTGAAATGTTAAATTCACTGGTGACTAGAGTCTCTGATATAAACAAGCTAGCCATATGTTCTTTGTGAAAATTAGAAAAAGCAAATTTTGTGAAATGGATTCAGTGTTTCAGCCAGGAACAAAGCTGATCATCAGGTGAAGTTGGATCATTCACACATAATTTTACAGTTATAAGAAGCTACACTGCATGGGGAAAATGATATGTTATGACAGTCTCTATGAATTTGTGGATTTTCAAGGGTTCCAAGCACTCTCCCTCATGAGTTAAAGAATCTATTGTTATTTAATGAGCTCATGGGGAGTTGGCATCTTCACAAACAAGAGACGGAGATTAACCTATAAAAAAGAATTAATTAGAGAGGATATTAACACTGGCAGAATTTAAACGCAGAGGACGCTCTGTCCTATTATTGAAGTGTCCATTTCTCTGTTCTCTCCTCAAAACCCCCCTTCGCATTTTGTTCTCATTGCTGTGTACTGTTGATCCTTTCCCCTCAATTCTCCTGCCAGCCATTTTCCCCTGGAAATGTTCTACCATTAACAAATGCCTTACTGTTTAATGTTCTCTCTGAAAGTTCAGAAAATGACACAGACAATGTCTAATTATTAGCTTGCACAGTATGACCAGTGTCAACATTGTTACATTTTGCATAATTTCATGGACAGAATCTGTTTTACTTAAATACCATCAAACTAATTTACTCTGGATCAATGGGCAAGCTGATAACAGTTATAAGATGATTCTGTAGACACAGCCTATTCTAGGGGCAAATGTGTTTTATCTAAATGATCAAAAAGAAGCAGCATAATATTTGATATATTAACTCATGTGTTTCATTCCTGGCATTCCCTTGTACCTCTTGCCTTTCCCTGATTCAGCTGGTGGTACACTATTGGTTAATAAATGAAAATATCCTGCTTCATTTGAATCAACTGGTTTAAACTCAGAGAACAAGAGTACGATTCTTAACTTTGGTGTTTTAAAAGCTAAAACCAAGCATAAAATCTTTTGATGTGGAAGAATGTATAAGCAGGTAGTTTTCCTTATTCTTGGAAATAGGTAAAGGTTGTCTGGACTGGGGGATGGAAAGAATAGTTGGAGGGAAGCAAGTGAACTGAGATACGTGTCTCTGAGAATGGGGCCATGACTCTACCCCTATGCCAGACTGACAGTCCCAGGATAGGAATGGAACAAGATGAAAGAACTTCAGATAGTTTGGGAGAATCGGAAAACAGAGAGGAATTTTGCCTTGTGCTTCCTGGGTAGAACCTGGGAAAGCAGTGAGGCCTCTGGTTGCCTGCCCTGTGGGGATTGTATTTAATCATCCATTCACTCATTTGTCCACTCAGCATGTATCTTCTGCCTACCTAGTGGAAGACACTGCATTTTGCACTGAGAATGCCAATGTGTAGAGCAAAAGTATAGGGCCTGATATTAGTCTACAAAATCTTTGCCCACGGTCTGCCCTTCAAGCTGATGATAACTCCATCCCTCCAGTGTTCGGACAAAATCTTGGCATCATCTTCAATTCATCTTTCTGTCATACCCTGTAACCAATCCCATGAGAAATTCTGTTGGCTCTAACTTCAAAATATATCCAGAATCCGAACACTTCTCTCCACCTCCACGGCTACTGAAATAGCTCATAAGTCACCTTGCTCCAACCTTCCTTCTACAGTATGTTCTCAACATAACAACCAGAGTAATCCCTTTACAATCTAAGTCAGACTATGTCAGTCTTCTGCTCAAAACTCTCCATGAATTCCCCATTTCACTCAGAGTAAAAGCCTGAGCCAATCTGCCCCTCCCCATTGCCTTTCCAAATGCATCTCTTGCTTTTTTCACCTTTGCTCACTCTACTCTGCCACACTGGCCTTCCTGCTGTTTCTCAAGTGGGCTCACTCCTGCCCTCAGGTCTCTGCACTTACTGTTCCCTCTGCCTGGAATGCCCTTCTCCCAGCTGTCCACTTGATGAGCTTCTTCACCTCTCAAGTCTTTGCTCAAACATCACCTACTCAATGAGCTCTATTATTATTATTATTTTTTTGCTGAGGAAGATTCACCCTGAGCTAATATCTGCTGCCAATCTTCCTCTTTTTGTGTGTGAGCCACCAGCACAACATGACCACTGACAGACGAATGATGTAGATCCGCTCCCAGAAAGTGAACCTGGGTTGCTGAAGTGGAGTGTGCCAAACTTAACCACCAGGCCACCAGGGCTGGCCCACAATGAGCTCTGTTCCAACAAGCCTATTTAAAATTTCAAACCACCATCCCTAGCCTGCATTCCTAAATCCTATTTACCTTGTTCTGCTTTATTCCATGGCACTTATCAACTTCTAACATACTATACAATTAGACATTTATTATACTTATTATTTATTACTTATTTCTTCATCCCATAATGCATAATTCACGAAGCCAGGGATTTTTGTCAGTTTTGTTCACTGAAGTTTTCCAAGAATCTAGAATAGGGCCTGGAATATAATAGTTGCTTAGAACTATTTGCTGATAGAGATTGTTGAATGGATTGCTTTACAGTGTAGAAAATAGCAGAATGATTCCTCAAGCGAGAAAAGTAGCACAATTTTAGTTGAAAATCTTGACCCAGAGAGGCACGGAAGAGGGCTCACAAATGGCTGAGAAAGAGTTCAACCTGAGAGAGCGTGAGGTCAGAGCAAGGGGTGCCACTTGCTCTGAGCACTGTGGACGGATGATTGGGGTGACTGAGTATAAGGCAGGGTGGACAACTGGCCACCAACAATCAGACACCCCACACCATGCCAACACTTTATAAGACTCTTATTATTTAGATGCAACTTTGAGTAAAAGGCAGATTAATTTTTCTTCTCCTGGCAGAATATGGGTTACAAATAAAAAGTAATATAATATATAGAAAACGTTACATGATTTTTGCACTTGAGTGTGGACTGAGATTTGTATCTTCTACCACAACAATATGGTCAACCTTTGTGATTCCTCAGTAAACTTGGATCCAGTCAACTGTGTCACAGCTGACACGTGAAGTGTGGTACTGAGAAATGAGTACGTGAAGCAGAGAGAAAAAATGGCTGCCTTTTACCATTTTTCCATTGTGCAAAAGTCAACTTTTCATGTTATGCACTGTCTTAAAAGTCTTCTTATTCATATTTTTAGATTGTGGTGTAATTTCTCAGAAGCTTGAGAGGGTATTATTAGATGATATTTATTCCAATATCCTCCCATTGCTTATTCCAATAGACACAGTGTACTTACCTCATGGACAATAAAATGGGAACTTTACTTCCATTTATATATTTAAAAAACCATAGTAAATACCTGCCATATGTGAGATAGTCTCTACAAATGAAGTGCATACAAGCTGAAATGCTAGCAGCCTCATAGATTTTTCCATCTATGTTCCAGTGGGACATCAAGAATAACATGTCCAAAATGGAACTCATCTTCAAGCTTTAAATCCACTTGTCCTCTGTTCTTTAACTTGGCTAAAGTCATCTCCTTCCATCTAGTCATCTAAGCCAGAAACCCTGGAGTGCTTCTAGAACAGTGCTACTTAAAGTGTGGTCTGCAGGTGAACATTGGGCCACAGATTACCATTGTGACAAGATAAGTATGGAAATTGAAAGTAAGCATTAGAAACTTTTATAGCAACCTGACATTTCTGCAACATCTAAGCACAAGATCATTTTCTTTTGTTTTGTTTTACAATAATATTGGTCTATGATGGTTGGAAATTCTACAAATCAGACTTCACTGAGTGAGTTTGAGAAGCACTATTCTAGACTATTCTTCCCCTTATCAACTATCTAAGAAGACATGAAAGCTGAAATACTCCCTAAATATATTGCAAATCCATTCTCTTCTCTCCTTTAGGTTTAGGCTCTCATTTCTTACCTGACCTATGACAGTGGCCAGGTAACTGCTTTCTTGTTCCTTAAACCTCTCCACTTTTCCTCCAACCATACACTATATTGCCTCCAGAGCCATTCTATGATGCAAATAAGATCATATGCCAACTTGTTTAAAATCCAACATTGGTTCTCCACTAGCCACAGAATGAAATACATGTTCCTTTGCATTATTTTCAAGGTCTTCCACAATCGGGCACTTTTCTATTTTTTATTTTAATCTTCTGTCACTCTCTGCTCTATAGTCTATATATAATCCATATCAAATTTATTTAGGTTACTAAACACACCTTACTTTTTCAGACCTCTGCAACTTTAAACATTCTGTTCCATGAAACTATAACTGTCTGCATTTGCTCCTTGGAAAAATCCTTCTTTTCTGTAACATACCACTCAACAGAATCAAATTGGGATTTGGACAGAAGCAGGATAAAGTTCACTGTCACATCTGGGTCAGAAGTAAGAGTGTTAGCTCATCAGGGTAGGGTAAGAGAGAGTCCAAAGCTGGGGTGAGGGTTTCTGAGCCAAATTGCAGAGCAAGCATGACTCTGGGCAAGTCCAGATCTGGGAGACAAGAACCAAGCCAGGTGTCATCAAGAACAAGCTGTGGTGTTATTGAGGAGCAAACTCCAAGGACAAGAAAAATGTCACAAGATATTCCCCAGAAGTGAAAGCTGGGGAACCAAAGAGGATGCAGAAAAAAGTACTGTCTGAAATCTCAAACAAGAGCAGGGAAGGTGTACCCTCCAACTACACTGAGGTCTGCTAGATGCCTTGTTGGTGCTCTAGCTAGTTTTTGGTTCCACATGCCCCATGTGCAGAGATTCTCACTCTTGGATGCTCTGCGTCAAGGAATCTGGTATGTTTTGCTCAGATATCTCCTTCTGTCATTTTCTTGCTACTGTTTGCTTATGTGTGTATCTTACCAATGTATATAAATCCTATAAATTTATAAATTTATTGGCTGTCAACTCACTGTATTGTAATTATTCATTTATTTACATATTTGCCACTCTGCTAGACTATGAGCTTCTGAAGGGCAAGACTGTACCTTACTCATTTTCATATCCTCAGTGCCTAGCACAGTTTATTGGCATAAAACTGGCATTTAAACAAATGTCTGTTGAATGAATTATTAAATGAATACATGAGTGCTTATGTAGAACATTCAGGGAGTAGATTTTGAGCAACCTTTTGGTTGTCCATTAGTATGCTTGATAATCCACTGTAAAATCTTGGGCATTGTCACACCCAAGCAGTGGTCATTTGACCTCGTTTCCAATTAGGACTTTCCAGGGGGAATATAATCTACAACTACTACACAACACAATATGGACTTGTTCTGGGGAAAGAAGCCCAAGACTAGATTCATGTGAGAAACTGAATTGTCCAGGTTATGAAAGAATCTAGTCCAGAGGTCAGTTCTTTCTGAAAAAATCCAGATAGTAAATATTTTAGGGTTTGTGGGCCATACAGTCTGTTGTAGTTACTCAATTCTGCATTTGTAATGTGAAAGAAACTATAGACAATTCATAAGTGAAAGTGTGGTTGTGTTCCAATAAAACTTTATTTACAAAAATTTGCAGTGGGCCAAATTTGGCCTGTGGACTATGATTTGTCCACCCCTGATCTAGTCAGTTCTTCCAATATTTTGTAATCAGAAGGGATTGGAGTGGGAGAAAAGAATAGACACTGATGGTTACTATATACCTTGAGTAGTTACTTGAGATTAGTTATCTCCTTTATCCCTCACAGGAGTCTGCAAAATATGTAATATTATCCCATTTTATGGATGAGGAAAGTAAATTGTTCAAACAATCTAAGTGGCTTTATAAGGTCAGACAAACCATAAGTGATGAACCTTCGATTTCAAACAGACTGAGATGATCACAAAACTCATAATTCCTTCACTAACATGCACTGTCTACACTTTGCCGTCCATTGATCCTTTGTTGTAAGTGATGTAAATTGTCATAATTTCAAAGTTGTCTTTTATCAGTCAGGAGAGGCATGGCTGTGCAGTGGTAATAACCCCACTAATCTCAAGTATCTCAAGAGCCCATGTGGGCTGTGAAATACAGCACTGCTGTGAAAGGGTGTTTAGACCTTAGGGCTGTGAGGTAGTTTTTTCTGACTGAGGAGTTTAGTTATTTTCCAGAGAGAGCAGAGAGAGTAGGCTGAGTGCAGACAGGGTGTGCTTCACGCTCATTCTATGTGTTCATATCAGGTCAGCAGGGACCTTGCTTCATATTGTCCTCACTCTGAGACCCAGACTGAGACCCAACACTGGAATATCACAGGTACCTATGGCAGGGGAGTGGAGATAAGGCAGATCATGCATACATTTTTACAGGCTTCTTCCCAGAATTAACACACATTAGTTTTGCTCACTCTTCATTGGTTAAAGTAAATCAGACGGTTTTATCTGACTTCAAGGGGACACATAGTTTGCCATGTACCCAGGATGAATAGGACTATAAATAGAAGTGAATAGCGCTAATGACTACCAAAACTTTAGTAGGGAAATTAAGATTTTTGCTAAGTAGATTAAATGTCAAAAGTTTTTATATCTGAAATTATGCCAATATGTGTGGGAGAAACTGGAGGTCCAAACGCCTTCAGAACATATTAATGTTAATATCACCTTATGTATAAATTGCAAAAACATTCTTTTCTGGCTCATTCACTCCACTGTATGTTTGGATAGTGAGTACTTTCTCCAAATATTTTGGCAATGGGAAATGGAGGCATCTACAAAGCATTGGATATTATTTAATATCTTGTGGAATTGTCAAATCAACGTTTAAAGAACATTTAGTAATGTTAGAAGTAGCATTTATATGATGATACATCTTGTCAGTTCTTCTACATGAAAAGGTGGCATGGAAATATAAGCAATTTGGAAGCTAGTGATAATTAGGAAATTGAATACAGGGAAACTTAGCTCTTTGGACGTGTTTGATACAAAGCCAAATTCTGTCCTCAATGACCCCTACATTTTCACCACCAGAACTGCGTCCTTTGTTTCTATGGGTGAATGTACCTTACGCTATATCCCCCCAACCACAAGGACATGAATAACTACTAGAAAACTGGAGAGTAATTTGCAAGCACTCTAAATCTATGACCAATTTTCGCTTGAGTCTTTTTCACTGGTTGCAGCCCACAGGGGGCTGTTTACACATCATGAGGCTTCTCTCATCACCATGGCCACTGAATGACTGAAGGCTTCCAGCACTTCAGGGCTCATGCTGATCTTAATGCTGCTTCTCTCTGGTTTCCCTTAACACTTAGGAGGGGATGAGTTGGGGGGATTGAAGACAGCAGAGCTTGCTGCCTCCATCCAGGAGCTGAAAAATGTCTTCTAGTCAGTTTAAGAATCCTAGTAAGTGAATTAAGCTTACTGCCTTGGATTCACTCCTGGTCCTTAGGCAATTTGATTGTCTTTTATTTTCTGTAAATGTAACAGGAAAAAGTCCATAGAAATCTGTCTTATTGCAACATTAGAAGGCCAAGCAAACAAATTTTAATAAATTTTATGTTGTTTCTGGGCTAAAAAATCATAATCCCATAAACCACAGCACCATAAGAAATGCCATACTGGGCCAGATTAATGGTGCATCCAGCCAGCGTCTTATCCCTGACTGTGATTCTAAACGAGATTTTTTGAGGGGAGTGTAAGCCAATCTCAAATGTGCCCAGATTTTTTAACTTAAGGAGGTTTCATTACTAATTACTTTTTCTGAAATAATTTTATGGATTTATAAAAGTGGAAAAGCTTTATCTAAATTCTCCTGAAATATTTTCCCATTTTATCATCATACATTATCTTTACACTATGTAAGACAAGGAGCAAGCCTATCTGACCTCTAATACTCCGGGAAAATGGGAGAAGGGTCTATTGAGCTGGGAAGTGGATGTTGTATTTTCTCTGGTCCTCTAGATTCATGCCTCTCCCTTCTCCCCCTGGTCTGTGCCCTGGGAGGTTGATCTTTGTGAACTACATCACATACAACCACTCTTTCTTGCCCTCTGACTTCTATTAGGTTTCAGCCAATGGGAGGCACTAGCGGGAAATCAGAGTGTAGGAAGAGGGAAAAGTCAAGATATGTATTCCCTTGGCTCCCTCTCTCCACTGTCTGAGGTTGGCAGGGGCTCTATTTCTCTATAAACACTACAGCTCCTCCTGGACAGCCCTCTCTACAGCATCAGCCTCAGTGAGTTCCAGTAGCTGCTCTCATGCCTTTCCCCTTTACTCCTAGGCTCAGTTTCTCTCTGTTGCTTATCCCTAGCTGATTCATCAGCCCTTCTTTGTTACTCTTAACTCTGCCTACTCTTTTGCAAACAATCACTTTAACAAGCTCTCTTCAGCCGCCCTTTTTGAACGAGCCATCTGTTCCCTGCTAGGCCCCTGACTGATACAGGGTGGTTTGCACCTTTTGTCTGGGTGCTATTCTGCTTGGGGTAGATGCAGAGATTCTCTGAGCGAGTGTGATGGAGCTAGATGGCTCTTACAGCCCAAGGACTGATTTTGTTGAGCTCCACAGAGAATTTTCTGCTGGGAATAATTGATGAGGGTTTTTCTTCTCTGTGCCTAGTAAGAGAAAGCATATTTAGTGCCTTCCTATATGCCAAAGAGGAAATTGAACAGAATACACCCTTGACAGTGTATTAGTTTCCTGCTGCTGCTGTAACAAACTACCAAAAACTTAGGTAACTTAAAACAACACAAATTTATTATCTTACAGTTCTGGGACTCAATTATCCAAAATGTGTCTCCTTGGGCTAAAATTAACCTGTCAGCATGGCTGCTTTTTTTTGAGGTCTCTAGGGGAAGAAACGTTTCCCTGCCTTTTCCAGCTTCTAGAGGCACCCACATTCTTTGGTTCATGGCCTCCTTTAATCTTCAAAGCCAGCAATAGCAGGTTGAGTCTTTCATACATAGCATCACTCTAACTCTCCCGCCTCCTTCTTTCCTTATAAAGACATGTGATTACATTGGGCTCACCTGGATAATCCAGGGTGCTCTCCCCAGTTCAGGGCCAGCTGATTAGCAACCTTAATTCCATCTGCAATCTTAATTTGTGCTTGTCATGTAACATAACATATTTACAGGTTCTGGGGACTAAGACCTAGATATCTTTGGGGTAGCCATTATTTTGCCTACCAGATGGAGCTTGACACCATAGAAGGGGATGCAAGCCTATAAAACTATTCTGCTTCTGTCACTATACAAACACAGATGCAGGGTGAAGGGTATTACCTAGGAGTTCAGTGACTTAGCATGGATTCTGGGAGCTGCTCTACTACCGTCTAGTCATGAGACCTTGAGAAAGCAAGAGTTACAACAGGCAAACTCTGAATTTTCTTCTAACTCTAAGAGACAGTGAGTGTTTTGTTTAATTGGTAAGGGAGACACATTTTAAATTCTAGTACTTCAAAAGAGGGCTAGAATTTCTATTTACTTATGATTTCAGCAGAAAAGATTAAAAACTTAGGATCGATGTGTACCAATATCTTTCCAACACTACCTGAAACACATTCCCAAGAGTTAAGCCAAGAGTTATGGTGATATATTTATTGGACCAAAAGTAATAGTGACATTCACTCTGACATGTGAGCTTTTCCTGTACAACCTACCTACTAACCTACATTGACTTTGCTAGAAACTTGGTCTACATTTATTCAGTGAGATCACTATCTCTGCTTAAAACCAGAACATGCTATTGAAATAGGAATTGGCTGGTTTGTCCTCTATAATAAGGATTATATAAGGATTTTCCCAAAGCTTATGAATCAGTTCTCACCTCAAGCCTCCACAATAGTAATTAAAAAACAACGTGACAGTGTGAAAATAATAAAACAAAAACAATCCTAGAACATCCCAAGAAGTGAAAAGTATTTTCCAATTCGCTTAATACATCATATGTGGATTGGATGATGTCACATTAAGGCTGCTGATACACAGAGAGTTGGGGCCCTTGTTCAAAACGCGTTGAAATTTAGAGCCATATTTTCTGTGCTGAGATAGTTGCTGAAAGTTTGGAATACATATTTTTTTTGAAAAAATGATATCAGATCTATTTCCCCAACCATTTATTTTTCTCTTCCAAAAACCATAGTAATAACCTTTTCTAACTACATAAAAACTGCACTCATGCCAAAAAATTGCAACAACATATGCTAATTCAGTGCTGTAGTAACTTCATGACTTGATATTGCCTTAGAAACGAAGTCAGCCTTGAAACAGGGTTTGAATTTGACCCTCTGTGCAAATTCTAACGAAGAAGGTAAGTGGTGCTGCCTGTGTCAAAGCCCAGGACTCCATCTCCTGGCCAGGGATGGACGACATCCCTTCAAAGCATCTTGTTTTACTCAAGAGAAAGAGGAGGTCACAAAGAACATAGGAGATGTGAAGAGGCACACATCACACCTACAATATGAACATATTTGGTGTTGGTATGCAGACATGTCATGGCTGATGACTAAATCCTTAGGTATTTGGAGGTAGCTGTAGGACCCCAAGGTAGGGACTCTGACTTTGAAGGTGTTATAGAGTTCCTTTCCCTGGATCTCTGAAAGCAGAATAGATTCTCACCTTCAAGTACTCTTTGAATTAGTCTAGTCCAATCTGGACTTAAAAATCAATCACTCGATAATAAATGTACATAGAACCCTGTGTGTTATATGATGTGGGAGTAATAGAGAAAAGTAATGCACCGTCCCTGTGGCTGTCAAGGAGATGAGATAAGATGAGAATGTGAATAGATAATGAACAATACAAGGCAGCACTTAATAAGTGTCTGTTGAGACCAAAAGATCCTGTGTTTTTCTCTCTTATTTCGTGCTATTTATTAAAATACTATCCATTCTTTAAAGCCCATCCACTGAGAAGCCTTCTTTGATCCTGCTGAGAGGCAGTCTTTCTCCTTTTGTAGCTTCATGGCACTATTTACTGCTTTTATGCAATTACAATATTTGTGTGTATTTCAATTTCTCTACTTAATGGTAACACTTCCGGAGGGCAGGAAGTAATTTTAGGAATCCTGTTTTATCCCAGTGTCTATTTCATGCTTCACCTATATAGGAGTCCAATGAGTATTTATCAAATGAAAAAGTGAATACATTAATTCTTGTTAAAAGAACAAGTGACAAGTGTAATAAGAACTCAGAGTATAAAGTGATCACTTTGGCTCAGGATGTTGAGGGAAAGTTTTGTGGAAAAAATCATATTTGATTCCCTTTTGAGGTTATTGTTAAGAGTGCAGTCCTTGCTAATATGTCAAATTCATGGCATAGAAGAGTACAAGATTTACACATCTCTGAAGATTTACACTATCGATAGATACTATCATGTTTCCCCTGCATTATTTCAAACTTTGTTTCATTTTTACATTAACACATCCTTTGGTATTATATGTATACACCAAGTAGATTCAGAGCTTCTTTTTTTTTTTAAGGAAGATTAACCCTGAGCTAATTACTGTCAGTCCTCCTCTTTCTGCTGAGGAAGGCTAGCCCTGAGCTAACATCTGTGCCCATCTTCCTCTACTTTATATGTGGGACACTTACCACAGCATGGCTTGCCAGGCGGTGCCATGTCCGCACCCGGGATCCCAACTGGCAAACCCCGGCTGCCGAAGCAGACGTGCACACTTAACTGCTGCACCACTGGGCCTGCCCTAGAGCTTCTTATGCATTATAATTGGCCAATCCAGATGGAGTGATTTCTGAACTAGAATTTAAAATCAAACACAATTCCTTTTTAAAGAGGTGGAAGTTTAGAAACAACTGTTCCGGCAGACTTAGCTTTCATTTCTAAGTGGGGTTGTGTTTGTTTTCAAGCCTTGTTTGATGATGAAGTATTGGGATCTCCACCCTTGAGCTACTACAGATGCATGACACATACACATTGCTCTTGACAAAGAGAAGAGCATAATTAGAGCTGCATGGTAGAGTTTTGCGTGGCCACGTGGCTGTTATTATTGTAGACATGGTTGAAGTGATGGTTGCTTTTGCTTTTGCTTTTGATTTTTAAGAGCCTGTATGCAGAAACCAAATGATGGAAATTCCCTTTGTTGAACAGGTTCTGGGAGGCCCCAAAAGAATAAACACTGAAGAGTAATACGTGCTAATTTTCAATTGCTTACTATGAGCTAGACTCTTTACGCTAACTATCCCATTTAATCCTCAAGATAATCCTATGAAATCAGTATTACAATTCCTGTTTTACAGAGGAAAATGAGAGCATTAGGGTCACAGAACTAGTATAGAGAGGAGCGTTTTCTTTTTTAAGGCTGAATACATTCTCTTGTATGTGTCTACCATGATTTCTTTATCCATTCATCTGTTGATGGACATTTAGGTTGTTTCCATATCTTGGCTATTGTGAATAATGCTGCAATGAACGTGAGAGTGCAGATATCTCGTTGAGATCCTGACTTCAATTCTTTGGGATATATACCCAGAAGTGGAATTACTGGATCATGTAGTAGTTTTATTTTTAATTTTTTGAGGAAACTTCATACTATTTTCTATAATGGCTGTATCAATTTACATTCCTACCAGCATTGTCCAAGTGTTCCCTTTTCTCCACATCCTTGCCAACACATATCTCTTGGGTTTTCTTGTTTTTGTTTTTTATAATGGCCATCTTAACAGGTGTGAAGTGATATCTCATTATGGTTTTGATTTGCATTTCCCTGATGATTACTGATATTGAGCACCTTTTCACGTGCTTATTGGACTTACCATGTCTTCTTTTGAGAAACGTTTATTCAAGTCCTTTCCCCATTTTTTAATCGGGTTATTTATTTATTTTTTTGCTTTTGAGTTGTAGGAATTCCTTGTATATTTTGGATATTAATTTCTTATTAGATAGAGGGTTTGCAAAATATTTGCAATCTCCCACTCCATAGGTTGTCTTTTCATTTCGTTGATGGGTTCCTTTGCTGTGCAGAAGATTTTTAGTTTGATATAGTCCCACTTGTTTATTTTTGCTATTGTTTCCTGTGCCCTCGGTGTCATATCCAAAAAAGTATTGCCAAGACCAATGTCAAGGAATTTGTTTCCTATGTTTTCTTCTAGGAGTTTTAAGGTTTCAGGTCTTAAGTTCACATCTTTGATCCAGTATGAGTTGATTTTTGTGTATGGTGTCAGATAAGGGTCCAAATTCATTATTTGCATGTGGATGTCCACTTTTCTCAGCAGCATTTATTGAGGAGACTGTCCTTTCCCCGTTATGCATTCTTGGTACCCTTGTCAAAAATTACTTGACCATATATGTGTAGGTTTACTTCTGGGCTGTCTATTCTTTTCCATCTGTCTAAATGTCTGTTTCTGTGGTAGTACCACACTGTTTTGATTACTAGAGCTTTGTAATACAATTTGAAACCATGAAGTGTGGCGTCTTCAGTTTTGTCCTTCTTGCTCAAGATTGCCTTAGGATTGTTTTTTCTATTTCTGTGAGAAATACCATCAGAATTTTGATAAGGATTACATTAAATCTGTAGATCTCTTTGGGTAGTATGGGTGTTTTAACACTATTAAGTCTCTTAATTCATGAACACTGGAAATCTTTCCATATATTTGTGTCTGCCTTCATTTCTTCTGTTAATGTTTTATAGTTTTCTGTATACAGATCTTTCTCCTTCTTGGTTAAATTTATGCCTAAATATTTTATTATTTTTGATGCATATTACCCCAAAATCAATGCTCGGAGGATTTTGAGGTCATGGAGCTGCAACTAATATGAGCTCCCCAATTGCCCATTCCCTCCCGCCTGGGGTTGAACAAGGCAAATACCCTAGCTTCCTGTTTCAGTTCTCATACTGTAAACAAGTGTCTTTTTCAAGGTCTATTTAGTAGCAACTTTCTCACATTTTTGTGCTTTTTTGGGGTAATTTTGTTGTTTAAAATGACCCCTAAGCATAATGCTGAAGTGCTGTCTAGTGTTCCTAAGTGCAAGAAGGCTGTGATGTACCCTACAAAGAAAATATGTGTGTTAGATAAGCTTTGTTCAAGTGTGCTGGCTGTGACTTCAATGTTAATGAATCAGCAATATGGTACATTAGCCAAAAGGAGAGGAAATTTGCCTCTCTGTATGTAAGGCCAATCTAGAAAGAATGAAGCTAGTATCTATAGTATGCGATGAAGTTATGGGAAAGATGAAAATGTGGATAAATTTGTGAATTCATGAGATGAGTTTAAAAAAGCTTAGCCCCAAATATTTCTATTGATGGTCAAAGGATGCTCCCCCAATCGTTAAAATTACTCTCTCAGATTATAGTATTTTCTCCTAAGGAATTTATTAGCTGCTAGAGCAGGTGAATTTATTGGACTAGTTATTCAACATGTGGCAGAGAAGAGTCTTTGGGGAATAAATTACAGGAGAGGTAGATTTTAGTAAATATTTGGATCACTGTCCCAGAGTGGACTGTATCAGTCATGGGGTGGTGATAGAGTGAAGAGATTGTGAAGTTGCAGGAGTCCTGGCACCCAGAAGGGGCAGGAAAGCTGAAGAGCCTATTATGGGCTGGAGGGCACAGTTCAGGAGGTGAGGACAGAACACATATGTGGATAATAAGAATCTAACAGGACAAATTCACTTGCTTGCTTTATTTCGCAAGTTTTCCCAGAGCCTTGTTGAGGCTTACAAGAAATTATTTTATTGACATGCCTCATATAATGAAAATTCAGTCCATTTGGCTCAAAATAACAGTCATGATTACTGAGAATTTGTGCTAAATGCTATTTGTGTTTCATCAAATTGCTCTTTAGTCATTAATTAAACAATTACTCAAACTGAAAATGTGTCTCTTAGGAGAATGTTAAAAAATAATCATAAAGAACATAATCCTCATTAAGAACTATTAGTCCAAGTGTGACAGGCTTCATTTTGTCTTATAGAAAACAGAGATGTGATTTGGTATTTAGTCAAAATAAATGGGTTATGACACATTCCACCCTTTAAAATGTTCCAAGGCTGGTGGGATAAAAGAAGGAGATTTGCAGATGGTATGCTGAGCAAAGGCATCTAATGAACCTCGTGTTGCCACATAGCAACAGCATTAGCATTTCATTTGTTGGAATGAATTATTTGAGTTTTGCACTTTTTCAAAGGGTTTACGCACTGATTTTTATGCATGGTGTAACTAATCATTAAAAATGAACAAAGCCTTGAAAAATAGAACTTATTAACAAAGGTTACAAGACCTGAAATGATTAAATCTGCGAGAAGACTGATGGAGTTATTTAGGCAGGATTTTTCAGCACCTGAATGAGGACTGTCCAGAAGATAGTAACTACCTATTCTTTTTCTCCATGGAATATATTAATAGGTCTCACAGGATGTCAACCTGAACTAAAATAGGAGTTTTTGAGGTGAGTTATACGAAAGAACTTCCTGCCTCTTTTGGCAGGAAAGACTAAAATAATTTAGCAAAGAAGACGTACAATCTCATTCCCCTAAGAGTTTTTCCTGTCCCTCCTCCAAAATTAGAGTCAATTCTCTTTGGCCTGAGAGATATAGGAACAGTCTTGTCTGAAGATAGGGGACCAAATGATGTTTTGATGTCTCTGTTTTCAATAGGATTGGTTGTGGCAGTCAGAGTAGTGTGCTCAATGCTATATAAGCCTACTACTATTCTAAGATCGTATGGCTTTATTCTTTTTATAAAAGAGATCTCAAATTAGAGGCTGAAAATGTAAAAATAATGACTGCCTTATCCCTGAGGAATTCTTAAAGCATATCCATTTTCCTTGCCTCCTATAACTACTAGTTCATTACTAGCAAAAGCAATTTTATTCATATTTCTTCGCTTGCTTCCTCCTCCTTTGTCCCCCTCCTTTTCCCTTTCTCCCTTAATCTGACCCACGCAGAGCAGTTACTTGAGGAAATGGTTTTATGAATAAAGACCGTATCCTTTGCTCAAGAGCCTTGGTGTGCGATCATAGATTAAAGCTTTCATTTTGAAAGTCAGAGCAATATGCAGCCATAAAAATAGCAGTAGCAGAATTATTTTAATTACTGCATGTAGAAGCATAAGAAAGATTCAAGAAAAACACAGCACTGTGCTTGTAGGCTTTCATGGCTACACTCTGACTAATTGTCCTGGTGTTCATGCTGGGGCCAAATGGGCCACCTCTTGGGGAAAGTCACAGAGGTTATTCCTGTGTCAGATATTGGTTGCACTGATTCTTTGCTTCTCATTGTCCCTCTGTTCTGTTTTGATTTTGTTTTAGATCTCATAGTTATTTACTTCCCCGTACATATAGGCACTATGGCCTTCTGATATTTCACTATAAGAATTTACCATGTGCTCCTAAACTGTATTTCCAGGTGATTTAAAATATGGATGCCCCACGCAATATTTGGAACATACTTACACTAAACAATTATTTGTTGTTTATCTGAAGTGCAAAAATAACTGAGTGTCTCTTCTGTATTTGTATTTGCGAAATCTGGCAACCCTACATCTGGATGGTATTTTCATTAATTTGATGATGTTAGATGTGATTATCTCAAATGAGTGGTGTCTATTGCAATCCCAGAGTAGTGAATACTGAAAATTTCTCAAACAGAGCAATATGGTGCAAACTCACTTGGGGTTAGAGGGAGTTAATGATTTAAGGATGAACATTACCCCTTAAAGTGAAGAAACAAAGTGAGTTTGGATTCGTTGACTAACCAAACAAGTGGACCAGAGAATAAGATGAGTGGACTGAGCTAGTTTTTGGCAGAGTAGGAACTTTGTGATTGTATTTGTTTTATCTATGAAACTACAAAGCAAAGAAGACATCAGAAGACAAGAGGCTCCCTGTGAGCCAGAGTGGAGAGGGTACCAAGTTGATCATTGAATGCTTTTGCCTGGAGTGATGCATGTATCTAATTTTGGTAAATGTTCTATGTGTACTCAAGAAGAATGTGTATTCTGCTGTTTTTGCATAGAGCATTCTCTAAATGTCAGTTAGGTCATATCAGTTGATAGTGTTCAAGTCTACTGTATTCTTGCTCAATATAGTATTTGCTCCAACAACTGTTGTGAAAGAGGTTTTGAAATATCTGATTATACTGTTGATTTCTCTATTCCTTCCTGCAGTTTTAACAGTTTTTGCTTCATGGATTTTGAAGTGCCGCTATTAGAGGCCTAAACATTTAGATTGCTATGTCTTCTTGATGAACTAATCCGTTACTCTTTATTCTTTAAAAAGTGACCTTCCTTATCCTGCAAAATAATCTTTGTTCTGGAATCTACTCTGTCTGATATTAATGTAGCAACTCCAACTTTCTTTTTGTTAGTTTTCAGACTATGTCTTTTCCCATTCTTTCACTTTTAATCTATTTGTGTCTTTATATTTAACATGTTTCCTATAGGCAGCCCATTGTTGGGTCTTGTCCAATATGATGATCTCTGCCTTTTAATTGGATGTTTAGACCATTTATATTTAATGTGATTATTGATATGATTGTGTTTGAATTTATCATCTTGCTATTTGTTTTCTGCTTGTGTCATTTATTTTTTGTTTCCCTTTTACTCTTATTCTGCTTTCTTTTAAATTGAGTCTTTTTATGGTTCCATTTAATCTCCTCTGTTTATTTATTAACTATAATTCTTTGGGGTTTTTTTTGGTGATTGCTTTAGGTATACATTCAATTTAAAGAAGTCTCCTTGATATTGCCCAGACGCACTAAATATGCTCCCAGTTCAGTGACTTTGCTCTTTGTTCCTTCTGCTGGAAATGCTCTCCTCATGCAGATATCTACATGTCTCTCTCCCCTATTTCATTTGGTCTCTGCACAAATACCACTTTATCCGAGAAGCCTTCCCTGACCTCCTAATCTAAGGTAGCTCTCTACACCTGGTCTTTACTTTTTAATCCAGCTCAATTGTTCTTCACAGTCCTTATCATCTCACAATGCATATTTATTTGTTTATTTTCTCTTTCTCCCCATTAGGTATGTAAGTTTCATTAAAACAAGGGAATTCACTTTGTTCACTGTTGAATTTCCAGCATGTAGAAAAGTGCCTGACATATTAAGCTCTTAATAACCATTTGTTGAGTCAATAAATGAACACAAGATTCAGAATTGGAGAGAGGATATCTTAGGTTAATGTCTAGTTTGATCTACTGCAGTATCCAATCACCACAATGCATTTGGCTGAACTAGCTGGAGAGATATGTGCCCCTCCATCTCAGTTATTGCTCTGTCTGTGGTCCTTTCAGAGTTGTACACTTGCTAGAAAAGGGTAAACTTTCTAGTCAGAAGAGGAACACTTGTGAGTTAAACATGAGGAAAGGGTTTTCAGGGTATTTTTGGGCTCTTTCCTAGCCTCTTTGTTCTTTGTATCTCCCAACCCACCCTGCCTATCTTCTTTCATACTCACACTCTAGATTAATTTGGCACAAATTTCTCAATACCTCTAAGCTCAGAACTTCAGTCGTCTTCAGTATTTAGAGGTCAAGCACATTTTTTTTTTCAGAAAAAAAATACAATGATGTTATGAGGGAAAGGGAGAGAGAGAAAGAAGGAGAGAGAGAGAATGATAAAATGTAACATTTGGGAAATCTGGATGAGAAACCACAGGAGAAAGAAGGAATGATAGAGGGGATGATAAAATGTAATGTTTGAGAAATCTGGGTGAGAAGCCATAGGAATTCTTTATAGTAATTTTTACAACTTTTCTATAAGTCTGAAATTACTTTCAAATAGGAAGTAAAGAGAATAACTTCAGGCATCTTCACTTCCACTCCTTCCTCTGATCCCCATAAACCAAGAGAGTCTCATGTCCCGTTGTTTCTTGTTTGTCATCTGACTTTGGACCTCTTGCCTCATTTCATTTCCCTCTGGCCATACCCCACTTACTGTTCCCACAGCTCTCATATTCCTCTCACCTAGAATCTTGCAACAATCTCTGAAACTGGCCTCCTGGGGCCATCGCTCCTGGCTGCCATCCACCCCACACATGGCTGCCTAAATGCTTGGCCTGTAATAGCGGTCCAACGGTATCGTTCTTCTGCTCAAAAGCCTGTGCTATCTCCTTGTTGCCTGCAGAACGAAGTGCCATCCCTCAGCTTAGGATTGATAGTTCTACCAATTAGCCCCAAACACTATTGTTAGACTTAGATCCCACCCTGCCTGTGTGTGTCCCTCCCATTTGATTCTCTGCCATTCCAAGAACACACCTACACTTTTCTGATCTCTTTGCTGTTCTCCCATCTCCTTCCATTGAAAGATTTCTTCAGGGGCTGGTGGGTGGTGCAGCAGTTAAGTGCGCACGTTCCGCTTCGGCGGCCGGGGTTTGCCAGTTGGGATCCCTGGTGCGGACCTGGCACTGCCTGGCAAGCCATGCTGTGGTAGGCATCCCACATATAAAGTAGAGGAAGATGGGCATGGATGTTAGCTCAGGGCCAGTCTTCCTCTGCAAAAAGAGGAGGATTGGCAACAGTTAGTTCAGGAGTAATCTTCCTCAAAAAAAAAAAAAAAAAAAAGGAAAAGAAAAAAGAAAGACTTCTTCAAATTCTACCTTTTCTGAAGGTCTTCTCCCTAGAGGTCCCCCCATCGCTAGGAATTTTCTTCTGAGGATTATGAGTCTATAGCGCTGTGGTTTAAACCTTTATTACAGCTGGCTTCATCTCTAAGCTGTGAAAACTTTGACGGAAAGAAACTCATCTTACTCATCTCTGTATCTCCTAAAATTTAGAACACCTCTACAGTCTTAAATATAAAGCTAATCGATGTTTGCTGAATTGAACTGATTTAATTTCGAATCTCATTATCACCACCCTCATGGCTATTTCCACAAAGCCCTTGTCTATCAAACTGTTTCATTTGAATCATATTCATTTTTTACTATAACTTTAAGAAGACCAAATTGGTTAAGTTCTTCTATATGGTATTCTGATTAGCAAAGGCACAGAAATGACCCAGTGTGTTGACCTCTCCAAGAAAACCATGTGGTGGTACAAATTATATCCGGAATAGTTTAGAGAGGTTCTGCCACTGTTTGAAATAATGCTTCTTCTTATATCCTTAAGTAGAGGTACTTATGCAGGTTTCTATCTTTAACAAGCCCACTATAAAATATTGTCTCAAGCACCCTTTCTGTGGGACCCACGATTTACACCCTGCACAGTTGAGGACTGGCTAATTTCAAAGTCAAAGAAAAACTTTTTATGAAATTTTTGTTTGTTGACATTTTGAGTTTAATTTAATTTTTTTTCACAGAGTCAAATCACTAGAATCAGATGCTGGAATGTGTCTTTTTTGAAGGGTGAAAAAGAAAGATATAGAGTGATTTCCAAAATATTTTTTATCAGTTTTCTTGGCTGAGAAAATTGTTTGTTCTCTGAAATATGTCTGAATTATATTAATTTAAAAATACTCAAAGCAATGCAACATAGAATAATTGCTGACATTTGTGCTGTCTGGTTCAGAGCTACAGTATTTAAAGGATGAAATATTCTAGGATATCCTTCTATAAGCAAGAGTATGTGGCTTGATTTTGTGAATTCTTTCCCTATGCAAATACAAGTTGGGGTTTCCCTCGACTGTTCCTTTAATCTGTTTTATGATCTGCTACAATAGCTTTTGTGAATTGAAAAATTATAGTATTTTAAAATCCACTGAAACAATCAGTAAAGGTCCATTTGTTTTTATTCTTCTTTCTTGAATTTATTACTTTCTCTTGAAATTAGTGGTATTTTTCCTACACGTTTATGAGATGGCCATTAAATTCCAGGGAAAATCTATTTTTACTGTATTTATTTTACTTCAAGAGACCTAAGGTTTCATTTTCCCCACTTTTGGGGGATCTAATTTAATTTTCAAACTACTAAGGATCATTTAGTTTAATTTTGCCTTTGGATTTGTCATGGATAACTAGATTCATGGGTAATTTTAATTACTCAAAAGCCTAGCCCTCTTCGGTCCTCCTGAATTTTTAAAGATTCCAGGTCTTCCTAATTGATTTCCATGTATATTCCTGATCATCTTCCTCAGTGATTGCACAGTTCTGTTTACCACTGCCATGTTTCTCCTTACAGAAGGTATCAGCGTAACTCCACAGATAGGGCTGAACACTGACCAAGGGTGGTAGAGGCATTTCGTTTGTCTCTGGGTGCTGAGACAGCGCAGCATGGACCAGCCGTAGACACTTGACACGTGTAACTGCTGCTGACAGTTTCACTGGATGCCTATAGCCTAGAGGGCTTCTCTACTTTCGGAGCCCTTGAATTGCACAAGGATATCTCAAGGACCCTTTCTGGGTTTTAAACATGTCTAATATAGATACCTAATTATACTTCAAATAACTACCTCCCCAAACTTCCATCTATTTACTCCCTTATAATTACCTTGTTCCTCCCCCCCACCAGTCCCATCCACTCCGCTTTTCTTGTACATTATGGTTGAAACCATTTTTGCCCCAGGAGTTTGAGAAATTTGGCAGCTACATCACAGTAATGATAGGAAAGGATCTCGTATGTGTTCAAGCCACTTCAGTTCTTGTCTGTTTGCCCTTACGGGATTACATTCTGCCTGTGATTTGTAACTCATTCTCACGCTGCTACATGTGCTGTGGTAATCATTGATTTCTGCTAATGACCCAACAGTATAATTTAAAAGCGATAGGGGCCTACCGGGTCGCCCAGTGGTTAATTTCACATGCTCTGCTTCGCTGGCCCAGGGTTTTGCTGGTTGGGATCCTTGGCCTGGACATGGCACTGCCCATTGGACCAGGCTGAGGCGGTGTCCTACATACCACAGCTAGAAGGACCCACAACTAGAAATACACAACTATGTACTGGGGGGATTGGGCGAGAAAAACCAGAAAAAAAAAAAAGATTGGCAACAGTTGTTAGCTCAGGTGCCAATCTTTAAAAAATAAATAAATAAATAAATAAAAAGCAATACATTTATTTGCTGTTACAAACATTTCCAAATTATTGCTTTATGTCCCAGAAGTTCCACAGAATCATTCTTATTAAATATTGTACATATGCCGTAATGTTCTCAACAGCACTTTTCACTCTGGTTCTTTCTCAGACTGCTGGTTACAGAGCAGTCTAATCATTCCTGTGTGTTCTTTCTACTGTGGGCTTACGGCTATATGCACAGCCTTGCTCACCAACATTCCAACAATCCCTTGACTCTGATATGTAAACTTTTAAGCCAGCTGGGCTTTCTAAGAATACCTTGCGCCAGGCACAGACAAATCCCTTCTCTAAGAGCTGAGCCTGCTTACTCCCTAGGGAAAGCTAAACCTTCCCACCAAGGAGGTGTAGCAAGGACTACCCCCTGACGTTCATAATTATGACAATAGTACCATGGTTCTTCCAGTCTCAAATCTCAGAATCATCCTTGATTCTTTTTTTCCCCAGACTCCATATCCAGCAATTCACTAAGCCTGACTTCAAGCATATAGCCAGAAAGCACCGTGATGGAAATTGAGAAACTAGGTTCTGATCTGGGCTCTGCTTCTAATTAACTGGGGATCCCTGCTGTGCCCAAGTTTATCTTCATACTGCCTTTCTAACGTGGTTACTCATCCCGACCATAGGTCCCCACTCTCTTACATTAACGTGCCTAGTCCTAGGTTTCATTTTAAGAAAGAGTCAATTCAGGGTCCTAAATAAAAGCTAAACCATTACAGTACATAGGAATAAATTTAATAAAAATGTGTCATACCTACATGAAAAAAGTTTACAATTTAGTCATTGAACAAAAACTTAAAATATGAAGTTGATTCTATGTAAGCAAAAATATAAGTTCTAGTTAAATTAATACGTATTTTGTTTGCATAAAATTATAGCAATGTTTTTACTCATTAGATCTTAAAAAGTTTTTTCAAAAGGAAGAAAGTATAAAAGTATTTTTAAGTGTTTAAAAAGGAATACTGAAAGATGAATAACTCAACCAGATCTGAAAGCTTGTTCTAAAGTTACAATAATTAACAGTGTGATATTGACTCAATCAGAGTTCAATTTTTTTTTTTTTGCTACTTTTTGGCCTACTTTCTGACTCAAGCTTGTCCTTCACATCACATTCTTTCCTTGTTTCATTCTGCTTCCTTTTTATCTCTACCTGCTTTATAACCATTTCTTCTCCCACCCCCGTTACTGTTATTTTATCATTGCATATTTTATTTCTTATTTGATAGTCATTGCTTTTTTTTTCTTGAAGGGACATATCAAATGCTGTTTGCTTCCATTTCCTATCATAAATCTTTTAAATGTGTTTTTTTCTTTTCATCTCAGTGCAATGTTCTAATTTTTTGATTGCAGATTATTTTCAAAGATTCTGGGTTTTTTCCGTTTTCTCAACTGCAGTGTAAGAATGTAAACAGAGCGGTGTTCTGCTTATAGATTCCTTTTTATTGTGAGAATCTTCCTATAAGATCTTATGCTTGATGGTTTGTTGAGGCAAATTTTCCGTAACAGCAACAAAAAAATGAGGCAGAGAAATACAGAGCCGTGGGAATTCTGAGAAACAAAACTTAGTCTTTATGGGGTTTGCTCTGTGTTTGACTAGAAATCCTCTTTTTATAGCCAATTTTCAGTTTTCCCTGGTTTCTGTGCTGGGTAGGAAGTGTAAGTATGCCCTACCAAATGAGTCCTATTGAGGATCCTTTTGAAGCACCGAGAAGTTTTACCCCATGAATAATCTGTCTTTTACTTCACATATGTTAAAATTAGCACTATACAAACATCAGAGTCAAGGAAATGTCCGCTAACAATTATTGACTGTGACTGACTCTGTAGTAAGCACTTCCTCATTAACCCATATAATGAGATATAATCCGTACACAACCTGCAAGATAAGCATTATGCTCCCATTTCACAGATAAGCAAAATGAGTTTTCAAAAAGATAAGAGAATAAGTAATATACTAACTTACCTAGATTCATTCTGTAAAAGGAGAAAAACTGAATTTTCAATGAAAAGAATATAATTCTCTAGAAAGTCCCAGAGAAGTTACTTAATTTAACTTCTTATCAAAGGCCTGAATCCCTTCTATAGCATCCCTGCCAAGCAATCATCTTACATGTGCTTGAAACTTTCCATTGACAGGGAGAATTTTATCTTCCAAGACACCCTATTAATCTACCAACAGTTCAGAGGGAGAGTTCTTGTTCATATGTTATGGGGTTCTACCTTCACAGGCTTTGGAAATCAAGTCTAGACTCTCTCAAGTAACTACTCTGAAGTTAGTAACTTGAATAATGAAGTCACCTCCTTCTCCAGAAACTAGTCCCCTAATAACTTCAGTTTGTGTGTGGGTTGTGACCATGTAGGAAAGAAGGGAGGGAGTGATGGTAAGTTATTGGCAGTTCTGATAGGGCACGGGGCCCCCCAGAAACTAATCACTTTCTCCTTGGTAGAGCCTCTGAAGACTTGGGAGGAGGAACCATGAAGAGGTATGACCAGCTGCTCTGGTTTCAGCAAATAAGGTTGCTCAAAGCCTCTTCACCTGTAATTACTGAGCCTCCTACTTTGTCCCAAGTCAATACATTCTGGGTGTGTTGCTGTATCTTCTACCACATTCAGATATGGTTTCGGTTTTAGTGTTATTTCTAAAACCTACATTATCTCTCCTTAGCATCCTACGCAGATACGTTTCGTTCATTCCTTTTCAATCTGCAGTAACTTCACTCAGGGATCAATAACATATTTGCATTTTTAATGAAAACTCCCATTTGCCAAGGGAAATCCCCTCTGCCTTAAATATGTTAACATTCATAAGACATATTAGACAGAAATCTCAGACCTCTTGGCTGGTAAGCTCCCCAATTTCAGACATTTTAGAGCAATAACATTTAGTTTGTGATTTTATGATTTCTAAAGAAGCAGAGAGTTCCCTGAGGGTAGATGTCAAGTCTCATAATTCCCTTTCCCAAGGCTGGAGCTAGTTCAGTGCCATACTCAGCACATATCTCGTAAATGAAGAAGTAGGTTCTAGTCAATTCTGTGTCTTAATATTTGAATTGTAGTTTGCAGGTGGGGTTATTATCGTGGAAGTGGTAAATCAATAGTCTATTCTTATAAATACTACTGAAATGATCTCCTGACAGGAGAAAGGGATGAGAATGGATAGGTATATGATGGTATGAGGTTGGATAACAGGACAGGCGGTGAAATGAGAGTTAAACTGCAGAATTGGAGTAAGAATGAAGGTCTTACATATTCCATGCTAAGATAGCAAATAGAACTGAGTGACAAAGGGAATGGCAAAGAGGAACATGGAGGTGGTGGCAGCTGCGTGTGCATGTGTGTGTGTGTGTGACAGAGAGAGAGGGAGAATGAGTCTCCATGAGCATGGAAGGACAATAGCAGCAAGGGGGTATTGAAAAGGAAACAATAGAATAAACCCAAATGAGATGGAAACTCCATGAGGAAAGCAGTGTGGCTCAGAAGGTCAGAGAAGAGATATGGCTGATCCTGAAAGAGCCAATGTACAAACTTCCCCAAACTGAATGTGCGTGAAAATGGGAAAAGAGATTGTTTTAGGTGAATGACAAAGTAATAAACAGAATAAGCCAAAGTTCATTTAAGGAAATCTCAGAGAGAAAGATATAGGACAGAAAATGAACATAGGAGAAAGGAAATTGGAAATGCAGCTAGAAATAAAGAAGATATAGAAAGCCAATGATGATCGGTAAAGTAGACTAGAGAGTAATACGCGAATTAGAAGAATAGATGTGAATTTTCTTTATTCATTTGCTTTGGAATGAAAGATCCAGTGAAAATGAAGGTCTCAGAAATGAGGGTAGATAGCTTTGTGAACCCCCTATATATGTATATATATATATATATATATATATATATAGTTAAGACAAGAAAGGTGAAAATAGTTCTCTCTACTTTCCAGTAACAAGAATAAAAATCAAAGTAACCTGGGTCAGCATATATATTTCAAGAAAATTGAAAATGGCAAAAAGTGAAACAATGATGCCTTTCTCCAAACATGAGCATCCTCTTTTATAGCACAGCCAAATCCTTCACAGATGACGGACTTAGATGGTTCTATTGACAGCAAATCCACTTGCAGGACCTTGGAAACAATCTGAAGTGTTTATTTCTGTTTTTCCATGTAAAATCACCTGGACTGAAAAAAACTTACTTGTGGAGTTTAATTGCCAATGTCTGCTACGTAAATGTATAACTTCGCCTCTCAAACATCTTTGTTTTGTGTTCTTTTTTCCCCTTTTGGATCATTCCGCTTTTCCAATAGAACTTCCTTAAGCCTCTTTAAGCCAATACATGGTACTCTTCTCTGCTCCAAACATTTAAAAGGTAATCCTACTTTGTGAAATCTTTCTAAGCACCACCCAGGTGTAATGACTTTAAGCACATGAGTAGTTCTTTTGTCCCTGAACACCCTTCCCAGTGTGCCTTGTATTCAAATTGTGAAAGTATGTAACAGTTCACCAAAAACCACTGTATATTCCCAATATCTGCCTGTGGCATTTGGGTTCTGTAGAAATTACGGGAATTCATGTACCGCTTATAAAATCATAGAATGTTAGAACTGGGAGGGAATTTTAGAGATCATCTAGTCCAACTGATTATGAGTCATTTGTTAACAGTTCCAAGGGACGCATTCACAACAAGGAATATAAACAATTAGGGCCTCTTAAAAAACTCTAGAGTGAGAAAAATTACAGGATTCCCCCAAGGAAGGAAATGAAACTAAGTGTGCTAATTTGGACAGATGCTTGAACAGCATCTCCAACACATGCGGGCACAAATGCAAGGCTATGTTGATTCAATACAGTAGATGAGACTGCAAATCAAACAGAGACATTTATTAAGCATAGCTTCATGATTAAGATATGCCCTAGGTATCAGTGAACTGGAACTGTGTTCCAGAAATATGAGAGAAACAGCATCCAGCTCACAAAGAAAAACTACAGTCCACACGAATGGTCGGTCAAGTTTCTTCTCCTAAATCTGCAGCCTAATGTGCTTGGTGCTCAAAATGTTACTGATAAATTATATCGCTGAGTAGGTTTATAAGGAGATTTTTTTAAAAAAATCCACCCAGTTTCTATTGAATACGCTTGCTAATATCCCTGTAGAGCTCGGGGGTAAGAACCTGACTTCACTAGTTCCTGCTGAGGTCATTAGAATTTATTCAAGTCAACAATTACATTTTCCGCACATGGACTTGACAATAGCCTGGAGCTTCGCATTGTAGCCCAGCTGGGATCAACAAGGTTGGCTGTGGAGGAGGTCTGTCTGAGTCTTTCCCACAGGCTTTCTTTGGGAAAGTGCTCCCCGAGTCTTATTCTGGAGAAGTCCTCAGGTGACAAGCCTCAGCTCACATTTTGCCTTCCCTGCTGTGCAGCCTTTGCTGAATCTCTGAAGCCCAGACTAAGCAGGCCCAATTAAAGTTTCTCTCCTTGGGCTCTCATAGCTCTTTACTGAGGACCAGTAAGGCGGTGGTTCCCTGGGAGATGGCGCTGCCCTCTTTGTAGCATTTTGTAAATTTCTGAGGAGTTTTTGTTTGTTGAATGATACCAGGCACTTCTAGCATTTAGTGGGTGGAATCATGGCAATCCTTTCATAGCCACTGTGAATTCTGTAAGTTCCCGCTACATAGCAGGTGCCCAGTATTTGCTATTTTCCCTTCCTTCCTTCATTCCACAAATATTGATGGACGGCCTACTTTGGGCCGGCATTAGTTTAGGTGCTGGTAGATCAAGGAGAGAACAAAAGAAACAAAATCTCTGGCTCAGTAGAAGTGACGTTCAAGTGGTGGCACATCATGTAATATCACTATTCATATGACTTTTGTTGCTCTCATCACATTTTATTGTAGTTAACTGAAGGTAGGTGACAGTCTGTGGGCCAGATTATATGCTCCTTGAAGTGGAAGTCATGTTCATTTACTTCCATGCCCTCAGCAATTAGCATAGTCTTCTGCCTATTGTAATCTTTAATATATATTTTCAATTGGATTGGATTATCAGATATTTTGCATATTAAAATTTTAAACACCAGAAATTTTAAGACTTAAAATTGTTTAAATAGTAAAAAAACACCCCCAATGGATCTAGTGAGGATCTAGAACATTCTGTGCATATGCCATAATGTTTATCGATGGCCCAGCATTTCTGTTGCTTAGCTCCACCTTGGACTGGGTAAGATGGTGCCCCTCTCTGGCCCTGCTTTGGTCATGTCCTTCCAAAGATGTGAGCAGTCCATGAAGCCAGAGTAAGGGTGAGGGGACAGGTGTTCACTCTGAGCCTGCACAGCCTCCCTTCTGGATTTTGTTCAGTTCTCCGCTTGATCTGCCCCAAGCTTGATTCCAGGAACTAAGCAGCCTTCTTTCCCAGGTCTGTCTTGTTAATGTGCATACCCCTAGACCCAAATGGTGGCCTAAGGAGAATACTTTGAGAAGATGTGAATGGAACTGTGACATTGAGCTAGGGCACTTGCATACATGTCTATGAGGTCCCTGTGGTGCCAGAGGAAGCTGGCAGTAGCAAGTCAAGGGTGCAGGTCAGGTAGGTCGTGTTCTAATGAGGAGTACTGAGAAATCTCAGAATCAAAATGGAAATTTTGTGAAGGTAAACGGGTAGAAATATTTTATTTAATGGTTTGTTATCATGATTTATAACTTTAAGTATTTCCATGAATGGTATGTGGGTCTCCATGTTTAATTTTGCCCTGGGTCCTACAAATGTTAAAGACAATTTCGCTTCTGGTTCTTCTCTTTAATTAAGTTGGAGTACATACAGGGGTGTATGTGTTTATTTTAAAGATGCTGCTTACAGAACTTCTCTGATCTTATTTTTTCCAGCAGGAAAAAATTCAAAAAGGTCTTTTTTACATATCTGTAAGAGTATATTTCTTTTATGTCATTTATCTAAACTTTTATTTTCCGTTAGGTTGTACATGAGATTCCAAATTTCAATAAAATTGTTACATGTATTTTTGTTTTGTGTAATAGATTTCCCCCGAGGATGAAAAAAATCTTCATATATATATATATCGGTAGCTCTATTCTTGGGTCCCAGCATGACAATGTATTTTGTGGCTAAAGATATCCTTATTATTAAAGTTCTCTTTTTGAATTTCTTTGGATAATATCCTCACAAGAGCTTCTTTAAGAGAAATAGATATGCTCATTTGTTTTTTCCATATGCCCTATCCTAGAATATTTTCTCTGTTTTACAGGCAAATTAATTATTTAACAAAGTTTTTGCCTGGCTAGTTCCCTGAATTTATGATTTTTATGTAGCTGTTACAAATATATTGATGTATAATGGTATAATTTGTGCTAGTCTTTATCTACTTCCTAAAGATATTTTATAACACTTATTTTAATAGGATAATTTTATTCCTTCTTATTTGTATGGTAGATTCTCTTTTTGATATATGCCCAGAATTTAAAAATGTATATTTCAATTTATTCATTTTATATGTAATATATATTATATTATAGCTTATTATTATTAATCTCTTTTCCTATGTATGCAATTATCATTAACGCTCCATAATTTTCTATTTTTAGGGAGTTGTTTAGTTTTGTCAATTTTAACAACTTTCTGTTAGTTCTAGCATGTTATATTAATGTATTCAAACAATTGTATCTGATTATCACTTTTTAAAAATGATCATTTTTAATGGCCTTTGTCTTGGAATTCATGCTGAAATTTAGCCATTTAGTTAAGCATGTTGATTCTTTCATATGAATTAATATACTCGTCTGGCTCCTCTCTGCCTGATGAAATAAGACATAGCCTTCAAAATAGAGCTCACCTATTACCTTTGTCTTTGACATTCATTCATCCATTCATTTATTCAATAATTCAACAAAATTTGTCGACTAGCTATTATGTCACATGCACAGTTCTAAGTGCTGGTGATACAACAGTGAGTGAAAACAAGAGGGGAGATACCTAGTTACCACACTTTCCAATCTATAACTTCAAACTGAGAAAGCAGCTCAGAAGAAAAGGAACAGGGTTCTATGAGAAAGATAATACGGAAAACAGCCCTAAATCTCAGAGGGTAGTAACAGCAAATCAAGCCCAACAGTCTGACAATGAAGTCCAACACACGCCTGATAGATTGCTTGCAAAGATGGGTGCAGTAACTCCTCCCGTTTCTCTTGGCAAGTCTGTTTGCACTGTGACTGTGCTACTCTTCCCATGAAGGATGCAGTCCATTTTCTGTTTCCTTGCATCTGGGTTGGCTTCTTGATTTGCTTTGGCCAACAGCTTATGGCAAGAGTGATATTATGCAAGTTCCAGAACCCAGGCTTCAGAAGTTTTGCAGCTGCCATTCTTGTCCTCGTAGAACGCTGCCTGATCATTACCATGTAGGGAAGTCTGGTCTGGCCCATTGGAAGAAGGAAGCCCACACGGAAGAGAATGGAGGCTCCCCCCCAGCAGTCAGAACCAACTACCAGACACACAAATGAGGTTCTGAGACCACTGAGCCCTAATTAGTCATATGCTGCTAGGTGATTGCAGCCCTGTGAGTGACATCAGGTGACACTAGCAGAAAAACCATCCAGATGATTGTAATCCAAATGGCTGAGCTGCAGAGCTGTGAGCAAATAAATGATCGTCATTTTCAGTGACAAATCTCTGAGTGGCTTGTCACCCAGCCATACATAACAGACACAACAGCATTGTACATTCTGCAGTCCCGTTAAGTTGAGGCCTGCTAACTCTGGGTATGCATGGAATGCGTACCTGAGGAGTTGTTAAGATCTATAAAATTTTTATGCATTTTGTTTTTATTTTGGTGATAAGGTGACAATATTTTATGAATTAATCTTTGATATGGAAAAGTTATGTGAATAATAAATATATGCCTATTTTCAGTGATGATTAATTCACATCAGAGAGATTTTTGTTGAATAAGAGTTTAGTTTTTTATTTCTTTTTAATTTTTAAAAATTGTTGATATTTTTATTAACTGAATTAATGTATGTCACATTCTTAAACTATATTTGACGTATCAATGTCCAATGAATAGAGCCATAATTATTAGTAGTAGTATTATTCATTTAACAAATATATTGAGTACCTACTATGTGGAAGGCACTGCTCTGGAAAGGTAGAAACAATTATATTCTTTTCTTTCCGGCTTTATTGAGGTATAATCAACAAATAAAAATTGTATTTATTTAAGATGTAGAGCATGATGTTTTGGTGTATATATACATTGGGAAATGATTACCACAGTCAAGCTGATTAACATATGCATTACCTCACAGAGATGCTATTTTGTTTTGTTTTTGTGGTGAGAAGACTTAAGATCAATTCTATCAGCGAATTTCAAGTATATAACACATTAGTATTGATTACAGTCACCATACTGTGCATTAAATCTCCAGAATGTATTCATCCTGCATAACTAAAACTTTGTACACTTTGACCAACATCCCATTTCCCCCACCCTCCTGCCCTTGGCAATCACCATTGTACTCTCTGCCTTTATGAGTTCAACTATTTTAGATGCCATACATAAATGAGATCGTGCAGTATTTTTCTCTCTGTGTTGGCTTATTACAGTTATCAGAATGTCTTCTAGGTTCTTCCACATTGTTGCAAATGGCACAGTTTCCCTGTTTTTTAAGGCTGAATAATATTCCACTATATACACATCTCACATTTTCTTTATCCATTCAACTGTTGATGGATACTCAGGTTGTTTCCATCTCTTGGCTGTTGTAAATAATGCTGCAATGAACATGGGAATGCGTATATCTCTTAGAGATACTGATTTCATTTCCTTTGGATGTATACTCGGAAGTGGGATTGCTGATTACTTCTATTTTTAGTATTTTGGGGTATCTCCATACTCTTTTGCAAATAGTGTACCAATTTACACTCCCATGAACAGTGTGCAAGGGTTCCCTTTTTCCCCTGTTCTTGCTTACACTTACCTTTTGTCTCTTTGATAATAGCCATTCCGAAAGGGGTGAGGTGATATCTGTTTGTGGTTTTGATTTACATTTCCTTGTTGACTACTGATATTGAGTACCTTTTCATATATATTGGTCATTTGTATGTCTTCTTTGGAGAAACATCTATTCAGGTTCTTTGCCTATTTTTTAATCAGCTTAAAAATTTTTTTGGTTGTGGTTTGAGTTCCTTATATATTTTGGATATTAATCTCCTATCAGAGTTTGCAAATATTTTCTCTCATCGTGCAGGTTATCTCTTCCCTCTGTTGATTGTTTGTTGTGTAGAAACTTTTTAGTTTGGTGCAATCTCACTTATCTATTTTTGCTTCTGTTGTTTGTGCTTTTGAGGTTGTATCCAAAATATCATTGCCCAGACCAATGTCAAGAAGCTGTTTATCTTTGTTTTCTTCCAGTAGTTTCACAATTTCAGATCTTATGTTTAAGGCTTTAATCCATTTTGAATTGATTTTTTAATATGGTGTGAGATAAAGGTCCAATTTCATTCTTCATCTTGTGGATGTTTTCATAGCACCATTTACCAAGGAGGCTATCATTTCCACATTGCATGTTTTTGAAACCCTTGCCAAAGATTTGTTGACTGTAGATGCATGGATTTATTTCTGGGCTGTCTACTCTGTTCTGTCTATTTGTCTATTTTTATGCCAGGATCATACTGTTTTGATTACTGTAGTTTGTAATATATTTTGAAATCAGGAAGTGCGATGCCTCTAGCTTTGTTCTTCTTGCTTAAGATTGCTTTGGCTATTTGGGGTCTTTTGTGGTTCTGATAGAATTTTAGGATTGTTTGTTCCATTTCTGTGAAAAATGCCATTGGAATTTTGATAGAGATTGCATTGAATCTATGGGTAAGTTTGTGTAGCATGGACATTTTAACAATATTAATTCTTTCAATCCATGAACATGGAATTCTTACCATTTATTTGTGTCTTCTTCAATTTCTTTCATCAATGTTTTTATAGTTTTCAGTGTATAGATGTTTCATCTCCCTGGTTAAGTTCATTCCTAAGTATTTTATTCTTTTGATGCTATTGTAAACGGGATTATTTTCTTAATTTATTTTTTGGATAGTGTGTTGTCAGTATACAGAAACACAACTGATTTTTGTTTGTTGATTTTGTATCCTGCAACTTTACTGAAATCATTTATTACTTCCAAAAGGTGGAATCTTTTGGATTTGCTATATATGAGATCATGTCATCTGCAAACAGAAGCAATTTTACTTCTTCCTTTCTGGTTTGGATGACTTTTCCTTCTTCCTCTCCCCCTCCCCTTCTCCCTCCCTCTCCTCCTCCTTCTTTTTCTTCTTCTTCTTCCTCTTCCTCTTCTTCTTTTCTTTTTTTGCCTAATTGTTCTATGACTTCCAGTACTATGTTGAATAGGAGTACCAAGAGTGGACATCTTTATCTTGTCCCTGATCTTAAAGGAAAAGCTTTTTCAGCTTTTTACTGTGCGGTATAATATTAGCTGTGGGCTTGCCATATATGACCTTTATTATGTGAAGTATGTTCCTTGTATACCTAATTTGTTGACAGTTTTTATCGTGAATGGATGTTGAATTTTGTTAAATGATTTTTCTGCATTTATTTAGTTGCTTATATAATTTTTATCCTTCATTCTGTTAATGTGGTGTATTACATTTATTGATTTATATATGTTGAACCATCCTTGCATTACAAGGATAAATCCTATTCGATCATGGTGTGTGATTCTCTTAATGTCTTATTGAATTCAGTTTGCAGGATTCTGTTGAGAATTTTTGTATGTATATTCACTAGGTATATTGACCTGTAACTTCTTTTCTTATAGTGTCCACTTCTGACTTTGGTATCAGGGTAATGCTAACTTCATAAAATAAATAAGTTTGGAAGTGCTCCCTCTCCTTTAGTTTTTTGGAAATGCTTGAAAAGGATTGATATTAATTCTTTTTTAAATGTTTGGTAGAATTCACGAGTGATGCATCTAGTCCGGGGATTTTCTTTGTTGACAGGTCTTTGATACCGATTCAATCTCCTTATCCATTATTGGTCTGTTCAGACTTTCCATTTCTTCATGATTCAGTCTTTGTAGGTTGTATGTTTCTAGGAATTTATCTATTTCTTCTAGGTTATCAAATATGGTGTTGTATAATTGTTCATATTAGTCTCTTATGATCCTTTGTAGTTCTATGGTATCAATGGTAATGCCTCCTCTTCATTTATAATTTTATTTAAATCTCCTTTCCTTTTTTCTTGGTTAGTCTAGCTAAATATTCGTCAGTTTTGCTTATCTTTTCAAAAAACCAATTCCTAGTTTTATTCATCTTTTCTATTCTCTTTTTCATCTATTTCTGCTCTAAACTTTATTACTTCCTTCCTTCTGCTAAATTGGGACTTCGTTTGCCCTTCTTCTAATTCCTTGAGGTGTAGAATTATGTTGTTTATTTGAAATCTTTCTTTTTTCTGAAGGTAGGCATTTATTGCTGTAAACGTCCTGCTTAGAACTGCTTTGCCTGCATCCCGTAAGTTTTGGTATGTTATGTTTCCATTTTCATTTGTCTCAGGGTATTTTTTTGATTTTGCTTTTGATTTCTTCTTTGATCCATTGGTTGTTCAGAAGCATGTTGTTTCACTTCCACATATTTGTGAATTTCCTAATTTTCCTCCTGTTATTGATTTCTATTTTCATACCATTGTAGTTAAGAAAGATACTTGCTATGATTTCAATCTTCCTAAATTTATTAAGATTTATTTTCTGTTTTAACATATGATCTGTAATGGAGAATGCTTTGTGTTCACTTCAGAAGAATGTGTATTCTGCTGCTGTTGAATAAAATATTCTGTATATGTATGTTAGGTCCATTTGATCTAAAGTGTAATTGATTTTCTGTTTGGATGATCTGTCCATTGTTGAAAGTCCAGTATTGAAGTCCCTTACTATTATTGTATTGCGGTGTATTACTCCCTTTAGTTCTGTTAATATTTGCTTTATATATTGGGTTACTCTGATGTTGAGTGCATGTGTATATTCTCCTGTACTTTTAAATGTTGTGTTTTTTTCATCAAGTTTATATCCTAGTTTATCTCCTGGGGAATCTCAACAACAACAGAGTATTTGCTCATGGCTCCCAAATTTATATCTCAAGCCCAGAGTTCTCTGAACTCTAGACTCTTTTATCCAATTGCCAATTCTATATCTACTCATGGTCCTCTCAAAAACACAAAAATTCAAAATAAAAACATACGACATTGCCATTTCCCTAATCTGGCACCACTGTTTAATTGTGAAAGTTAAAGACTTAAGTGCCATCCTTGACACTTCCTTCTCTCTTACTCTCAAATACAATCCATTACCAATCTCTCAGTTTTACCTCCTACATATTTCTAAAAGTAATCTATTTTTTTGTATCTCAAATGCAACCATCCCAATTATGTTACTTTCCTTACTTTCCTAGATTCCTAATAGATTTCTAACAGATCCAAACTCATCCATTCTAGACTACCTTGACTTTTTTTCTCTACACTGCAGCCAGAGTGTTTTCAAGATACCAATAAAAAACCTGCCACCATCAATAAAAACACCTGAACCTCGATCCTCGACAACTAAAAAAAATATTCTCTAGTGCCTCTATGGATTGGCCTCTCAGTCTTGATCCTCTTACTCTTCATGTCTAGACATAAAGGCCTTTTTCTTATGTTCAAACGTGTCAGAGTCCTACCCTTAACACCATGGACTTCGATGCAAGTCATCCTATTAGTCTGGACCTCCCTCCTCTGTGTTCTCCTATTTAACTTCTTCACATTCTACAGATTTCAGGTCAAGTGTTATTCTTTGTTTTTGTTTTTTATTGAGATATAATCTACCTATAACATTGTGTAAGTTGAAGGTATACAAAGTGTTCATTTGATATATTTAGATCTTGCAGTATGATTACCACTGTAGCTTTAGCTAACGCCTCTATCATGTCATGTAATTATCATTTCTTTTTTGTAGTAGGAACATTTAAGATCTAGTATCTTAGAAATTTTGAAAAGACATTTTTCCATAGAAGACATCCAAATGGACAACAGGGACATGAAAAGGTGCTCAACATCACTAATCATCAGGGAAATGCAAATCAAAACCACAATGAGATATCACCTCACACCTGTTAAAATGTCTGTCATCAAGAATACAAGATGGGGCCAGCCCAGTGGCCAAGTGGTTAACTTCGCACACTCTGTTTAGGCAGCCCAGGGTTCACTGGTTCATATCCTGGGAGCAGACCTAGCACTGCTCATCAGGCCATGCTGAGGCAGCATCCCACATGCCACAACTAGGAGGACCCACAACTAAAATATATGCAGCTATTTACTGGGGGGCTTTGGGGAGAAGAAGGAAAAATAAAATCTTAAAAAAAAAGAACACAAGAGATAAGTATTGGAAGGGATATGGAGAAAAGGGAACCCTTGTGCACTATTGGTGGGAATGTAAATTGGTTCAGCCACTATAGAGAAAAGTATGGAAATTCATCAAAAAATAAATCCATAATTACTGTATGAATCAGCAATCTCATTCCTGGGTATAAATCCAAAGGATATGAAAAAGCTATCTGCACTCCCAAGTTCATTGCAGCATTATTCACAATAGCCAAAATATGGAAACAACCTAAGTGCTTGTCAATGAATGAATGGATAAAGATGTGGTACATGTATACAATGGAATTCTACTTTTTTTAAAGATTGGCACCTGAGCTAACATCTGTTGCCAATCTTTTTTTTTCTTCTCCCCAAAGCCCCCCAGTACATAGTTGTATATTCTAGTTGTAGGTCCTTCTAGTTCTGCTATGTGGGATGCTGCCTTAGCTTGGCTTGATGCTTGGTGCTAGGTCTGTGCCCAGGATCTGAATCAGTGAAACCCTGGGACACTGAAGTGGAGCGCACAAACCTAACCACTCAGTTGCAGGGGCAGCCCCTATACAATGAAATATTGTTCAGCCATGAAAAAGGAGGAAATCCTGTCATTTGCAACAAAATGGATGAACCCTGAGGGCATTATGAGGTAAGCTGGAAAGAGAAAGACAAATATTGTATGATATCAATTATGTGGAACTTAAACAAGAGATAGAAAAGTGATTGCCAGGGGCTGGGGGTGTGGGAATTGTGGAGATGTTGTTAAAGGGCACAAACTTGCAACTAGAAGTCAAGTTCAAGAGACCTAATGCAGAGCATAGTGAGTATAGGCAAGTGTTATTCTATTGTGACTCTTTCTCTGGTTCCCACCTGCTCCCATTTAAGGTCTTGCCCCCTTGTTCCATGATCTTGTAGAGGGAGCCCTGTCTCTTGCCTTTTGAGCGCTTTTTTCAGTTTATAGTTTTAGATTTAAAAGTGTAACTAGTAGCTTAGTCCCCCAAAAGGAAACAGAAAGACTGAATAGCTTTGATTGCCACCACATTACCCGTCTTTAGCATTGTCCTTGAACACAATAGGTGCTAGTGAATGCTTTTTGTTGAATGAGCACAAAAAAATGGCTGCAAGTAAATTTATTAAGAAAAGAGTGATAGGGCTTCCATGGAAGTTGGATGTAGATGGCAAACTCTTTGTAGCGAAGAAAGCCCCCAAACCCAAGTTACTAACTAGGTTATTAACCACACAGATCATGGATTCTCACTAAGTATTTGGAAATGAGCATGAAAAAGAAAGAAAAAATCTTTTCTTATGTGCCACATAAATCCATGTAGCAGAACATTCAACTCATCAAATAGTTTTAAGTCTAATTTAAAAAATTATGGTAAGCAACTATGTGTCATCCCTGCTGAAATTATAATGTTTGCTTTTCTGAAATAAGGTAATACGTTTAAAATGTTGAACCTGCTGACACTCAGTGCCTAGCTGTGAAAATTTGTCCAGAATTTCACTTTGGAATTATATTTTCACATTTTGGTTTTCAGAAAGTGAAGGAGAAAAAAAAAGAACAATGGAAAGAGTATTCAATGAAATCTTCTGCACCTGATATTGTTCAGGCAAAGAAAAAGAATGGGAGCATGGCAAGGTGGTGACAGTGAGATCCAGGGAACCAAAAAGAGACAGTCCTAAGAGAAAATAAGCTTAGAACAATGGGTGCATATAGAAGACTGGAGAGAAAAATCACAAACATGAAGGGTCCGAAGAATATGTGTAAATGGGAAGAGAATTTCATTGAAATAGGAAAGGCTTCATAGAGCTCTCAAAGGGAAGAACGAATTTCTTATTTTATGCCTGCCTCTAAGAATCTTTTCAATGAAAGTCCTAAAAGAAAAAAGAAATGACATTTGTGAAAAGCATCCTGAGGTTTTTCTGAAGAATATTGCCAGATAAATCCAAGATGCTATTAGAGATCATACTGACACAGTTTACAAAATAGAGCAAATGCCAAAAGATATAGCCACGTGCAAAAAAATATATCCTTATTTGTAACCTGCGGATAACCATGGAATTCAGCCACATTTCCAAACTGTCACCATCAGGTTTGCAAAAGTGGTTACAAATCACTTTGCAAGTAGAAATTGTAGCTTAAAGCTTAGATTAGCAGGATCATTCTGTCATTTGGCAAGTATAAGCTAAGTCAGGGGAAATGTTCCTTTTGCTCACCCTTATATTTTACAGACTTTGTGTCAGATTTTTATTTTTTTAAACATAAAGAAAGTTCAGTACTTCTCCTTGCAGAGTTTTTCTGGCTTCAGGTTAAGCAGCAACTGTTAGACTAGAAGCAGCAGTGGGCGTGAAGCCTTTAAACGTTTGGAGTTAAAAATTAAATAATGGGAACAGATGCTTGAGTTATACTTCTAATGAAGTGACGTGAAAGGCCCCTGAGAGGACCAGCTTCTGACTGGGACTAAGGTGGGAATATCCACATGTCCCTAAGGCACTGGGGCCAGGGTCTAAGAGGCCAGGATCTCTCCACCAGAGACTGGCTGGAGACCCCAGGGCCTCATGATTGACCATGCTGCTGAGCAGTCAAGGGCTTGAAGATCAAGGACACCCTAGCTTCGCACTGCCGCTAGGATTCCACAGCTCCCCCTCTGTGATCTCTTTACAGGCCTCCCACACGCCCAGCTGCCGCTGTAACAACACAGCACAGTACTCCCTCTCTGTGTATGTTCTTTCTCAAAGCCCAGAACCTTCCTCCACTGTCCTTCCTGCCAACCCGCCAACATCACACCCTGTGTACACTCCCTCTTTGCCAGGCCCCCAACACTGACACAAAATTCCCCCATCTCTCACCTTTGTTCGGCTCAGGGATCAACTCCACAAGTTGTGCCTCTTCTCATCCTTTAAGTTAAGTCTTTGGACCAGGAGGCCACTGTATCTAACCAAGGGAGGCAGAAGGCAGCTGGCGGGTCAATTGACAGGAGCCTCAGCATATCCTGACATTCACATCTCCTGTTGGCAGCCACTGCTTCAAAGAATATGACACTTCAAACCAGGAGTTAGAAGTCAGGATTCTCCCCAAAGTTGGCTACTACCTGATCTTGTAAGCACAGAAAAGTCACTAAGCTTATCTCCTATCCCTCCCAACTAGAAAATTCTCCAATTACCAGTTGTTCCTCAGGTCCTAGTTCTCGCTCCTCCACTCCCCCGGCATTACCTTGTTACTCAGGTGGACTTGTCACAGAATGGGGACCTGCACCTTTACTGACGGATTCCACCAGCTTTTCTTCCTCTCCCTGTTACTCGCCAGGTGCACTCATTTTTCTCTGCATTCACTTTTCCCCGCATCCTTCAGTCAGTCATTTCAGTAATATTTTTTAAGTGCCAACTCTGTGCTAGACTTAATTTCTGCGTATAAATTACCAAGAAAAATAGTTGTATTTTCTGTCACCAGTAGAGCTCATAGTCCAACGTGAGTGTGACAGACAATAAGCAAGAAAAATGCGAAAAATTATAAAGTGAAAAGTGCTTCAAATGAATCCAACACGTTAACAATCTCTCCTTATTCCCGTCACGTTCGCTGAAGCTTGAGTTGCAGGTTCTGCCACTTAATGTAAATTTGCCTTGAATTTGAGACCCAAATAATCCTGGCATCTTCCGATTGCAGAATCTACACTTACACAGCTAGGATCTTTGAAAGACGCTTCAAGATGAGAAATTTATGAGAAGACTGAGCAGGACTGTGGACATCTCTTAGGTCTCCTGATGTTCAAAGCATATTATGTGTAGGATATGTTTGGAAATAGGTATGGCCCTGTAATTCTCTCTTTCTCTAACATACTTCAAGATGCATTTTTGAACACTGTGTTCCATTTATTTTGTTTTCATGGTGCGTACATTCAAGGTTTCCAGTTTCTGGAACCTCTGAGGAATGTCGTACTTTGGCACTTTAAGAGGCCCTCGTGAACTCCCAGTTAAGAAGACAGGAAAAAGCTAACAGAAAAGCAGAAAAACAGCTCAAACCAATGAGCGAGAGCCAAACAGCACCCAAGGCCAGTTTAGGTTTGCAGGCTCTTGAGTAGCTGGTTCACAACAGCGTTTTTAAGTTATTCCCTGTTATAAAGTCTTGGTGAAAGCCCTTGCTTGGTCTCAGTTCTGCTGCTGGGTTATTAGTGGCCAGCCCCCTTGGGGCATGGGGGCGATATCTTGCAAGCCAACAGCAAGAGACAGCAGAACTGATGAGTTCTGAGGGGCTGGGTCCTGGGCACACAAGAGAAAGATCCCGGGGAAATGCTCCAGAGAGCTGTGGGACCTCTTTGAGGTGGGCAAATTTCTGGAAATTGGGAAGTATAATCTTGTTTTGTTGTCATGGGCTATTGAGGCTAGAGATTCTTAGTATAGATATAATTTCCTTCTTCTTTCCAAAATTCCTCCTCTACAGTATGTTTGGGAAAGGCATCATTATCAACTCCCCCTCGCATTTCGCTGAGTTTGGTTTCATAATTTCCCCAAGGTCACAACGCAGACGTGGAATGCCAGCCTTCCTGCTTGAGGTGCCATGTGCGACGTGAACCGTCCTACAACTTTGGTAAAGTCCTTCCTAATAATCAAATGAGTGTTGGGAAGGCAGACAGGCCCCATGGAATTAGAGCTACACTATGCTTTTCTAAACTCTCCCGCCGTGCTTTGCAATCAAATCAAACTGCTGTTCATTTCGGGGCTATGGATGCAGTGTTCTGGGATACAATGTTCTCAGTCCTGTTCCCAGTGGATCGGTCTCCACGGACCACAAATAGCACAGCTGATGTTAATGGTTGATTATCACCCGGCAGCTTCTCAAATAGCCTGCAAAGTCAGCAGGAGGGCTCTTGGGATTGAAAACATAGGTTCTCTGTTAGATGGTACTGACGCTCTAAGAGCGTATTCTGTGGTGGTTTCAGACCCGTGCAGATGTCTGAGCTCCTGAAAGTTATGGGGTGTGGGACTCTGTGAAATACTGACGTGTGCAGTTCTGCCAAGTGGACTGGGAACAAAAGTAGAACAATATAACACGTGTGCTCTATAAAATCATAGCCCAAGTGTCTGTGAAAATACACCAGCTGAGCCTGGTCAGTTTCCCGGTTTTTCATTAACTGTCATTCACTACTTTCTGATTTAATTCTGTTACCGCTTGTTTTCAGTAATGGTAATAGGCACCAAGCACCGAAGAAAATTTATGGAAGAAAAACTTACATGAGAGATTCCTGTACAAAAGTATGGTACGTTTTTTTCTTTCAGTGAATCAGGAGGAGACCACCATTACTTGATTTTTGGGAAAAAGTAGAATACAAATACAAAAGATGTATTTTGGGGCCAACGCTTTTGGATCAATCATAAGTAAATTTGACCTCAGGAATCTTTAACAATATAAAGAAGAGTCAGTTTGAACTTTTAATTTTTTTTCAGGATCTAAATGGCTTGTTAATTAACTAATAATAACAAGAGTGAGAGGAGAATTCTTAACCTGCTTAAGAGACTCGATTTTCCAAGCACTTTAGACAGTTACAGGTGTCATTGGCAAGCTCAAACATCTTATTTGTTGATTGCTAATTTTTGAAAAGACTGATCTTTAAAAAAGAAATACTGAGTTCCATCGTCCCCCTCCCTTATCCTCTTACTCTACCCACTTCCTCCTCTTCCTTTAGAAGAATCACGACTCAAACCACAGGGCTTCTCAGACAGCTTGAAAAACACCTAGTAGTTTTCAATTTTCTCAACACGTGTTGCAGTTTACATTTAAAATACAATTCAGGGGCCAGCCCCATGGCCGAGTGGTTGAGTTCGCACGCTCCACTTTGGCGGCCCGGGGTTTCGCCGGTTCGGATCCAGGGCGCGGACATGGCACAGCTCGTCAGGCCATGCTGAGGCAGGGTCCCATGTGCCACAACTAGTGGGACCCACAACTCAAAATATACAACTATGTACCAGGGGCCTTTTGGGAGGAAAAGGGAAAAATAAAATCGTTTAAAAAAATGCAATTCATTTTGATGTTACAGCCTATTGCTCTGTTAATGGAAAAACTTCAAAGGTTGTTCAGCCTATATTGTACCAGTAGCTAGATAGCAAACTCTGTGAGGATAGGGGTCGTGGTAATTCTGCTCCCCGTGGGGTCACCTGTGCCTCACACACACTAGTGGTAGTGTCCTAGTAATAATAATATTAGTAACAGCAAAGACTTACATAGTGTTCTCTACATCTTAGACACTCTTCTAAGCACTTGAAACACAGTAACACTTAATTCTCAACAACTAGTGAAGCCAGTATTATTATTATCCTATTATTATCATCCCTATTTACAAATGAGAAAACCCAGGCACTGTGAGGTTGAGTGACTTTTTTTTTTCTTTTCTTTCTGTTTTTTTTTTTTTTGAGGAAGATTAGTCCTGAGCTTACATCTGCCACCAATCCTCCTCTTTTTGCTGAAGAAGGCTGGCCCTGAGCTAACATCTGTGCCCATCTTCCTCTACTTTATATGTGGGACGCCTGCCACAGCATGGCTTGACACCCGGGATCCAAACCAGTGAACCCCCGGCTGCCAAAGCAAAATGTGCGAACTTAATCCCTGCGTCACCAGGCTGGCCCCTTGAGTGACTTTTTGAAGGTTAGTAAGGGGCAGAGCGGGACTCAAGAACAGGCAGCCTGGCTTCCGGCCCTGTGCCCCGTCACAATATACTGCCTCTCAGTGCAGGAAAGTAAAGCGGCACACCTTATAAGAGAATTTTATTTGATCTCAGCTCTTCCCCGACTGCTCCCCTATTTGCATGACATTTTTATACCTTTCCTAGAGCTTCTGCATATTTTACCTTATAATCAAGTTTTCAAATGACCAGGTTCTAAATCACTGCAAACCTTTCCATTTTTCCAAGAGCTGTGCTTTGCATTACCCATAAGTCAGACCCAGGTTTTACTTATCTGATTTGAATGAGGTTGATGCCAGTAGCTGACAGGCTGACAGCTTTATTTACCAGTCAGTTCAGGCTGTGGACAACATCCCTTGTAGATTTTTGGCTGGGTTGGTCTCTCCTCTCCAATGCTTAACTGGCATAAAAAAAAGTGATCAACTTAGTGAGCAATTTGTACAGCTACTCTTAGCACTTTTTATTTAATTTTATAACTTTGCACCCTAAAGCTGTTATGGCTGATGTTTTATGAAAAAATAGCACAATGCTGGAGTTTGAAATCCTAAAAAAAGCAAAACTCAAGATTGCTCCTCTGTCACTGCGAGCCTTTTCTAACTGCTGCCTCACCCAGTAATAATGGAAAATGTTTGAACAGCTCAAAAAATAAGTAGTGGGGTCACAAATTTTCTTGTCTCATGGGGTTCATCTTTCTTATCAAGAGTTTACCTGTTGGGTAGGGGAAAAAATAAAACAGCTTAGCCTAGTATAATATAAAACAAAGTGAGACAAAATAGTTTTATCTGTTTCTTTGGGTATAACTTGATTCTTTGGACAACTGTTCTGTGTTTCAGATTCCTTTATGTTGTCCTTGCTCTTTTCCAAGGTGGCAGCCAAGAGTATGAGGTAAGGACCACAAGACTTTGAGGAATTGGGAGGGATGGGTGAGTGTGATACCTGATGTGAACTTAGGTCCCCTACCATTTGGCTCAGCCGGTTCTGATCCTAGGCTATATCTGTTATGGACATCTTGGTGAATAAACTCACAGTACATGGATTTTCAGGGTCTTGGGACTTTTGAAAACCCTGTCTGATGACTTAGCCTTCCCTTGGCCTTCATAGGTTTTGAAGATGCCTCTGAGTCACTGCCATATCTGTCATCCGGCCCCTGGCTCATGCTGACCACCTCAAAGCCTCTGCTATCGAGTTACCTTGCCCTGACCCATAGTGGGCTCCATAACAGGCTCTGTGGCTTTCATCTTATTGTCCATACCACACAGGAAACAAAGAATAATTAGCAAACTCGATGTTCAATTTTTCTGGCCATGCCCACTTGGGTATGTCGGGGCCGTCTGAAATGAGCTCAGGGCCCTCTGTATGAAGGCTTCCACCAAACAGGGAGCTGGAAAAGAGCCCCTGTGCTCTCCACGTCCTCCTCAATCAGAGTACTGCACTCCTCCTCACACTGGGGTTTCAAGCCCTGCACTGCAGATACGCACGTGTGTATCCGACTGCCTCCCACTCTTACCTATGTCACTCTTTTTCCCCCCACAAACAACTGAGGGGAAGGGACAGACATTTTTACCTTCTTCTTTTGGCCTGGGTGGGATAATCTCGTAAGGTGTATCTTCCCTCTTCCAAGGTTACATGTTCCTTCCCTCCACCCCTGAAACTAAAGTGATGGACTGACTTGTGGGAGAGAGAAACCAGCTTACTGAAAAGGAAACATGAAGAAGGAGATAATTAAAAGAATGCTGCAGATGCAAATAATAGCAATGGGGACACTTATATATCATTTTTTGTGAGTAGTTGCAGTGAGAATTACATTGATTCTGAAAATATATGGGAAACTGTGAAAATGGTCATTATTTTAAAACTATTAGGAAACAACGTGGCTTTATGATTTTAATTACAAATGGTGAAGTTGGCATGATATAGTCTCAGTACCCTCAAATCAAAGAAGGATAGAACTATAATAGGAAAGGACTAATATTTATTAAACACCTAGTATGTTCTGGATACCCTCAGACACTTTATATTATCTCATTTAATCCCCACAAGAAACTTAAAATCAAACTTTTTAAACAAATTTATTTGTTAACATCGGTAAAATTTTAAAATAATTCCTTAAGAGGCAACCAGCAAGAAGACCAAAGCACAAGCTCAAAGAATGGTTTAGGAGCAGGGATTTGTAAAGACAGAAATGTATGAGTACAGTTGCTAAATTAGATTTACAATTAATCAACTTTCTACACCATCAATTTCAGAAGTTAATCTTACTGGATTGGAATCACCTGTGTTTTAATTAGTTGTGGCTTATTAGTGGCTTATTAATATATGGTGACAACAAAATTATGTTTTCAGCAAGGTTATCAGAAAATGCTCTGGCATAATATAAAAAGTGAAGTACTTATCAATTTATTTTTTTTTTAGCTTGGAATAATATTTTACTTTAGATTATCCTATGCATTGAGTAATAATCTCCCCAATTTATTGATGAGGAAACAAGTACAATAAAGACAGATAATCTGACCAGGAACATATGGCTAGCCACTATTGAGAGACCATTCTTCATGGATCTCTAGCATTTCTGCATGTCTTGTAGGCTGAGTCTTTTGTTCTGGACCAACTTTTCAAAGATATCTGTATAGTGAATCATCTTGGGAGACAGAGATAACGTCTCCTTCCAGAGAAAAGGTTGGACAATTTGTTTGCTGCTCGTTATAGAAGACTGGGGTTTCCTAACCTCAGGGTTCCTCTCCTGGAACTCAACCAACCACGTATGCAGGTATCACCTGGTCCTTGTTGCATTGCCTACAGGAAGTGGAAGTCAGGGAACTTGGGCAAGGCAATGATGATACTGTAGCTATTGCTACTGCTGTTAGTAAAACATTGTTCTTTGTCTCTGACCCAAGAGTCCCCTGTCTTCTGCAGCATGCTCGAAACTTGTTAGCTTGCATGTAGGGTAAAATCTCAGAGCCTTCATAGTTCCTGACATCCACTGGTAGTCAGAACTAGAATTCAGGGTTCTAAATTCCCATGCCTACATTCTTTCCACTTTACCATGACCAGTCTCAATTTCCTGCCTTCCTCAATTTCCCACCTTTTTATCTTCTTTCCCCATCTAACATCTCCAGAAATTCTGGACCACCTGTTTCCTCCTGATTACAAAAGACTGATTGTTCCCCTAGGATAGGCTACTAACCACCAAGCCTCTGAAACTGTCCTTCCCATCTACCTCGCTGGCTTCTCTTTACTGTAGGAGAAAAATAATATATAAAAATACCAAAGACTGATAATTCTTATTGCTCCATTTTGATGAGTTTAGTGATTTTTAACCAAGAGTGCATGAAGACAACGCTTTCATCTAACTGGAATATACAAGAAGGTAGAAGAAGAGGAGGAAGACATTACTTTAGCAAACTTCTTTAGACCTCCTTAAATTTTGTAATTCGTATTGCATAGGTGTCAGAATAAAAACAAGATATTATTTGTGTCTAGTCCTTATCCTCCCTCAAACCTCAACAGTCCTCCTAACACACCAATTAGAATACTTTATCTCCATTATAAATAGATTGGTGGCTCCCTACCATCTCAGGATAAAGTCCGAACTTAGTTGCATGGCGTACAAGGCCCTTCGTGATCTGCCGTCTTCTTTCTTCAACGTCTGCTGCTTCGTCTAATTTACATCTGGACCCGTCATACTGAATCACAGCCTGTTCCCTAAGTCCACTGAGCCTCTTTATGTCTCTGTGCTTTTGTGTGGAAGCTCCTCCTCCTTCCACCCGCCTATTTCTTACTTACCTTTCAGATGAACTCTTCATGGAAGGCTCGACTGAGTATGGGTCCTTCTTCTCTGCCCCCATTGAACTTAATACTCTCTTCTACTATAGCTCTTGCTTTGCAATCAAGTTGCTGAATTGCAGTATTTCCCAACTTGAGTTTTCCCAAAGCACTACAGATGGCTCACAGTGTTCAAGAGAGTAATGGCGTCCATTTAGCAATAAAATAATCTAAGCTATCAAGCAGTAAAATAATTATCTAAGCCTTTTCCTCCCTTTAAAACCAACTCAGAGAGTTTCCAAGTATGGATTGATGATCACGAGAGGCAGTTATAGAAGATCAGTTAGCATGACCCAGAGACGATAATTCAGGTATTTTATTATTCAGCCAAACTTTACTACTCATCTTGTGGTAGTGACCGTTATACAGCTCTAAATTGTGCATTTTTTATATTATAGGCCACATGTTATTTAATTTGTATCCATAACAGTCAGTTCTATGCAATACAAAGAAATCTGGTTTTGAAATTCAACTATTTAATAGGGAGATACAAATGACGCTGAATCTACAAATCCACTTCTCCATGGACTTCATAAGAGCCATTAATCACACTCATGTGGTCGAGTGTCTCACAGTGAACTTCAAGATAGAACCGATACTTCAAAATCTAATGTTGAAAAGGAGAAGCCATACTGATGATTATTTCCAATTTGATTTTTTACTTATCAGGAATTAAGACTATCCCCACTCACAATATGTTATTTACAAAAATGTTCTTGCAAATACGGCTGTAAAACCTGTTGATTTGTTTTTTTAAGCACAAAATGCAAAACTACCAAATATCAGATGCTGAAAACAGTTTATGCCTTTTTAAATAGTGTGTAACATGTAGTTAAATTTTATATTACATTTTAATATATATTTAATTCTCAAACCAAACACGTCATAATTAAATTTATGTGTTGACAGGTTATGCTTTTTCTTATGAAATTTAAAACAAAATGAAACACTTGTGGTACGTGTTAAATGGAAAACAAGTCAAAATTTATCTGTACTTAGTTTGAATGTTATTAATGCCCTCCCTCCAGATATCAATGTGATTCATGGAGTCACTTACTTCAGGTCTTTATTCAAAAGTCACATTGGCAGTGAGGCCATTTCTGGCCACTCAATTTTAAGTTGCAAGACATCCCCTATCATCCCTCCTGCAATCATCCTTCTGTGGCTTAGTTTCTCCTTAGCACTTTTCACTGTCTTACAGAATATAAATTTTACTTTTCAAAAAAATCATAATTATTATCTGTCTCCCTCACCAGAATGTAAGCTTCAGGAGGGCAGGAATCTTGTCTGTCATATGCACTGATGTATCTGTGGTGCCTAGAACAGTGCCTGGCCCTTAGCAGGTGCTCAGTAAATATTTTGGAAAAAGAATTATAGGATAACTTTATAATAAAAATATACCAATCTAGAAGGAAACATTTTCTGCTGAAACATTTATATATCATTTGTCACTTTTAATATTTTTACATATTTTTGTATTTTATCATTTTTATGGGAGTTTGCAATGTTTATGTTACTTTCCAAGTTATCAAATGGGGAAAATGTTGCGAAAAGTGCACTGTGGTAATGTTTGATTCTCTTTAACTAGACTAGGAGTTTTCGTAGTCAATGATATTCATTAAAATTGTTTTCTTTGTTACCCTAGTGTCGCTAGAACTTAGCTCATAGTTGGCGCTCCAAAATAGTTATTGAATGAATAAGTGATAAAGTTTCAGAGGGAGGCCAACACAAGCTGGTGTGAGAATGAATTTCCAGGACACAATTGTAAGGTGGTGCTATAATACCTTTGCTGTAAGCCTAACGTCCTGTGCATATCTGTCACTGTCTAAAGACCACTCATTGCTCACTTCCTCAGTCTCCTGTTTCCTCTTCCTTGTTCACTTCCACACCAAAGTCCCATTGTCAGTTAGAGATGTGGTCTTGAGAAGATTCGCCCATTGCTGAGTGAAGAAATTACTGAACTAGTGGAGGGTGCAGGAGTGGTGGTTAGTGGAGCTACAAAGACAACTAGGGTAAAGATGAATAGAAATAAAATGAAAAATGAATGGAAAGTGAGCAGAAATGAATGGTTCTTTTTTGGTTAGGGAAGGTGGATAATTTGTACCAATCTGAGTGAAGGGAGGAAAGTGATTATAATTGTCTTGAGTCATAGAAGTTACACTGATGAGGGTCAAGTCATGAGTCATTGCGTCTTGCCATCTGTTTTTAGCTATCCAGGACACAACTTGTGTTATTCTTGAAGAAAGAAAAAGGTTTCCGTGCTCTCATATCTTTCTGAGAACACTAAGGGAGATTCGGAACAGAGTTACAACATGCATCACTGGTCTAGACTTGAAAGAAGAGAGGACCAATGACTGTTTCACCTTTAGATGCTGGGCAGGTCAAGCTTTTGTGTGTTAGAGTTGTTTTTATATACTTCCAACCTCCTCTTATACTTCCACTGCAGAACTGTAGTACAGGTTATATTCTAATTTAAAGAATGTAATTTTGAGATTCTAGCATGTAAGTAGTAGACTACAAGCAATAATCATACTATTTATTTTCTTAGCAAGTCTGTTTTTTTTAACAAGATTTTCCCCTCAACCTTTACCATACATCTGTTTCCACTCTCAACTGGACATCCTAGAATTATATGGGCATTCATCCTGATCTTAAAAAATCTTCAACACTGGCTACTTTCTTTGAATAAATAATTTGCACGTACAATGCTTTTCTTCCAAATTCTCAAGAAGCATTGTGAGGGGGTAATTAAAGCAGTCTGTTTCTCCAGCACGTTCTGTCTGTTTTTTCTTTTCGTTATTAGATGTGATGACACATTTGCCTGTGTGGCTTCCCACAGATGGCATAGAAATTTTGTGATCAAATGGTAAGAGTAAACCAACTGTCATCTCAGATCACAGCTTTCCATGTTGCTCCCCATGTGTAGGAATCTCACTTTAATAAAATGCTTGCTTCTTTTAAAGTGGTATTACCTGATATGCAGAAGATTTTAGAATAAAGGGAAACTTTGAAAAGGCAACTGGAAATGTAGATTACTAGCCAGTTTTGTGTCCTGTATTTTAACTTAGGTACAAAAGTGACTGAATTAAGATAATCTCTGCACAGAAATTTTAATGATTAAAAAATAATTTAACTTTTGTTTACAAGAGAGGTAGAATAATGAAAAGAGTTTGGATTTTTCTTGAATCTCTTTTAACTGATAAGGAAATACGGTGAGCTATCTTTTTTGGCCTTTATGTTTGGTTCTAAATTTGTTTATATCATTCATAGACACAAATACCTAAACTCTTAAGCAAGACATCATTTTTGTCTACTAAAAACTGAATTGGAAAAGAGACTCCAGAAGACAAAGAAATTTGCTAATGTGGAAATTTTACCATTTATTAAAGTTAAAATAATAATATGTATATACATAATATATAGTGAAAATAATAATAATAAACTTAAAAGTTCGCTTTGTCCTCCAGAGCTAAAGGCAGGAAGAAACTACATACACACTATTTGGAATGTACGAAGTATGATGGCAACTCATTGAGCCACCCTTAGTGGTGTTTTTCTTTTGTGTTTTGGCCAAAGGGGTAAGTAAGTGAAACCAAAGAGGTTAAAGACCTATTTAGTATGCAAGCCACAGGAAATAGGTTGGGTTGGAATGGTAATTTGGAAAAAGAGCAGAAGACAAGAGCTGCCTCTCTGAGTGGTGAAAAGAAGAGCTTCAGAGAAGGTTGGAAAAGGTCATGCAAAGCAGCAGGGGGGTCAACGAGTGCTCACATCAATGTCTATGGTAGCTGCTCTGAAGTAAGATAAGTTCAAGAGAAAGTATAGCCTGGAAGCTTTTAGATTCTAAAACATGTGACTCATAGTTGGATCAGACAGTAATTGATAACAGATGCTTAGTATAGTGGAATGAATGGTTGAAAAAAAATGTGATATTTGAAATCTATGCTGAGATTCACCACTAAGTAGCATATTGAGCTTTTGAACAACTCAATCTCTCTGAGTCTCAGTTCCTATCTGTAAAACCAAGGGCTGGATTAGGTGAGCTGTCAGATAACTACCGATCCAGAAGCTCTATAAATCCTTATTGAACCTAGATTTTATATTTGTTTTAATCTTGCTTACTAATTTGCCATAAGGAACAATTATAATGACAAAGAACAACTTGATATGATGATTGGGTTAAAATAACAATAGGAATTCATTTTTAAATTTTGTGTGAGGTTTCAACCCTTAGGTTGAACAGTGTTAGAGCGGTTGGACAGCTAGGCTTGAAATAGAAGTGTAGTTATTAACAACTCTCTTGAGGTTAGACTAATCCAGGCTGAAATCCAACTTGTCCACTAACTACCTCTGTGATGTTGAGAAACGATTTAACTTCTCTTATTTTCACTTTTATCTCCTGTAAATTGAGGAAATCCCTTCACCTGGGTTGTGAGGTTATTACAAGGCTTAAATGCACCAATGCAGGTGAAGCGTGTAGGTCATAATAAATGTTAGTTATTTTGACTGATTCTTGGAGTACAACATACTATTGTACTATTTCCTATATATTTGAATTTAGATTTGTTTTAATATTTCTACTTAATTTACCATAAGCACTGATTTTAATGACTAAGTACAATTTGCTATGATGATTAGGTAAAAATCCCTTACGTGTAGGCAATAGTTCATAATCTTTAGATCGTGTAACCTAGATGGAGCTTACTGTTTGAGTCTGTTTCTTGTCTTAGTTTGACTGTTTTCAATATATAAGCAGTCATTTAACATTTCCAAGCCTTTCTTGCTCTGTATCATACAGATTGTGACAAAAATTCTGGCTGGGTTTTTTTTGGTGGTGGTCTTAGTTTAGAATACATAATTGTTTCCATGAACTATAATTTGTGTGAAAGAGGTACTTTTTAAATAAACATTAACTATGGAGTAAGGATAGACTTATAGATCAATGAATGGAATTGAAATAAAACTCAAATTGACAATCAATTGATTCCTAAGAAATGTGCCAAGGCAAATTCAATGGGGGAGAATAAGAATATTTTCAACAAATAATGCTGCGTTGACAGGATATTTACCTGTGAAAGAATGACATTAGACCTCTACCTCATACCATTTACAAAAATTAATTGAATCAAATACCAAAAAATAATGTAATAGCTAAAACTATAAACTTCTTGGAAGAAAACAGGCATATATCTTCCTGATCTTGGATTAGCCAATGTTTTCCTAGATGTGGTGCCAAAAGCACAAGAGCAAAAGAAAAATAGATAAGTTTGACATCATCAAAAATTTGCACTTCAAAGGATGCTCAAAAGTGAAAGAACAACCCACGGAATGGGAGAAAATATTTGCAAAATACATATCTAATAAGGACCTTGTATATAGAATATGTGAAAATCTCTTATGACAATAATGAGACAAATAACCTAATTGAAAACAGAGCAAAGGATCTGAATAGATACAGTCAATAAGCACTTGGGGAAAGCGCACATCGTCAGCCATTAGGGAAATGTAAATGAGAACCACAATGACATGCCACTTCACACCCAGTAGGATGGCTATAATCAAAAAGGCAGATAATAATGTGTGTTGGTGAGAAAGAGGAACCTCTATACATCACTGACGGGAATATGAAATGATGCAGATGCTTTGAAAAACAGTCTGATAGTTCATCGAAAAGCATAAAGTTACTACCTAACCTAGCAATTTCCTCCTAAATACCCAAAAGAAATGAAAACATATGTCTGCATTAAGAACTTGTACATGAATATTCATAGAAGCATTATTCATAATAGCTCAAAAGTAGAGAAGTCCAAATGTCCATCTACTGATGAATGAATAAATGAAATGTGACATATCCATGCAGCGGAACATTATTTAGCAATAAAAAGGAATGAAGTTCTAATATATACTACAACATGGATGAACCTTGAAAATATTACGCTAAGTGAAAGAAACAAGTCATAAAAGACCACATATTGTATGACTGAATTTATATAAAATGTCCATAACAGTCACATCCATAGACAGAAAATAGATTAATGATTGTCTAGAGCTTGGGGAGAAATGGGGAGTGACTGCTAACGGCTATGGGGTTTCTTTTTGGGGTTGTGAAATCTTCTAAAATTAATTCTAGTGATGGCTGCACAAACCATTGAATTGTACTCTTAAGTGAGTGAGTTGTGTGGAATGTGAATTATATCTGAACAAAGTTGTTGCACAACAAACACACACACAAACTATGAGGAAAACATGAGGCACTTTATCTGAAATATTTTTAAAGTTCAAATTTGAAGTATTTTAAGAAAAAAGCTCTGGAAACATAATTTCTCTAGCAAAACATATAAAATGAAATTCAGAGTGGAGGAAAACTAGATAATTTAAACATCAAAGAAGAAATCTGTTTTGAGTTTTTATTAACAGTCTCAGGGCTCCATTTTACTTTGTGCCTATGCCTACGGCATTTGTTTTGTTCTAAGTATGTACTAGAAAGCTTTTCCATAGCATAGAATCATCAGACATACCTTTTTAAAAAGTTCTTCACATGGTTTCTAAAGTTCTGTCAAAAACTGTTTCCTCTCAAAAAGCCTCAACTCTTATCTGAATATGTGGACTGTATTAATGATGGAATTCATTAAGAACTTTAAAGTAGTTTTTGGTGTTGGAAGCTACACATACTCAATCATGATGCAGAAAGGTGGGGCATTTTGCAAGAGAGTCAAAGTAATAGTTCAGTCTTTATGTGTTTTTATGCCATGGTCATTAAATTTATCTCTGTCTCTAGTAAGCAAATATGTAGATTGGGAAAAAGGGAGCCTCGCTGTGGTAAATTACTGCAAATCCATCCCACTCTTTAAGAAAAATACTCAGTGAAAAAAGGTCAGTGAAATAATTTCAGTGGAAGAATGATAGCGTATTATGATTTCTCTTCCGTGCAATTTATAATGAAAAGAGATGTAAAGAAACAGTGGATCAAAGGAAAAAATAAAAAATTTATAATTGAGTTGGAATATAGGGCACAACCTAGTCTTCTCAGGGCTGGACAAAATTTGGGGGCTTTTCAGTTTATATCCTGAAGAAGTTTATCTTGATCACAACCTCTAATTCAGCCTGAAGTGGACTGGCCTTGGATTTAAAATCATTCCATTCTCTTCTTTATGGAATGGCTTCAGAGCCACGCTTGCTTTCACTAGTCAGAGATCTGCACCAGAGAGAAGACTCCTGGCTTGCAGAGTTGGGTGTTGTGTGTATTTCAACATAATAGTAGGCAGAATCATGAATCCCCAAAGGTGTCCTCATCCTAATTTCCTAAGCCTGTGAATATTTCACCTTACATGGAAAAAGAGGCATTGCAGTTGTGATTAAATTGAGCATCTTGAAATGAATAGATTATCCTGGATTATCCGAGTGGGCCCAATGGAATCACAACCATTCTTAGAAGCAGAGTGTCAGTCAGGGAGAGAGATTTGAAGCTGATGTAAGGGGCATGAGGTAAGAATGCAGACAGCCTCTATAAGTTGGAAAATGGAAGGAAATTGGTTCTTCCTGTATGAGTCTTCTATATACTTCTAAATACTCCCTGTGTTAGTCTTCTCAGGCTTCTATAAAACATCTTGGGCTGGTGGCCTAAATGATGGGGATTTATTTTCACACAGTTCTGGAGGCTAGAAATTGAAGATCAAGGTGTTGCCAAGGTTGGTTTCTGACGAGGTCTCTCTGCCTGGCTTTTAGACAGCAGCTTTCTTACTCTGTCTTCACATGGCCTTTCCTCTGCGAATTTGTGGAGAAAGATCTTTGGTGTCTCTTCTTTCTCTTAAAAGGTCACCAGTGCTATCAGATTAGGGCCCCACCCTTGTGACCTCAAGTAACCTTAATTATCTCTTTAAAGGTAGTATCTCCAAATACAGCCACATAGGGGGTTAAGGCTTCAATGCATAAATTTGGGGGTCACAATTCAGTCAATAACACCCCTAGAGTCTCCAGAAGGAACTCAACCCTACTGACACCTTGATTTCAGCCCAGTGAAACTTCTGGCTGCAGAATTGTAGGATAATGAATTTTTGTTGTCTTAAGCCACTAAATTTGAGGTAATTTGTTACAGCTTGCAGTAGGAAACTAATGCAACATTCTTGTTAGTTTTGAAGCCTATTCTCTCTCCATGTGGCAGATTCATCACCAGTAATATGCTAACATAATCCACGGTAATGTTAACTAAAGAATAAGTGCTGGACCCAACCACCTTGCCTGCTCCGTTGTGTGAATGCTTATATTCTTACACATACAAGCACACACTGGCCTCTATGGATTTCCATTCTAGGATGCTTCAGGATTTCTTACAGGTCAACAGCTACTTCAGATTTTTTGTAAACTTGCCTAAGTTGAGAGGAGTTTATAAGCAGTTCCTTAATTTGTGAGGAACTGAACATTTTAGGATGCTTTTCTCATAAATGGGTAAGGATTCCTTCAAGTAATCTAGGCAGAGACCTTCTCAGTTGCCCCTTGTTACCTTACTTGAACTATAGGCTTGAAAAGTTTGCCTAAGGATACCACACAGGTTCCAACTTTGCATAGCTATCTGGATGGGCCTCTGGAGGAACATGGACACAGTGTTTCAGTGTCAAGGTGGGGAATGTCTCCCGAAACTTCATATGGGCTCCTTAGCCACAGAGGCAAAGTGTTTTCTGTTACTCTTGAGTTCCAACATTTCCAGGAAAGGAATGGAAATAGATTGAATGAGAGATCCTTCCGGACAAAAAGGTAGAGAAACCTTTTAAAAGACTTATTAATGGTTTCCAAATAGACATGGTTAATGGAACTCTGAGAAGAACAGATGGTTTGTTTGTCGTGGATTCTTCAGCTACTATGGTGGAAACTAGAGGAAGATCTGGAAATGCCAGACTGTTTTGCCCTGAATCCAAAGAGAATGCTTGTGGACTCCTCTTATTAACAGAAAAACACATTTCCTGAATCTGTCCTATATAGGGTATTCTGCAAGCCAAAGGTGCCAAAAAGAGTGAGCACAATTAGATGGTACTTGGCAATATTTTCAATTAGAAGGAATTTTAGGTATGATGGGACTCCCAACACATTTTTCCAAAAAGAAGTCCAATTGGAAATCCAATTTCCAATTTAGTTATTTCACCAGAATTTTACCCCTTGATATTATAAAATAACTATAGCATTCATAATTCAAGTTTTTCCTAAAAAATTTTTTATGTGAGGACTAGGAAAAATACCATGAATTTTTAGCTTATTTCCTCAGGGTTTGATTTAGTTCTTGTATTGCTTTATATTTTGACTATTCCTTATGGGCTACCAGAAGAATGTATGCTTCCTTATAATGTCAGTCAACAGAGCCTTTCCTTGAAGCTACCCATCACACATAATGCCGAAAATCTAATCTTAAGTGTCGTTGCTTACATATTGTTAGTGGTTCATTTTACTATACAGTGAAATCAAACAAAGAGAATTATTTCGAAATCATAGAAAATATTTTCTAAAAAAGCATGGGGCATTGTTTACAAAAGCGCTGCAATTTTTAGAAATAATTGAGAAAGCATCAGATTCTTTTTTAACTCCCCCGTATTTAAACTTTGTACACGATTTTAGTCCGTTTTAGCTGTGGCACACCACAGTTTATGCTGAGGTGAATATCTAACAGTAGCTCTCAGGAAAGAGAATGTCACTGTGTAATACCCAATATTCTCTTTATTTTTCTCTGTTTGCAAGGTTTGTTCACCATTACTCAAACCTCCTCTTGTTTGATCATTTGGAAAATAAGAAAAGGATCATACTTGCTATTCCAGTGATAAGCATTTAGTTTTTTCTTTCCTTTGATGGGAATGGTATAATTGGGAAGTGACTTCTGGGCTTTGTGTAGCTTATACATGGTGAGAGATTGTGTGTCATATTTACGTAGTAGTTATCAAAAAAACAGTCCTCCATAATAAAGGCATGTTGAGTAAGAGTTATGTCACCATGGACTCAGATGGAGCAAAAGGACATGATTGAATGAAATGGTTTCCAACTGAGACAGTTGCCTTTTTATTTTGTTTTTCACTTTGCCTCATAATGGTGAACTCAAACATCTAGTAAGAAGAACATTTTCTCCCTGGATTAGTAGTTCTTTTAATACCTGTTTCAAAGGAGTTGAGGGTCACAGGTGGGGTGGATATTGTTTGATCAAGGTCTCCTTATTTATTGGAAGTGAGGTTCTTAAGGTAGTCTTCTGTGAATATAGTGCTTCTTAGGGACATCTCCTTTGCCTCTCTTTTCCTTTTATCTCCTTTTACATCATTCTTCTTTAACTTCTGACTGAACTGGAGACTCTGGAGGCATTTCCTCCATGTAACCTCTCCTTGTAGTTTGAGATACATTCTTTCCAGCTTTATTGAGATATAATTGACATACGGCACTGTGTAAGTTTAATGTGTATAGCATAATGATTTGACGTACATATATTGTGAAATGATTACCACAATAAGTTTAGTTAACATCCATCATTTCATATAAATAAAAAAAGACAAAGGAGAAAAATATGTTTTTTCCTTGTCATCAGAACTCTTAAGATCTACTTTCTAAACAACTTTCAAATAAACCGCACAGCAGCGTTAACTATAGTCGTGCTGTACCTTACATCCCAGGTACTTATTTATCTGATAACTGAAGTTTGTACCTATTGACTATTGACCACCTTCATCCAATTCCCGCTCCCTTCCCCTCTGTTCTTGGTAACCACAAATCTGATCTCTTTTTCTATGAGTTTAGTTTTTCAGTTTTTTGTTTTGTTTTGTTTTTTTTCTTTTTAGATTCCACGTAAAAGTGAGGTCATACACTATTTGTCTTTCTCTGCCTGACTTAATGGTGGACATCTCTGTTGATGGACACTCTGTTTACATGTCTTGGTTTTTGTAAATAATGCTATCAACGTGGGGGCGCAGATATCTCTTTGACATAGCATTTTCATTTCCTTTGTATACATTCCTGGAGGTAGAATTGCAGAATCCTATAGCAGTACTATTTTTAATTTTTTGAGGAACCTCCATACTGTTTTCTACAGTGGTTACACCAATTTACAATCTCAGCAACAGTGCCCAAGTGTTCCCTTTTCTCTACGTTCTCACCAGTATTTATCTCTTATCTTTTAGATAATAGCCACTCTAACAGGTGTGAAGTGATATCTCATTGTGGTTTTGATTCTCATTTCCCTGATGATTAGTGATGTTGAGTACCTTTTTATGCACCAGTTGCCTATTCGTATATTTTCTTTGCAAAAAATCTATTTAGGTCCTTTGCAAGTTTTTTAACTGGATTGTTTGGTTTTTTGCTAGAGTTTTTGATATCTTTATATATTTTGGATATTAACCCCTTATCAGCTAATATGATTTGCAAATATTTTCTCCCATTCAGAGGTTGACTTTTCATTTTGTCAATTGTTTCCTCTGATTTGCAGAAGCTTTTTAGCTTGATTTAGTCTCACTTATTTATTTTTGATTTTGTTGCTTGTGCTATAGGTGTCATATCCAAAAAGTCATTGCCAAGACCCATGTCAAGGAGCATTTTTCCTGTGTTTTCTTCTAGGATTTTTATGGTTTCTTGTCTGAATATATATTTTTAATAAAATGTCCTATCAATAAGATTGGGATTTATCCTTAAGATTATTTACTTTTTATTTTTCAGAAAGACTTGGAATGATAATGCTGATGACAATGATCATAATTTCCATTTTTTGAAGGTTTACCAGGCACTAGGCATTCTGCTCAGTGCTCTCTAGACAGTATCTCACATTAGCCTCTCAATAAGCTCATGGTGTAGGTGCTATTACTATCTCTAATTTACTCATTGGGAAACTGAGGATTAGAGGGATGAAGTAATTTGCTCAACGTTGTGTAGCTACTGGGATTTGAATCCAAAGTGGGTGATTTTAACTTCCTGAAGACAGGGGTTCTCATTTATGGTTTTGCCCCTAAGGTGTGTAAGGTCACTTGAATTATTGGGTCCATATTGTCATCAACTGTAAGATACTAGGATTGGATAGATCCATGAGTAAATAGCAATCTATAAACTAGAGATGTACTTGGTTGACAGATTTTTGTTGTTGCTGTTTAACAGGCAAAACGTTAACAATTTTTTGAAGTAGTTGCAAACTTTTTTTTTAACCAAAGAAAATTTTATAAAAATCTGGATTCTGGGCTTTTCATGAAAACTCAGAATCTTTGTCACCCCTGGCCTGCATTCTGTCATGACCATTGGCCGGAGCTAAGTGCGTCTGTCCCCTTTAGAGGTGAGCACTCTCCAATTCACCATTGTCCCCACTGGGAGCTTTACTCATTTAGGCTGTTTCCATGATTCCTATACATATTTGAGTTTTGGCTCCAGGATTAGCTGATTCTTAATGTCTATTAAATTTTCAATTCAGCATTTCTATATCCATCCTATAAGATTATCTTTTTAGTAAACTAACTTTCCTATTCCCCAAACATGGCCTCAGTGTGTAGTAACTGGGAATCTCTTTGAAAGCTCACATTATAAATTTATAGAACTAGACATAAAGTCCATCCTAAATTCCTTTCTGAAGAAATACAAGAGATGCAATGTGCCAGTTTCTGCCAAGCATTCTTAAGAACATATCACACAAAAGTTATGCGATATCTTAACAGCCACATTAAATTAAGGTGAAAAGACTGTAGAAGACAGTGCAATGCCATGCATGTTTTGTAAGAATACTTTTTATTTCCAAATGGGCTCTGAGTGAATGACATGTAGAATCTGAATAACGGAATTGATTGTTTTCTAATAGATGCTTTAATTGAGGATTGTTTCCATTGGCTATAAAAAAGGCTCTCAGTGAAGATGCTTGTGGGAAATGTAACAGGATTCGTTTCTTTATAAAATATTCCATAATTCTGGAAAATTTCCCTTCTAGCATCAATTTGAATGTGATGTCCATTTTGTTAAGCTGGCAGACTATCTTTTATAGCCATGCATTCATTGTCTGTGTCTGTGTATGGATTTTTCCCTTAACAAGAGATAAGAAAATTAAAAACCAAAAAAATTCACACCAGGCCAAAACACATGACACAATGGTCTTGCTTTCCTTACACATAGAAACAGCTTGTTTTAATAATCAAATATGTTTCCTAAGGGTCTTGTTAAATTGCTGAATGTAAATTGCAATTGGAATTGACTATTAAAGATCTTGGTAGAGTAGGTTAAACATCTGTTCAATTTATTACAATTTTATTTGTCCTTCAGCTGTAACTGGGGCAATTAAGCCAATCAGAGCAAGCAAATCAAATCTAATTTACACTCTAATGGACTAAAAATGAATGAATAAACACTGCACTACTACATCCAAATGATTAAACATGTCTCTAAGGATATTCTTTTCTATTTCAGTATCCAAAATCATGGTGTTTATACTATAATTAACCACTGAAGAATGATGTAAACTAATTCAAACATCTCTTTATTTTTTCATATATTTTATAAAATTGCTAAATAAAATTCAAGAATATCATACATTAGAGTACTTCTTAACTTAGACAAGTTTATTTACAAAATAGTTCATTAAATCCAAGCTTATAGTTTATCTGAATGCTAGAATTTAAATGGAGCATGAACTAATTTTGTTAAGTAAAATTTTCCATATTCTTTTTTTGCATGGACTGCAATAAGGAAGATTAATAATGGATTTAGCATTGTGAGTTAAGACTTTATTGATCTTTGCAGGGCTCATACAATTTAGAAATGACAACTTGACAATGTGGAAATGTAAGATTCAGCACAGTATCTAAGTAGAACAAGGTAAGATCCACCTTATTAGAGCCGAGAGTCACCATGGCTGCCAAGGAACTATACACAGGAGCATGCATCCCCAAATACGAGTTGAGTGTTGCAAAGTGAACAATATGTTTTAGATGGAGATCCAGGCTGACCTTACATCAGTGTTCTGAGAGCAGCTATCATTTCAGTTCAGCAAACACTAAACAAAATACCATTGCATAACATGTATTAGATTGAACATTGATTAAATAATTACCATTTAATAATATACCAGGCAAAGTGTTAGACTCTTTCATATTCTACTTACCCTATTTGGTAAGCTAAATTTTCCTCTATTTGGGAAAATAACAATGGAGTCAATATCATACTTTGTCTAATTTTTGGAAGGTATTCCTTTTAACACTCTCCAACTATCCCTTCAGTATGCTCATGGGTAGCATTTGAATAATTTATTTGGAGATCTGAGGGCTTGGTAGAGGCCCTATAATCCATCTTTTTGCTTCTAATATCTGATGCAAGCAAGTTCAGCAAGGTCTGCTTCCTCAAAGGAAAGATCTCACAATTGCCTTTGGTCAAGTGTCTTAGAACACATTGATTCTGCCTCATCTTAACTAAAATCCACCAAATCAAGGACAGCCACATCTGGCCAACCTGTACTAATGCCCTTCACAGGTGCACTTCTCTCCTCCTAGGTGTGTCCTTTGCTGTACCCGGGGAAACTCTTTCTGCTATTCCTGCATCTTTCCTCTGTCAATTAATCTTTGCTAACTGCTTTTGATAAAGCAGCAATTATTTATGGAGAACTTAGTACAAACAGTCATGTGCTGGATCCTGTGCCTTCAGGGAATATATTTTATTACATCTGGGCAATTCCCTCCCACCCTCCCTCCCCGCCTCACTTCCTTCTCTGGCTTTATTTCTTCCTCAAATATTTTTGAGGTGCTACTAAGTCCCAGGTTCTTGGTAGATCCTAAGAATGTAATTATAAGCAAGCAAGAAAGACATATTCCCTGATCTTACAAAGCTAGTGGGAGAGAAGCAGCAATCAAATATTCACACAGTGAATGTGAAACTGAAACCTTGATAAAAATTAGAAAGGTGAGGTCAGGATACAAAGAAAACATAGAAGATAGAGGCTTTTTGCCTAGTTAGATTAGGAAAGGCTCTCTGATGAGAGAGTCTTTTGGTCTGAGATACAGAGATTGAATTGGAGTTAAATAGATAAAGAGAGGTAGAAAAAGGGTTCCAGGGAGAGGAGACAGGCATGTACAAATATCTTGAAACTGGATGGAGCATGATGCTTAAGAGAGACTGAGAGAGTGCAGGGCTGAGAAAGCCTGTGACAGTAGTGTGAGCTGAAGCTTCTCAGACAGGTTGGGAGGGGCTGGAAGTTAAAAAGCCTGTGAACTGTGTTATGGAAAGTTGTCTTTATCTTAAAAGCACCATAGACTATTGAAGAGATTTAAGCAGAAGTAAAACCATCACTCGGGCTGCAGAGAGGAGAATGAATTAAATGAAGCAGTGCAAGAGCGGTTGGACCAGTCAGGCAGTTGGGAGAAGACTCTGGAATCCAGGTGCGAGAAGATGCTAGCTTAGGTTACAATAGTGCTAGTAATTAAGACAAGTGGACAGATTTGAGAGGCACAAAGATATAGATGTTGGTTTTGAGTTATTCTTTGTTACAGGCACATTATGTTCACCATTTGTTTTTAAACTTATCCTCAATAAATGATAAACTCTTCAAACACAAGGCTCTTCTTTTCTTCCTCTTCAACTTTCTCCCGCTTTATCTTCCTTTGCTGTCATCTTCTCCACACAGGGGAACTCAAATTAACTTGGAGGAAAAAAATAAGTCCAAACCAAACCTTTAAACTCTGATGCTTCTTTTCAGTTGAATGGCCTTTTTTTCCCCTAGTGTTGGAGGAGCTGTGGAGCAGTGAGAGGTGGCGGTAGGAGACCTTGAACATGTTTGGAATATGGCCAAGACATCTTTACCTTTATGGAGTCCTGATAAAATCGGGCTGTTATAAATCCTAATTGAATCTCATGATATTTTCCAAGCAAATGGGACCACTTTGTAAAAAGCAAAAGCATCTTCTCACCAGGAAAGGGGCCATGTGCAAGAGGAGGAGGTGTGAATGGAGAAGAGCCACCAGCCCTTTCAGAAAGCTCCATGATGTAACAGCACCACTACACTGCCTCATTTGTGCTGGAAAATTTTAAATAGAGAAATATAATCCTGTCCCATTAGCATAGCAACAAGTATGTTCTCAGCATAATAAACTTGGTTCCAGGGTGGCATTCAGCTCCATTTTGCATGCCCTTCTGTCTCACCTTTCATTGCCAATGCCACTGAAGTCCTAATGGAAAGACAGCCTTTGAAAAAACCCCGCTGGCTTTTTGGCTGCCTGTTGGCAACAGAGGAGACAAGGAAGACAAGAATATACATTTGTAAAGTTCCACTTGCTTATCTTACTTAGGGACAGCATTTTATCCTTTCAAGCTCATCTCCCAGCCACTGTAATTAGGCTTCCCAGAAACAGTCTTGCAGCTGTCTTGACATCACAATAGCATTTTGATAAGCTTGGACAGTTACCAGTTCATCTGTCTGGCAAGACATTGCAGCATACCCAAAGCTTTCACTGTATCTTGGTGGATGCTATTAGTTGCCAGAAAGGAAATAGAAATATTTTTATAACAATATGCAAAGAAGTCATTCAGGAGCAGGCTTATAGTGTCAAAACTTTTGTCTTCAATCCTAGCAACAAGTCTTCTCATATTGAATCATTTACTTATGGGGGCATAAATGAGCATAGATTTCTTTCATCAATGAGGAGGCAAGGGAAAAGATAATCAGAGAAAGAGGGTGGGTAATAAAGAGAGGTACCACGGACAAAGAAGTTGGAGAAGAAAGGCAAGAGGGAGAGAAATGTCTCGAGTTGTAAGCTTCCTGAGGTCAAGATTCAAGTTTTCAGTATGCTGCTGCTTTTGAAGAGGGTGGTGGATAAGGTCATGTTGATATTGTGGTAAGTGGGAGCCTGCCCCAATTGAGCATCAGTGATTTTGCAGTCAGACCCCAAGATTCTATCATGTACCAGGTCTTCTGTAATGGGAGAATCTTGAATTGAACACCACCAGAATTATCTGCTGCAGTGCCTTCAGGAGCCTTTTCAGTTGGGTGGAGTAGTGTTTCCAACAGGACTTCCAATGATGATGGAAATGTTCTATTCCCTGCTATCAAAGCACTTGAAGTACGGCCAGTACAACCAAGGACCTAAACTTTTTAATTTTTAAATTTTAATTAGTTAGGCTATATGTGGCTGGTGTCTACCATATTGGACAGTGCAGTGGAGGGCTGCAATTAGCTACTATAGGTGTTGGCATAATGTCACATCCTAAGAGAGAAAAGTGCAATCACCTCGTCCCACCCCTAGATTAGAGGAGAATTATTCTGCAGTCATTAACTCACCCCCATGAAATGAACCCCAAACCCCCAAGTGGGAGAGGAAGGTATCTGAGGTGCAGAACAATGCCTCAAGCTCTTGAGTTGAAGCCACACCTCTTACTCTTTAGACCTTCGCTCCATTTCTTTTTCAAAATCTAGTCATTGCACATATTTCTAGCATCACTGCAGAAGGAGAAAGAATAACTTCTGCTTTTGATTAACACTTGCAGGACCAGCACACTGCTGAATCTCTAGTTTAAAGATGCTTACTAAATAGATTCAATGTATGTTCTAAAAGGGAGTCTTCAAATTTTCTTGTAATATGACTATTTTTATTATGTGACATGATTTCCCAGTGGGGGGGGGGATAAAAAGAGTATTTCTCCGCCCCCCCCCAAGATGCTATTGTGTGATTGCTTTTAACAACCCCTTGTTTGTAAGTAAGACCTTTCGTTTGAGCCATAAGTGGGTTTATCTATGTTCTTCAGAAAACTTTTGACTGATTTCTACTGCTGTCACTGACTCATCGAGGCATTAATGAATAGGACAGTAGATATTCTGGGGCAGCTTTTGCCCTCTGGTACTTGTGCTCTGGCTGTGAACATCAGTAAAAGTGGCATGTAGGCAAAAAGGAGGAGGCAGCGTTTGGTCCAACGATTTCACTGCAGCTGCTAAAACAGAAATGCCAACACAAAGCTGAGCCACTAATTGGAAATGAAATAAACTAAAGAAATCTTGGTTCAAATGGCAGCGATATTTTTTAAAGAGAAGATTTCAGTTGAAATGCCAAAGGAGACAGTTAGCCAAAACATTTGTCTATGGAAATTTCTCTTCTCAATTTTATTCAGATTTACAGCTGGGTGCTAAGTGAAGCATTTCTTGAGAACACATGTCATGGATAAACCAAGATGTTTATTTTCCTAAGTAGCAGATCAGATTGAACTCACAACAAATAGTTCAATTAGCATGATTACTAATAGGCTGATTAAGGCAACTCCAATAACTGAAATAGGATATGTTGGAACTGAGCTCCTAGGAAAACCACGTGAACAGTAAGGTCCTGAGCTGAGCAAGGCAGCTGCAGCAGGTTTTCAGTTTTTATTGGAACATGAGGGTGAGAAAGGGTCAGATCAAGAATGTGTCTGCATGTTCTGTAAAACTGCTCCTTAGTTAATACATTGTGCATGATATTGTTCCATAGCTCTTACACAAGGACTCCTGGGCTAAGTTCTACATTCCTCTTTGAATTTAGTGTCAGAAAAATGCTTGCTTCTCCTGGGGAGCTAGTATAATTCCTTACATCAGGCAATAAAACTACGCATCTTGGTTTTGTGTCCCTTTTGCCCTGGATTCCTGAAAATTTAGAGGTGAATTCACTATTTAATTATGTTATTATCTTTGGCTTCTATTTACCCCGCCCACCACCTGATTAAGAGTAAGCTCCAAAGATACTGGTAGACAGTGGGAATTTTAGCTCCTTTCTGAGTAATCTTGAATACCTCACTTTTCTTTCTGAGCCCTAATTTCCTCATCTGTAAAGTGGAATAATAATTCTTATTTTGCAGGTGTTTTGCTATGGTGATGGTTCATAGTAAACACCCCAAAATGCTAATTATTGAATTTTAAATTATTCTTTTGATCTATAACTTTGTAAATCATCTTAAATCATATATGGATGCGAGTATCACATTAATGAGACAATCAAAATATAATTTGAGGCTAATTATTTCAAGGACTAAACAAAAATGGCTACGTTGACATTGCTTTTTCTTTGTTTACAGTTCCTTCTAAAGGTAAAATTTACATGCAATGAAATATACAAATCTTAAGTGTACAATGCAATGAATTTTGACAAATGTATATACTCATGCAACCCATACCACCATTAAGATATAGAACATTTCCATCACCCAGGAAATTTCTCTCAGATTCTTCTCAGCTGACCCCTCTTCACCCAGAGACAAAACTTTCTCAATCATTTCACTATAGATTCCTTTCGCTTGTTTTAGAACTCCATAGAAATGGAATCCTACAGTGTGTACTCTCTGGCGTCCGGCTTCTTTTGTTCGACACAACGTCTTGAGATTCACTCATGCTGTTGAAAACATAAGTAGTTCACTCCCTTTTAATGCTAAGGATCTTATGTTGTATGAAGATATCATGAATTGTTTATTCATTTTCCTGTTGATGGATATTTGACTGTTTTCAACCTTTGGCTAACATGAATAAGCTACTAGGAACATTCTTGTACAAGCCTTTGTGTACTCAAATGTTTTCATTACTCCTGGAAAAAATACATGAGATTAGAATCACTGTGTAAAGTGGTTGTACCATTTTACATTTCCACCAGGAAAGTTTGAATGTTCCTCACCAACATTGGGTGTTACTAGTCTTTTTAAAAACAACAGAAAAAACACACTTGTATTATTGAAAGAAAAGTTACGTATTTTTATATTTTTAAATAAACTTTTAATTTTGGAATAATTTTAGATTTACAGAATTATCTTAGATTGTACAGAAACTTCCATATACCTCACATCCAGTTTTCCCTATTATTAACTTCTTACCTTAGTATGGTACATTTGTTACAATTAATGAATCAGTATTGACACATTGTCAGTAAATAAACTAAAGCCCATACATATATTATTCACATTTCTTTGCTTTTTCCCTAATGTCCATTTTCTGTTCTAGGATTCCATCCAGGGTGCCACATTGTATTTATTAGTCATATTTCCTTAGGCTCCTATTGGCTATGACAGTTTCTTTGACTTTCCTTATTTTTGATGACCTTGACAGTTTTCAGAAGTACTGTTATCTTGTGGAATGTCCCTCAGTTGTGACTTGTCTGATGCTTTTCTCAAGATTAGGAGATTTTGTTGTTGTTGTTGATTCTTTGGGTTTTTTACATAGATGATCATATCAACTGTGAAAAAAGATAGCTTTATTTTTCCTTTCCAAACTGTGTATCTTTTAGTTCTTATTGCACTGGGTTGGACTTCCACTACAACGTGGAATAGGAGTGATGAGAGGGGACATCTTGTATTATTCCTGACCTTAGGGCAAAAGCATCCAGCTTCTCACCATTAAGTTTAATGTTAGCTGTAGATTTTAGTATAGATGTTCTCTATCAAGTGGAAGAAATTCCCCTCTATTCCCTGTTTTCTGAGAGTTTTTATCATGATTGGGTGTTGGATTTTGTCAAATGCTTTTTCTGTGTCAGTTGATACGATTATATGATTTTTCTTGTTTGGTCTGTTGATGTGGTGATTGATTTCATGTGTTAAACCAGCCTTACATACTAGAATAAATCACACTTGATCATAGCGTATAATTTCTTTTATACATTGTTGGATTCTATTTGCTAATATTTTGTGAGAATTTTTGTATCTATGTTCACAAGAGATGTTGGTCTGTAGTTTTCCATTCTTGTAATGTTTTTATCTGGTTTTGATATTAGGGAAATGCTGGCCTCATAGAACAAGTTAAGAAGTGTTAGCTTTGCTTCTATTTTCTTGAAAATATTGTGCAGAATTGGTATAATTTCTTGCATAAATATTTTGTAGAATTCACCAGTGAATTCATCTTGACTTGGTCCTTTCTTTTTTGGAAGGTTATCAATTACTGATTCAATTCTTTAATACATCCAGGGATATTCAAATTATCTCATTCTCCTTGTGTGTTTTGGTAGTTCCATCTCTCATGGAATTGGTGCATTTCATCTAAATTATCAAATTTGCAGGCAAATTTATGGGTATTTTAACTTAATTACCTCTTTAAAGACCCTATCTCCAAATACAGTGACATTCTGAGGTACTGGACATTAGGTCTTCAACCTATGAATTTGGGGGGAGACAAAATATTTCATAGTTTGCTTTATTATCCTTTTAATATGCATGGCATCAGTAGTTATGACCCCCTTTCAATTCTAATTTACATATTCTCTCTTTCTTTTTCTGTTAGCTTAGCTATAAGTTTATCAGTTTCATTGATCATTTCAATGAACTGGGTTTTAGTTTTGTTGAATTTATCCATTGTCATCCTATTTTCAATTTTATTAATTTATGCTTAATTTTTATTTCTTTTCCTCTGTTTGCTTTTTGATTGCTCTTCTTTCCCTGGTTTCCCAAGGTGGAAGTTTAGGTTAATGATATTAGATTGTTCTCCTTTTCTAATACATGCATCTAATACTATATATTTTCTTCTAAGCACTGCTTTTTGTTGCAGCCCACAAATCCGGTAATTTGCATTTTCTTTCCCTTCATTTAAAAATATTTTAAATTACTTTTGAGATTTCTTCTTTCATCTATGTATTATTTTGAAGTGTTTTAATTTCCAAATATTTGTGGGTTTTCCAGCTATATTTCTGTTATTGATTTCTAGTTTAATTTCATTGTGATCTGAGAACATATTTTGTATGATTTTTATCTTTTGAATTTGTTGAGGTGTGTTCCATGGCCCAGAATGTAGTCTACCTTGGTGACTGTTTCATGAAAACTTAAGAAGAATGTTCATTCTGATTTTTTTGAAAGGAGTATTCTAAAATTGTCAATTAGTTCAAGTTAATTGATAGCGTTGTTCAGGTCAACTATATCCTCATTGGTTTTCAGCCTATTTAATCTATCAATTACTGACAGGGCGTGTTGAAGTCTCGAACTATCATAGTGAATATATCTATTTCTTTCAGTTCTATCAGGTTCTGATTTGTTTATTTTGATGCTCTATTGTTATGTGCATACATGGTTAGGATTGCCACATCTACTTTGTATGAAATTAATAAAGCTATTCCAGCTTTCTTTTCATTACTGTTAGCATGGTATATCTTTTTCTGTCCCTTTACTTTTAACCCATCTTTATATTTAAAGTGAATTTCTTAGAAACAACATGGATTTGGGTCTTGTTCTTGTTATGTTTTTAAACCACCTTGACATGCTCTGTCTTTTATTTTTGTCTATTTATACGACTAATATTTAAGATGATTATTGATCTATTCGAATTAATAGCAGTCATGTTTGTAACTGTTTTGTATTCATTGCCAGAGGTTTCTTTATTTGCCTTCTCTTGTTTTAAATGAACACTTCATATGATCCTATTTTATCTCCTTTTTGAGCATACCAATAACACTTTTAAAACATATTTTTAATTGTTTCTCTAGAGTTTACAATATTAATTTTAACTAACCTAACACCACCTTCAAATGACACTGTTCTGCTTCAAGTTAGTGCAGGTACCCTGTAACAGAGCATTCCTAATTCCTCCCTCCTGTTTCTTGTGACATTGCTGTCATTCATTTCACTTATCGGTGTGCTAAACTAGCCCATACATTGTTACTGTTATTACTTTAGAGTTCTATTTTATATCAATTAATAATAAGAAAAATAAAAGATGTTATTTTACCTTTATTTATTCCTTCTCTGACGTTCTTACTTTCTTATAGATATCTAAATTTTTGATGCATATCATTTTCCTTCTTCATGAAGAAAATATTTTCCCGTTTATTCATTGCCAGGCCTGCTGGTGATAAATTTCCTGTTTTTGACTGTCTGAGAAAGTCTTTACTTCTACTTCATTTTTGAAGGATAATTTTACTAGAATTCTAGTTTGGTGGTTTTTTTTTTTTTTAACACTTTTAGTATTTCACTCCACTTTCTTCTTGCTTGCTTGGTTTCTTATAAGAAATCTTTAAATCTTATCCTGTTCCTCTCTATGCAAAGTGTATTTTTGTCTGGTTTCTTTCAAGATTTTATTCTTGTCTTCGGTCTCCTGCAGTTAGAATATATGATTTCTGGGTATAGTTTTTGTTTTTTTCTTTTATATTTTGGGGTCTGTGGTTTGATGTCCCCATTAGTTTTGGAAAGTTCTCAGCTATTATTACTTCAACTATTTGTTTTGCTCTATTCTGTCTTTCTTCATCTGGTATTCCAATTACGTGTAAGTTGCATCCTTTGAAATTGTCCCATTGTTCTTGGATATAGTATTCTATTTTTTTTCTCGTATTTCCATCTGTGTTTCAGTTTTGGAAGTGTCTATTGACCTATCTTCAAGCTCACTAATTTTTTCCTCATCCTGTTGAGTCTATCAGAGACCCTTTCAAAGGCTGTCTTCATGTCAGTCACAGTGATTTTCATTTCTAGTATTTCCTTTTGATTCTTTCTTAGAATTTCCATCTCTTTGCTCCCATTGGCAATCTGTTCTTGCCTGTTGTCTACTTTTTCCATTGGAGCCCTTAACATACTAATCATAATTATTTTATCCCTGTCTAATTCTAAAATTTGTATCCGATCTGAATCTGACTCTGAAGCTTGCTTTTCTCTTTAGACTGTGTTTTCTCTTGCCTTTTGGCATATTTTAAATTTTTGGTTGCAAGCTGGACATGTATTGTTTAATAGAAATTGAGATAAATAGGTCTCCAGTGTGATATTCATGCTCTCGTTAGAGATTGGGCTTCATCTCATGTTTTCTATTGCTATATGTACCGGATGTTTCAAATTCTTCTAGTATCCTTGTTTTATTCTTCCTTCTTAACTTTGGGCATCCCTAAATACTCATCCTCAGAGAGAATCTCTGTCTTACAACTCTTTCAGCTGTAATCCACTGTTATTAAATTGGAGTCCTATGAGTGTGGGAGTAAGTACTCCGTCTCCCCTCAAAACTCCATAGACTTTGCCCTGTGACTTTTGCCATTATTGTTGCAGAGATGTTTGGGTCCCCTAAGATTTTTTTCCTTGGTAAGTAGCTTCTTTTTTCTGCCTGGATTGCTCTAATATTTTTTATCCTTGAAATTCAAAAATTTCATCAAGGAATGTCTAGATTTTTGCCTCCTCTCATTAATTTTGTCTGTAATTCTCGACCTCTTTCAATTTTAATACTCAAATGTTCCTCCGAGTCAGAAAATTCTTTTTATTATGAAATATTTAAAACACGTGGAAGAGAGAATAAAATCTTTAGAATGAATGCCCCTATAAGTACCACTCTGTTTTAGTAAATCATAATAGTTCACCACAAACAATTTGTAATAAACTAAATTTTACAGCTATAGTTAAAATTTCTTGTGCATCCTTACACTATTCCATTCCCCTTTTAAACCTAAATGTAAAAACTATTCTGACTTTTGTGTTCATTTTTCTTATATATTTCTCTATACTATATATACATGAGTTCAAAAAATATGTTCTCATTTTGCATCTTTTAACTTTAAATACTATGGAATCATATCGCATAAATGCTTCTGAATCTTACTTTTCCCAGTCTACGTTATGTTTTTGAGACTTCTATGGAGGTAGCTGCAGATCTCTTTTATTCATTGTAATGTGCTGCCTCATTCCATTACGTAAATACAATTAATTAATTTATTTTTATGTTGATGGACATTTAGTTAGTTTCCAAATGTTCACAAATATAAATAGTACTGCAATGAATATTCATTCATACATCTTCTGGCGCACAGGTGTGAGAGTTTCTCTAGGTTTTGCATCAAGAAGCAGAGTTCCTTGTAATATGCACAATAACCTTAATGGAATACCACTAAGGAGCTAGTCCTTACGTAGTTCTTACTATGTGCTAGGCACTATTCTAAATACTTAACCTATATAGGCTCATTTAACTTCTCAGGATAACTCTATAATGTAAGTTCTGTTTACTATCCACATTTTACAATGAGGAAAACAAGGCACAGAAACTTTAAGTGATTTGTTCAAGGTCACAAAGATGCAAGTGGTAGAGCTGAAATTTGAACCCAGATAATCTTGTCCAGGGTCTGCACATTTAACCACTATGATATATTGGGAAAAAAGTATTGTACTTCTTTTTGACTTAGTTTTAGAAGTCACATTTCATCTAGAAATTTGTTTTGTCTCTTTTCAAATTTTCTTTTTCTTCTTATTTTTGTGAGGAAGACTGGCCCTGAGCTAACATCTGTTGCCAATCTTCCTCTTTTTGCTTGAGGAAGATTGTTGCTGAGCTAACATCTGTGCCAATCTTCCTCTAGTTTATGTGGGATGCCACCACAGCATGGCTTGACGAGCCATGCTATATCCATCCCAGGGATCCAAACCTGCCAACCACAGGCCACTGAAGTAGAGTACACACACTTAACCACTATGCCACCAGACAGGCCCCCTCAAATTTTTTATGTAATGTTTTGTGTTATATGTTCTTACTATTGTTATTGTCTTTATTATCTGCTGTGTATAAGTTTATGTCCATTTTTATATTTTGAATATTATTTATTAGGCCTTTTCTCTTCTTTGAACATATGAAATATAGTTATAATAATATTTTAATGTCCTTGTATGAAAATTCTAACATCTTTTTCAATTCTGAGTTGGTTTGTATTTATTAATTTTTCTCCTCATTACAGGTCATATTTTCCTGACTCTTTGATGCTTGATAGTCTTTAACTGGATGCAAACACTGAGAATTTTATTTTGCTGGGACCCGATATTTTTGTATTCCTATAAATATTTTTGAACATGGATCTTTAGTCTGTTACTGTGGTGAATTGCATTGATTTTAGTATATTGAAGATCACTTTCATTTAGTTCTTCTGTCTGAGGTTTCCTGGACCTTGTAGGAAGTATAAACATGAAGCCAGCCCCATGTGAGAACAGCCAATGGTTATAGCTTCTCAGGGGGAAACTTCTCCATGTCCTTTCCAGTTGTGTCTGAGACAGAGTTTCTTGTTTTCATAATGAAGATCTCTTCTCTTTTTTCCAGCCCAACTTCTCTGCTGAAGGTGAAAGCCTTTTAGTGTTCCCAGCTTTACGCAGACATCTCAAGTTCAGGTGCCTTCCGTACAAGCGTCCAATGCCACATCTTCTGTCTCACTGCACACTAATCTCTGAATTTTCTTTTTTTTTTTATTTTGACATTTACTCTTAGAGTCTTCTCAGTTTCCAAGATCCTTTATCACTCTGGTTTAATGACCTAGATTTTTTATCTTTAGTATATTTTTTCTTATATTGTTAAGAATGCTACAATGCTTTAAAATATTTTTGTCAGGCTTTATGTAGCATTTTGGTGTTTTTCAGTTGGATATCTTTTCAGAAAATTTGAACTTTCAGGAATGATTACCCTGTCTTACCAATTTTTATTTATTTAAACTTTGGTCGTAGTTTTCTTTTAGGTGTATCTCTTAGGACAGCAGATAACTTTATTTTTTTTGTTTTTAAGTCTATCCTGAGAATCTCTGTCTTGAAGCAGATTAATGCAATCCATTTATATTATTGTTGTTACTGATATATTAGACCCTTTCCTTTGTTTTATTTTATTATTTTCTGATGATCTCGGTCAGCTCCTGCTGTTAAGATTTTGACTTCTCTCCTGGCCAGATTACGCATTGGCTTGAGAAGCTCCAAGTGCCTGGGAAGCTGCTGTAGCTTAAAGTTCACCACGATTCTTGCGGTCACTCCTATGAGAAGCAGGTCCTCACTTTGGGAACCAGGTCCCCTATATGTGCAGAGGCCCGAGTTGTATGGACAAGAAGCCCACATGCTCAAGTGGGTCACTAGAAGTGGTGATAAGCCAGCCTGCTTCTTTCACACCTTTGTTCCTCGGCTCATGTTTTCTTCCTATGGGGGATATAGAATCATCAAAAATCATTGATTCAGAGTATATACTGCATCCTGGAGGATGGTGCCCCTCTTAGAAGGGGACTTTCTCTGAGAGGACACCTCACTGTGCTCTCAACAGATCATTCCCTCACTTTGTTGAGACAACAGCTTCAAGAGCAGGCGCTATCCGTTTTTGGCTTGCCTCCACATACTGAGCCAACTCATTAGCTTTTTCTCCCTCCTCCCTCCTTTCAGTTAGTCATAAAAGTCCCCCCTGTGCACTAGGCAGCGGGTAAATTGCACTCAGCCTATGACTTCTTGTAATGAGCCTGTCTCCTCACTAGAATGTAAGCTCCAATAAACAGGGATTTGTTTGGTTAATTGCTGTATCCCCAATTATTCCAACAGTGCCAGCTCAGTAAATATCAGTTGAAAGGATAAATGTCTGCCATCTTGAATGGGATACATTTATTCCATTTTACTCTTCAGGAGCTGAACTCTTAGCTTCCACTGCCGGTTTCTACCCCAGAATCTATTTACCACTTATTATTTCTATCCTATTTGGTGTCCATTTAGATATCTGCCTAGATTGTTAGTTCCACCTATATCTTTTGGGTTTTCTCTTGTTAAACTTTATTCATCACTGGCGTTTGTATGAGGAGTGCGCGTAGCATAAAATTACTGCCTAATCTTGATCAGAAGATAAATTTTTTATTTTACAATTTTTTTCATAACTTTTTTCTCCATTTTTTAATTTCCTTTCGTTATAGTGGTTATTATATGATATATTTGGATTTATATCACCTTTTTCATTAGTATTTAAACATGCTCATCATTTTGCTGTTTTTATCCTTTTTCTCTGACTTTGAGAATTTTATCACTTGTTATCTATTTCACAGCTCTGTTTTAGTAGTAGTCAGTCTGCTTTTTTCTTTATTTTTTGTTACAGCACTCATGTTTTTTACATCCTGGTGTCTTTACCGATTTTAGATTTCTCATTATTTATGATTGCTCTAGTTTTGTAATAATGATTAATTTTTATTGTATAATTAATATGTATCACATATATTTTCCAGTGCATAAGTGATTTATTTCCTTTAAAATGCACTGTAAGGCTATTAGGTAGATACTATTACCACTGCATTTCACAGATGGAAAAATTGAGACAAGGTAGTTTCAGTAATTGACTGATGATCACAAACAGCTCATAAGTAGCAGAGCTGTTATTTGAACGTCTTGAAGCCTCGAGTCTTAACCAATACTCTACGTTGCCTGGCAATACATGAAAAGTTCTCTTGGATTTTCTTGAAAGCAAATTACAAAATATCTCTGTTTCTTGCATTTCATAGAAGACTTTTGTGTTGATTCCTCAGCACGTTCCTTGCCTTTGAACTTCAGTACCTTTTCACATAGCCTATGATCACTCTTTAATCCTTACTGGTGAAGATAGATCTATGGTTAGCATTGCCAGCCAACATGGTTTCTCTCAGAACTTGTGACCCCTGTTCGAATACTCCAGACCTATCAGATCAAGAGAAAGAGGAGCTGTGGGTTTATTGTTACGTTATAGTCCAGATATCCAAACAACTTGTGAAGAAAAGTGAGGAGTGAGAACAGAAGAGATTGGCAACTAAGAGTTCCCCTTCTCTGCTCAAGTTTAGCCTTCACTCAACACACTTGCCTCTTTCAGGATCCCTATAACTTTCCAGTAGGAGCCTTTACAAGAAAAACTTAGTCAGCACCCCTTTGGGTTTCCTGTTAGGCATGTCCTCTGGTGCCTGCATTTCCCAGGCCTGGTGAGACCCTAACGGACCCATAGCCCACACCCACATGCAATCTTTGCCTGTCTAACTTCAGGGTTGTTAGTAGAGTTCCACCGGAGAGCCTCTCAGGCACGTTGCTACTTCTCCTGCAGGCAGTAGATGGTCTGTATAGTCCTAGTCTTTGATCCAGTTCCATTTGCAGAAATTTCTCAAAGTTCTTGGCGTGGATATGGGGTATCTAGTATCTACCAAATAATATAGTTTTGTCCTCTTCTTAAAAATTTCATTTTAATAGGAATCTAGAAAATGGACTAGGAGAGTTACACAAATTCATTCAAATTTGCTCTATTACCCACAATCCTAAGTAGCAAATTACAAGTTATCATCAGGTAACAGTGAAAAAAAATAGACTATAACTTCTGTAATTTTTCAGACACAGTGTTCTCAAGTTTCCATTTAATAGTTACATCCATGTGATAACAGCAGATTTTCAGTTTTGGCAAGGACCTTGCAAAAACTGTTCATGGAAACTGTAAATTCAACAGGAGACATTATTAGGAGTGTTTATTCCTGGCAGACATGGGGGCCTGAGCCTTAGCAGAAATGCAGGAGGGAGAAGCTAGCTTAAATTTTCTGTAAACTGGCTTCATTGGAAAGGCTGTGCTGAGATGAGCAATTCTATTTAGAACGGCTGCTGCTCATCTTTCTACCAAGATAATCATCCGATAGCAACATGAAAAAGCAGATGTAGCATTTGAAGGGACATTCTGCTTTTCAAACTCTAAATGCTTTTGAACTCCAATATTATTCTTAATAAACTAGAAAGTCAAAGAAATAATCACCATAAAATTCTTGTATAATATGAAAACCTGAAGAAAGTTGAACACCTGGTTTTACCGAAGCCGAGCCCTGAAAGCAAAGCATGATATAAATTGGAATTTTTGCTTCCTCTGTTGTCTTCCATATAGTCTCTTGCCTCTTTGCTAAATATCAAAGATATTTATGCTTAAACAAATGTTGTCTCCTTCTCAGTGCATCCTCTCCTTCTGGCAGGGAAGTCATCATGCTGAATTGGTGGCACTTTCCATGGCAACAGACTGTGATGTCAGAAATGTGGTGCCAAGCAATTAGATTTTGGAGGTGCCACAGTTGGGAATCTGAAGCTCCAAGGATGGGGATGAGAGAGCAGTTGTTGTAAAAGAAAAAGAATCTCAGGAAAGACTGAGTGTCTACTGTGTGCTCTCTGAGGCCAGTTGTTGAAGAAGGGTGACAGCAAATGAAGGCAGGTGAGGGGAAAAGGGATGCAGTGTTCACGATAAGATTTCAAAGGAGAAGTGTGTTGATGACGACAATTTGCAGAAGGCCACATCCAGATGGCTGGCACTCTGCCACATCTGTGGCTTTGATGCTTCACAGGTGTTCTCTAAAGAGTAGAGGAAAGAAGCTCCAGAGACCCACTGTCTCTCACTGAGAGAGACAAAGGAGTCAGGACATAAAGAGTAAACTCTTTGCTCTCTTCTCTCATAAAGCAGAAGTGTGATAACTTTCACAGTTTTGCTGCTTTCAGGGAAAGACCACCTTGACATCAAGACCTTTTGAGACCTGAAAACTGAGGATGCTGTTGGGAGAAGGACACCCTAGAGGGTGTTAAGTTTTTAGTGAAACCTTCCAAGAGGAGGCAACAGATGGTGGCCCCTAAAGTTGCTGATAGAAACAATCTGGGAGTATTTTGAAATGGACTCTTAAAATCTTCACCTGTTCTTTGCAGAGCCTATGTCGAATAAGCAAAGGATAAAACCAATACCTGTGAAAAATCATAGATGAAGTTCTAAAATACACATTTCAGTGATACAGTATGGATAAATTTGGACTGCATATGGCTTCTTATGTAAAGGAAAATTTCTTCTCCTTTTAGTAACACATTGTCTGCTGCCTGTGCTTAGCACCTTCTGCCATATGCTCCTTAAAACAAGCTGCTTCAATTCAAGAACTAGCCCTAGTAATTAAGATCAAATGAGCCAGATGAAGAAAATAAGCTGGGTGCACCACATGCACATGGAACCCAGCCTTTGTATATTAAAAAAAAAAAGAAAAACAACTATTTGCCAATGCACTACTCAGAGATTTATTGGCAATCCACACTCAGGATTATTGTTAACATTGGTGTGTAAGTTTTGAATTGTTCTGAGCTTAATCGATTAGCTGTGTGGGAATATTTGCTGTTGGTTCCTGGAGCATGCCATGGAATACAAATAATAGTACTCAAGGCTCAACCAGATGCAATTTATTCCATGAAAAAATACAATATAACATGGAAGATATTACAAAATAGTTGGAGATTAAGCATTGAAAAGCCTTGGAGGTATTTGGCCTCTCATCCTTATATCGTAAATAGAGAAGTTGAGGTCCAGAGAGATTGAGCAAATTTTCTCTGGTCACTGAGCTAGTTAAGAGACAGTCCTCAGATTAGAGCATGAGATTTCTGACTCATCTACTAGCTCAGCAGTTCTCAAACTTAAGTGTGCAGGAGAAATTCCTGGAGGGCTTGTTAAAATACAGATCACTGGGCACCACCCCCAGAATTTCTCATTCAGTAGGTCTGGGTTGGGCCCCAAATTTTACTTTCCAAACAAGTTCCTAGGTGAAGCTGACCTACAGGCTTAATTACCAGTCTATGGGTCACACGTGGGGAACCACTGTTCTTTTTTTTTTCCTTTACATTGGGGTTTCTCAAACTGTGGCAGGACCTATCAGAATCACCTGGAGGGGAGTTGCTTATTAGAAATATGGATTATTTGGTGCATCTTAGAGTTTCTGAATTTGAACTTCTGGAGGTAAGATGCTGGGTCTCTGTTGTACACAATTACCCCTGGTAACTTCTATATACATCAACATTTGAAAATCACAGTACCTGACCACATTGGTTCACTTCAAAAAGTCAGAGACTGAACTCTTGGTGAGATGATAAAATTCACGGTTGTCTGACTTCTACTCCATCCTCTCAAATCTCCAAGCAAATGGCAAAAGGAATGACAAAGAATCAAAAATCTGCATCCAAGATGGGAAAATGAGAAAGGTGTCAGTCCTATTCCAAAAATTCCTAGGATTTTGTGGGAGATGTTGTACAGATGAGACTCAGTTGAGCTAGACGTTGAAGAGACCTCTCAGCATCTAGAGAAGGCAGTAGAGTTTTAAGGCGAGTAAGGAGAAAAAAAAAGTCATAGCAGAGCACTGCTAATATCCACTGTCATGGGGGACAAGATGATATCAGAGAGTGTAGGATGTGAAATCCCATCTACCACTTTGGATAACTTGCATTCAACCTCACCCATGTACAAACTCCTCGGTTTCCGTGGTGATGGCCCACAGAGAGCCAGTTGTGCATGAGGGCATCATGACATAGGTGGACAAAGCACCATATGGATGAAGATGAGTGAATGACACCAGGGAGGCCCAAGCAAAAATCTGAGCACCAGTCCCACAGTTTTGCTTGGTAACAATCATGGAGGAAAAACTGGTCAGAGATGTGATTCCTCTGGTTGGGGCTCCCATACTGCAGGCTTTATCCATAGTTATACAGGCTGAATGAAGACTGAACTGAAAATTAGATTAATCAGCCTGGCAGTTTAAGACTCCAAGGAAGATTATAACTGAAAATCGGTGTACTGTGAGAGAATTCAGAGAGCACACATATTTTCCTGACAAGTGGGAAAGTTCAAGTCTGGATGAACTTTTCTTGCTTCACTATGAGACCTAAGAATTCTATACCAAGCAACCTGTCACTCATACATGACAAAATAGAAAGATATTCTAAGGTATGCAAGAGTTCATAATGAAACACTTATGTACCCTTCAGAAAACATGGCATATTATAGACAACCAAATGATGAGGATGGCAAAAAAAAATTACAGTAGAAAAATGGGCAAAAGGATAAACAGGCAATTCACAGAAGAAATAAAAGTAAACATATGGAAAGATCCCTAGCTTCACTAACAAAATGTAAATTAAAACAATGAAATGCCAACTTTTTACCCACCGTTTCTGTAAAAATTTTAAAATGTGAAAACATTGAAAAGGATATGAGGAAATAGGCATTTGTACTCTTTTGGAGAGATTTTAGGCAATTTGGAATACAATTTTAGAAGGCAGTTTCACAACATGTGTCAAAAGTCATAAAAATATTTATGCTTTTGAACTTATTCCATTTATAGTAATTGATTCTAAATCAGCAATAATAAGACATAAAAATATTTACATGTGAAGATGTGCATCATGACGTCATTTATATTAGTGACTAGTTTGGAACAACTTAAAGATCCAAATATGATATGGTTAAATAAATTTTTATATATACCTGCAATGTACTACTATATAGTCGCAGTAGGTACCAAAGAATATTTAAAGATATCAAATGTGCTTGCCATTTTTAAATGATAGTTTAGGTTACCAAATCATATAATTAGTTTACATAGAAATTCAATATATATGAAAGAAAAAGAGCTAGAAACACTCACCAACATGTTCTATCTTTTCCACAATTTGTGCCGTGAAAACATTGTTTTGTTAGTTTAAAAATATTCTTGGAAATAGTCAATGTCTGGTTACATGAATTATTCTGAATTATGCCAATGGGATATTATGCAGCCATTAAAAAGACAAGCAACTTAGAGTTATTGATACAGAATAATCACAAGATTAATCGTTAGGGGAAAAACTTAAGGCACAAAACAGTCTGTAGCTATGTTAATAAATAGGAATTTAAAAATAAGGCATAGTTAGATAACACCAACTTCCCTCTTTCTCCAAACACATAGAAATGGTGAATAAAATATAGGAAGCATAATTAATTTCTTTACATACCAAACTCAAAAAAGGAACCAAAACAAAAACGGAAACAGCCCAGGTGCTAGAAATTAAGAGGAAATGGGAATCGAGTTACTAGGCTCACAAACTGAGAAAGCTGCCATGATCCGTAAGAGTATTGGACATAGAAATAGGCTTTAAAGATCTGGGTCTGAGGTTTTAATGGCAGTATGGAGATGGACTATATTGCCTTGAGTCCATCCAAGGCAATGAGCTGGACATGCTATCCTTTCAATAATCTTAGACGTGGTGTCCCGTTATCAATAAGAGACTCTAAAAATTTAGTGAATAAAAATTTTGCCTTTACTTAAGATTATGGTTAAAAATATAAAAGTATCGTAAGACTTGAAACTCCCAATATGTGGCATATGCAGGTGTGGTGTCTGAATTTATCGTGACTTCACAGTTCAGGAATTTCAAGCTGAGAAATTACCATATAATGGGTTCTGGGCCAGTGAACTTCCTGGGGCAGCTAACAGAAGCACATGTAAAACCACTCTGTTGGGACATGTCCATAACCCAGAGAACCAGAGATTTCCTCAGACACAGCCATCTTGAAAACAAAGAAGATTAACATCTCAAGGACTTGAGAAAAGAGAACAATCTGAAAGAGAGTAAAGGGCTTTAAAAATGTTTAGGACGTTAAGAAAGTAGCTAAAATCATATGATAGACTAGGATGCTTTGAGAAACAAGATTTGCAAATAAGAACATATACAGTGATAGCTGTTAACAGAGCCATTGAATAAAAGAAACTTTAAAAAAGTGGAGGAGATACAATTTTAGAGAGACACGGTAAATTGCAATATATATTGGATGATATTACACAGAATGTAGCCCTGTAAAATGATTTAGAGACATGGAGGATAGAGTGAGAAGCTCCAACATGAGTCTGGTAGTAGTTCCCCAAAGACAGAATAGAGCTAGTGGGAAAAAGGCAAAATGGCTGAGAGTGTTATAGAATTGGAGAGTGACATGAAACTTCATATTGAAGAGTATAATAAATAAAAATAAATCCATATCTAGACTCATCTTAGTGAAGTTGCAGCTCCCTGAAAATAGACATAAACCTTAATCATTTTCAAGACAAATAAGGGAAAAAAGACATGATAAATACAAAACACAAAATGAATTTAATTATATCAGTAATCACAATAAATGTGGACAAATTAAATTCACCTAATAGAAGAGATTTAGATGTACCTCTTTAAATAGCATATGCCTATTTTGTTATTTTAAAAAGTAAAAGGATAAAAGAGTAAAGAGACGGAAGAAGAGGCCAGTACACATAGAATGTGATGATATTGTATAGAGATATTAAGATCAGGCAAAGCAGAAAATAAAGCAAGACAAAATGAACAACAACAAACATTTTAAGGATACAAGAGTCATTATAAATCATCTTCTATGCCTCTAATAAAATAGCCTTAAACTACATCAAATTGCCACAATTGGTAAGAGAAATGAGCAAACCTAAATTAAAATAGAAGATTTTAACATACCTCTCTTAGTAAGTTTTAGGTGAAGAACACCAAAAATTGTTAATGAACTAGTATCTGATAACACAATCAAGAAATTCATATATAGAACCTACACCATAAAATACACACTCTTCTCAAGCACAACGGGCATTTATGGTAAACAATTATCTGCTAGACCACCAACAAAGTCTCAACAATATCAAAGAATTTAGCATAGAACACATTTTTTACCACAGTAAAATATAATTTAGAAATTAATAATAAAAATATATCTAAAACATCATATATTTGGAATTTAAAAACATATAACTCAAAGATCCAAGAAAAAATAAGAAATTCAAAGGCATTAGAATGAAATAATAAAGAAAATATTACATATAAAAACATGTATGATGATACTTCAGATGGTAAATTTAGGAAATTCATATTAGAAAATAAAAAGATGGAAAATGAATGCCCTAAGTGTTCAACTCGAGACATTAATAAAACAGTACAGTAAAGCCAAAGAAAGTGAAAATAGGCAAATAATAAATAATGAAATAGAGAAAATATAACAAAGAGGATTAACACAACCTAAAAATTTTGAAAGAACTTAATGAGACAGGCAAATATGTTTTGAAAGACTAATAAGTAGCTATTTAAGAAGATAAAAAATTACATTGAGAATTTGGGCAGAGAATTGGAAACTATTAACAGAAGTTCTAGAACTGAAAAAACAATAAATTAACAGATAAATGCATAGGACTAAATGGTTTAATTATAAATTGAGAGAATTGGTGAACTGGATGATAGATTAGAAAAATGTATGAAGATTAAAGAGTACAGAGAAAAAATGATTCTATTATTCTAAAATAATAGAATAATGGTTGCAAGAAGTAGAGAATACATAGAGAAAGTTTAGAATATATATAATCCCCAGGAGAGAAGAAAGGAAACGAGCAGAAGCAACATTTGAAGACTTGATGGCTGAGAATTTTTCCAAAGTGATGGAAGACAGTAAGCCACATTGTCAAGGATCCATCTGCAAGGATCAGTTCCAAGCAGGAGAATCATTGGATAAATCTGCACCCAATCATGATAACAGCTCCTAGTAAAATAGTAAAAAAAAAAAAAAAAAGGAAGACTAAAAGGGAATTCTTTAATTGATAATGGGTATCTCTCAAAAGTGTACGGAAACAACTTATTTTATGGTGAAACAGAAGTATTTTGTTTAAAATAAGCCCGAGGGAGGAGCAGGATATTTTCTATTTACCAAGGCAATTTAACAGTCATGAGAGTCTTAGGTACTGTCCTAAGGAAAAAAAAAAGGAATAATCAGAAAATGAATCATAAAAAAGAAGTAAAATTCTTACCATTTTCACACTATGTGCTTCTCTAAATAGGAAATGTAGAGAAGTCTACAAACTACTAGAAAAAATACAAGTTTTTAAAATACACTGAATATAATATTGATATGTTAAAATTGATTGGCCCAAAGAGTAATAAATAGAAAATGTAATAATAATGCCAAAAAGATCTAATTCACAATAGAAACAAATACTGTAAGTAACCTAGGGATAACAGTAACCTAATAACGAGAATAATAATAACCTAGGAATAACAATGATGCTGCACATGAACTTTAGGGAGAAAAACTTTAAACTGCATCAAAAAATGTACACGAAGATTAAATAAAATGATTGGTATATGCATGACCACAGATTGGAAGGTTCAATACTATAAAGATGATTGCCACAGATTAAATTTAGTGGAATTCCAAAAATATATTTATCAGTTTTCTGTGGCTACAGTAATAAATTCTCACAAGTTTTGGCTTAAACAATAGAAATTTGTTGTCTCACAGGTTTGGAGGCCAAAAGTCCAAAATCTGTATGTATCTCAGGGCTGAGATCAGGGGGCAGATGCCAAATCCGCAGATACGGAACCGCGAATATGGAGGGTCGACCAAGAGACTTGAGCATGCACGACTATGGTATCCCCAAGGGTCCTGAAACCAATCTCCTGCGTATGCCGAGAGACGGCTGTACTAGGAGGTGAGGAAGACTGAACCTTTAAACATTTGGCGATACTTGTATGAATTAACTGATCTAAATAAATAAATAAGATCTAAATAAATACTTTTTTTTTTTTAAGTCAAGGCCCTTTAAGTAATTATAAGGGATTTGTCACAGGGTTATCTTAGATCATTTCTGGGCATTTGTATTGCTTTATGTGTATTGTTTAACACTACCATTTTGGAATTCTGTCTCTTTGGAAATCCTCAGTATAACAAGGTTTTTAATGTCTAACTCGCCCCTTCATCTCCTGAAATTTCTCAAGAAATACTCAAACACTGGAATTCGATAGCCTAGATATTTGGTGAATATGCCCTTGTGTGCAAAACAAACAAAAACCTTTTAAGAGATAATGAGCTACAAATTCTTAGATTTCTTTCCAGGTCAATGATAAATGTTACCTCCTCCCTTCATTACATCAGCTGTTGGCAATTCAGATACCTGGGTTTACTAAAAAGCAATAGCCTGTTGGATTTCTTGAAAGTTCTTTAAACCTTGGCTATAGTCTTGCCCTTCTAATCTAGCTCTGTTCACATACCACTTAGAGATACATTTCTAGAGTCTCCGTTTTAGATATGGAAACAATAAGAATTTTCTTGATCTATGGAAGGATAATTCATTTGCCAAACTCCCTCTTAAACTTCGCAGTTCGCCATTTCCTTTGGTGAGAATATACTTTCTCCTTTGTAATTGTTCTCAAACTCTTTCTTTTGTATATATTCAATATATTCAGAAAGATTCTAAACTCAGTGGGAGAGGTCTTCTTTTCTTCTCAGTTGTCCTAAAGCAATTTTAAAGAAAATCACTAAGTACTACTTTGTGTGGGGCACTGTACCAGGTGCTGGGCCTACAAAAGTAAATGTGACACCCTGGGCCTCTGAGAGGTTCCTCATGTGTTTCCCCAACATCCTTTATTTAGTAAGTGTTTAATAAACTTATTGGAGGCACAGAGAAACCACAGTCTTGTTCATCTACCCAGTCAAGGGAGAAACCTGGTAAGAACTATAATCTTGTTATCTCCTTAATAATGTCCAAACATACATTAATTTAATCAAGCGTATCATACATTTGAGAGAGAATACTTTAATTGGAGATCCTGTATTTCTCTCTTCTAGATCTCAGGGAAATGATCAGTTACGTCAGGGTCACCGATCTACCACATGAGTAGAATTTCACTCTCCAGCATTCCAACAACACAGAAAACCCGCTGTGTGTAACCTTTTGATTGGATCACTGGGTATAACATAACTTCCTGTACTCAGGTCTCAAATGTGTATCAGCTATGGACAGGCCCTAGAGAAAATAGAAATTCCACTAGGCTTCAACTGGTTCTTTCAGAAGAGAAAATTCAAAAATTCTGGAAAGGGGAATATAGAGTCAGAGGTTGCCATTTTATATCCAGTGTAGTGCAAGTGTGTAATACGAATAAAGGTGCATGGAACTACCCTCTCCCTTTAAACACTCATTTCTTAAGCAGAGAAACTACTTTTCAAAGATACTACAGGAAGTAGAAAAAAATACAAAATTCTCATTTATCAAGTCAAATAAGAATTTAAAATTAGGTTGTACCACCAAGAACATACAACGGAGAAAGGAAAGTCTCTTCAATAAACAGGGTTGGGAAAACTGGACAGCCACATGCAAAAGAATGAAAGTAGACCACTACTTATACCATACACAAAAATTAACTCAAAATGGATTAAAGACTTAAATGTAAGACCTGGAAACATTAAACTTCTCAAATAAAACATAGGCAGTACACTCTTTGACATCAGTTTTAGCAGCATATTTTCAAGTACGATGTCTGACCAGGCAAGAGAAACAATAGAAAAAACAAAGAGATGGGGCTATATCAAACTAAAAAGCTGCTGGACAACAAAGGAATCATCAAGAAAACGAAAAGACAACCTGACAACTGGGAGAAGATATTTGCAAACCATGTATCTAATAAGAGATTAATATCCAAAATATATAAAGAATTCATACGTCTTAATACCAAAAACCTAACAACCTCATTAAAAAACAGGCAAAAGATCTGAACAGACATTTCTACAAAGGAGATACACAGATGGCCAAAAGGCACATGAGGAGATGCTCAACATCACTAACAGGGAAATTCGAATCAAAACTACAATGAGACATCACCTCACTCCTGTCAGAATGGCTATAATTAACAAGACAGGAAACAAACAATAAGTGTTGGAGATGATGTGGAGAGAAGGAAAGCCACATACACTGCTGGTGGGAGTGCAAACTGGTGCAGCCACTATGGAAAACAGTAGGGAGGGTCCTCAAAATATCAAAAACAGATCTACTATATGATCCAGCTATTCCACTGCTGGGTATTTATCCAAAGAACATGAAAACACGAATGCATAAGATGCATGCACCCCTATGTTCATTGTATCATTATTTACAATAGCCGAGACTTGGAAGCCACCTAGGTGCCCATCAAGGGACGAATGGAGGAAGAAGATGTGGTATATATACACAATGGAACACTACTCAGTCATAAGAATTGATGAAATCTGGCCATTTGTGACAACATGGATGGAACTTGGTGGCATTATGCTAAGTGAAATAAGTCAGAGGGAGAAAGTCAAATACAGTATGATCTCGCTCATAAGCAGGAGATAAAAACAATGACAAACACACACATAGAAACAGAAATTGGATTGTTGGTTACCGGAGGGGAAGGGGGGAGGAAGGAGAGTGGAAGAGGTGATAAGGCACATGTGTGTTGTGATGGATTGTAATTAGTTTTTGGGTGGCGAACATGATGTAATCTACACAGAATTTGGAATATATAATTATGTACACCTGAAATTTATATAATGTTATAAACCACTGTTACCACAATAAGAGAATTATAAATAAATAAATAAATAAATAAATAAAATTAGTTTATACCAGATATACAGGGGTGCTTACTGTAGAAAGATAATAAAGATTTGGTCAAGCATTCTAGTATTTGCACTTGGAATGAAGGAAAGAGGTTCCTTAATAAAAAATTTGTGTAGGGCCTGTCTGAAATTCAGTTTGAAACTGTGTGAAAGAAAGTATTCACTAAGTGAGAGTCTTTATCCAGAAGTGGAGCATTCATTCTTTAGGCCAAAATTCCATGTGATTATTTAAAAATAAGTCGTGAGAATTTTTATCATTGTAATAAACATTTTTAGTCACAGTATAAGTGGTTGAAGTAGGTTTTAAGAACCTGCATCAGAATCGAGGGTATATCTTGTGCTCCCCGTTTAAGCAGTGAAAGTCTGGAATCTGCTGCTTCACATGTAGGCAACGTTCTAGCTTCTCGCCTTCTGGTTTGAGCAATAGTATATTTCTGTTTTCCTTTATCCATTCAATAAAGTTCTCTGATAGTAACCTATGCTATTCCATCTTAAAATTCTTTTTGCTTTTCACATGTTTGGTAAGCAGGATCTAGTGATTCTGGATATTTGTATCAGTGGAGGGTTGCTGTGGGTAGAGACGCAAATGCTAGGATGTCTCCTAGAACAGAGTGTCGAAAAATGTTGAGAAATCACAAGGATAAGCTCCAGCATCTTTCTGGTCACAAATAGAGCAGTGGCAGGTGATTCGACCCGTCTTTCCTGATGTAATCCCTCCAGCCTTTGTCACATGCTGTGGGTAGTTATGATATTGTCTTGGCATGGAGCTGAGAGCGGAAAAAAGTCTGAGTAATGCTCTGCTGCGGAAAAGAGTTTTTGTCGTCTAAGTCGTATGAAAATCTCCTGTATTGACAACCTCCCATGTGGTTCTTTCGCTATTCAAAGAAAATAAAACCTCCCAAGTTATTTCCAGGCACGTTAGTCTTTTCTTTTAAATTACTCAGAGATCACAAAGTACCTTGACAAGGAAAAGTGGGTCCTGATGACTCAACCACCGCCCACCAAAGTTGTGAACGTTAGAGGAAATAATTCATATTGTTAGGCAGTACCTGTCACATAAAAGGCATGTAATTAATGTTTGTTTTTAAAAAGCTGCTGAGCAATAACCTGAGGTTGACATTTTTTGTTCATTCAACTTTACAGGAGAGAGACCTGCCCCTAAATTTGAAACGATGGACAACTTGACCCTGAAAAAGTCTTGCTGTAATTGAAAATCCTGTTGGCTGTCCAAAGGGTGAGGTAAGCCCATGGTTATTCCATATTACCTTATTTCCACCGTAGATTTGACCTTGCCAGTAACACAGGCCCAGGAAAGAATGTGCAGAAACCCATTTTCTTAATTGAGGACAATGACATTCTTTTTGCATAACTTCTGGGAAAAGAAGTAAGATAGCCTTTTGTCTTTCATGGGCATATTCAGAGGCCACTTGGTTTGTTAGAGGAAAAGGTAACTCTAAGCTTTTCTGAGGCTGAGGAACATATTTGTTCCGATGCAATTGTGCCATACAATTTTATTTAAATTTATATTCATATTTATATTTATATTTCATGTCAGATGGTAGCCTACGGAGAGGTATTTGGTGGTGCAAGTATGACCTATAGACTTAAACAGAATTGAAGAACAGAATAATTTGAGGCCGTTATTGAATTTCAAATGCAAGGCCGCACTTAAATATAGGTGGAGGCGGTCACCTGTGTTCAAAGAACAGCGCAGGTGTCAATAAGATAGAAAACAGACATAAGTCTCCAAATGACTATCTGTGCCATTTCCCTGAAGTTGAGCAAATAAGTTGGTGACGGAAAATGGACATCTGTTATGGAAACCTTGCTTTGGACAGTGAGTTGTGTGATGGTTTTGCTGAAGCTCTTTGAGCAATTGAAAGCCTTCAAAGTCCCGCTGCCCGTAAGGGGATCCTAGGAGTGAACATGTTTGGGCTTTAGAGTTACTGTGTTGAGTCTCAGCCTGTCCTAGACTGTGTGTCCTAGGCTGGAAGACCAGTCTCATGAGACCCAGGTATAGAGCACAGATTTCTGATTTCTGCTTGTGAGCATCCTGGAGAGTACAATGGTTAATATTGGCCTAAGACTATGGGCCCTGGATCTTACTCTTTTCCCACCTGCCCTAAATTTCTTTCTTTTTTTTTTTTAAAGATTGGCACCTGGGCCAACAACTGTTGCCAATCTTTTTTTTTTTTTTTTTAAGGATTGGCACCTGGGCTAACAACTGATGCCAATCTTTTTCTTTTTTTTTCCTGCTTTATTTTCCCAAACCCCCTCCCTGTACACAGTTGTATATCTTAGCTGCAGGTCCTTCTAGTTGTGGGATGTGGGATGCCGCTTCAACGTGGCCTGATGAGTGGTGCCATGTCTGCGCCCAGGATCTGAACCCTGGGCCGCCGCAGCGGAGTGCGCAAACTTAACCACTCGGCCATGGAGCTGGCCCCCCTAAATTTCTATTAGGTACTTGTATTTGTAACAGTTTTCTTTGTCTAAAATTTCGGCTGAATCCTCTGAAGGCTTAGATAGGAACCCAGTCTGCTTGAGTTGGGCAGGTATAAAATTGTTTACATTTTACTCATAAAACAATAAATAATTTCTAAAAGGGTGCATCAAGCCAGAATGACAGCTCTGCATCTGGAAGTGATAGAGACCTGTGTGTGTGTTGTTTTGTCCTTAGTGAAAGCACTGCTTTAACAACAAAAAAAGTCCTGATTGAAATCCCGACTCTCTGTACCCAAAATAAAGACAAAGTGAACCGGGGGAGTAATGCATGGATTAGTGGGTGGAAAGGGTGGTGAGTGTGAACATCATAAAAAGTTATGGCCTGACACTTCTTGGAACATAAATAATGAGAATGAATTAACAACTCCTCTCTTTTCCTCACCTCCTTGATTCACTCCAGGAGAAACAAGATAGGAATATTGCCATGTGTAAAGGAATATTTTCTAGATTTATCATAATTTTGATAATTTATTATTGTCTGTGATCATTCTTTCTGAACCTGATACGTGATTGAAATCTGTAGTCCCTACTTGCTCTAATAGAGGACTCAGTAAAGGACTATTTGCCATATCTGGCTCTATGATGTCTTTCAGGAAAGACCATGAAAATTGCTTACAGAAGGAATCCTTTGTTTAAAAATTCTTAGGTATCTCAAGTTGTCTGTTTGACATATTTATGTGAGAGTATCATTAACACACTATATTTCAAATGGAAATCACAAACTTTCTCTGTCTCAAAACAGTTCTATTTTCCCATAAATTTTTTCCCACACTTCTACAAATCACCATCCTTGAAATTGGCAGTTATTTCTAATTTTTCCCTTTCCCTCACCCCTACCACCAGACATCAAACTCTAATTTAAACATTCTGAGTTTGAGCTGGAAGGATGGAACCAAATGAAAATGGCCAGTAGGTAATCCAGGACTGGAACTCAGGAGATTAAACTTGTCTATAGATACAGATTAAATCATTCCCATTAAATTATTGAGTGTGGATGAGTTTCTATGTAGGTGAAAGTATAGATAAAGGAGAGCAGTGTTAGTGAGGACTAATTTGTGAATAGCCATAGTTAGGGAGTAGGGAAATCAAAAAAGGGAATTGGAGGGGCCAGCCTGGTGGCATAGTGGTTAAGTTTGTATTCTCCTCTTTGGTGGCCCAGAGCCCACAGGTTCAGATTCTGGGCATGGACCTACACACCACTTAGCAAGTCATGCTGTGGCAGCATCCCACATACAAAATAGAGGAAGGTTGGCACAGATGTTAGCTCAAGGACAATCTTCCTCAAGCAGAAAGAAGAAGATTGGCAACAGATCTTAGCTCAAGGACAATCTTCCTCATGAAAAAATAAACGGAATTGGAAAGGGGGAAACAAGTAAAAGGAACATCACATTATGGTGCTATGTAAACTAACCAATAGAGGAGTTTCAAAAGACAAATCTCAAGCTGACAATGTCAAGACAAAGATAATGAACAGTCAGAATGTCATGAAATTGATGACAAGGCCCTTGGTGACCTCTGCAAGAGCATCATCAGTCCAACGATAGAGAGGAAAGACAGATTTCTGGATGCTAAAGAGAACGGGTGGTGAGGAATATCAAATCGAGTTTTAAGAAACTGGCAACAAACATAGGGAGAATATGATGGTAGCCTAAAAGTTCAAAGTGGTCATGCTTTTGGCTTCTTTCCCAAATCAAAGGAGACTTGAGCCTATTTCAAAGCAGAGAAGAGAGGGGAGAGAAATGCTGTAGATGCCCCAAAGCAGGGGGCGGGAAGGCACGTAATAGAAAGAGTGAAGATAGAGGGGATTCACTTTAGAAAGACTGTAAGACAGTCCTTTCCATAAAAGAAGAATAAGAGGGCCGGCCCCGTGGCCGAGTGGTTAAGTTTGCACGCTCCACCGCAGTGGCCCAGGGTTCGGATCCTGGGCACGCACGTGGCACTGCTCCTCAGGTCACATTGAGGCGGCGTCCCACATGCCACAACTAGAAGGACCCACAACTAAGATATACAACTATGTATGGGGGGGTTTGGGGAGATAAACCAGAAAAAAAAAAAGATTGGCAACAGTTGTTAGCTCGGGTGCCAATCTTTTAAAAAAAAACCATAAGAGCATAGATCTAAAGGGAAAAAATAAGTGTCAGGTGAATAAGGGGTGATGTCAATGGTTAGAATGAGAGTTTTATGGAGGATATGAAGAAGAATACTTTGAACATGCACTTGCTCTGTGTACAAAAAGTTTAAAAATAATACAGTGAAAGAAATAGTGGCAACAATAAAAGCCTAGTTGAACTCAATGGCATGGCTTTTGGATGATAAACATTCAAAGACACCACACAATTGTTCATAAACATTTACTGATATAGCGTCACTTACTACTTGCTAATTAATTCACTAAGATTGATGAAGATGAAATTGGGATAGTGAGATACTGGAAAATTTTATTTCCTGATCCTACGCGCTCACACTCAACACGAGCCAAAGCCCTGGTTGTCAATGGTTACACCACTGTGATTCAGAAGAAAGCTGTTCCATATTAGTAAATTAGATTAAAAACACATTGTTACTTTCAACATTAGCAAAAGCCACATGGTATGCTGCAACAAAGCAGAGGATTAGGGAACACAAAATCTTTCCAAACTAAGCAAGATAGTAGGAATGGTTAAGTACTTATTCACTTGCACCTTGAGGCTGCAAGAGTTGATCTTACTTAAAAAGTAGAATTAATTCTGAGGAAAGAGAAGAAAGGTACTGTTCATCAGAAAGACCAGAAAATGAGACATTGGGGAAGTAGAGATAGAGCTACATGAGAAAAGCAGGAAGGAAATCTGGTAAAAATAATACTAAGATGAGAAAAAGAGAAAAGTAATTTAGGAAGTAGGAAACCCGTAGCTGCTGTGATGAACTGGCTGAGAGAAAGACAAAGGAACAAGAACTAGAAATCCAACCAATAATATAAGTTGAAATGTAGGACGGTTTTCCCACTTGCATTTCTCTCTTTATTAAATAGGAATTGAATTGGAATTGGAATGTAGCTTCCCAGAATAAATCTGGGAATGTGTCCAACCTTGTTAACTCACAAGGTCAATGAACTAATATTTCAACAGCACACATTTGCCTTTCATTTAGGGTTATTTCAAGTTGGGTCATTACAGAGGAGATTCTTCCTGTATTCCTAATCCCTTACTGTGGCCCATCTGAGAGACGACATGCATCTGGACACTCGTAGACAAAGAAAATAACCTGAATCCATTCTGCTTTAAGCCTAATGACATATGTGATATATGTAGCCTTTGGTTATATCAGCATGATCACAGGTGTCTGACCCTTCAACCCTGTCTGATCCATAGGTTGAACCACAAATAAGACAGCAAAAGACATGTTTTTCCCCTGAGAAATTGGTAGTGTTACAGGAATCAATATAGTGCTTCCTAACAGAACATTGCTATCAGCATCGTTTGGAGGCTGGAGACAAGGATGGGCCACTGGAGAGGCTGAAACATATCACATGGAATCCACTTAACGCTAATGATCAGGTTCTGTTGAAAGCAGCTGTACCAATGGCTCTGGATTTGAGCAGTGACTACACCAAGCAGAAAGTCATCATGATTTCTCTTAGACACATGGCAGGTAGCAACATTAGGAAAGAGACCAGACATGACTTTGTCATGAACCTGGAGTAGACGATGATCAAAAGACACCTCAGGCAGGGGAATTCACAGATAGCCAAGGGGAAGAGGCTAAAGTGATCCATGTGCTAATTCATTAATTCATTAGAGTTAGGGACATCGGTATGAACTTATGTTTATCTTAGTGTAGATACAAACTGCTACATATGGAAATATTTATGGATATATGTATATACGCATATATTTCCTTGCTCTGTAATCTGAAGGCCCAGTAGCAAAGAGCACACCTAGCATCCAGATCTTGGTTTCTAATACCATTCTCCAATAAAAGGGACCAGGGCTCCTTGGGGAAATGATCGATTCTAGGACTGGGGCAAGGAATATACAAGATGAGTCTGGAGCATCTTGTAGTATCAGAAAACAAGGAAATGCTAAAAGGAAGAAACCCCACAATAATGTGGGATGTCAAAGGGTCATAGGAGCCAACTGAAAGCATTCCCAATGGCCAAAGCTAGAATAATTTGAGCAATTAAATAAATAAATAAATAAATAAATAAATAAATAAATAAATTAGTATTAGGAATTAACCCAAAGTGTAAAATAAATATCCATGAGTCCCTATTGGTATACATAAAATATTGGGTAAATAAATAAGTGAGAGGGAGACAAATCTCCCATGTAAAAGAATTCCAAATAATGTTTGTAGTTACTTGGTCCTCAAGGAGAGGAAGCATGACTTGCCACTCCTTAAATGTGGGCTGGGCATAGTGACTTCCTTCCAAACACTACAGCCTGGAGAAGGGGGGAGTAACTACAATGGGGAAACCTAACAAACACTACCGTAGCCAGGTAATCAAGCATTTGGGGACACTAGGTGAGGCTGGTAGAAACAAGCTGTGCTTATACAGTTTGCTCATTGTATGTTGTGGTTTCTGCTGAGTTAACTGTAGTTTCTGTTCAGTTTAACTGTTTTGTAAGTAGTGTTTCCTTCAGCTTTCCATTTCTCAAATAATGTTTTACTAAAAAGGTATCCATGGTTCCAGATTCCTAACTATTCTCCTCAAAATATTGACTCACTAAACTTGTAATAACAGTTTATCATAAAAAAAGATCCTCTTGGTGAAAACTCTTGGTAGATAGTGATGGGGACAAGGGATAGAATTAACCCTGTTTATGGACAAATCCCTGCTTGGAAAGACTTCCTCGTCTAAGGTTGAATAAATAAAAATCGTCACAGAAGCTCATGAAAACATTCTGAAACATAAAAAGTGAAAAAAATTTGCATAGGATGATTATAAATTCAGAAATGATTGACCACAAGAAAATAATTTTAAAAGTAATTTTGCTTTATATTCTCAATCAAATTTAAGAAAACTTGAAATTTATGATACAATTAATTAAAATTAACATGATAATGCTTCAGAATGGGATAAAAAATGAAGTTTGCTCAAAAGCAGACAGAAATACAGAGGAAGATATAGAGGTAAAGAAAGAATATGGGGCAAAGGAAGGAGGTAAATATAGAATCTAGAGGGCACAGAAACAGAGACGGTAGTGGATTAAAATATAGATAAATGACTTGGAGGATAAATTTTAAAACTTTCAGAATGCAGAGAAAATGAGAATAATTAATAAAGTAGTTAACTTTTTTAAAAGTTGGATGCAAGGTAATGGAGATAATACATAAAGATGGTTGTTCCAAGAAAGAATAAATAAGTTATTTATAAATTAAATTATTAACTCAGAAAAAGAAGGAAGAATTCTAAGATCTTTTTGTGAAGCTAATATAATATTGATATGAAACCTGACAAATATTACATTTAAAAAACTTTGTTTCACTTATAAATACTGATGCAAAAATCTTAAATAAAATATTAGTAAAAAGAATTCACACTGTACTAAAAGAATATTACTGTTCATCCAAGAACTCTAAGAATGGCTCAATATTAGGAAATATATTAATACAATTCATCATAGTAAATGATTTAAGGAGAAAAACATCAATATGATGATCTATATAGATGTTAAAAGACATTTGACAAAATTTAACACAATTTTTATAAAAGGGAAGAAACAATTCCTATAAAGTGAAAATGAATTGAAGCTAATGGACCAAAGTCTATAAAGTTGCTGGACTAGCCTCCTAGAGGAAAATTAATTTCAAAGACTTTAAAATGCTTTACTTTCATTCTACTTTGAAACAATTATAGGATCAAATAAACAAATAATTTATTAATACTTTAGGAACCAAAATAATAAATTGAAGAGAATAGTCATACAATTATAAAACTGCAGAAGTTATGTTTAAATTCTATAATCAAAGTTTTTGAATTAGAATTATTAATATAAACTTATGAAATATTTCTTTGTCTGAAATTGTGTATTTCTTAGCTTTGACCACTAAAAAGTCCTAGAATCAATAATAGCTTAGTTGCAATAAGCAGCCTCTAGGAACTAGATTGTGTTCTCTAAATACCATTTTCTACTAAAAATAACCACGGTGTATTGTAGAAATGACTGATAACAGATCTGAAGGAGGAAATGTTCGTGATGAGCTTGAAACATATTGTGCATTAAATGCAAGAATGCCATTAATGATGATTGGAATTTATCAAAAGGACATAAGAGCTGGTAACAGCAGCAAAATGATGGACTAGGAAACTCTAAACTGTCATTACATCCTGCCCCAAGAAACACTGAGAAATCAAGCAGAAACTGGCAGAACCAACTTTATTAGAGTTCTGCAAAACAGTCCAAAATTTTTGGCAACCAAGAAGACATCCAATCAAGAAAAAGCCACCTTTAAAATGAGTAGGACAAGTTTGTGGCATTTTTGCTCACCCTGGTCCTACCGTCTCCCCATAATGGTGGTGGTCTTGGTCTTGAAGCAGCTGAGTTCCCAGTTCCCTACCTTGAGTAGAAAGAAACAGAGCAGATCTTATTTATATAAGTTATTGTGCGAATCTGTTCTAACCTGTCTGGGGGATGCCTGAAAGAATTTCATAAAGCACTCATCTGTTTCACCTGATTTGGAACTCAGGTGGGAAAAGCAATAGGCACTACTTGTAAAAGCTGCAAGACCCCCAAATGCCT